>NC_069677.1:92835745-93435745 GCF_023699985.2 Odocoileus virginianus
GAAATCCCACTCCTGGGCATGCATCTGAAGGAAATTCTTTTTTCAAAAGGATATATACACCCCAATGTTCCTTACAGCACTAACAAGCAGGGCATGGAAACAACTCAAATGTCTATCGACAGAGAATGGGTAAAGATGTGTTAAATGTACACAATGGAATAATAGTCATGAAAAGAATAAATAATGCCATCTGCAGCAACATGGATGGGCCTAATGGTGAGCGTATCAATATTAAGTGAAGTCAGACTGAGAAAGACAAAGACCACAGGATACACTTATATAAGGAGTCTAAGAAAAAGAGATATAAATAAACTTTTTTTTGCAAAATAGAAATAGACTTCAGACATAGCAAACAGACTTATGGTTACTGAAGGGGTAGTGGTGGGGCTGTGATAAATTAGGGGTTTGGGATTAATAGATATGCAGTGCTATATATAAAATGGGTAAACAGCAGAACCTGCTGTGTAGCATGGGGAACTAGACTCAATATCTTGTGATAAGCTATAATGGAAAAAAATCCAAAAAAGAATATATATATGTATATATCTGAATCGATTTGTTGTACACCTGAAACTAACACAACATTGTAAACAAGCTATTTTTTTTTATTTTAAAAAGATTTTTTTAAAGGTTATTTGTTATTAAAAATGTAAAATAATGGAGGAAGACTGAAGCCGGCAGCAGAGGAAGATCCTGACACATCTCCTCCCAAGGATAAGACAGATCTATAACCACATAGGGAATAACTCCTTTGATAGGGGACCTGAAACCAGAGCCTCCACAATAAAAGGTAAGAGGACAGCACTGAGGCAGGTAGAAGACGCAGAGAGAAGATCTCACGCCGGGTGGGGGCAGTCACACCCCAGCTGCCAAGATCCACAGTGAGAAGGATCTCAAAGGTATGGACCTTTGCCCTGAAGCATGAGGAATTCAAGTTCCAAACCAGGCACCCCAACTCTTAGATCCTTGCAGAGGAGAAATGTGCCCCCCCAAACAACTGGCCTTGGAAACCAATGAGACTGCATCCAGGAAAAGTGTAAAACTGCAAGGAATGGACGCCGAGTCTTACCAAGCTTGTGCACAGACGTGTCGTTGTTGCTGAATCACCGACTCAATCTTCTTTGTGACCCCAGGGACTGCAGCATGCCAGGTGCCCAGACATGCTCGGTCCAAAAACCAGGGCAAAGACACCAGACTGAAAAGCACACGGATGGAAGTGAAGGGAATCCACTCACTAATTTTGAAGCCTTTGATGGAGAGGCAGGAACCGGGGGGACCTTCTCTGGGAGCTGAGATACTGGCAGAGACCAGTTTTACAATCTTGGCTGCCCTGCTAACACCAGCAGTGGTGGGCATTATTTAGAATTCTCCCTCTAATCTGTTAGCCAATGGGTGTGCCCTGCTAAGAGCCCTGCATAGCCTGGTGCCTTTGCCGGGCCCATGGTAGGTCTGGGGGGCCAATCCTGCCCAGCCTGATGCTGTAGCGCTGGCTCCCCTCTCTGGGAGGACACAGCACACCTCTGGGGACGGCCCTGGAGGGCCTGGTTCTGGCGGTGGGGGGATTGCATACTGAAGCCCTTCTTACCTCCTAAATAGGCCAATCCTTCAAGAATGGGTGATTCTGAGTAGCTGATTTACCTAATAAGTAGAAACAAACACAGAGGATTAGGCAAAATAAGGAGATAGAGGAATATACTTTAATCAAAAGAATAAGACACAACTTCAGAAAAAGGACTAAATGAAACAGAGATAGACCATCAACCTGACACTCAAAATAATGGTAATAAAATGCTTAGTGAACCTGGGAGAAGAGTGTATGAACTCAGTAGAAAGTGGAACAAAGAGAAAATATAAGAAAGTGCCAAGTAGAAGTTATAATTGTCCTGAAAAATACACTCAAGGGGTTCAAAACAGACTGGTGAGGAACACTGGAACTCACCCAGACAGCAGAAAAATGAGACAAGAAATAAAAGTAAAGACACTTTACGGGAACTTGTGGACAACATCAAGCAGAATAACATTCACATTATAGGTGCCCCACTACACGGAGAGAAAGAAAGGACCAGATATAATTTGAATTTAAAAATGGCTGTAAAATTTTCTAGTGTGGGGAAGGAAATAGACAACCAGGTCCAGGAACCCCATATGTTCCAAATAAGCTGAATCCAAAGTCACACACACCAAGACACGTTATAATTAAAACAATAAAAAGAGAATTCTAAAGGCAACAAGAGAAAAATAACTTGTTACATACAAGGAAAACCTTATAAAGGTATCAACAGATGTTTCAACAGAAACTTTACAAGGTAGAAGAGAGTGGCAAGACATATTCAAAGTGCTGAAGCAAAACCTGAGTAGAATCTCTACTCAACAAGGTTATCATTCAGAATTGAAGGGGCGATAAAGGGTTTCCCAGGCAAGCAAAGCTAGAGAAATTTATTACCACTAAAATGACCTTCTGAGAAATGCTAAAGGGACTTCTAGGGGTATAATTAGAAAAAAAAAAAAAAAAGAAAGAAAGGAAAAAAAACCATGAAAGTAAAAATCTCAGTGGTAAAAGTATATGTATAGCAAAGGTAATGATTCATCACTTACAGAGCTGGTGTGTGAAGTTTAAAAGATGAAACTATTAAAAGTAACTACAGCTACAATAGTTAGTTACTTCATTTCAATCTCTAAGTTGTCTCTGACTCTGACCCCATGAACCACAGCATGCCAGGCCTCCCTGTCCATCACCAATTCCCAGAGTTTACTCAAACCCATGTCCATTGAGTCGGTGATGCCATCCATCCATCTCATCCTCTGTCGTCCCCATCTCATCCTCTGTCATCCCCTTCTCCTCCCATCTTCAATCTTTCCCAGCATCAGGGTCTTTTCCAATGAGTCAACTCTTCACATCAGGTGGCCAAAGTAGTGGAGTTTCAGCTTCAGCATCAGTTCTTCCAGTGAACGCGCAGGACTGATCTCCTTTAGGATGGACTGGTTGGATCTTGCAGTCCAAGGGACTCTCAAGAGTCTTCTCCAACACCACAGTTCAAAAGCACCATTCTTCAGTGCTCAGCTTTCTTTATAGTCCAACTCTCACATCCATACATGACTACTGGAAAAACCATACGTTTGACTATATGGACCTTTGTTGGCAAAGAGATGTCTCTGCTTTTAAATTGCTAAGTTGGTCGTAACTTTTCTTCCAAGGAGCCAGCGTCTTTTATTTTTTTTTTTTTTATTTTTTTTCATTTATTTTTATTAGTTCGAGGCTAATTACCCCACAATATTGTAGTGGCTTTTGTCATACATTGACATGAATCAGCCATGGATTTACATGTCTTTTAATTTCATGACTGCAGTCACCATCTGCAGTGATTTTGGAGCCCAGAAAAATAAAGTCAGCCACTGTTTCCACTGTTTCCCCATCTATTTCCCATGAAGTGATGGGACCGGATGCCATGATCTTAGTTTTCTGAATGTTGTGATTTAAGCCAACTTTTTCACTCTCCTCTTTCACTTTCATCAAGAGGCTCTTTAGTTCTTCACTTTCTGCCATAAGGGTGGCATCATCTGCATAGCTGAGGTTATTGACATTTCTCCTTGCAATCTTGATTCATGTATGGATGTGAGAGTTGGACTATAAAGAAAGCTGGGCACTGAAGAATTGATGCTTTTGAACTGTGGTGTTGGAGAAGACCCTTGATAGTCCCCTGGACTGCAAGGAGATCCAACCAGTCCATCCTAAAGGAGATCAGCCCTGGGTGTTCATTGGAAGGTCTGACTCTGAAGCTGAAACTCCACTACTTTGGCCACCTGATGCGAAGAGCTGACTCATTGGAAAAGACCCTGATACCAGGAAAGATTGAAGGCAGGAGGAGAAGGGGATGACAGAGGATGAGATGGTTGGATGGCATCACTGACTCAATGGACATGAGTTTGAGTAAACTCCAGGAATTGGTGATGGACAGGGAAACCTGGCATGCTGCATTCCATGGGGTCACAAAGAGCTAGACACAACTGAGTGACTGAACTGAACTGAACTGAAATCTGCATGTAAGTTAGATAAGCAGGGTAACAATAGACAGCCTTGACATACTGCTTTAAAGATTTGGAACCAGTCTGTTGTTCCTTGTCGAGTTCTAACTGTTATTTCTTGACCTACATACAGATTTCTCAGGAGGAGTCAGGTGGTCTGGTATTCCCATCTCTTGAAGAATGCCACAGTTTGTTGTGATCCACACAGTCAAAGGCTTTGGCATAGTCAGTAAAGCAGAAATAGATGTTTTTCTGGAACTGTCTTATTTTTTTTTATGATCCAGCAGATGTTGGCAATTTGATCTCTGGTTCCTCTGCCTTTTCTAAATCCATTTTGAACATCTGGAAGTTCACGGTTCATGTACTGTTGAAGCCTGGCTTGGAGAATTTTGAGCATTACTTTGCTAATGTGTGAGATGAGTGCAACTGTAATGTGTAGTAGTTTGAGCATTCTTTGGCATTGCCTTTCTTTGATATTGGAATGAAAACAGACCTTTTCCAGTCCTGTGGCCACTGCTGAATTTTCCAAATTTGCTGGGATATTGAGTGCAGCACTTCAACAGCATTATCTTTTAGGATTTGAAATAGGTCAATAATTAGTTAATGGATACTCAAAATACAAAGATGTACAAAGTGACTGTTGTGGGGGGGAGGTAATAAAATTTTTGAGTTTTGAATGCTCTCAACTTGAAATAGACTGTTTGATATGCAGTCTGTTATATATGAAATGATGGTAACCACAAAGCAAAAAAAAAAAAAAAGCCTGCAGTAGAAACACAGAAGATAACATGAACGGCACCTAGCCATGACCCTAAAGGCCACCAACAAAACACAAGGGAGAGAGCAAGAGAAGGAAGGAACAGAGCGGAGCTGTATAAAACGGAACCATATACAACCAGCTAAGAAGCAATTAACATAATGGCATAGAGTGCATACCTATCAATAATCATTCAAAATGTAAGTGGGCTAAATTCACTAATGGAAAGACATAGAGAGGCTGAGTGGATTTTGTTTTGAAAGGCACATAGAGATGGTGTGTAAAAGAGATTTACTTAAAAAAAAGAAAGGCTGAAAGTGAAGGGATGGAAAAACATACTCCATTAAAATAGAAATGAAAAGGAAGATAGAGTAGCTATTCTCATAGCAGACAAAATAGGCTATAAAACACACATGGCCAACATGAAAAAATGTTTATTATCTCAGTAATTATTGTTGTTGTTCAGTCACTAAGTCATGTCTGACTCTTTGCGACCCCATGAACTGCAGCATGTGAGGCCTCCCTGTCCATCACCAACTCCTGGAGTTTGCTAAAATTCATGTCCATTGAGTCGGTGATGCCATCCAACCATCTCATCCTCTGTCGTCCCCTTCTCCTCCTGCCTGCAATCGTTCCCAGCATAAGGATCTTTTCCAATGAGTAAGTTCTTCACATTAGGTGGCCATAGTATTGGAGTTTCAGTTTCAGCATCAATCCTTCCAATGAACACCCAGGACTGATCTCCTTTAGGATGGACTGGTTGGATCTCCTTGCAATCCAAGGAACTCTCAAGAGTCTTCTCCAACACCACAGTTCAAAAGCATCAATTCTTCAGTGCTCAGCTTTCTTTATAGTCCAACTCTCACATCCATACATGACCACTGGAAAAATCATAGCTTTGATGAGATGGAACTTTGTTGGCAAAGAAATGTGTTTGCTCTTTAATATGCTGTCTAGGTTGGTCATAGCTTTTCTTCCAAGGAGCAAGCGTCTTTTAATTTCATGGCTGCAGTCACCATCTGCAGTGATTTTGGAGCCCAAGAAAATAAAGTCATTCACTGTTTCCACTGTTTCCCCATCTATTTCCCATGAAGTGATGGGACCAGATGCCATGATCTTCATTTTCTGTATGTTGAGCTTTAAGCCAACTTTTTCACTCTCCTCTTTTACTTTCATCAAGAGGCTCTTTAGTTCTTCTTCACTTTCTGCCATAAGGGTGGTGTCATCTGCATAACTGAGGTTATTGATATTTCTCCCAGCAATCTTGATTCCAGCTTGTGCTTCCTCCAGCCCAGCATTCTGCATGATGTACTCTGCATGTAAGTTAAATGAGCAGGGTGATAATATACAGCTTTGTCGTTCATGATATTGAAGATAATATGCTATGTAAAATAAATGATGTGCAGAAAGACATATACTATATAGTTTCATTCCTACTTGGACTTCAAAAAATCAAAAGAAATGATCACAAAAATAAAACTAAGTAAGCTACAGATTCAGAGATTAGATTAGTGACTACCAGAAGATAAAGGGATTAAGAAAAATAGGTGAAGGGGGTCAGCTCTATGGTGATGAATTGTAACTAGACTTGTGGTAGTGATCACTTTTTAGAGTGTTTAGATGTTGAATTACAGTGCTGTCTACATGAAACATATGTAAGATAACAACGAACGTGGAGGGACTGGCGCATATACTTATGTGTTTTCCTTCCTTTTTTATGATAAGAAAAGACAGGAAGGAAGGGAAGAAGGAGAGAAGGAAACTAGTTAAATATCCTTCCTTAGAGGAATGGATAAATAAGCTGTGATATATGCTTAAAGTTGTTAAAATGAAGCAATTAGATACACTTTTTTCAATGTGGATCAATCTCAAAAACAAAATTTACTGGGTGTTGTGGAACAGACTTCCGAATAATCCATTAAGAAGGATACAATTTTTTTGTAAATTTTAGAACCATGTGAAATTTTTCTACATGCTATGCTGTTTAAGCCCACACAAAAATATGATGGAAAGCTGACTTGGATACATGTCCACTCCAGAATAAGGTGCGCGTCTGGGGAAGGATGAGAGTGACTAGCATTGAGGAAGACAAGTCAACTGTATCTCTAACATTGTTAAAAGAAAAATTAGTATGGAAAGATTTTAATATTCATCAGTTGTGGAGAATATGTACCTTGGTGTTATTCAGATTACTGTCTTTAATTTTTATGTTTGAATATTTAACAATAAAAGCCGCATTACAAAGACCATCTGTGTAAGTCTGTTTCAACACAGGCTCACACTACGCGGTATAACAAACATGAGAATCTCCTATAGTTTTACCATGGCTCCATAGATTCTTTAGAGAGATTGGACTTCTTCACTCTCCAGTGTGGAACACCAAGACTGCAGCGGCTTCGCAGAAGTTGCTGGTCTCTCTCCGAATCACTGGAGAAGTCTTCCTTTGTGTGAGGTTGGGTCTGTCCAACTCTGTGGCTAGCAGCAACGAGAAAGGCGTGGCTGGACACAGCTTGGTAAACCACGCGCGGTCTGCTCTTCCTCTCGGCCTCTAGTCACTCGCCCTTCAGCACATTACTGTGTGTGATGAGCCGCTCTGATGCCTTTTTTGCCGAGGACTCAGGACAGGGAAGCGGCTGTGTGCTGTGTGTTAGCGTCTGCTGGAGGTGGAGTGGGAGGGAACTGGGTGGAATCTGGTGTGTGGGGACAGAAAGCCTGAAACCGGAGGACGCGGTCTAACTTGCGACCCTCCTAGTGTTCTGGGGAAACAGTCCTGCGGTTTATCCTTTACTCGGACACTTCAGCGTGACACCAGGGGTGTGGGTTTTTCTACACATCAAGCGCTTCTGCCTCACCAGCTGGGCACCCTGAGGTCTAACGTCAGATCCCGGAGTCTGAGGGCACAGTCCCCACGGCTGCGCCTGCTTCCCGGCTTCCGATGCCCACCCCGAGGTTGTCGTCTGTTTTTCTGACTCCCTCGCCTTTCACAGAAGCGCCTGTTTGAACCCTCCTTGGTGGTGGTGGTTTATTCTCTAAGTCGTGGCCGACTCTTCCCACTCCACGGCCTGCAGCCCGCCAGGCCCCCCTGCCCACGGGATGCCCAGACAGGAATGCTGGAGTGGGTCTCCAGTTCCTTCTCCGGGGCCCTCCCGACCCTAGTCTCCTCACTGCAGGCGCACTCTTTACCGCCTGAGGCTCCAGGGAAGTTCAAGGCTTCAGCTAATTCACTAGAGCTAGTGGCAGAGCTCTGGAGAACTTTTGACATCCTCGATCATCCGTCTAGTAGAAAAGGGGCGACTCAGGAGCCGCTGCTGGAGACGCAGAGGGCGCACAGCCTCCATGCCTTCTGGGGAGCTCTCCCAGCTCCTCCAAGGTTCACCAAGCCCAAACTGCCTCCAGTCCAGTCCTTTTGGGGCTTATGGAGGCATCAAAACATAGGCAGGGTTGATCACATCGTTAGCGAGGCGACTGGCTCACCCTGCAGCTCCTCTGCCCTCGCTGGCGGCGGGGGTGAGGCTGAAAGTGCCAGCCTCCCGACAACACAGTTGGCTCTGCCAGCAGCCAGCCCGCATCCTACGGGCTTTCTGAAAGTCACCTCATGAACAAACGCGGCTGCGCTGGCAAGGGGCTTCTTCAGAATAACAAGGGACTCCTCCCACTTTATCACTCCTTTCATCCTCATCACTCTGGAGCTATTTCACTTTGGAGCTATTTAAGACCAAATGGCTTCCCTGGTGGCACTTTTAAAGAACTCACCTGTTAATGCAGCAGACATAAGGGACCTGGGTTCAATCCCTGGGTCAAGAAGATCCCCTGGAGGAGGGCATCGCAACCCACTCCAGTATCTTGCCTAGAGCATCCCATGGACAGAGCCCTTGGCAGGCCACAATTCGCAGGTTTGCAGAGTTGGACACGGCTGAAGCAACTAGCATGCATGCATGGAAGACCAAATAATAGAGCAAAAGATTATCGCATAGCTTTGGAAATTACAAGAATTTTAGGAGCTTTGTTCCAGGAAGACCAAATATGTATTTATTATAAGTCATAATATCACATGTGTAATTAGGTTAAACTATTACACTTTAGCCATTGTATAGGTCATTTCTTAGAATCCACAAATGAAAATTATGGAACAACTTTGAGATGAAACAATTCATAATATTATTCACCAAAACTGCATAGTCTCCATTAACAAATTTTCACATGGAACATGACTAAGTGGAGATATCCAAGACAAGATGAGAAAAAAAGGTAAAGTGTTAAACAGAGAAATTATTCATATTGTTTTATAATGTAAGAAACCTTAATATCCTGTATGCTATACATATATCATGCAAAAAATATTTTAGTATGATTGATTAAAAGAGTCTGTTGGATTTAAAACTCAGTTGAACTTTATTATTCTCCTTGTACTAATTGTAATTCCTTCGGAAGTCACTTATTTATATTTCAGTATTTTTATCTGTATTATAGAATGGTATGAGGCAGTAGAATATAGATGTATCACGGTCAAGTTCAAACAGTACATGTTAATGGAGCAAAGAGCTGTTTAGGCTCTTTTCATTTGTTTTGGTAATTATTATCTGTGAATCTTCTGGAAACCCCGTTTGTTGGGAGGTCATAGGTCCAGTGCACGTGGCCCAGCACCAGGGCCCGCGGCTTGCTGAGCCGAGGCCAAGCTGGACTTTGGTCCCCATGGAGCCCACCGTCAGACAAGCTTATTCAGGACCCGACCTGCTCAGTTGCTATGACAACCTTGGCTCTTCTCCCCAAAAGTCATGATGGCACATAAACCCTGCCCTTGGCATAGCACGGAGCCCACACTTGGACACTGGAGCGCGGCTACAGAAGGCAATGGCACACCACTCCAGTGATCTTGCCTGGAAAATCCCATGGGCAGAGGAGCCTGGTGGGCTGCCGTCCATGGGGTCGCACAGAGTCGGACACGACTGAGCGACTTCCCTTTCTTCCTCTAACAGCAGACGCGTGCATTATATAGCAGCACATTCCTTGATTTCAGTGATTTACATGAATCAAATTTGCAGAAGCAAATATCAGCAAATGATTAGGGTCATATAAATGCAGGCAATGAAGATCCTGGACTTCACAGACCGAGCTTAGTGGAAATGCAAGCAGCAGCCCTGAGAAATCTGCACAGTGAGCACATCGGCTCTGCTAGATGGAAATGCATGGACCAGTGTGGAACCCAGAACAGGAGCAAGATACAGCATACATCCAGGGTGTGTGTGTGTTTCAACATAATTTAAACCCAAGTAATATCTCTATTACTTAGGGAAAATGTGATTAGAGTCTGTTTTGAAATTATCGGTTAAGGGACAATCACATAGATATATTTACAATAATTTATATATATATAATATATATCTGAAAATTTTATGATGAGAAGCTTAGCATATATTTAAATATTTCATTTTCATGTTTTGAAATAAAGATCTCCAGGATTTAGGACTTGGTTGGAGAAAAGCCTTCAACAAAACATGTCAGGATTATTTCTTAGATTTTTGTTAATGGGCCTTATAAGTCATCTGGGCCAAGTTTTTGCTGCTCACTGTGGGCCCCTTTCTACAGCATTTGTGTCCGTCATATCCATCTCAGTGTGAGTATTCTTGGTAATAGGAAACACAGTGTATTTGAGGTAGCTTGTTGTCTTTGAGGCAGCCTTAGCTATTAGATACAATTATATTCATGCTGGGATGAAATCTTTTTTTCTTACAATGTCGATCCATGAACCCTGCTTCTGCTGCTTGGACAGACCTAGAGCAAGACTGCTCTCTCATCTGTGTGCAGTGCTGCACATGTATGAAATGGTATAATTTTCTCATCGTTAGACTGAGAAAGCAATGACTGGAAAATCACAAAGCAAACTGAAAATGGAAAGAAAAAAACAGGAAGCAGAGATTATCCGTCTTTGTTTTTGCAGACACATACACCCCTCTCTGAGAATTTCTTATTTGTAAAGAATAAAACTTTTTGTGATTATATAATCACATGCTGAGCAAATGTCTTTTGTTTTCCAATTGTAAATGAATAACACAGATGAAGAAGAGCTTTACAAGGGCAGAGGAACCAATTACCTGGCCTCCCTGCCTCTAAACTTGTAGTTAATACAAAATCAGCAAAAAATAGTGTTTAGGGTGATGCTGCTTTATAGCATACATTTATATCATGAGATAAACATCTTAGTTTTTTCCTTCAATGGACTTTTGTTGGAGATTATAGAATTTGGTAAAGTATTTTAGGTCATTTGGTATCAATAAATGTCTAAGCAGTTGATGGGAAAATGGTATCATAGTCTTTTTTCATTCCAGTAGATGTATTCCAAAATACTAACTTTAATTTTTACTGATGCCAAAAAGCTGACCTAGAAAGTTTCCCCCAGAACAAATATGATTCTCAGAATGGAGAATTAGCTCAGTAAGTTTTGATGCAATGATTATTGCATCTCCATTAAATTATGGTAATAAAAACAGGAACAAATGGGGAAATATTAATGAAAGTGCATGTTGGGCAAACTCCGGGAGATAATGAAGGACAGGCAAGCCCGGCATGCTGCAGTTTATGGGGTCTAAACTAGTCAGATACCACTTAGCAACTAGACAGCAACATCTCAGTTGGGAATACCTTTAGCTTCAAATACCAGAAAATCCACTTATCAGTGGTTTGAACACACTGGATTTTTCTTCTTTGGTAAAATGTCTTGATTTGTCCCAATCAAAAGATTGAGAGTATTTGAATGAATTTAAGAAAAAGAGAGAGACCTGTCTACAGGCTGCTGACAAGAGACTCCCTTTAGACATAAAGACACACACAGGCTCACAGTGAAGAGGTGGGAAAGATGTTTCACACATAGGGAGTCCAGAAGGAAGCTGCAGTAACTATGTTCATATCACAGAAAATAGACTTTAAAACAAAGACTCTAGTAAAAGACAAAGACAGGCATTGCATAATGATAAAGGGATCCCTCCAACAACAGCATATAACACTGTAAATATTTATGCAGCCAACATAAAGAGCATATTTATTTATACATATAGCAAATACACATATATATGTGCATGTGTGATAAGTTGCTTCAGTTGTGTCCGACTCTTTACGATCCAATGGACTGTAGCCCACCAGAGTCCTCTGTCCATGGGATGCTCTATGCAAGAACACTGGAATGGGCTCCATGCCCTCCTCCAGGGGATCTTCCCGACCTAGTGATCAAACCTGGGTCTCTTAATCTCCTGCCTTGGCAGGTAGGATGTTTACCACTCCCGCCACCTGGGAAACCTATGTGTGTATATGTCTATATTGGTTGTTGTTTAGTTTCTAAGTCCTGTCTGGACTGGACTGCAGCGGGCTTCTCCCTGTCCTTCACTATGTCCCAGAGTTTGCTCAGCTTCACATCCATTGAGTCAGTGATGCCATCCAACCACCTCATCCCCTGCTGCCCTCTCCTCCTTTTGCCTTCAGTCTTTCCCAGCATCGAGGTCTTTGCCAATGAATAGGCTCTTCTCATAAAGTGACCTGAGTATTGGAGATTCAGCTTCAGCATCAGTCCTTCCAATGAATTTTCAGGACTGATTCCCTTTAAGATTGACTGGATTGATCTCCTCACAGGCCAGTGGACTCCCAAGAGTCTTCCCAACACCACAGTTCAAAAGCATCAATTCTTCAATGTGTAGCCTTCTTTATTGTCCAGTTCTCACGGCCACACATGACTACTGGAAAAACCATAGCCTTGACCGTATGGACCTTTGTCAGGAAAATGCTGTCTTTGCTTTAATGCGCTGCCTAGGTTTATCATAGGTTTTCTTCTAAAGAACATGCGTCTTTTAATGTGTGTGTGTGTGTGTGTGTGTGTGTGTATGTATGCTATGCCACTTCAGCTGTGGCTGATTCTTTGCAACCCTATGGATTGTAGCCTGTTTCTGTGCATGAAACTCCCCAGGCAAGAGCACTGGAGCCGGTTGCCATGCTCTCCTCCAGGGGGTCTTCCTGACCCAGGATCGAACCTGCACCTCTTACATCTCCTGCACTGGCAGGAAGGGTCTTTCACCACTACAGCTACCTAAGAAGCCTATATATATATATCTCCAAGTGTTTGTGAATTTTCCAGTTTCCTTCCTGTAGTTAATTACTAGTTTCACACTACTGTGATTAGAAACAGTGCTTGATATGATTTCAATCCTCTTAAGTTTGTTTTAAGGTCTGTTTTGTGGCCTAGCATATAATCTACCATAGAATATGTTCTACATGCACTTAGAAGAATATATATTCTGTTGTTTTTGGATAGACTGTTTTTCTATCTATGTATGTGGATATACGTGTGTATGTGTCTGTGTGTCCGCTTGATCTAACATGCTATTTAAGGCTGTTTCCTTATTGATTTTTTATGCTGGATGATCAATCCATAAAATATAAGAGTGATATTAAAATCCTCTATTGTATTGCTGTCTATTTATCCATTTAGGTCTGTTAATATCATATATATATACACATATACCTGTACATGTGTGTGTGTGTGTGTATGCATATATAGAATATATATAGAATAAATGAATTCTAACAGTAAAGTTGCAGGATACAAATTGAATTCACAAATATTTTGAGTTTCTATACATGAATAATAAACTATTAGAGAGATAAATGAAAAAAATTTTCATTTTCAGTTGCTTAAAAAAGAATAAAATACTTATGCATAAATCCAACCAAAGAGGGAAAATGTAAATTTAATGAGATCCCTATAAAGATTAATTCTAAAATTTGTATGGGACTACATAAGACCCTAAATAACCAAAGAAAACTACCAAAATATCAGTGAAATTTTTCACGTAACTAGAACAAATAATGTTAAAAATTTATATAGAAACACAAAAACCCTGAGTAGCCAAAACCGTCTTTAGAAAAAAAAGTGAAGCTGGAGGAATCACACTGTAACTTCAGAGTATACTGCAAAGCCACAGTCAGCCAAACTGCGATGTACGGGCGTGAAAAAGACGCATGTGTCAGTGGCACAGATCACAGAACCGACAAATAAGCTCATGGACCTGAGGTCAGTTAATTACGCCCAAGGAGGCAAGAATATACGATGCACAGAACACAGCCTTTTCAACAAGTGCTGCTGGGAAAACTGGACAGCCACATGTAAAAGAATGAAATTAGAACATTTTCTAACACCTCCAAATGGATGAAAGGCCTAAATGTAAGATCTTTAGAGGACAACTGGCAGGACACTCTTAGACATAAATTGTAGCAATGTTTTTTTTTTTGACCTGTCTCCTGACCTAAGGGAAATAAAAACAATATTAAATAAATGGGACCTAATTAAACTAAATTTTTTGCACAACGAAGTAAATCAAGGACAAAGCAAAAAGGCAGCCTATTGAATGGAAGAATAAATTTGCAAATGATATGACTGATAAGGAATTAACATCCAGAACACATTAACAACTCATACAATTCAATATCAAAAAACAAACAACCTGATTAAAAAATGGGCAGAATATGAAGTAGACATTTTTTCCAAGGAGGAAAAGTGGATGACCATCGGGCACGTGAAAAGGTGCTCAGCATCGCTCATTCACCAGGAAAATGCAACCCCAAGCCATAGTGAGACATCACGTGACCTAGGAATCCCATTCCTGAGTGTGTGTCCAAAAACCCCTACAACGTTAATTCAAAACATTTGTGCATCTCAATGTCATAGCAGTGTTACTTAAAATTACCACCATATGGAAGCAACTGATGAATGAGTAAAGAAGATTTGGTATATACCTCTATCTGTATCTGTATCTATATCTGTATCTGTATCTGTATGTATATATGTCTACAATGGACTACTACTCAGCCATAAAAAGAAGGAAGTTTTGCCATTTGCAGTAACATGGACATGCTTGAAGGATATCGTGCTGAGTGAAATAAGTCAGACAAAGACAGACAAACACAGAATAGTATCACTTGTGTATGAAATCTGAAAAATACAATAAACTAGTGAATATAATATAAAAGAAGCAGATTCACAGATAGAGACAGCAAAGCAGTGGTTCCCTGTGGGGAGCGGGAAGGGGCAATGCAGGCGTAGTCCTGGCATCATTTCTGTTATTCAAAGATGTCGTTACAATTTTGCAGGCGTTTTTCTTTCTTAGTTCTTCCATAGTCAGGCATGCTGCCTCAAGGGTGGTTGCAGGATGACTGCCGCAGCTCTGGACACCACAATTAAATTCCAAGGCAAGAATGAGTGGGAAGAGTAGCTAAGAGGGCAGAATGACTTGGATGATAAGTGCATTCCTTTTATCTCTCTTTTAATAAAAATTAAAATATCTTACTGAACGCTGAGCTAACTTATCCAGATATCTAACTGAACAGATCTTATTAACCTGGCCATATAATAACAAGTGAGAAAAAAAATCAGTTTCACAATTATATGATTACTTGTGTGTGTGTGCGGAGTTGTGTCTGACTCCCCATGACCCCATGGACTGCAGCCCACTCTGCTCCTCTGTCCATGGGATTCTCCAGACAAGAGGACTGAAGTGGGTTGCCATTTCTATCTTCAATATGATTACTTATAACTGGTTAAGCAGTTTAAGAAACTAGTTTATAATTATGACCAGTAGCTGAGAAGAGTAGCATGTTGGGCACCTACTGACCTGGGAAGTACATCATTCAGTGTCCTATTTTTTGCCTTTTCATACTGGTCATGGGGTTCTCAAGGCAAGAATACTGAAGTGGTTTGCCATTCCCTTCCCTTATATTCTTTGCAGCCAAAGATGGAGAAGCTCTATACAGTCAGCAAAAACAAGACCGGAAGCTGACTCTGGCTCCAGTCATGAGCTCCTTACTGCAAAATTCAGACTTAAATTGAAGAAAGTAGGGAAAACCACTAGACCACTCAGGTATGACCTAAATCAAATCTGTTACAATTATACAGTGGAAGTGACAAATAGATCAAGGGATTAGATCTGATAGACAGAGTGCCTGAAGAACTACGGACAGAGGTTTGTGACAGAGGTTTGTGGAGGAGGCAGCAATCAAGACTCAAGACCATCCCCAAGAAAAAATGCCAGAAGGCAAAATGGTTGTCTGAGGAGGCCTTACAAAGGCTGAGAAAGAAGAGAGGCAAAAGGCAAAGGAAAAAAGGAAAGATAGACCATTTGAATGCAGAGTTCCAAAGAATAGCAAGGAGAGATAAGAGAGCCTTCCTCAGTGATCAGTGCAAAGAAATAGAGGAAAACAATAGAATGGGAAAGACTAGAGATCTCTTCAAGAAAATTAGAGATACCAAGGGAACATTTCATGCAAAAATGAGCTCAATGAAGGACAGAAATGCTATGGACCTAACAGAAGCAGAAGATCTTAAGAAGAGCTTCAAAAATACACAGAAGAACTGTACAAAAAAAGATCTTCATGACCCAGATAATCACATTGGTGTGATCACTCACACTCACCTAGAGCCAGACATCCTAGAATGTGAAGTCAAGCGGACCTTAGGAAGCATCACTACAAACAAAGCTAGTGGAGGTGATGGAATTCCAGCTGAGCTATTTCACATCCTAGAAGATGATGCTGTGAAAGTGCTGCACTCAATATGCCAGCAACTTTGGAAAACTCAGCAGTGGCCACAGGACTGGAGAGGTCAGTTTTCATTCCAATCCCAAAGATGCTCAAACTACTGCACCATAGCACTCATCTCATGCTAGCCCAAGTAATGCTCAAAATTCTCCAAGCCAGGCTTCAACAGTATGTGAACCATGAACTTCCAAATGTTTAAGCTGGATTTACAAAAGGCAGAGGAACCAGAGATCAAATTGCCCACACCCACTGGATCATTTAAAAAGCGAGAGATTCAGAAAAAAGATCTACTTGTGCTTTATTGACTACACCAAAGCCCTGGACTCTGTGAATCACAGCAAACTCTGGAAAATTCTGAAGGAGATGGGAACACCAGACCACCTGAACTACTTCCTGAGAAACCTGTAGGCAGGTCAGGAAGCAACAGTTAGAACTGGACATGGGACAACAGACTGGTTCCAAATAGGAAAAGGAGTACGTCAAGGCTGTATATTGTCACCCTGTTTATTTAACTTATATGCAGAGTACATCATGAGAAACGCTGGGCTGGAGGAAGCACAAGCTGGAATCAAGATTGCTGGGAGAAATATCAATAACCTCAGATATGCAGATGACACCACCCTTATGGCAGAAAGTGAAGAAGAACTGAAGAGCTTCTTGATGAAAATGAAAGAGGAGAATGAAAAAGTTGGCTTAAAGCTTAACATTCAGAAAACTAAGATCATGGAATCTGGCCCCATCACTTCATGGCAAATAGATGGGGAAACAGTGGTGGACTTTATTTTTGGGGGCTCCAAAATCACTGCAGATGGTGACTGCAGTCATAAAATTGAAAGACACTTGCTCCTTGGAAGGAGAGTTATGACCAAGCGAGACAGCATATTAAAAAGCAGAGACATTACTTTGCCAACAAAGGTCCATCTAGTAAAAGCTGTGGTTTTTCCAGTGGTCATATATGGATGTGAGAGTTGGACTATAAAGAAAGCTGAGCGCTGAAGAAGGGATGCTTTTGAACTGTGGTGTTGGAGAAGACTCTTGATCATCACTTGGACTGCAAGGAGATCCAACAAGTCAATCCTAAGGGAAATCAGCCCTGAATATTCATTGGAAGGACTGATGCTGAAGCTGAAACTGCAATACTTTGGCCACCTAATGCGAAGAACTGAGTCATTTGAAAAGACCCTGGTGCTTGGAAAGATTGAAGGCGGGAGGAGAAGAGGACCAGAGGATGAGATGGTTGGATGACATCACCAACTCAGTGGACATGAGTTTGAGTAAACTCCAGGAGTTGGTGATGGACAGGGAGGCCTGGCGTGCTGCAGTCCATGGGGTCTCAAAGAGTCGGACACAACTGAGCAACTGAACTGAATTGAAGCTGAGAAGAGTAGTTTAATGGGGAACATGTTTATTTCTTCTCTGGTTTCCTAATGCTTTGTAAATAATATATCTACATTAGTTTGATAATGAAAGCACAGGCTTGTAACAAAAATTCATTTGAACACAGAGTAATTAGACTTGCCTGAAAGACGCATTGATTTCTCTGTAGTTTCCCAAAGCAGGGGAAAGGGCGGGTAAGCCCTGCTGGGAATTTTATGGTCTTGCCTTTGACTTCAGAGTGTGCAGTGTCACAGCCCACATCTTGTTCAGTGTCTTCTGACTCAGAACATGATTTTATCGATTTATTTAAAAATCCATCCTCCAAATCATATTTAAAACATAAAGCATATTTGTTAGTGACCTGGAAACATTGTGTTTCATGTTGTCTGGTTTCATGATCTCCTTCTCAGGGTCCCTCCTACCTTACTGGTCTGTCCCAATCTCATTTGATGGTTTCTATTGATTTTCCAGCCTCTAAATGTGAAAGTCTCCTGACTCAGAATTCATACTTCATCTTTGCTTTAGTTATACTCATTCCCTACATGATCTAAGTCCTATTAAGTCTGCATTTATATCTTCATCACCAGTGTTGTATTTCAGTTTCAGACTCACTTACCCACCTACCTTCTTGACACCTCTTCTTGAATGCTTAATAGGCTTCCTAAACATTGTGTAAATGCCAAATGCTTGAAATCCCTCGTAAATGCAGGGCTCTTTGCTTTTTCATCTTATAAAATGTCCCTCTACCTGTCTGATTTCTAGCACAAAAGGCGTTGGCATCATTCTCTGATCCCTTTTCCCTCTCTGCTGCAGCTGAGTCCATTGGCAAACCTTTCAGCCTCTCCTTCTAAAGACGCCTCCAATCTGACCATTCCCCATCACCTCCGTTGCTGCTATCAGAGAAGGCAAATGATGTGGACTCAGTCACCCAGCTCTTTACTGAGAGAGTCCAAGCCCAGTTCCAGATGTCTCACATGCCACTGGTGCTCATCAAGTACACACTGTCTACCGGATATGTTTCATTTCATACCGATACCTCTTAATGATTTCAGTCTGAAAGAAAAGCTAAAGTGAAGGTCGCTGTGTCAGGCCTGAAAGATGTTCAACCTGAAATATAATCTTATCATCAAACAGAAATGAGCTTTCTCATGAAAGACAGGTTTTTTTATGTTGCAGATTAGGTGGCCACAATGGTGTCTGGTCAACATAACTCAGACGTACCAAGAGCTTTCACTCTGTGTGTTCGTGTGTGTGAGTGTGTGTGCGAGATACCATTTAATTAGAAAAAAGTGCCCCCATAATGTGCTTGATGGTGGAATATACAGGGACAGACCGTTTCCTTATAGAGTTTAGCATTTATTTATAGTTTTGTGTCTTCATAAAACTATAGGCTTGGGCTTGAGTGGCTAAGCAATAATAAATGAATAAACATGTTGAAATAGCATTAAAAGTTGTAATGCTCATACTTAAGGGAAAAACAGGCTATTATGATAGAATATAACAGGATATGATCTATTTAGAAAACACAGTCAGGAAATGACTCTCTGAAAAGTGGACATTTTGTCTGAGACCTGAAACAGAGGGAGATGATGAAATCCAGGGGCAAAAGCCTTGGGGGTGGAGAGAGCCAGGAAGAGCATTCTTAAATGTCAGATACCAGTCAAGGAGTGAGTGAAATCTTAGACAAGGTTTTATAGGTCATGGCAGAGACAGTTGAGTTTCATTCCAGTTTGCATGGAAAGTCTTTAAAGAATTTAAAACAGGAGAGTGATCTTTTTCTTCGCAAAGATTATTTTAGGTGATAAGGTGGAGGCAGGGGTTAAACCCATACGTGGGGAGTGTTGACACCCTTCACCTTCACAGCACTGGGGTCTCTGTGAAAGAAGGAGGTCCCCCCGACTACATACTTGTGTAACCAAAAGATGAATATTGCAGAGGGGGCCTGTGGGGTTATAGACTGGGCATGAGGTTGTGTATTGACCCTTATTTTCACCCCTAAACTTTGAGCTTCTCTGTACAGTGAGCTCCCTGCATGTGAATGAGTTCTCTTCTTAGAGTGCATTCATTCATTCCAACTTATTCTTAAGCCCAGCAAAGTTACCCTAGGTAACCAGCTAACACAATCGGCTCATAGCACTGTACTGTAATAGGTTTATAATACTTTTCACACACATAATACATTAAAAACAAACACAAAAATAAAGCATTTTTAATCTGACAGTATGGCGCCTTGAAAAACACAGTGGTATGGTCCGGCAGCTGGCACACGGGCTGGCCTCGAGTGGACAGGCAAGGAGAGCTGCTGGCTGGAGGGGGAGGAGGCGGGAGACGGCAGAGCTAAAGGACCCTCAGCAGCAGGAGACGGAGGGCGGGCTGCAGGCTCGCTCACCCCTGACGCTGACGGCGCAGGCTCTGGGTCCTTGCTGGAACAGACGCACGTTTGCATCTTTGAAAATTAGCAACTTGAAGGTGCGATGTAGGGGGCTTACTGTACTATTAACCGAGCTGACTGGTAAAAGTCTCTAGGAATGATAGAAAATCATAAAATAAAGTGGTTACTTTTAGCACAGAATTCTCCCTTCTCCAGGGGATGGCAATCAACTCCAGTATTCTTGCCTGGAGAACTCAATGAACAGAGGGGCCTGGCAAGGTATAGTCCGTAGGGTCACAAAGGGTTGCCCAGTTGTATCTGACTACACTGAATATATACTCGGCTACAAAGTGGGCACCCCCTTCCCAAGCTGGGGCTGAGGTGTATAATCTGAACCTCCTTCCATTAGGCTGGTGGTTTAGTCGCTAAGTCGTGTCCGAATTTTGCAACCCCAAGGACTATAGCCCACCAGGCTCCTGTGTCCATGGGATTCTCCAGGCAAGAACACTGGAGTGGGTTGCCATTTCCTTCTCCAGGGGATCTTTCTGACCCAGGAAACAAACCCGGTCTCCTGCATTGCAGGTAGATTCTTCACCGACTGAGCTATGAGGGAAGCCGTCTATTAGGCTGCTGCTGCTGCTAAGTCACTTCAGTCGTGCCTGACTCCGTGTGACCCCATAGACGGCAGCCCACCAGGCTCCCCCGTCCCTGGGATTCTCCAAGCAAGAACACTGGAGTGGGCTGCCATTTCCTTCCCCAATGCATGAAAGTGAAAAGTGAAAGTGAAGTCGCTCAGTCGTGTCTGACTCTTAGCGACCCCATGGACTGTATAGCTTACCAGGTTCCTCCATCCTTGGGATTTTCCAGGCAAGAGGACGGGAGTGGGGTGCCATTGCCTTCTCCGTCTATTAGTCTGGACGGTCTCAATTGTTTTGGAAATACATATCTAATAATTTTGCTTAAAATGAAGATCCAGGGTTCCCATCCCTTGGAGATTCTAATTTCATAGACTTGAGTTGAGGCCTGAGAAACTGCAACTTTATGAGCAACCCAGGAGATCCCAGTGGGTCCCTCGGGAAACAGTGGAGACGGCGAAGCCCGCGTGCTGACCCTCGCTGTCCTTCACCTTCTGTCATCCACCAAGATCAGGAAACTGTAGCTCTGAGGATATTTGACCTTGCATTGTCGGGTTATTCAGACTTCCTGAGCCAAAGTCTCTTCATCTATAATCACAGCATAAGATGCTATTGTGAGGAGTGAAAGTGAGTGAAGTCGCTCAGCCGTGCCTGACTCTTTGTGACCCCATGAACTGTAGCCCACCCGGCTCCTCTGTCCATGGGATTCTCCAGGCAAGAGTACTGGAGTGGGTTGCCATTGAAGGCAAATGCAAAAGGCTGACCTGAGCCCTGGCATATCATAGCTGCTTAATAAACAGCATCTACCCTTTGCCTTGTTTCTGTCTGATTTATTTGGCTGCCTCCTTGCTAGTCACCTTGGTCTCCTACGGCCGAGTCAGCACTGACCCGTGTTGGTTTGTGTCTCTGTTACAGTCTTCCTCTTGCGTCCACCTCTCCCACAAATTCCCAGAAACCTGCAGATATCACCTTCATTAAAGTTTTGCACTCTCTCTGCATCATTATAAAGACACTAGAATAGAAATGCTAATACTACCTCGTGCAACCGTGGAATACCTATAGCATCCAGTATGTTTGCTCATGTTTCCTGTTCCCTAGCTTACAACTTTCCCTTGTAAAATCCCTCATCTTTCCTGTGTAATCTGAGTACTGTGAAGCAGAGAAGACTGTGTAGTGGATAGGTGAGATTCTGCAAAATGCTATGAAATTATAAGAAACATTTGAATTGCATTAGCTTCCAAAGAACATAAACAATGCTTGAACAGAGAGAGAAAAGTCAGTCCCCTCTAGGGCCCAGAGAGAGAAAAGTCAGTCCCCTCCAGGGCCCCGGGCACACTAATTTATATACATTGTCTTCAGAAATTCAAATCTGAAAGGCTCTTAAGTGTACAGAGAATAATAAGGTGGCTAAAATATGGTTGAATTAATCCCTTTTTGGGATTCCCTGGTGGCTTAGATGGTAAAGAGTCTGCCCTCAATGTGGGAGACCCGGGTTAGATCCCTGGATCAGGAAGATGCCCTGGAGAAGGAAATGGCAACCCACTCCAGTCCTCTTGCCTGGAAAACCCCATGGACAGAGGAGCCTGGCGGGCTACAGTCCATGGGGTCCATGGGGTCCAAAAGAGTCAGACAGGACTGAGCCACTTCACTTTCACCTTCAATCCCTTTTTCTTGACTCTTCATGTTTGAAGTAACGAGTCTGTTTTAGTTAATTTGAAATTAAAAGGAAATATTCTTAAAATTAAATGCAATTGCAAGCAAACTCTAGGTTGCACTGGAGGAAAATCAGGGGGAACCTGAATGATATATTTGGGAAATCTGGAGAGACAAATTTGCTAGGTTACATTTAATCTACCTTTCAATAGGTCCAATAACATGTCAAAGAAATAACTATGTCTTTCAGACCAAAATTACTATCTTGTGGTTTTGTTGTTCAATCACTAATTTGTGTCCAGCTCTTTGCAACTCCATGGACTTCAGCAAGCCAGATTTCTCTGTCCTTCACTGTCTCTGCAAGTTTGCTCAAACTCATGTCCATTGAGTTGGTGATGCTATCTAACCACCTTATCCTTTGTCAGCCTCTTTTCCTTTTGCCTTCAACCTTTCCCAGCATCAGTCTTTTCTAATGAGTCAGCTTTTCACATCAGGTGGCCAAAGTATTGGAGCTTCAGCTTCAGCATCAGTCCTTCCAATGAATATTCAGGATTGATTTCCTTTAGGATTGACTGGTCTGATCTCTTTTCAGTCCAAGGGACTCTCAAGAGTCTTCTGTGGTACCACAGTTCAAAAGCATCAATTCTTGGACATTCAGCCTGCTTTATGGTCCAACTCTCACATCCACAAATGACTATTGGAAAATCCATAGCTTTGACTAGACAGATCTTTGTAGGCAAAGTGATATCTCTGCTTTGTAATATGCAGTCTAGGTTTATTATAGCTTTTCTTCCAAGGAGCAACTGTCTTTTAATTTCATACATGCAGTCACTGCTGGTAGAGATTTTGGAGCCCAAGAAAATAAAACCCGTCACTGCTTCCAGGGTTTCCCCATCATTTGTGATGAAGTGAGGGGGCCAGATGCCAAGATCTGAGTTTTCTGAATGTTGAGTTTGAAGCCAACTTTTTTACTCTCCTCTTTCACCTTCATCAAGAGGCTCTTTAGATCCTCTTAACTTTCTCCCATTAGCTTGGTAATCATCTGCATATCTGAGGTTATTGATATTTCTCTGGGCAATCTTGATTCCAGCTTGTGCTTCATCCAGCCCAGCATTTCACATGATATACTCTGCATATAAGTTAAATAAGCAGGTGACAATATACAGCCTTGATGTACTCCTTTCCCAATTTTGAACCAGTCAGTTGTTCCATGTAAGGTTCTAACTGTGTTGCTTCTTGACCCAAATACTGGTTTCTTAGGAGATAGGTAAGGTGGTCTGATATTCCCATTTCTTAAGCATTTTCCACAGTTTGTTGTGATTTATGCAGTCAAAAGCTTTAACACAGTCAATGAAGCAGAAGTAGATGTTTTTCTGGTATTCTGTTGTCTTCTCCATGATCCAGTGGATGTTCACAATTTGATTTCTGGTTCCTCTGCCTTTTTGAAACCCAGCTTGAATATCTGGAAATTCTCGGTTCATGTACTGCTGAAGCCTAGCTTGAAGGATTTTGAGCATTACTTTTCTAGCATGTGAAATGAACACAGTTGTTCAATAGTTTAAACATTCTTTGGCATTGCCTTTCTTTGGGACTGGAATGAAAACTGACTTTTCCAGTCCCGTGGCCACTGCTGAGTCTTCCAAATTTGCTGACATTGAGTACAGCACTTGAACAGCATCATATTTTAGGATTTGAAAGAGCTCAGCTGGAATTTCATCACCTCCACTAGCTTTGTTGGTAGTAATGTTTCCTAAGACTTACTTCACTTCACACTCCAGGATGTCTGGCTGTAGATGAGTGACCACACCATCATGGTTATCCTGGTCACTAAGACCTTTTCTGCATAGTTGTCGCTGTTATCGTTCAGTCATTCAGTCGTGTCGGGCTCTTTGTGACCACATGGACTGCAGCCTGCCAGGCTTCCCTGTCCTTCACCATCTCCCAGAGCTTGCTCAAACTCATATCTGTCAAGTCGGTGATGCCATCCAACCATCTCGTTCTCTGTCTTCCCCTTCTCCTCCTCTCTCAATCTTTCCCAGCATCAGGATCTTTTCTAATGAATTGGCTCTTCACATCAGGTGGCCAAAGCGTTGGAGCTTCAGCATCAGTCCTTCCAGTGAATATTCAGGGTTGATTTCCTTTAGGATGGATGGGTTGGATCTTCTTGCAGTCCAAGGGACTCTCAAGAGTCTTCTCCAACACCACGGTTCACAGAACTTTTTGCATAGCTCTTCTGTGTGTTACCTCCTCTGCTTAATCCCTTTTGCCTCTGTTAGGTCCTTACTGTTTCTGTCCTTTATCACGCCCTTCTTTGCATGAAATGCCCTTGATGTCACTCATTTTCTTGAAGAGATCTCTAGTCTTTCATATTCTATTGTTTTCCTCTTTTCCTTTCATTGTTCTCTTAAGAACAGATATGCACATACAGATATGCATATACAGATGTGTATACACACACCGTATCTTCTTCTCTCCTTGCTGTTCTGTGTCACTCCACATTCAGCTGGGTGTACCTCTCCCCTTGTCTTTTCCGAACTCTTCTCTTCGTTCTTCAGCTATGTGTAAGGAGTCTTCATACAGCCACTTTGCCTTCTTGCATTTCTTTCTCTTTGGGATGATTTTGGTCCCTGCCTCCTGTATGCTCTTACAAACTTCCTTCCATAGTTCTTCAGGCAGTCTCTACCAGATCTAATCTCTTGAATCTATTCATCACCTCCACTGTATAAGCATAAGGGATTTGATTTAGGTCATACCTGGATGGCCTAGTGGTTTTCCCTACTTTCTGCAATTAAAGCTTGAATTTTGCAATAAGGAGCGGATGATCTGAGTCACAGTCAGCTCCAAGTCTTGTTTTTGTATAGAGTTTCTTCATCTTTGGCTGCAAATAATATAATCAATTTGATTTTGGTATTGACCATCTGGTGATGTCCATGTATAGAGTAATTAATGTGTTCTTACTTTGCCTTTAAGTAAATTAAGTAAAGTTTTACAAAGGTATGAAATTTAAACCACAATTAGCTACCTATTTGTTTATTTAAGAGAATAAAATGACTTCCTCCTCCCCTTTTATTTGCAAAAGCAGGAAAAAAAGCTTCACCTTCCCAAGCAGCTCACCTATAGCTCATACTTGATTGGAAGGAAAATAGGTTGGGTGGGCCAGGAATCATGAATGTGAAAATGTAGGAATAATAGATATGCAAATGCAGGGATATTTGCATCATTCCTACTTTTTTTCTCTAGGCCCTGTTGGGAGCAAGTCAGCCTCTCCTCACTAGGGTGGTGGCTAAACGTCAGCATCCTGGGCTAGAGAATCACAAAGTGGCCAGAGTCCTTACGGGTCACCAAATGCTGGGTTCATGCTCACAGTTTCCTTTACTAGGTGAAGGCGCCTAATACCGCCATCTTATATTTTGGAGAAAGGGCTTTGTTTAATGTTATTTGACGTTCTTTCTCTTTTTTTTGGCTTAATTGGTTTCCTAATGGGAAATAAAACCTTGTGTTTCTGCTTTACTAAACAGACCACATCAGGATGAAAACTATGGGCATGAGATTGATTTTTAGGGCAATTCAGATTTTATTTTTTATTTTTATTTTTCATTTATTTGGCTATGTTGGGTTCACTTGCGGCATGCAGGATCTTCATTCCTGCATGAAGGCTCTTAGTTGTAGCATATGAGGTTTACTTCCCTGACCTCAGGGCCCCCTGCATTGGGAACATGGTATCCTAGCCACTGGATCACCAGGGAAGTCCTTGATCTTAGTTTTAAAGTAAAGGTGCTGGTTGTGATTCCCACCAAGCAGTAGAACAGTAGATTTCACTAAAGCCAGTTACTCTCATTTGGTGTGCTTTAATAAAGACCAGTAGGTATCAAGTTTATTTCACTTATTTAACAAATATTTGTTGAACACCTATTTTGTACCAAGTACTATTCCAGAGGCTGTGGCTACATTAATGAAAAAAATAAACCAATCTCCCTCATATCCCTTGGAGTGTACATTCCAATGTCAGAGCAACATAATAATCCTAATTTTCAAGAAAGTAGGCAGATTATATGAAAGACCATTTTGTCTAAAAGATTACTTCTATACCACAAGAACCACAGAGAACTGGGGAGACTTTTAATGTTGTTTCAAATGTATTTGTAGAGAATCAATTGTAGATGAAATACCACACGCATTTTTTACTATTGCCTTTGAGATTTTCTAGTTTCTCATTCCCTCATTCATTTTACTTTTGATGAGTTCTGTCCTCCTGTCTTGATTAAAAGTCACTCTTTCTCAAAATTGAACTTATTTACTAAATTTTGAGAGACAATACACTTGAAAAGAAACATTACCACTCATCACTGAAGTTCACACAGCTGGAAAATGGAATTTGCACTATTTAACGATAGCTAGGACATGGAGGCAACCTAGATGTCCATTGACAGTTGAATGGATAAAGAAGATGTGGGACATGCACACAGTGGAATATTACTCACCCATAAAAAGGAATACATCTGACTCAGTTCTTATAAGGTGGATGAACCCAGAGCCTATTATGCAGTGATGTAAGTCAGAAAGATCCAGACAGATATAGTATATGAGCTCATATATATGGATTCTGGAAAGGCAACACTGATGAAGTTACCTGCAGGGCCGCAGTGGAGACGCAGATGCAGAGAGCAGACTGTGGACGCAGGACACGGGGGGAGAGTGGGAAGGACTGAGAGAGTCGCAGTGAAACATACGCATCACCATATGCAAAATTAGACAACCGGTGGAAACCCGCTGTATGACGCAGGGAGCTCAGACCGGGGCTCTGTGACAACCTCGAGGGGTGTGATGGGGCGGGAGGCGGGAGGGGGGTCCAGGAGGGGGGACATGTGTATTCCTGCACCTACGGCTGATTCATGTTCGTATATGGCAGAGACCAGCACAGTATTATAAAGCAATTATCTTCCAATTAAAAATAAATAAAATTTTAAAAGAATTATAAAGTGGAATTTGCAAAGCTTACTGAAGATTTTGCTAATACCAGATTATGACAATTTACCACATTTGCTTAGAATTTATTTATCTTTATTAACTTTTATCTTTGCTTATTGGAAAATTTAAAATTTCTTGATCTCGCTTCTGTTACATCATCAGGATAACTGTTTTTTATCAAGTTATTTTTATTTAGCCATTCATATGAATGGGTAAATATATTTTCAGATGTTTTTACATAGGCATTCCTGCACAAAGTACAAAATTCAAACATTAGGAAGGGAATATGGGACTTCTCTGACAGTCCAGCTGTTAAGACTCTGCACACCCAATGCAGGGTTTCTCAAGTTCAGGCCCTGGTTGGGGAATTAACATCCCGCATGTCATGGCCAAAAAGAAAAAGTAAAAGGTGGGGAGAGTATGATGAAAATCACCCTCCTTTCCAATTTTTTGTCCTCAGCCACTTGGCTATCCTCCTGCAGTCATTTATTGTCACTAGGTTCTTCTAGATCATTCCAGTGATATTCTAAAGGAACTTCTCAAACTCTGTAATGTGCATATCAATCTTGTTAAAGCACAGATTCTTATTCAGGGGATTTGGGCTGAGGCGTGAGATTCTCCATTTCTCAGAAGCCCCCATTGGAGGCTGCTATCTATCTCTGTTTATTTGTTTATTGGCCTTAAGAGAGCAAGATGTCCTCACACATACAGAGCTTTCTGCTTCCTACCAGGACTTCAGCCCTAGGGTTCAGGCTTTGAGTTCTGCACTGTTACACAGTTCTTCCCTAATCTTCGTCTGAAGTGATCATTTATACAGTATTTTAAAAATCCAATCGCAAATGAAGGATGGAAGGTAGCAATATAACCATTTGAAGCATGCTGCTAGGTGATGTGTAAATGGTAATAACCATGAGAATCCCTCTTTGCAAATTTTTCATCTGTTTTTTAAAATAAAGTTAGAAAAAGTTCTCAGTTCCAAGCAACCTTCTACATTTTGGCAGAGGACTCACTGAGAACTTTAGCTTGCAACCAGTACCGTTCATCTAATGAGGATGTCATCATACTTGGAAATGATACAATTAAGCTTCCTGAAAGCAATATAAAATGCGAAGATCATTTAAATATTTTAAAGTCATAGACATTCATATTCTCTGTGCCTGGATAGTCTCTAGCGACAATCTTGATCAATATCACAAGGGATAAAGATGTTGTTTTGGTTGGGCCTGTATGTAAATGCAATTCGGAAAGCTTGGGGGGAACTCATAAAAGAAAATTAAAATTTCATGTGTGTTTCTTCCCCTCTGCAAGAAAATGAAGGCTTATAGGATTCAAATTTGCCTGTCTGTGTTGTCTGCAGAGTATGTTCATATGATACTTGCTAACATAACACAAGATCTGGTTTTAAAAGGGAACCGATATCAGAGGTACCTTTCAGAAATAAAGATTTGGACCATCAAAGTCTCAACTTCTGTGTTTTTGGCAGGAGCAGCCACAGGGGACAAATTTCTCTTTGATCAGACGGTATCTGTCAGTTGCCTTTGGTGTGACTGGCTCCAGGGTCTGCATGTGGAGCGTTCCTAGATTTGGTGCTGAGCTGCTTGTCTTGAAGGACCTGAGGCTGTGAGGGGAGACTGATTTGGATTCCCTTGAGCACGAACCATTCTACCTCCAGTTGTGATTCTCAGACCCAGGCCATGTAGAGGTGTACTCAACGGTACACACAGAGTCAGAGAAAAAAAGCAGCATCTCCTTCTGAAGTTGCAATTGAATAAAAGATTTGGCAGGTCAAATTATTAAATGGTTTGTTATGTTAAAACATAAAAACACTCAAATAAGCATACATACACAACACAGTACAATGCAAAATTCTGATGGATTTTAAGTTAAACATGAGAGCCCAAGAGACAAAGATCCATCTAGCCAAGGCTGTGGTTTTTCCAGTAGTCATGTATGGATGTGAGAGTTGGACTATAAAGAAACCTGAGCAACGAAGAATTGATGCTTCTGAACTGTGGTGTTGGAGAAGACTCTTGAGAGTCCCTTGGACTGCAAGGAGATCCAACCAGTCCATCGTAAAAGAGATCAGTCCTGGGTGTTCATTGGAAGGATTGATGCTGAAGCTGAAGCTCCAATACTTTGGCCACCTGATGCCAAGAGCTGACTCATTTGAAAAGACCCTGATGCTGGGAAAGATTGAGGGCAAGAGAAGAAGGGGACGACAGAGGGTGAGATGGTGGATGGCATCAGCGACTCAATGGACATGAGTTTGAGTAAACTCCGGGAGTTGGTGATGGACAGGGAGGCCCAGCGTGCTGTGGTCCATGAGGTTGTAAAGAGTCGGACACGCCTGAGCGACTGAACTGAGCTGAGATTTCAAAACAATATCGAGATTAGATCGGTGACTCCAGGTCCCTGGGAATATATCCTTAGTGGCTTTGGCCAGTAGAAGGCTATTTCAATGGGGAAATTTTAGACGTACTCTGATGTACACGAAGAGATCAGAAACCAGATCATTTGAATAGCAAGTACATTTCTTTGTCTCCTAAAGGGCTCTGGAGTGAGCCTGCGCAGAATACTTTGGAGCCAAGAAAGTTGTTGCCATGTTTTTGAAATGTTGGCTTTCTGAAGGAGACGAGGAAGTGACATAAAGGTTGCTGAGAGATCCAGGCTGGTTTAGGAGATGTCACCAATGAACTTTTAATAAATGATCTCTGTAGAGAAAAATCTGGGACTCTGAGCTCTTTGTAGACTGAAGAGGCAAAAATGTTTTTCCAGAATTAACCCATTTCTGCTGGAAGTAGAGAATATGTCACTTCTTTATAGAAAGTATCCTTGGTAGTGAATATCACAGACACTGGGTTTTAATCCCTCCCTCAAACCTGGAGTGGATGCCAGCGTTATCCAGGGTTCAGTGCTCTCATCTGGAAAATGGGCCAAGTATGAGGATGAAAGGCATTAGTAGTGGATTAGTGTTTGCCTTCTTCTATTTCCTCCTGTATTTTTCCTTCCCAATCCCCATTCCCTGTGGACCTGGGAGTCTACAATGAATAGTCCGTCTCCATTTGAATGGACACTGGTACCCTACACTACGGATTCAGGGAAATGACTTGGGTCTCCACCAGCCCTGAGATTCCCTCTGATGATACATGAAAGCTTTTGGCTAAGGAGGCATTTAGGGAAATAATCAACTACCTAAAATGTAAACACATTTAGATCTTACTGTTTACTGGCACTTTACTGAATTTACACAGAAGATGACCTAGAAGTAAGCAGAGGAAAGCTGTGTGACATTTAGATGCATATGACATATGCATAATTGATTCTTCAAAAGGTTAAATACCCTTGGCATATGTATGGTTAGTGATATACCTGTGATAGGTTGATGATCATTATGGCAGTGGCTTTGTTTTACGTAATTCTAAAGTAAATGTCACACTTCTTTGGAGATTCCAGGACTGGTATTCAGAAGAGCATCTCTTTCGAGGCAGATACCTGGGTATAGGAGCTACTCTTTCCCAAACAGAAGGACCATTCATGTCGCTAGTACACTAGGCTGTATGAGGCACCGACTGCCACTGACTTCTCTTTGGAATTGAAATGCAATTACATATTGAGGACAAGCGCTAAATATAAACAGAAAAGGTCAAATACCTGACTTTTTTTTTTCTTTGTATTTGAGGGGTATTTGCAAGGAGAATTAACTACCCTGAACACACCATAATCCTTAAGTGAAATGCACAGATCAGGCAATTGGTTGAATCCTTTAGTGGCTTTTTTCAGAAGCTTATTGTAGCTCTGAAACGTGGATCTTTTCTTGTGTTCATAAGCAATTGTAAAGATGCTAAGGAGATTAATAAAAGAAGCAAGTCACTAAAATTATATAGAATGAAATACCATAATACATGCCCTAAGAATATAGAATGAAATACCATAATACATGCCATAAGAACTGGAAAAAACAGGCAATATGTTGCATGAGGCAAAAATTATGTAACTGGGAATGATTATTACAAAAGTTTAAGTTGTAGTTTTCTTCTTCCAGAAGGATGGAAATACAGTTTGATTGGTGCTCACAGGGGTTTTCACTAGATGAATGATTCCTGGGTGTTTAGTGTTGTTTTTAAATACTGTTATAAATCTTTTTTTAGATGCGTTATATTTCCTAACTTTTAAAAATGGAAAAGACAAAACAACAAAATGCAGTGAAGGGAAAGCACAAATTAAGTAAAAAAACCACCACCATAATACAGTAATCATAATAAAAGTTGGTGGATCTCAGGTTGGCAGATGTATCTTCTTACTTACTGTACTTTTACAAAATTTAAATACATGCTTTGTGCAAGACACAACTATAAAATACAAGTGCCTACAAGGATCAAAAGTAGAAAGACCAGAAAAGGTATATCTGCTAAATACCAACAAAAGAAAGCTGTTGTGGCTATTTAAATCATGAGAGGGGCTTCCCAGATGGCTCAGAGTAAAGAATCCGCCTGCCACGCCAGAGACGCTGGTTTGATCCGAGGAGCCTGGTGGGTTACAGTCCATGGGGTCGCAAAGAGTTGGACACGGTTTAGTGAGTCAACAGCAACAGAAATCACGGGAGGCCGGTTGTTAGGACAGAACGGAAAGTTGGTTCTCTCCGTCTCCAGTTCCTTCCACCGTTCCTCCTTTGAGCTGCTCATCCAGGCATCCGCTCCAACCTCCCAGGACTTCTGATAAGTATCCCGGCCTACTTTGGTCTTACTCCTAGCTGATTGTTTTTAAAGCCCAGGATGTTCACTTTCTCAGCCCTCTGTGTACCACTGATTTGGTGCTTATCATACTCGGTGTTTTAATGTTATTGATATTCATGCATTTCTTTAGTTAAGTTGTAACATCCTGAAGCTAGAGACTATAACTTATTCACCTTTTAACCTCCTCTGTCCGCTCACCCGAAGACCTGCCGTATGGTGGAGCCTCGGCACCTGGTGTATAGCAGAAGGTCCATGCTTTCTTATAGTAGAAAGTCAGCATGTCACTGGTCCACTGAAAAATGACTTCTGAAAAACACATTAAAAGCTCTTTCAGGACGTGTGAGTACTTTGCCAATGCAATGGATTTACATTTTCTAAGCAAGTTCTCAGCCAGAGTTTTAGAATGCAGGGAGGAAGAGATGCTAATGCCTAGAGTTACCAAGAACTGTGCCGAGTTGGTGAGACCAAGAGCATCGCCTCAGCAGGAGCGTGCCCCCTGGGACCCAGCTGGGAACTCCCGTGGGCTCAGGGCTGATCTTCGAGGGCAGGGACGGCATCTGTCAATAAAATACTTTTTTGCCTGTGCACGTCGAACAAAGTCCAGCACACAGTACGCCATCAACAGATGCTTCTGCAAAGCGTGAGAGAATTAAATAGCAGTCTTGGATAATTTAATTCACTGCTCTGGGCTCAAAGCATGCACAACTGAAGGGTTCCCAGTGCGATGTAAGCTCCGGCTTCTCTGCACAGGGGGAGGCGGCTGGGCAGGTGGAGGGGGCAGCCTGCCCCAGGAAGGATGCGGGTGTTAGCACTTGGATTTGCACTCTGCGCTAAGGGCTGATTGAGCACAGCTGAGGAACCTGGGTTCGGTTCTGCCGGCTATTGGGGGTCTGTGGGAACATGCAACAGTGTTTTAACAAGACGGGAAGGCACATGGGACAGATCTTCAGTGCTTGTCCTGCTGGCCACCTGGAAGTTGCTGGAATTCCTCTTTTCTCATGGCGTACAACATATGATGTCTGCTGCAAACCTCTTTTAAACATCCTAGTTTTTGAATAAGGAATACGTAAAACATATGGTATAAAATTCAAAGGAATGGCAAAAATAAGTACTATCACCTCTGCCCAAGACATCCACAATTACCGTTTATCCCACTTAGTTTTAGATAAACACAAACGCTTCCTATCTGGGGATACAGGTAAATGTTTATGGGCTTCCCAGGTGGCTCAGTGGTAAAGAACCCACCTGCCAGTGCAGGAAACGCTGGAGACATGGGTTTGATCTCTGGGTGGGGAAGATCTGGAGTAGGAAATGGCAACCTACTTCAGTATTCTTGCCTGGGAAAATCCCATGGACAGAGCAGCCTGGTGGGCTAGTCTATGGGATTGCAAAGAGTCAGACACAACTAATCACACAGGCATGATTATATGGGCTTATGTATTTTCTGTCAAATAACATATTATACCAAATCATGATTTTTTCATTTAACAACGTACGCTGTATGTATATATGTATGTATGCTGTAGTTCTTTCCATTTTTCGTTTTCTTATCTTTAAAATCCCAGCCTCTGATATTGTCTGAGACACTGACAATGTTTAACTATATTTTCATGAACCAATGAATGAGTGATTTCATAATGGTCTCTAATTCATTCTGAACCTGAAATTCACCCACCAACACATTTTCTACATGCCTTGTCTTAAACATCATCTCCAATATGCATCTTTTTGTCTGTAAACATCCCTCTGATTTAATCTCAAAAACTTTGAACCTTCCCTGAATATTGCCTTCTGGGCTCTCCTTCAGGAGTTATCTCTAAGTACTTAGCAATCGCGTCCTGTTTGTTTTATTGCTTCACTATTCGTATTTGTTAATATAACAGCTATAAGATGTGAACAATGCGCCTTTTAAATTAATTCTTGTTGGAGTATAATTGTTTTACAGTGTTGTGTTGATTTCTGCTGTTCAGTGAAATCAGTCGGTTCTATGCATCCATCCATCCCCTGTGTTTTGGATTTCCTTCCCACTGAGGTCACCGCAGCGCCCTGAGTAGGGCTCCCTGTACGGGGCAGTAGGCTCTCATTAGCTTCTATTTTATCCACAGTAGTGTATGTATGCAGAGAGTGAATGATCCTCTTAGCAATGGTTTTTATTGAGTACTTATTTCTGCCAGCCATTATACTAGTATTTCTGACGAATCCCTAGGACATACCTGTAAAGTAAGCAACAGTATCACTCTCATAGCCCACCACCAGTCCACGCCCCGATCCACGGATCAGCGGCCCCCACCCACCCAATTCACAGATCAGTGCCCAGTTGCTCATAGCTGTAAATCTCTATCTCACTCTTTATTGCCTCCCTTATTTCTTACTGCCCTGCCCACTTCCTTACTTACTGGAATCAACAACCATGTAAAATACTGGCACTCATCTTTGTCTCATCGTCTGTAAGGAAATCAAACCTAAGGAAACTGAGGTTTAGGATGTGACTAATCAGTATATTAATTGGCAGATTCAAGCTGTCAACCGGAATCCATGCTCAGAAACACCAGCCCTTACTGCTACCTAGATGATGGTAAATGCCATCAAAACAGGCTCATGCTCTCTCCATGGTGGGTTTCAACATGCAAGCCGAAGTTGACCCTTAACACGTACTTCCGCAGGTCAGTGCTGTTTCAGGTTCCGGGGCGTCCCCTTTCTGCCCCAGCTCAGCAGGATGTGCACTCTGGGTAGCGGCAGCTAAACACGCATGCTCAGCGTCTGCCGCTGTGACGTCCTCACGCTCGTTTACCTGCTGACCGTCTCCCCTTGGCTCCGCAGACAGCAACTTCATCCTCGCCAACGCCCAGCTGGCTCAGGGCTTCCCCATCGTCTACTGCTCGGACGGCTTCTGCGAGCTCGCGGGCTTCGCCCGGACGGAGGTCATGCAGAAAAGCTGCAGCTGCAGATTCCTGTTCGGCGTCGAGACCGACGAGCACCTGATGCTGCAGATCGAAGCGTCCCTGGAGGGAAAAACGGAGTTCAAAGGGGAAATCGTGTTCTACAAGAAGGACGGTGAGTGGCTTCCCTTGCTGGGGCTCCTTGGACTGTGGTGACAAGTCACCTTCTTCCCACTGCCGTTGGTGGGATCGCTCCGTAGCTCCCATTAAGGCTTCATGATCTTAGCAGCGTAAACTACTTGGAAATTTAGAATTATACAAAATCAGCATATTACCTGAGTTAATATATGTTAAAATAGAGTGTATTACTATTATGTTGTGGTCACGCTTAAGATATATATCAGAAATGGTGATTGTCAGTCTATTAACAGATGATCTTCTATCCAGAGACAGTTTTGCATCTTAAAGAACACTTAAAGAATACAGTCACTAGGGACGGAGATTCAAATGTCTCCTATCATAAAAATTAGTTTAAAGGACGTGAGTGTAGGTATTTTCTTTTCCAGTTTCCTGACCACAAAGCCTTTCTCACCATTCTTAAACTCTGGAGACAAAGTAAAAAATGCACAGTGTCTCAGGGTGGGAGTAAATTTGCCTGCATTCAAAACTGCCCCTGGGAGATACTAAGTATTTTTTATGGGTGTGGCTTTGTGACTCGCTCTTAAATGAAAAAGTATCTAGGGATGGGTCCGGCTTCTCTTCCCTTCTGCGTGGAACTAGCTATCATTATCCTGCGGTGGGGGGAGTGGGTCCAGGAGCGTTATATTGGAGAAAAGCTGTATCAAAACTGAGAGCAAACCATGTCTTTCCAGTTTCTGGAATTCTCTTTCTTTAATAGTTTTCCTTTGAGTACCATAGCCCCCTGAGTTTTATTTAGCTGGGCACACGACCGTCAAGCTAAAGAACATGTTCCCCAGCCTTCTTTGCAGTTAGCTTGGCATGTGACAGGGTTCTAGCCAGTGACGTGTATGAAGAATGACTTATGCAAATATATCTGAGCAAACTCCCTAAAAAATGAAATTGTTTGCCCTCTAATTTCTCTTCTCCTTTCCTGTGGTGTTGTGGACTGAATTGCATCTCTTTAAATTTCAAATGTCAAAGCCCTAATCCCGTAAAGCAATCATCAATCAATTAAAAAGAAATATACTTTAAAAACAAGCCCTATCCCCTAATGTGGCTGGAGAGATAGGGCCCCACTTAAATTGTACTCTAATTCAAGGTTTCTCAGCCTTGGCACTGTCAACAGTTGGGGCCAGTAATTCTTTGCTGTGGGGTTTGTCCTGGGCATTGTGGACAATTAGCATCATCTCAGGCCTCTTTAATACTTAGCGTTGGGGTCATTTTTGGGAGGAGATGCTGGAACCTGAACGTGGAACGTCATCCCCTTTTCACAGTGATCTTTCCTTGGAGGACGTTCCTCGAGCGTGTGAATTGTGGGCGCACGGTGGGCGTGGGGAACTGGCGAGCGCCTCTAGGAGGAGGAGGACGCCCGATTCTCTGGCACCAGGAAGAAGGTTCAGACCACTGTGTGCTTCTCAGGGTCCGTAGATACGGCCTGCATTGCAGACATGATAAAGCAGAAGCCTTCTAGCTCCCTCCAACTGTACCACCATCCTGGAGAGAGGGCCTGAGATTAAAGAAAGTGGAGGCCGTCCCTGAGAATGCAGACTGTTAGGGAGTGATAAAACCCATCCGGTGAACAAACGGAAAAGGAAAAGCCTCTTCTGAAGTATCTGCTGACTGCAGACTTGTTCCTAAGACAGGTGCCTTGTACTGGTCTCTGCAAATCCGTTTGTGTTTCTTCCTTTTTACACCCTCTCACAATCTCCTAATGGGGCACCTCTGAGAAAGGTTTAGGCTGAGGAGGAGAAGGTGGCAAGGCCAAAAGATGGAGACTTAGAGGCCAGATGGATGGAAACAGGGCGCTCAGTTGGGAGTGAACCCCCAGCAGGGTTTCCAGAACCTGCTCTTTATAAAAACACCCACTGCTCTTGGGCCCCCTTTGGATGCAACACTTTAAAGGACCAATAAAGAATAAAGGTTTTACAAATTAAGGAATAATTAAGAAGGATAGCTAGTTTCACAGATAAACATAATACACAAAATTTTCTTTGGCTAACGTAGAGCTGTATTTTACATGTTTATGTGCAGGAGTTAACATTGCTCGTTACTTATCCTCCCTCTAAATTTCCTAGGCTCTACCTATATATCAGAAATAGTAACACTAAGATGTCTTTTCATAAAGCTGTCCCCTTTGGTTCTGCTGATACACAAAAGGCATCCAGTGTGGCTGATCAAATGTATGGGTGTGCTAATGAAAGGTTGTTGCTGAGCCATGAAAGACTCCGGGATTCTTGGCCTCCAAAGAGGAAGAATTCAGTCTGGGGCCAGAGACAAGACTTGATCACTCAGAGCTTTTGTGCAATAGAGTTTTATTAAAGTATAAAAGAGATAGAGGAAGCTTCTGACACAGACATCAGAAGGGGGATGGAGAGTGCCTACCTTGCTAGTGTTAGCAATGGAGTTATATACTCTCCAATTAGTTATTACAGTGAATCAAAAGAATGTCTGGAGGTTGCAAAGCTCTTCCTAGACCCACTCCCACAGTCCACATTTCAAGATAACCAAGATAGCAGGATTAGGCAGAAGGCGCTGAGGAAGGAGGGACTGCCCTCAAGCAGGATTCAGCACTGCTGTGTAATCCGTAGTGCAGAGTCCAAACCGAGTTGCTCGCTGTGTAATCATCAGTTCCAGGCTTAGAGGCAAAAACGCCTTATGTGACTAAGACTAAGGAATGCAGAGGAAAAGACGTTTGTCCTTTCCTCCTCCTTGAGGATCCCAGACCCCTGTCTCCTCTGAGAGCCCCTCTTTCCTCCTCGGGCACCCTGGACTTCTTACCAACCTGCCTGGGAACTGACTCTCACTAACAGCGAAACCATTTTATCAAGTTGGTACCTATCCTCTCCTTTTTTTTTTTAATATAAGAGACACTTTTTTTTAATATAAGAGATACTTACACCTGTGTGGTTGCCTTCTTTTCTTATGCACAGCATACTTTGTTCCTTGCTCTATAACTTGCAGAACAGTATCCTTTATAGCTGTGTGTACCTTGCAGAACACACATGCTGAATGGCAGTCACGCATTCTTTTCTATGGCATTGCATCCTATGGATCCACCATAAGACTATGTGGTATTACATAGTATGATATCATATGCATCCATCCTAGTCAGTTACAGTATCACATCATATGGATTCATCATAGGATTGTGTAGTATTACATAGTATAACATCATATGGATCTTTCCTAGTCAGTTACAGTATTACATCATTTGGATCCATCATAGGATTATGGAGTATTACATAGTATGACATCATATGGATCCATCATACGATTGTGTAGTATTACATAGTATGACATCATATGAATCTTTCCTAGTCAGTTACAGTATCACATCATATGGATTCATCATACGGTTGTGTGGTATCACATAGTATGACATCATATGGATCCTTCCTAGTCAGTTGCAGTATCACATCATTTGCATCCATCATAGGATTATGGAGTATTACATAGTATGACATCATATGGATCCTTCCTACTCTCTCACTGTTGTCCATCACGTGATGGATCCTGTCCTACTCTCTTATCACGTGGATCCGTTACAGTATCACTTGGTCAGTAAATCCCCTACAGGATATTTGTGTTCACTCTAGATCTTTTTTCTTTGCTCTTTCTATCTCTCTCTTTGAAGTACTGCTCTTGTCATTTGGAAAGTCTTGTGTTTTTTTTGTAAGTTATTTTTATGTGAGATGTTTATATTGTACAGTCCCGCTTTTTAAAGTTTTTTCCTCACTTCCTATCATAAGAACTGTTATATCAGTAGTTAACCAGGAGCCACGTCTCCCTCCTCTTCTCCCCACTCGCTAACTGGAAGGGATGTACCATCAGTACCACTTCACGTTGAATCCGTAGGACACTCAGCACTTACGGTCTGCTTATCTTACTGTCTGCGCGCCGACCCGTCTCATCTCTTCCACAGTTATATTTACATTGTCAGAGCGTTCGGTACAACTGCGTGTACTTTGTCACTCCTATCTTTCTTCATTCAATCTTAATGCTACAGTGAAATATGCTTAATGCTCATCATATATTCTGTCCTAAAGTTTCTCTGATCATGTCTTAGTCCTCAGAAACTTACTCTCTGAGCCATCCCAGGAAGAGCTCGTGGAAACTGTGTCCCTGATCTCTTGCATGTTTTAATAACAGTATGACAATCAGTTTGCTGAAAATTAAACCTTTGGTCTGTGTTTCATTCACTTTACCATCTCAATTGTGTTTATGCTCATGGGCTGGCATAGAGTATTGTTTTACTCTAAGACTGCTGCTAGTTAACTGAGTTGGTATTTTTGTCCTGGATGTTCGATTAATTTATTTCATTAGTTCACTTCATTTCCCGTCACTTCATTTTATTTCTTCATTTTATTTTATTTTAAATCTAATAGTTGTACTGGAATATATCTTGGCATAGGCTAGGGTCAGCGTATTTTTCTGTGAAGAATCACAGAGTATCATGCATATTATGAATTTTACAGTCCACACAGCCTATGTTGCAAGCACCCATCTATGTCGTCATAGTCTGAAAACAACCCTAGAAAATATGTAAATGAGTACATGTTACTGTCTTCCAATAAAGATTTTATTTACAAAAACAGGAAGTGGGCTAGATTTAGCCTACATCCAGTTTACTGATACCTGGGATAGAATTTTGGGGATCAGATTCTTTTCTCTTGATGTGTGATATGCCCTGTCGTGTTTAAGCCCCTTTTACTTGGGAAATTTTTCTGGGATTTTATTTATCACTGATCTGTCTTCTTGCTTTGATTTTCCTCTTTATGATTACTTATTACATGTATGTGGAATCCCAGCCTGTCCTCTGTACCTATTATTTTCTTTTTCTTTTTAATTTATTTTTTCTTTTTCACTGTTTTTACTCGTGCAGTGTATTTTCTTTCCTTTCCTTTTGTGGTATATCTATTCACACTGTATTTCTTCTCTTTACATCTTCAGTTATTTGTCTTTCATTTATAGCCTCTCCTGAGTTCAGTGAGCTCATATTATTTCTATCATTCTTTTGCTGAGTATCTCAGTTAGGGCTTCCTTCACAAACCACAGACTGGGCTTCTTAAACAACAGAAATTTATTTTCTTACAATTCTGGGGGCTAGAAGCTGCAAATCGAGGTGCTGGATGGGCTGGTTTCTTCTGAAGCCTCTTGCCTTGGTGTGGAGATGGCTGTTTCTACCTCTTTTTGGTCTTCCGCCTCTCTCCTGTGGTCTTCCTTTATATGTCTTTGTCCCGACCTCCTCTTCTTATAAGGACACCAGTCAGATTGGCCCCCACCTTATGACTTCAGTTTAAGTTAGTTATGTCTTTACAGACCCCATCTCCAAATACAGTCATGTTTTGAGATAATGGGGATTTGGGCCTCAACATACGGATTTTGAAGGCATAGATTTCATCCTCTAGTAATTTTATTCCTGAGCTTTTCTAAATCAGTGTATGCTATCCATGCTGTTGTTTCATGCATAGCATACACTGATTCAGTTATTTTCCTTAATTATCTTTTACTTTTGAAAGTTGCTTCTTTAAATTCTCTTATACTTTTGAAATAGTTAGCTTTTGTGTGCTTATGTGATATTTTGGGGTGTCTTGACTTTCTGTGACAATGAATAAAACGGCATCCCACCGCAGTCTTCTTGCCTGGAGCATTCCATGGACAGAGGAGTCTGGCGGGCTACGGTCCATGGGGTCACAAAGAGTCGGACACGACTGAGCGACTCTCACTCACTGATTTTCTGTATCTGTATTCAGATAATTTTCCCTGTATCTCTTCTTTCATCCTGTCCTACTGCCCTGTTTGAATAAGATGTGTTCTTCTCAACTTTGAGAATATTGGGAATAGAGGCGTCCTGGGAAGACGCCCCTGAATCCGTGGCTCCTTGACCGTGCCCCCAGCGTTGTTTCGAGGCCTTCCCCATCTGGCTGCATTTTCTGCTCCTTTCTGAGTTAGGTCCGCTTTCCTACTCACTTTCACTATATTATTTGAACTGTTTCCTTTCTTTATCCCGATTTTCCTGCTCTGACCAAGTAAAGCTCAGGTTCCAACGGTTTATCCTCAGTTTATTAATAGTTCTGTACCTTGGTGAATTCTATAGATCCAACAAAAATTTTCTGCTGAGTTTTCTGAAAGCGCTGAATGCTCAGACAATCCCAACAGCATGCTATCTTTCTGTAACCCATTTTTACTCATCCTCAAATTGGGGACTGGGAAGCTAGTTTTAATTGTCTTCTGCTAGTTTTAATTGTCTTCAGAACTGTGTGTGGAACCCTCTACTTCCAGAGGATTTCTTCTCTGGGGAGTAGATACATGCTGACAGATTATGAGGTCCCACGCTCTAGAGCGGTTAAGAGCCTTCTTCTTTACCTTCTTTCTTTCTTTCTCATAAAGCTGCTCTTCCTGCAAGGGTCAAGCTTCTTGGTTGGTATTGCCCATCATCCTGTATTCTCAGGTTTATGGGGACACACTGTTGTGTATGTATTTTGAGGCTTCTGATATTACTATCTTAGTTACTTTAATTTCGTGAAAGGATTGGGGATATTTCAAAACCCGTGTCTCCATTACCACTGCTGTATTTTTAAAAAATCTCTTTAGATAAAGTATAATTGCTTTGGGTATATGTAAGCTCATTTTTTAAAAAATCATTTCCTTCTCCTTTCTTTCTCTCTAAACTTCTGTTTCCATGGTTGGAATGAGGAGCTTATCTGAACTCGAGGCATAGTGTAAAAAGGCTCCCTGTAAGTCCTCGCACGCTCCCTCTTTCACGCCCGGCCCATCTGTCTGATGCTCTCGTTTCAGTCTTTGCAGCTGCATTTTATGCCTGGTGCTGAGCCCTACATGACCGCAGCCTCCCTTTGCTCTTGATACCACGGTAGATCTCTCCATTTTTGCCTCCCCTTTCATCATGCCGTGAATCAGGGCCTTCATTACTGTTCTCTGCCCTCAATATTGCTAGGCTTGGGAGGCGTATGGATACTTCAGGTGAGCCCTCCCATCCTTCACATGTGGAAGCAAATGGAGCCTCCGAGTACACATCCTTGAAACTCTCGTTTCCTCAAAGGTAGGCATCAGCCACTTTCATACTGGCAGAGAGAGAGCCTGGCAATCGGCTTCTCTCAAGAGTCCCAAAGAGAAGGCAAATGGTCTCTCCTCCTTCAGGGTTTTCAAAAAACTATCAAAACACTACTGGACATAAGATTGTCTACAAGGATGTATTGTACAACAAGAGGAATATAGCCAATATTTTGTAATAACTGTAACTGGAAAGTAACCTTCAAAATGTATTAAACAATTTTAATAAAAGAAAAAATAAAATATTAAGAAAACTACACAGACACTACTTCGCCAAGGTTCACACTGTGGAAACTCACAGAGAGGAGATCAACTCTTCCTGTTCTACATTCTCACAATCCCTCAAGCTGAAGATGGACCGGCTGGGATGTTATATTGTCTTCAGCTTCTTCCAGACTTAGCTTCTTGGCTAAATGCTAACGGTGGAAAATTACATCATCTCTGTGTCATGGAGGATCATCATGTTTGAATCTACAAACCCCAACCTTAAGATGTGTATCTTAGCATATCTTCTCTGCAGAAAACTTATCTTTCAGGCCTATTTTTATATTAAGTAGACCCAACAGGAAGAGAAATGCTGCAAGAGAACAAAGATTTGAGAAGAAAATTAAAATGATACAGTTAATTTTGCAAAAACTATTGTCCTGACATATTAGTTTGCCAGGGCTGTCATAACAAAGCGCCGCAAAATGAGTGGCTTAAGCAACAGAAGCTTACCGTGCTTTCTGAAGTCTCGACTTCTGAGATCAAGGGGTCAGTTGGGGTGCTCTCTCCTGACGATGCAGAGGAAGAATCTGCCCCGTGCCTCTCCCGTGGCTCCTAGCGGTTTTCTGGCACGCTTTGGCGTTCATCAGCCTGGAGAAGCGTTGCCCTGCTCTCTGCCCTCATCTCCCCATGCTGTCCTCCCTGCGGGGGTGGCTGTGGCCAGATTTCCCCGTGTCGACATGACATCAGTCTCCCTGGATTAGTGCCCGTCCTAATGACTTCATCTTGTCTACATAATAACTCGGTGTCCAAATAAGGTTACATTTTGAGATATTGTGGGTTAGGATTCTAACCTATTCTTTTGGGAGGGCAAAACTCAGCCTATAGCACGTGGTTGTATTTACATTAAGCAGACTAGAATTTAAGCCACTTGCCTAAGATTGTGAGTAAAGAAACTAGAATGTATAAAAATCCTCTAACTCAACATTGAGAGTACTTTTGACATTTAATGGGCAGGAGTTACGGATGCTAGACATATTGTAATGTGTGGGATGGCCTTGCAATTGAAGAATTGCCCAGGTTTGACTTGTCTTTCACTTTCTTTTCCTTCTTTCTTCCTTCCTGTTTCCTTCCTTCCCTCTCACCTTCTTTTCTTTCCCCCTCATTTCTCCCCTCCCTCCCTCCCTTCATTTTCTCTCCTGTTCTTTCTGAGTTTTATTGAAGTATAACTGGTAGACAAAACATTTCAAATGTTTTGTGTGTATATCTTGGTGAGTTTGGACATTTGCATATACTTATCATCACCACAATCAAGGTACTAAACATATCCATCACCTCTAAAAATTTCCTGTGTTCGTTTCTGTGTCTTTGTTATTTGTTTTCTTTTTTGTGGCAAGAACACTTAACATGAGATCTATCCTCTTAACATTATGCTAAATGAAGTAAGTCTATTATGATCCCCTTATATGATGTATCTCAAGTAGTCAGACTTTAAGAAGCAGAGACTAAAATGGCCATTTGCAGGGGCTGAGAGGAGGGGTAACTGGAGAATTGTTGCTCGATGGACGTAAAGTTTCAGTTATGCAAGAAGAGTAAATCGTAAGGGTCTGTTGTGCAGCATGGTGCCTGCAGTTTATAATACAGTATTGTGCCCTGCGTGACCTTCTAGTGCCCCGCCAGGCTTCCAGGAAGTCAAACCCTGGTTGCTAATGACCTGAACTAGGAACTTCACACACAGTGTGTTTTTGGAAGTCTTTAATTTTCTATTGAATTTCTAAGATTAAAACCGTAGTGTCATGAGAAAAGACTGAGTTTTATCTTGTTCTGAATTCACCATTTCAGAAGACTTTGTCACTGACTCACAATGCTTGGCACAGACGCAGCACATCTGCATGGGTTTTGTACTTGGAGTCGCTGCCTTCACAGTGATTCCACGTATTGGGCCAGCCTCTTGATGGCATCTTCTGCTGTAGTCAGTCATACCTGCCCCTTTTATGTTGAGCTGCCTATTATTTTATCAGAGACAACTTCACTTTTATTTCTGTTAATAATATAGACTTAATAATACAGACTGTCACTTTTCTGAAAATAATGTGTATTGTTGGTAAGCAGGTGTGTTTTTTTTTTAAATTTTAATTTTTCAGTTCTAAATAGAAAAGAGGGGAATATAAGAGTTTGATACAGAAGGGAATCTTGAGCCTGACAGAGTTTGGGAAAACTCTCTTAATTCACAGACTCATGTCATCTTCAAGATTTGTCGTTCATTTCCACACACCCACTGAAATATTGCTTGCTCAACACCTTCCTTTAAGTTGACTCTGTTATTTTTACCCAAATTGCAAGCAAAAGAAAATTAAATCACTACTCTCAATGGAAACTAGGGATCTCTAGCTCACAGAGAAGGTAATCATAAACAAATATACTTTATTGAATATTTAGGTTCAATATACCATTATTAAACATTTAACATTAATAAAAATTGTACACAAAATCTAAGTAATAATTAATTGATTATATTTTGCCACTTAGCACACATGTTATTTTATTTAATTTTTCAAACAACACTTTGAAGTAAACTTGAATTACATCACATTTACAGATGGAGAGACTGAGGCAGAGAGATGATGTGAACACAGAACTGTATGCTCTATACATCTGAGTCTCTTTCTGTTTTGCATATAGGGTTATCATTACCATCTTTCTAAATTCCATATATATGTGTTAGTATACTGTAATGGTCTTTATCTTCCTGGCTTACTTCGCTCTGTATAATGGGCTCCAGTTTCATCCATCTCATTAGAACTGATTCACATGAATTCTTTTTAATGGCTGAGTAATATTCCATGGTGTATATGTACCACAGCTTCCTCATCCATTCGTCTGCTGATGGGCATCTAGGTTGCTTCCATGTCCTGGCTATTATAAACAGTGCTGCGAACAGACTTGTGGACTCTGGGAGAAGGCGAGGGTGGAATGTTTCAAGAGAACAGCATCGAAACATGTATATTATCTAGGGTGAAACAGATCACCAGCCCAGGTTGGGTGCATGAGACAAGTGCTCAGGCCTGGTGCACTGGGAAGACCCAGAGGGATGGGGTGGAGAGGGAGGTGGGAGAGGGACCGGGATGGGGAATACATGTAAATCCATGGCTAGTTCATTTCAATGTATGACAAAAACCACTGCAATGTTGTAAAGTAATTAGCCTCCAACTAATAAAAATAAATGGAAAAAAAAAAGAAAAAAACTGTATGCTCACCTTGCCGCTGCCCCAGCCGTTCTCCATTGTTCAGTCTCTTTACTCATGATGCACTTCACCTTTCTTTAGTTGATTTTCACATGCCATAGTAAAATGTCTGGAAAGATTAATGCTAAGAAGAGGAGAGTCCAGGACAACGGCTCAGGAAGACCCTGCCCTCCCCTTCTTCTCTGGACACACCAGATCGTAGCCACATGTGGATCGTTTCCTTCTGAAAAAGATCTGAAAACCACGTGGAAGGTTAAAAGGGCCACACTGAGCTGAGTAGGAAATCTAGAGCCACGATCTCGGCAAGTCCCTGCCCTGAAACAGTAACTCACAGTAGGGATGGACCTCGGGAATTCAGCGCTTCTCCTGGAGGAATGAAGGGTTAGGGCCCCACATCTGACACCCTGGCCCCTGGGAACGCCACCAGAGAGACGAGCCCCAAAATGCCTGGCTAAGAAAACTGACAGAGGTAATGTCCAAGGGACCCAAAGTACTGTTGGAAACTGAGGTTTCCTTTTTAAAGGGCTCACATACAACCTCACACACCCCAAGACCCAGTGATAAAACAGCAGTTTGCAAAGCATCTAGGCTGTGAAGGGGACTCATCTGCTAACGTAAAAGCCTCTGCTGAAGGGCTGGGGGCAGGTGAGACTCTCCCCGGAGATGGAGGTGCTGACCGATGCCATCGTTACACTCTCCACCTGCCCCAGGAGCACACCTCTTGGCACTTTACGGAGCGCAGTCCTGCAGCCTTGCTAAGGGCAGAGAACTTGGGCTGTTGCAACGCCACACTGCTTCCTGGATGGGGTTAGCGAGCACGAACCATCAGTGCCTTCTCTGCCCCCCATCCTGAGGCCAGCAAGCCATTGTCCTGCCGCGTCGCTAAAACCCACGGGTGTGTGCAGTCCCGACACCCCGACTGCCTTTCTGAGGCTGGCGCGTGCACCCCACCCACGTCCTCTCCAGCTGTCCTGCCAGAGCCACCGTGTCTACACGGGGACTCCCCCTGGCACCCTGGCCCTGGTGGCCGGGGGCGCTGGAGGTACCAACTTCCTCGGGACTGTAACAACCGGGAAGGCTGTTTGCAGCAGGACACCACCCCCAGGGAACTGCACCAACATAGCCCATCTTTCTGTGAAGAAAACACTTATTTCCTTGCCCCGGAGCTTTAGCTTGAGGGACGAGCTCCAGGCTGCCCCACACCCAGGATCTCAGGAAGAGCTCCCAGGGAATTAAGTGGTGAGAGGTCACCGCGTCCCACTCCCGCAGCGTCAGTGAGACGACAGCTCAATGAGACCTCACGGAAAAGAGCTTCCACACTCGTCTGGGGCCCCGTGATGCCTCCAGATGCGCTTTGGAGGCCAGCAGTGATCACAGCTGTGGCCCCACAAGTCCTGTGCACATCATGCACTTTAAAAGCTGCTGCTTCAGGCTTTGTTTTCTCATCAGCCTGAAACTAGGTGCTAACTGAGAGCCCTCCCCTTGGGACACTGACATGTCTTGGCATAATCTCCACAAAGGAGACATATCAAGGCTAAATCAGACAATTTAGACAATCTCAGAAATTTGAGAGACAAAAGAGCTAAGGCAAGTTTAAAGTAATCTTCACAAGTCCACCCCTTTAAGCCTGGGATAGTTAACAGTTTGCCTAATGCATAAAAATAAGAACAGAGGGTCAGGTAGAGTGAAGAAACAGAGAAGGATGTGTCAAACAAAATTATAAGGCAGAATCTCAGGAAAAGGATTTTGATTCTATGAAGATGAGTAATCTACTTGATAAGGAATTCAAGGTGCTGATCATAAAGATGCTCACAAGCTCAGAAGAAGAATGGGCGAAAACAGTGAGAACTTCAACAGAGAGGTAGAAAATAGAATTCACAAACAGAAGTCACAAAGCTGAAGAATACAATAACTGCACTGGAAAATACACTAGAAGGGTTCAACAGCAGACTGTGATGCAGAAGAGAATGGCCCAGCAAGCTAGAAGACTAAATAATGAAACTCACCTGCACAGAGCAGCAAAAAGGAAAAAAGGAGGGGGGTGGGGGATGAAGATAAGAGACTTACAAGACAGCACCAAATAGAGTAATAGTCATATTATGGGAGTCCCAGAGAACAGACAGAAAAAAAATCTGTTTGGAAAAATAATGGCTGAAAATTCCCCAAACCTAGAAAAGGAAACAAACTTCCAGGTCTGGCAAGCCACATACATCCTCAAAAAGATGAACCCAGAGAGATCCACACTAAAACACACTATAATTAAAACGTCAAAAGTTACAGATAAAGAGAAAATCTTACAAGCAGCAAGAAACAGATTAATCATTACATATAATGGAACCCCGTATGACTATAAACAGAGTCCAGCAGAAATTTTTCAGGCCAAGAGGGAGGGTATGACGTACTCAAAGTGTGAAAGGAAAAAACTTCCAACTTAGGATATTGTATCCATCAAGATCATCATTCAGGACTGAAGGAGAGAGAAAGACTCCTCGTCAAGCAAAAGCTAAAGGAGTTCATCACAACTGAGCCAGCCTTGCAAGAAATGTTAAAGAACATTTTTTAAGCTGGAAAGAAATTGGCATTTGTTAATAACAAGAAGACGTGTGAAAGTAAAAATCTCACAGGGAAAGGTAAATACATAGTAAAGGTAGGAAACTAATCCCTTACAAAACTGCTATGAAGGTTACAAGACAAAAGGAGTAAAATTACTTAAAACTATAATAATTTGTTAAGAGGTGAATAAAACAAAACATGTAAAATGTGATAGAGAAAGAATAAATGGGGGATGAGTAAAACTGAAGAATTTTGGAATGTCTTGTAAGTTGCTATCAACTTAAAATAGACTTATCTACATAGGATGTTACATGTAAACCTTGTGGCAATCACAAAGCAAAAACCTGTAGTAAATACACCAAAGGAAATGAGAAAGGAATCTAAATATAGCGCTAAGGAAAGTCACCAAATCACATGGAAAGTGAAAACGGGAAAAAGAAATGAACAGAGAGGAAGTACAAAACTGCCAGAAAGCAACTGACTAAATGGGTTAAGTGCATACCCGATCACTGTAAATGTAAACAAACAGAATTCTCCAGTCAAAATGCATAGAGGGGCTGAATGGGTAAGAGTAAGACCGAGCTACAGGCTGTCCACTGGAGACTCACTTTATTTATTTATCTTTTGGGGGGGGATTTGCAAGCTTATTTATTTATTTATTTATTTTCCATTTATTTTTATTAGTTGGAGGCTAATTACTTTACAATATTGTAGTGGGTTTTGTCATCCATTGACATGAATCAGCCATGGATTTACATGTATTCCCCATCCCAGTCCCCCCTCCCACCTCCCTCTCCACCCCATCCCTCTGGGTCTTCCCAGTGCACCAGGCCCGAGCACTTGTCTCATGCACCCAACCTGGGCTGGTGATCTGTTTCACCTTAGATAATATACATGTTTCGATGCTCTTCTCTTGAAACATCCCACCCTCGCCTTCTCCTAGAGTCCACAAGTCTGTTCTATACATCTGAGTCTCTTTTTCTGTTTTGCATATAGGGTTATCATTACCATCTTTCTAAATTCCATATATATGTGTTAGTATACTGTAATGTCTTTTTAGAAGTAATGAAACTCACACATTGAAAGTGAAGGTATGGGAAAAGATATTCTATAGCTGCTGCTGCTGCTGCTGAGTCACTTCAGTCATGTCCGACTCTGTGCGACCCCATAGACGGCAGCCCATCGGGCTCCCCATCCCTGGGATTCTCCGGGCAAGAACACTGGAGTGGGTTGCCATTTCCTTCTCCAATGTGTGAAAGTGAAAAGTGAAAGTGAAGTCACTCATTCGTGTCCGACTCTTAGCGACCCCATGGACTGCAGCCCACCAGGCTCCTCCATCCATGGGATTCTCCAGGCAAGAGTGCTGGAGTGGGGTGCCAGTGCCTTCTCTGGATACTCCATAGGAATGGAAGCAAAAAGAAAGCTTGCATAGCTCTATTCATAACAGACAAAAAGGTTAAAACAAAGACTGTCATAAAGACAAAGAGGAGCTGTACATAATAATGAAGAGGTAAATCCATCATGAAGATATAACATTTATAGATATAAATACACCCCACATAGGAGCACCAAAATGTATAAAGCAAATACTAACAGACCTAAAGAGAGCGATAGACAGAAATAAAATATTAGCAGGAAACTTTAACACCCTAGTTACATCAATTTATAGATCACTCAGAAGAAAATCAGGAAAGCATGGCCTTAAACAACACATTAGACCAGATGCAGTGAATATATATACACAGAACATTCCATCCAGAAGCAGCAGAACACATATGTTTTCCTTCTCAAGTGCACATAGAACACTCTCAGGATAGATCACATGTCAGTGTCATGAAGTCTCAATAAATTCAAGAAGATTGAAATTATATTAATCATCTCTTTTGACTACAGTGGCATGTAATTAGAAATCAATTACAAGGAAAAAAACTGGAAAAATATAAATATGTGAAGATTGAACATCATGTTACTGAACAGCTACTGAGACATAGAAGAAACTGCAGGAGAAAGCAAAATACCTAGGGAAAATGAAAATTGAAATATGACATACCAAAATCTATGGGATACAGCAAAAGTAGTTCTAAAAAGGAAGTTCATAGTAATACAGGCCTACCTCAGGAAACAAGAAAAATCTCAAATAAGCTAAGTTTACACCTATAGGAACTAGAAAGAGAAGAAGAAGTTAAGCCCCAAATTAGTAGAAGAAAGGAAATAATAGAGTGGAAATAAGTGAAATAGGGACTAAAAAGACAAATGGAAAGATCAATGAAAATAAGTAAGAGCTGATTCCTTGAAAGAATAAACTTAAGTTGACAAAGTTTTAGATAGAATCACCAAAGGGGGGGAAAGGAAGAGAGAGTGGATCCAACCATCTTCTTACCCACAGGCTGGCGGAGTCCTGAAGTTCATGCAGTGTTCCAGTCTGTAGGTATGCAACAGCTGCCTTAGGCCTTAGTGGCTGAACATAGCAGCGACCACATCTTACGGTACTGTAGGTCAGGAATCCAAGCCGGGCTGGCTGAGTGCCCCCTCTCCCGCGTGGGGCTAGCTGAGATTGGCCGGTAGGTGTCCAGACGGGAGGGGCACTGCTCTGCGGGACCTTGGATGGCGTCCCTCGGGTCTGGCATCTTGAACGTGGGGGATCAGCCGGGACAGGGGATGGAAGTGCCTGCCTGTAGCATCCTTAACCCGGCAGCCTCTGGGTAGTCTAGGGTCCCATGAAGCAAGCAGAAGCTGAAGATGCTGAAGACCTTTCATGATCTATTTTAGGAAATCACCTAGCGCAACGGCTTCCTTCCCAAACCAGACTCTGGATGGAGCAGACACAAGGACACCCAGATTCATGAGGGGTCACCTAGACCCCAGCTCTTCATAGGAAGTGTTCCCCAAATATTTTTACTTTTTTATTTTAAAAATTGTATTGGAATATAGTTGATTTCTGATATTATATTAGAACAGTATGGAGGTTTCTTAAAAAAACTAAAATTGCACCTACCATATGATACAGCAATCCCACTCCTGGGCACTTATCCAGGGAAAAACATAATTTGAAGAGATACATGAAGCCCAATCTTCATGGCAGCCACATTTTTAAAACGCCACTTCTAGATTTCTAGAAATGCATTTGGGTGTGTGTGTGTGTGTGTGGCAAGAAGACATTTAATTTCATTTTTATTTATTTTTTATTTTTTTAAATTAATTAATTATTTTAATTGGAGGATAATTACTTTACAATATTGTGGTGGTTTTGGCCAAACATCGACATGAATCAGCCATGGGTATACATGTGCGCCCCCTCCCATCCTGAACCCCCCTCCCAGCTCCCTCCCCACCCCATCCCTCTGGGTTGTCCCAGAGCACCAGCTTTGAGTGTCCTGCTTCATGCATCGAGCTTGCACTGCTCATCTATTTTACATATGGCAATATATATGTTTCAATGCTATTCTCTCAAGTCAGTCTACCCTCCCCTTCTCCCAGAGTCCAAAAGTCTGTTCTTTACATCTCTGTCTCTTTCGCTGTCTTGCATATAGGATCGTTGTTACCATCTTTCTAGAGTCCATATATATGCGTTAATATACTGTATTGGTATTTCTCTTTCTGACTTACTTCACTCTGTATAATAGGCTCCAGGTTCATCCACCTCATTAGAACTGACTCAAATGCGTTCTTTTTTATAGCTGAGTAATATTCCATTGTGTATATGTACCACAACTTCCTTATCCATTTGTCTGCTGATGGACGTCTAGGTTGCTTCCATGTCCTGGCTATTGTAAACAGTGCTGCGATGAATGCTGGGGTACACGTGTCTCTTTCAATTCTGGTTTCCTTGGTGTATGCCCAGCACTGGATTGCTGGGTCATATGGCAGTTCTATTTCCAGTTTTTTAAGGAATCACCACACTGTTCTCCATAGTGGTTTTACCAGTTTGCATTCCCACCAACAGTGTAAGAGGGTTCCCTTTTCTCCACACCCTCTCCAGCATTTATTGCTTGTAGACTTTTTGGTGGTGACCATTCTGACTTGTGTGAGGTGATACCTCATTGCAGTTTTGATTTTCATTTCTCTAATAATGAGTGATGTTGAGCATCTTTTCATGTGTTTATTAGCCATCTGCATATCTTTGGAGAAATGCAAGACATCTAATTTTGATGCTTGGAAAATTTGCAGTTTTCATAATATCTGAAGGGCTGCCAAGTAGGGACTGTGCTCCCTACAACTAAGTTATCAGAGGACCGTGGGCCCAGTTATTTTTGCTACTGGATCAGTCACTTTGTCCAGCTTGATTCGAGACCTCACTTCAGACTTTGCTTGCTCTGAAATAGGAAGCATTTTTATGATGCTTTTATGATGCTCTGATGATTCTCCAATAAGTCCCTTCAGTCTTATAGAAAATTAACATCTTGCATTTTCCTCCCATGTCTTTCACACTCAAGAGGTGATGCTCAGAAATGCAAATGCAGTTACTGACTTCAAAGAGACAGTAGCCTAAGGAAAGGGCCCAGAAAGACCCTGGCTGAGGGCAGCACGCTCCGCCTGATGGAAGGGTCTGCCCTGCAGTTTATCTTTCCATTTCCCTGGGTTCAGGCTTTGTCCTTGTAAATGGAGGCAGCCTTCCTGGTCTGCTATTCATATATCTGAACGAGCTGAGAAAGCCTGTTCTTTTCTACACCCACGGCTAAGCCTGCATTGTTTAATGAACAAGCAGTTTTATGTCAGACGGTTTATTGAGGGGGCCTGTGCTCAGCCCAGCTCTTCAGCAAGGATGATCAGAGCAAAGTGAGGCGGACATGTGGCTCAGGTCTCATTGTGTTCATTAGGAAGCGCTTAGCTGGACCTGTCCTGCCACGACTGAGCTGTCACGATGCTGCCTTTCGAGCTAGATTCCTGGGGACCTTCGCTTTCTGGAGGTCAGCCTTCCCAACTTAACACAGACACCGGCAGGAGATATAACAGCTCCTGCTGACTGCGTGCTCACCGCGGGCCAAGCTCTGCACTCTGCTCTTTGCCTGTGCTGCCTCGCCTGTCTTTCTCTCATCCACTCTTGGAGGCAGATCCTAGTAATACCCCCATCTCACAGTTCAAGAAAGGGACTCACAGAGAAGTCAAGGGGATCGGTCAGAATGTAGGTCGAAGCATGGCCACCCCAGCTGCCCATCCAGGACACCCAGACACTCCATCCCCTGCCCTGGCCTCTGAGCCGGGATGGCTGGCCTTGCCAGCTCTGGGAGGTGCCTCTTGGGGGAGAATGGCAGACAGGGAAGGCAGGGATCCGTTAAGTTGGGATGGGGATAAATAAGGAGTTTGCAATTAAATTATATACACTACTATATATAAATATATGTATAAATTTATATATATATTCATTTACTTCAGTTCAGTTCACTTCAGTTGCTCAGTCATGTCCAACTCTTTGCGACCCCATGGACTGCAGCACACCAGGCCTCCCTGTCCATCACCAACTCCCGGAGTTTACTCAAACTCATGTCCACTGAGTCGGTGATGCCATCCAACCATCTCATCCTCTGTCATCCCCTTCTCCTCCCGCCTTCAATTTTTCCCAGCCTCAGGGTCTTATCCAATAAGTCAGTTCTTTGCATCAGGTGGCCAAAGTATTGGAGTTTCAGCTTCAACATCAGTCCTTCCAATGAACACCCAGGACTGATCTCCTTTAGGATGGACTGGTTGGATCTCCTTGCAGTCCAAGGGACTCTCAAGAGTTTTCTCCAACACCACAGTTCAAAAGCATCAATTCTTCAGTGCTCAGCTTTCTTTATAGTCCAACTCTCACATCCATACATGACCACTGAAAAAACCATAGCCTTGACTAGATGGACCTTTCTTGTCAAAGTAGTGTTTCTGCTTTCTAATATGCTGTCTAGGTTGGTCATAACTTTTCTTCTAAGGAGTAAGCGTCTTTTTATTTCATAGCTGCAGTCACCATCTGCAGTGATTTTGGAGCCCAAAATATAGTTTGTCACTGTTCCCACTGTTTCCCCATCCATTTGCCTTGAAGTGATGGAACCAGATGCCATGATCTTAGTTTTCTGAATGTTGAGTTTTAAGCCAACCTTTTCACTCTCTTCTTTCACTTTCATCAAAAGATTCTTTAGTTCTTCTTTGTTTTCTGCTATAAAGGTGGTGTCATCTGCATATCTGAGGTTATTGATATTTCTCCCAGCAATCTTGATTCCAGCTTGTGCTTCATCCAGCCCAGCATTTCTCATGACGTACTCTGCATAGAAGTTAAATAAGCAGGGTGACAATATACAGCCTTGACGTACTCCTTTTCCTCTTTGGAACCAGTCTGTTGTTCCACGTCCAGTTCTAACTGTTGCTTCCTGACCTGCATACAGATTTCTCAAGAGGCAGGTCAGGTGGTCTGGTATTCACAACTCTTTCAGAATTTTCCACAGTTTATTGTGATCCACACAGTCAAAGGCTTTGGCATAGTCAATAAAGCAGAAGTAGATTTTCTTCTGGAGCTCTCTTGCTTTTTCGGTGATCCAACGGATGTTGGCAATTTGATCTGTGGTTCCTCTGCCTTTTCTAAATCCAGCTTGGACATATGTGTGTATTTATATGTAACACACACTTCATGGCAGATAGATGGGGAAACAACAGAAACAGTGACAGACTATTTTCCTGGGCTCCAAAATCACTGCAGATGGTGACTGCAACCATGAATTAAAAAGTGCTCACTCCTTGGAAGAAAAGCTATGACAAACCTAGATAGCGTATTAAAAAGCAGAGACATTACTTTGCCAAGAAAAGTCCATCTATAAAAGCTGAATCTAAAGCTGTGGTTTTTCCAGTAGTCACGTATGAATGTGAGAGTTGGACTATAAAGAAAGCTGAGCACTGAAGAATTGATTCTTTTGAACTGCGGTGTTGGAGAAGACTCTTGAGAGTCCCTTGGACTGCAAGGAGATCAAGCCAGTCCATCCTTAAGGAAATCAGTCTTGAATATTCACTAGAAGGACTGATGCTGAAGCTGAAACTCCAGTACTTCGGCCACCTGATGTGAAGAACTGACTCATTGGAAAAGACCCTGATGCTGGGAAAGATTGAAGGTGGGAGGAGAAGGGGACGACAGAGGATGAGATGGTTGGATGGCATCACTGACTCAATGGACATGAGTTTGAGCAGACTCTGGGAGTTGGTGATGGACAGGGAGGCCTGGTGTGCTGCAGTCTGTGGGGTCGCAAAGAGTCAGACAGAAATGAGCAACTGAACTGACTGACTCTTTAAACAGGGAGTAAAAACTGACTGACTCTTAAAACAGGGATTCCCCTCTTGGCTCAGAGGAAAGAGTCTGCCTGCAAAGCAGGAGACTCAGGTTTCATCCCTGGGCCAGGAAGACTCTCTGGAGAATGAAATGGCAACCCATGCCATTCTCTTGCCTGGAGAATCCCGTGGAGGGAGGAGCCTGGCAGAATACAGTCCATGGGGTCACAAAAGAGTCAGAGGACTGGGTGCCTAATACTCACTCAGTCATATATAAAGCAGATGAACAATAAGGTCCTACTTTATAGCACAGGAACTACCCTCATATGTTGTTATAACCTAACATGGAGAAGAATCTGAAAAAGTATATATACATATATATGTAAGTATATATATATATATATATATAAGATGTTGTTTTATATATATATATATATATATATATATATATACACACACACATATATATATACACTTTGTTTTATACCTGAAACTAACACAACATTGCAAATCAACTGTAGTTCAATTTTTTTTAGAAAAGAGAAAAATGCTAAAAAAAGAACCCATTTTGTTACTCATTTTTTTACCTGTGGCTCTTCATCATTCCCGTCTTTAGGAGCCAGCAATGAAATATAACTACATGGAATGTTTGAAATTCTTTGGAGGTAAACACGCTGCCTTTGAAAGAAGAGAAGCTCATTGTTTGAAAGGTTCTTTCTCTTTTTGTGGTGGGAAGAAATGATATTGAACTTGCAGGAAGCCATGGTAAAGGTCTTCCCTCTGTCTTTCCACTCACTGTCTATGCGGGTTCAGTGACCCTGCTTGCCTGAGCATCATCTTGGTTTTCTCTGAAATAGATCTAGCAGTGCCAGCCCCAGAGATTACAATAAAGGACCAGATGAGGTAACTATTCTTCAGCAGGCATTGTCAGGACAGCTACATAGAATTTGCTGTTGCAAAGTGAAAATGCAGAGCCCATTTGTTAAAAAAAAAAAAAAAAAAATCTCAAAATGGCAGCAGCAGGTCTTGAAACCGGAGCCCTGGGGCTCTTGTGGGTGTACGGCCTTTGGGCTACACAAGTTGCAGACATGTGAGGCAAGTTTTGAAGATTATGGCCATTCAGCAAATACCCCTTTCTCCTCTGCCATGTTCCCCCAAGAAGAACCCACCTCCCAGAATGCCAGGCCCTCAGAATCTCCCAGTTCGGTGCCTGGATCCAAAACCCTGGCCCTGGGGAAACCCTGAGCCCGCCCTGTGGACTGGTCTCCTGTTCCCCACACCCTCCCAAAAAGCCGTGGGCATCTCCCCACCTGAAATGAGATCCTTGAAGGACTCTATGATGTCTCAGCCGAGAGGCTTCGTCGCTTCCGGGTTGTGTATGAATTACAAATCTAACATCAAAATGTGCAGCATGCTAGACATGATAAAAGTATATTTCCAACATGAATAATTATAAAACGCTGACTGGCTTCAAGTTCATCAGAATAGATCTGTGCTCTGTCGGTGCCACCCATCGAATTTACACGATGATTGTCACCAGAAGCTCAGACGCCCGAGCCCCCACCGAGACCCTTCTGCCCTGCTTAGGAAGCACTTCTCTCGCTGCTGATTCTGTTCAGACGGTCCTGATTCCAAGCCCAGGCTGCAGTAACTCCCCTTCATCAGTACCGATCACCCAGTCTCCAGCGGAGCCCCCTCAAATCCTTTCTTCTCATCACTTCCAAAGATACCTTTCTACGGGCAAACACGATCACGCAGCCTTCTCGTGGCTCTCAGGCAAAGTGCAGATCCTCAGGCTGCAGATGAAGCTCCTGGGGAGCTCTCCCTGGTCTGGTGTCTCTGTCTCCAAACCCAGCCTTCTTCTGTTCCCCCGCCCTCGCCCCCACAAAATCATCATTTCCACCAGGCAGCCCTGACCCCACCTCGGCCTGATTTATTACTTTATGCTTTCCCCCCCCACAACTTCCATACTCTGGCTCGCGTCTGCCTTTGAGCTTATGCTCTTCCTGCCAGGCGTGGTCCTCTGCCACCTCCCCATTCACGGGGTTCAGCTACCCAGTCGTGTCCGGCTCTCCGTGACCCCGCGGACTGCAGGCTGCCCGGCTCCTCTGGCCAGGCTGTTACCCAGGCAAGAATGCAGGAGTGGGCGGCCGTGTCCTCCTCCAGGGGACCTTCCCGACTCGGGGATAGCATCTGCGTCTCTTGCATCTCCTGCCTTGGCAGGCAGACTCTTTTCCACCGTGCCACCTGGGAAGCCCATGCACATGGAGCCAATAAAATGACTGAGACTCAGTTCAAGCCTGTTTCACCAGGAAGGCCTTCACCAGCTTGACCGTCTGATCCTTCTGTTTCACATCACGCTTCCATTCTTTGTGAAAGTGTGAAGTGGAAGTGAAAGTCGCTCAGTTGTGTCCAACTCTTTGCGACCCCAAGGACTATACAGTCCATGGAATTCTCCACACCAGAATACTGGAGCGGGTAGCCTTTCCCTGCTCCAGGGGATCTTCCTGACCCAGGGATCGAACCGGGGTCTCCTGCTTTGCAGGTGGATTCTTTACCAACTGAGCTGCCAGGGAAGCCCATTCTTTGTAGTTGGTACCAACTGAATGAACTGCAGTGAACTTCCTTCATCATGCAATGAACTGCATGTTTTTATTTCCCCTAGAATTCATATAGTGAAGACCTAATTCCCCTTTGGTGGTATTTGGAGAGGTCTCTGTGAGTCACTGGGTCATGAAGGTGGAGCCCTCATGAGGAGGACGAGTGTCCTTGTAAAAGGGGCCAGGAGCTCCCCTGTTATCTTTCAACTGTCTGAGGACACGGTGGGAACTTGGCCATCTACAGCCTGGAGGAGGGTTCTCACCAGAACCCAAAGGCTCTGGTCCTCTGAGCTCGGACCCCAGCCCATCCACCCTCCAGAGCTGTGAGGAAAAAACTGTGTTGTTTATAAACCCACTCTTTGCAACCCTGTGGACTGTAGCCCAGCAGGTTCCTCTGTTCACAGAATTTCCCAGGCAAGAGTACTGCAGTGGGCTGCCCTGCCCTCCTCCAGGAGATCTTCCTGACCCAGGGACTGAACCCACGTCTCTATGTCTCCTGCAGTGGCAGAAGGGTTCTTTACCATCAGCGCCCCCTGAGAAGCCGACTGTGTTACAGCGTCCCTTTATGCTTCTGCCTCCCCCCATGAGACTGGGCACAGCCCTCCTTTCTGGCGCCATGTCAAGCGTGGTATCTATATGTCGAGAACAGTCCTTGATACTTCAGAAATGCTTAATAGACAAACATGGAAGAAAGCAAATTATGGTTACTAAGGGGGCGGGGGGGATAAACTGGGAGATTGGGATTGACACGTTCACATGACTACATATAAAATAAGTAACTAATAAGGACCTACTCTCGAGCATAGAGAACTCTAGTCAATATTCTGTAATAACCTATATGGAAAAGAATCTAAAAGAGAGTGGATATATAGATTCGTAAAACTGGTTCACTTTGCCGTACAGCAGAATTTGGTCATTATAAATTACAGCCACTGTAAACTGACCGTTTACACCACTGTAAATCACGTGTACACCTATATATATATATATATATATTTAATAAAGTAGTGACAAAGGGGTGGCAGGTGGAGAGGAGGTCACTGAGAATGGAGAGGAAGTTGGCAGCCTGCAAACAGCGCCAGCATCCCTGCGTGGTGTGGGAGACGACGGGGCCCCTCTGGATCTGAAAGGAAGAAGTGTTTTTGCTCTCCCCAGAAGCCCTGGCATGGAAATACCTCTCAAAGCTGAAAGCGCTTTCTAAGAAACAATCCAATTGTCAGTCTTTAGCAACTTGGCAGGATGTTCAAATGAATTCACATTTTCAGATGCATATTTGAATCAGAAATGTAGTAAAAATCATCTTATTATAGAGAGCACTTTTTGTCATTTCCATCATGCTTGACTGGAAAAATTATGAGCTTCTTGTGTGAAGACTTGAGTCCTGGTTGAGTCATTGACATTCTGTATATGACCTTGGCCAAGCTGTTTCACCCTTCAACATCTTATCTTCTCTATAAGAGGTGAACCGAGATGATACTTATATCTTAAAACTCTGAAGAGGGTCAGATAAAGGAAATAAGTGGTAGAAAATATAGCAATGATTCTTCAACTTCCCAAGCCTCAGTTTTCTCATCTGGAATATGGCCATAATAGTGAGAGTGTATACTTAGTGGGCTTGAATGAAATATTGCTTGTCAAATGCTGAGGACAGTGCCAGGCACACGGATGCTTACTGAATATTAGTGATCATGCTTGCAACCAGCTTTATTATTGAAAATTGGAATTCATCTTCTAATGAGGAACTCCGTTCTTTTAATACAGAGTTTAGAGTGCCTCCCATGTTTTGGTTGGGTGCTCTGCTTTGCATGTGAGAGAGTGCAAGAGAAAAAAGACGTAGTTTTTGATTTTCTGTACCTTATACCCTTTTGAGAAAGAAAGACACATCAAATAATCACACGACCTGTTAAGTAGAAAAATGACAGGCTGTCGTGGGAGGGAATAACAGGGGGATTGGACCAAATACAGGGTACAAGGAAGATTTCATCAAGGAAGGGGTATTTGAATTGAATTTTGAAGGACGTGGGAATTTACTCCATGGAGGAAAGAATGAAAGCACCGCAGGCAAAGAGAGTTGCGTGTGCAAAGGTCCTGGGAGACAGAGTCTCATGTGAGAAAAGGAGAGAACACCAGAACACCAGTGTCTTTGGAGGTTCACGTCGGGGTGGGGAAGGAAACAGGAGTCAGGTCACTGTCACGCCTAGGCCATGACAGTTAGCTAATGGTCATCAAGGCCCGAGTGTTCTGAGCAGGAGGTCACGGGATGAAGACCGCATTTTTCAGAGATCACTTCTGCTGCCATGTGAGGGGACCCCTCACCCACGAGGGGTGACGACCCCTTGGACCGGCGGGTGCACAGAGTGATGTGAAGTCCAGTAGTACCGGCGTCACTGGGGGCTGTGAGAAATGCAAGTTATCGGGCCTTGCTGGGCCTACCGAGTCAGATCTGGAGGTGTGTCTGAGAGTCTGTGTTTTTAGGAGTCCCCCCAGGGGATTAAAGTTTGAGAAACCCTGAGTGAGTCTAGGATGTGGCCAATTGAGATGGGAGAGTGAATGGATTTAGAACCAATTTCACAAGTTTAGCTCCTGGAAATGAGAGTGTTGAGTGATGCCTTGATTTGGGGGATGAGAGAGAAGTCAGTGTCAGGAATGTCTCTAAAACAGGTATTTGCGGGCAGAAGTCACCTTACTTGTTTTTTGTGCTTTTTTGGGTGCATATTTGAGATGAGACTACATGAATTGGGGTTTTTCTGTCTTTGTTTTTTAATATTTACTAATCTACAGAGTACTGATGAGAGGATCCAAGAAACACCGTATTATAACTGACATCAAGTGGAAAAAAAAAAAGGATCTTATGGCTTGGAACGTCCTGTACTGATAGACAGTAAAACAAGCTATAACTAGAAGGCTGATTTCCTCTGTGATAAGGAGAACTATTTTTCTTGAAGTCTTGACTTCCCCAGAATTCTTCAATTTCAAGTCCACTAAATAATCTTTGAAATGTTATGTTCCACTATTTTTTTTAAAAAAAGCACTCTGTTTTAGAAATATAGTAGATATCAAACAGCAACAGAAATCTTGTTAACAATTCTCCTAAGAAAAGATATTATTGAACAGGAAAATGTTAACCTCAGAATGTGTTCTGAGGTTAAAAAAAAATCCCCTTCTGCCTAAGTTTGTTTTACTGTGTAGAATATATTTTAATGGTTTTAATAAATTTTAATGGTTTGAAAAGCTACCTGTTCTTCGTGAATAAAAGAGATTGCCGGAGTAGAAATTTCTTGTGTATTTTAGCTTCTTTCTCACATGTCTTAGCTTGCTTTGTCCTGATTCTATAGGCTCTTTGACCACAATCTCATTTCACTCCTTCAGCCTTCCGATTTACATGGATTTTGCTCTGTGATGCAGCCTAGAAAGCCCCAAAGTAGCTTCTATTGATGGAACTGAAGAAAAGCCTTGTCAGGGATCCCTCTGGGTTGTTGACAGTTAAGCCTATTTTTCAGGTGAAGTATAATTAAGTTGATTCTCATTATTCAAAGAGAAAGGATATAGTTACCTTCTATTCTGGAGGAGGGTTGTCTGGATAATCTTCTTTTAGCATATACCACTGTGACATTCATGATCTCAGTTCTACCTGAACAAAGACTCTACCTGATTCTTGCACTAACAAATAATGCTTCTTAAATACTGTGGCAGGTGAGACTTCCAAAGATTCAAGAGCTAACCACTGTTGCACGGTAATCTGTAGGCTTCTACGTAGGGAGCTGGCCAAGTAGGGACGGCAGGCCATGTCTGGTGGGATGCTTCTTTTACAAAGGAAAGCAGTCCTGTGCGTTTTTTATGTGCTCTTTATTACTGCTTGAGCACTACAGCTGCGGGCTTGAATAGCTGAGGCAGAGAATGGCAAAGTCAAGTATTTCCCACCTGGCCTGCCAACCTCTGAAGATGAACGTGCCGTATCCGTTAGGTTGCCTACCAAACCGAAGCTCTTATGGTTTAGGAGAATTCCAAATTGTCCTGTTTTAATTACAGCTATAGGCTCAAAATGTACTTTTTAAAAAATTTCATAAGTGCATTTTTTAAGAGATGATACATCTGCATTTATGTGTATATATATATATGCAAAAGCCACAGGTAATACATTAATAGAAACGTATCTTCATTACCCCAACCCTTAATATGTAGCAGCTCTGGGAAAGCGCTGGTACTGCACAATGCGGTCAGCTTGGGTCTGTTTTATTCCTTTGATGTTTGTTTGAGTTGGAGGATAACTGCCTTAGGCGTCGCGTTAGTTTCCGCTGTATAGCAGCGTGAATCAGCCATATACCCGCGGTCCCTTGAGCCTTTCCGCCACCCCTTCCCGCGCCCAGCTGTTCGCAGAGCCCCCGCGTTACGCGGCAGCTTCCCACCAGCCGTCTGTTCCAGCCGGGGTCGTGTGTACACGGCACTGCTACCCCATCAGTCCGTCCCCGCTCCGTCCCCCGCTGGGGCAAGTCCAGTCTCCACATGTGCGTCTCTTCGGGACTTTTCTTGTCGGAGGGAAATGCCCGTGATCGTCTGGAAGCGAGGAGGAAAGTGTTACGCCCAGACTTGTTTTTCTCAAGATGCTGTCTGTCCGGGCGCAGGCCTGCGGCGCCAGCAGCCGCCCCGGGCGCGGTGGGTCCGGCGAGCCTCCCGGGGCACCGGGTTTGGCCTCCAGCCCTGGTGAGACGTCGGCCGCGTTTAGGAGAGAAATGGGGAGCCTGACTGTTCTGCCTCCGTGCCCGCCGGGCCGTGACTCGGGGAAGTCTGGCTCCGTGTTACCGAGTCTTCGCTGGGAGTCGAGTTCACCCGATGCAAGAGATGCCCAGGGTCTGCTGTCGCCATGTTCTCAGAGAGTGTTTAATTGACACCTGAAGCTGCCGTCATGTACTTATGCTCCGAAAATTGTCAAGAGATCCTTACTCGGCTCTTTTCAGCTCCTATTTCCTTGTTTCCAAATTCTCTCAAACTTCTAGCTTTCTCCCGTAGGACATATTTTCCATCCATTTTGCGTTACTTGCCTGGGATTTTAAAAATAGATTCTAATTCTGCACCTAATTGCTTTAAAATGACTTAATTAGTGTGGAATTTGTTATGTGTCCTGGCCTTTTAAAAATCAATAACATACATAAGTGCAATGCTTCCTTTTTTTAAATCATAAAAGCTACATTATTTTCTCATGTGAGAACTATTCCTTTTTCTTTTCTTTTTTTTATGTTTGGAGAAATGCCCTGTGTCTTAGCACAAAGCCCACAAAACAGAGAATCATATGACCTGAGGTCTTATTTCCACCTCTTTCAATGATTAACATTAGCCATTTTGCAGTTTACTCACCCACCCTGAACTCAGGATCTTCATCTTTACAATAAAGAGTTCCTTGTCATCATCTCTAAAGATCTTTTCTAAATCCAGCAATCTGAAAAGATTTTGTTCCAGCTTAATACTAGATTTGATGTTCAAGGAAGTGAGGAATAATTCTCCTGTTTCCTTAATGAAAAAAAAAATCATGAAATGTTTCATATGTACACAAAATACAGAGATTTTTGTAACAAATACCCACCCTGAACCCCCCCTAACAAATATTAACCCTGAACTGTTAATTAACAAACACTATTGGTTTCCTTGGTGGCTCAAACAGTAAAGAATTTGCCTGCAAAGCAAGAGACCCGGGTTCGATCCCTGGGTCGGAAAGATCCCCTGGAGAAGGGAACGATTACCCACTCCAACATTCTTGCCTGAAGAATTTCATGGACGGAGGAGCCTGGCGGGCTACAGTCCATGGGGTCGCGAAGAGTCAGACACAGCTGAGCGACTAACTCACACACAGAGCCATTAGTCGTGCCTGACTTTTTTTTTTAATGAGTAAAGAATTAAAGCATTATATATTCAGGTAAACTCTTTATTTAATAGACAAAAAGCACAAAATACTTTTATATGTATTGACCTCTTCAGAGCTCTTAAGCATGAGAAGCAGATACATATCCGACATGTAAATATAAATTGATTCTGGTTATCTGAGGCAAAAATATTAACTTATTGAAAGCATATGTTGCAACATATGGAACCAAAGAAAGGAATGAGCAACCAACCTTTGGCAAACAACCAGTGTCTGGAAAACACAAGAAGCAGTCGTGTCCCATGAAGTCTCAGAAGCAGGAATAATGGGCAAGAATTTTCTGGTCTTCGCTGTTAAATAAATCTGCTTCCTTCACTTTTGATCTTGGGTCCCACTGTTCACAATTGGAGTTACCAGAGGAGAAGGAGTGACTGGGCCAGTGAAGGCTGCCCCACGCGCCGGGTGGGATAGTTTACCAAGGCGGCCCACAGAGAGGAGTCTTCATCTCCCATGGAAGACGGAGGTGCAGTGACTGGGCAAGGGTGCTATTCTGCTAAACATGTGAGATGTCTACTCTGCTAACAGTAGCACCCACGAGAAGGTGCGTCTCATATCTCTGATTACACGGGAGTGTGGCTGATAACCCCGCTGCTGTCCTCTGAAGCGCATCACTGTGTTGGCACAGACCAGACTCTGCCAAGGCTGCTACCAGTCCGTGACTGAGCGAGGCAGCGCTGCTGAGACAGGCCCGTTCCAAAGAGAGGCGGTGATGCTCTGATGGTTGACTTGGCTAGATGACTCCACGATGGCCTTGGAGAACTTTCCTTGGAACTGCACTGAGGTCTAAGACACTCTCATCCAGTTTTTCTTCCTTCTCTCTCGCTTTGCTTGACCTGAGATCTGCACTGTGGTCTTCCCATCATTTGCTTCAGAGAGGACCAGCAGTAACCCACAGTTTATTTATCAATATTCAGAAGATGCAGTAAGTAGCACTTAAAACCTCACGCCAGAGCCTTACCCACCTTTTCCTACATTCTATATCCCCTTACCCTGCTCTGCTTTTTCTTTTTGTTGTGGCATTTAAAACCTTCTAATAAAACATACGGTTGTTTGTTGTTTTTCTCTCAGAAGTAGAGTGTGAGTCCTCTCAGGACGCAGGACAGGTGTCTGCTCTGTTTGGTTTACTGATGTGTTTCCCAACACTCGAGGTACTTCCTGGCTGTTGCAGACGCTCAGTAAAAATATGTTGAATGAATGAATAACTTTATGTCCAATTGCTTGCGATGCAGTCTCCAAGTATTTTCTTTGGGGTCCTAAACTAAGTAGTTCCAGAGTCCCAGACCCCCTTAACCACGCTGAGTGTAGGTTGGCATTATGCTTATTGGTACCAACAATTATTCCCCTTGCCCTACAAAGACCATAGATTTATCCCTCTTAAGCCTTGTGCAATTAAAGAGGGTTAGTTTGATCCTCCAATTCTCATTTAATCCAAGTTCTTTTATACTGAACCACTGAAACTCTAAAGAAATGTTAAATTGCTTTCCTTAAAGTCAAGTATCAAGGGAGTGAGTTTGTCTGAGCACCTTGTTCTCAGAAAGAAGTGGCTTCTAAGCAGCAATCGTGGGGCCCAGCCTGTCGGATGAGACATTTGTCTGCTTGCTGACAGTGGGCAAGTGTTTGTGGCCTTCTTTCCCCTAGGGCACCCCTGGAGAAAAACCCATGGCTCAGTGGTGATTTGGGATCAGTCCTCTTTGTTGTTTGCAGAGAAGAGAAGAACCGAGGGCGTATTGGTGTGCGTCCTACCAACAATACAGTGGCACAAAATCACCATTTTAGGGAAGAGGCAGAAACACCCTGGGGAGAGGGGTCAAGCAAAGGTTTGTGAATGAGGTCAGGATATGATGCCACATACGTCAACAACTTAGGTAACTACACGTAAAGACTGGAATAACGAAGTTTTTAAAACTGCATCCTCACTGTCTCAATGAGGAGACAAAAAGCAGTACCAGTGGTGGTTTTCCGATCTCATTGTCTATTTAGTTATAGAAATATGTGCCTAAATGAAGGATGTCTTCCAATCTAGAACTGAAGTAGCTGAATTTTATTTCAAATAGAGTTTCTCCTGTTATTTTGGGGTTGAGAGGGAAATTTGTTGATTATCCAAAGATTTTTATTTTCACTTCTATCTTTTCTAATATGACATTTTAAAAAAGAATATGTATCATTATGTTCTAGAGCACAGGTAGAAAGAAAGATTAAGCTCAACTTTTAAAGCATTGTTCAGAGATTGCGATCATTCCCAGGAGACTGGAGTAAGGCCACATTAGAAATCACACTCAGACTTGTGTTTAAAGCCTGCTCTTTGACACTGCGTAGCCGTGGGACCCTGAAGAAAATGCCACACATTGCAGTTTCCACAGTTGTAAAATATGAAAGTGTCGGTCGGGGTGATAGATGAGACGTTTACTCAGATTCATGTAGAGCTTGTCGCTCGGTGTCCGGCACGTGCTGGTTCAGTCACTAAGTCGTGTCCGACTCTTGCAACCCCGTGGACTGTGGTCTGCCAGGCCTCTCTGTCCATGCAGTGCTCCAGGCAAGAATCCTGGAGTGGGTTGCCATTTCCTTTTCCAGGGGATCTTCCCGACCCAGAAATCGAACCCAGGTCTCCTGCCCTGCAGGCAGACTCTTTACCGACTGAGCTATGAGGGACGCCCATAACAGAAGTCAGTGAATGACCGCTGTCCCTAGACAGCGCGTTGTCAGGAACCCATTATCTGCATTTCTCACTGGACTGTAATCAGCTACGATAGCTCCTCCCCTAAACCTCTCCCAGATGCACTTGTGGCTACCTGTATGTGAAAACTTCTTTCACTTGTAGGTAAGAATTACCTCTATCAGAAGCAGTTAGGTTTTCTTAAGGCAATAATAAATAGCTCTGCTGGTCAAAACTCCATTAAATGATTTATTGAGCAAGGCTGTTGGAATTATTGACTAAAGCACATCGTGGAGATATTTTTCGGATCTCAAGTTCCCAGGCTCCTCTTGTGTTTAATTGTTAGAAATTTTTGAGGATGGCAATACATACTCCTGGGAGAGGAAAGAAGTACTTTTATTTAAGGAGAGATGGAACTTGAAACAAAATGGAAAGATAAAGAAAAAAGAAAGAAACACTTGGCACATTCTATGCAGCCAAGCATCAGTTGATTTGTATCTACCCCTCTTTCCTTCTTCTTTTTTTTTAATTTTTATTTCCCTCTTTCTTAAGTTACCCTAACTCCAAACAGAATTTTTTTCAAAGTCTGAAATGGGACATCTGTCAGAACTGAATCATGGATAACATACACGAAGTGATTATTGCTTTACTTACCCAGTCCTGAACTCTTTATTTCTTACTGCACTTCTCTAGAGTTGCCAGAATTCCACTATATATTCCTTTATGCTTATTCTAGCAAAGCTGAAAACAAGGATCTGAGAAGAAAAAAGAAGAAACTCTCCCCCCACAATCCACCGCTGTGCCTCGTCTGTGTGTGTCCACCTAGTTTTTTTTGTTTTTTGTTTTTCTCCAAAGAAACAAGTGCTGTGCTATGCATAGTCGCTCAGTCATGTCCAACTCTTTGCGACCCCGTGGGCTGCAGCCCACCAGGCTCCTCTGTCCATGGGCTTCTCCACGAATACTGAGTGGGTTGCCATGCCCTCGTCCAGAAGATCTTCCCAACCTAGGGATCAAACCCAGGTCTCCCACATTGCAGTTGGATTCTTTACCATCTGAGCCACAAGGAAGCCCAAAGAAACAGGCTTTAAAAATATAAAACACAAATTTAGAAGACATTGTTTTCTGAGATCCTCATTTTTCATTAAATTTTTCACTAAGTGTTGAAATAAAAAGTGTCCTTAGACCCTGCCCAGCTCAGCGAGATTTCCAGCTGCCTCGGTTCTTGTCCCGCCAGCCCCGCTCTGCCTTCTGCTGCTGCACAAGGTATCCTGGCCCAGTGTTCTTAAGTTCAGTGCTTTAGGATCCTGGGGCATTTAGCAGAGAGGTGTCCACTCACGGCACATTCAGTGGGAGCAGAGCACAGATCTGAAACACACATGGGCTGCACTATAGATGGATGGTCCTTGGAAGAGATGTTTCTCGCAGATAAGGTGAAGGACGGCTTCCTGCAGGTAAGGTGGAGGCTTTACCTGCTAACTAACCGAAGAAGCCTTGCTTCTGTCACTTAGAGGGGCACACGCGCCCGGAAGCCCTGGAGGCGCTGCTGTGGGGCTTGTCTTCCTGGGCTTTCTTCCTCCTTTGGAATCTGACCCCTCTCTTAGATCACCTCCTCAGCCCACCATCCCATTCCTGTTTTCCTTTCCTGTTCAATGAAAATAGATCCTCCGTGTTGATAAAGTGTCTGGCATGCTATGCTGATGTTTTTTAAGCAAGCAGTGAAAAGCCATTGGGCGTTTTTAATCATGACTCTGTATTTGCACAGATTCTTTAAGCAGCCTGGAGAGAAACCGAGGGTCGGGAGAAGGCATTTGAAGAGTGGGCGAGAGGTGGTTAGGGCAAGAACAAGGCAGAAACTACCGTGCTAAGAGCAGAGTCACTCACGACACTCACCGCTTGCCCCACTTTCTGCTGCAGATCCTAGGGGCCCGTCACTTAGCCACAGGTAGCAGGCCCTTGTTGATACACCTGCCGCGCTTTGGCAGCACCCTCCCGGTATTATATTCCCTGGATGCCTTTCTAAATATTGTCAACCCTTTATCACACCCCTGAGTATGCAGCACCGAGACCGTGGTGATAGAGAACGAGACCCATCGGGTTTGCTGTGAAACATGAGGAGCGCCTCAAAATGTTGCGTCACCCAATACTGACGCTGTTCACACAAGATGTTATATTATTGTAGCCCTAATGTCAAAGACTAAAGGCCACATGTATCTATCATTAAAAACCCAATCAAAATCCTGCTTGATATAAGGGACATGCAAAAGGGTCCCTGGGCTTCCCAGGTGGCTCAGTGGTGAAGACTTCGTCTGCCAACGCAGGAGACCTGGCTTCGGTCTCTGGGTCGGGAAGATCCTCTGGAGAAGGAAATGGCAACCCACTCCAGTACTCTTGCCTGGAGAATCCCATGGACGGAGGAGCCTGGCGGGCTAGGGTCCATGGGGTTGCGAAAGAGTCAGGTGTGACAGCAACTGAACAACAAAGCGCCCCCGTTCCGCTTTCTGCTGCTCCATCACATTGGAAACGAACGTGTGTTCTGTCGTGGCAACGCAGCTACTAGAGAGAAGGAACAACTCCCAGCTCAACTTTCTTTATACTTCTGCCTCCTTGTATTACTTTATTGAACCATGAACTCATATTAGAAACCTTAGGTCTACACTTATTGCCAAATATAATCTTTTGGGGGGTATGTGGAAAGTATATACCGTCTTTCAATTATAAATGTGACCAAGTCAAATTCTCTCGCACCCTCGTTTCCCAGTGAAGTAAAAGAAAGTACCAAAAATGGAGATGTGGGATCTTCCACCAGGTTTCAGCCCCATGTAACTATTTATGCAATTCCGAAAATACAGTTTACCATGTAGGGTATAAACCCTGTTTTCTCCCCATGAATTGTATGTATCTGCGGAAATTAAAGGTGTTATTAACTTAAATCTTGGCAGAGCCTCGTCTGTTTTAGCGCTCACCAACCCACACGGTAATTACTATTGCTATATACAGAGGAGTTAACACTGACAGGATGTCTGCCCTCTAACCCTGCTTCTAAGAACCCTTCCCATCTTTGGAGTGGAGGCCTAGGGATTTTCTTCCTCACTTCTTAACCCTAAGAGAGATTTATTGTACCAAGTCTGGGTGGCTGATGATGGAAAAACATTACGTGATCATCACTGTACCTGTGGGTAAGAAGGGAAGGAGCAGACCCCGGGGAATCGCTCTGAGTTATTACAGTCAAGCAAGGTTGAAGATTTTGTCAGAGGGTCAGGGTGGAGAGATCGAAGACAGCAGGGAAGGGAAAGATAAGTGAGCAAATTAAGTGAGAAGGGTGTTGCTCTGAACCTGATTGCTAGGTTTTGGCATTGGTTCTCTTTTTCTGGAAGAAGGAGCAAATGACTTATGCTTTGCTTTCTAACATGAAGATACCCAAAGCCATATTTGTAAGGAAGTTGTGTGGTTAAATAGGAGGGACGCTGAAGGCAGAAAGGAGGAAGGAAGCGTGGAGGGAAGGAAGGAAGGAAACAATAGGCGTGTAAGTCATTCACACTGTTCCTGATGCACTGGCCGTGTGCACAGTGGGAGTGTTGGCAGCAGCCTAGTTGATGCCACCTCATTACAAAGCTTGTGTTTAGAGCGACCCATGTTAATGAAGGGGCTTCCCAGGCGGCTCTAGTGCTAAAGAACCCGCCTGTCCATGCAGGAGTTGTTAGGGACTCGGATTTGATCCCTGGGTCTGGAAGGCCCACCTGGAGGAGGCCACGGAAACCCACTCCAGTGTTCTTGCCTGGAGAATCCCAGGGATGGGGAGCCTGGTGGGCTGCCGTCTATGGGGTCGCATGGGGTCGGACGCGACTGAAGCGACTTAGCCGCAGCGGCGTGTACATGTCAGGCCCGGTCTCCCAGTTTATCCCTCCTCCTCCCTACCCTCTGGTAACCATAAATAAGATGTTCATTGGGATCTTTTTTTTTTAGTTCCCACATATAAGCGATATGAAAGATATTTGTCTCTGTCTGGCTTACTTCACTCAGTATGATATGATCAACTCTAGGTTGATCCATGTTGCTGCAGATAGCATTATTTTGTTCTTTATTGGGGTATTAAGTATCACTTTAATTAAGAATATTTTCTTGAAATATACATACTGAAAAATACATGACTGTAGAGTCTGATGAGTTTCAAAACCTGAATACGCCTATGTAATCAGCATGAAGGTCACGAAAGATGGACCAGCATCCCAGAATTTCCTGACCTGTGCTCCCTCCCAGTCTCCCAAAAGTAACCACTAACTTGACCTGTAACATCATAGATTTGTTTTGCTTGTTTTCGTACTTAGTTTAAATGGATTCTACTCCTCCATGTCTGGCTGTTTTTATTCAACAATATGTTAGTCTACTGCCGATTATTATATTATCATTTGTTCACATTGCTGAATAATGTTGTGTTATGAAAATATATCTTGATACTGCCAAACAGTTTTTAAAATATTTGTACTAATTTGCAGCCCATCAGCAATGTAGGAGAGTTCAAGTGACAAAATATCCTCCCCAAAACTTGGGATTTTCCATCGTTTTTTCTTTTAGCTATGCTGGTGCACAAGCATTGATTTTTAAACTGACTAAATAAACCTCTAGGAAGCTCATACCAAACAAAGATCTTTATTTAGGAACCAGTGTGTGCTGGAGGTGGGAAGGGGCAAAGTTTTATCAGTTGGAATGCTTCAACATCAATACATTCAAAGAAGAAATACAGCTTGAGTATCGTAAGCAGAAAGGTCTCAGCACAGAGCAGTGGTTTTCTTAAAATGCCACTTTATTTTCAGAGAAAGCCCTTCATATGGAAATGAAGAGATGTCTATATGGGCTAGACATGTATGGAATCTGAAAACTGACATTTTTAAGATTTGTGGGGAGAATCATGGGCTAGAAGAAAACACGAAGGACTTTATAATCTACACCACGAATGACATGATTTTTATACAAAAGCAGGAGGCAGTGGTTGATGTGTTTTTCTTTTACTGTTGCAGGGTCTCCATTTTGGTGCCTGTTGGATATTGTCCCCATAAAGAATGAGAAAGGGGATGTGGTCCTTTTTCTGGCCTCGTTCAAAGATATAACAGACACGAAAGTGAAGATTACTCCAGAAGATAAAAAAGAAGGTTCGTGTTGTTTTCAGAAAACATTGACAGATGGAATAACATTTTGAAATTGTTTACTCAGAAACTCCAGTAGGAAAAAAGAGTGTTTTTAATAACAGCAACTGATAAATATTCATAACTCTTAGCAGTCGGTATCTGGTGCTTTTCCCAAAATCACAGTCACGTGAATTTGCATTCTCCTGTTTGTAGCTAAGATTCACTTGACAGGAACCAGAAATTTGTATTCTGATTCCAGGAGGATGAGGATGGGAAAATGTGTATCAGAGTACACAGATTCATGCCACCTGGTTCTTTCAGGGGAAAATATAAAATGATAGTGATAAGTGAAGTTAAAATGAGACAATTAAAAATACAGCTCTCAGTTTAATCTAATGTACAGCAGCTCAGAACTTAAAAGTGCAAGATTTCATTTTAGGTACAAAATCCAGAACTCAATTTAATGCTTGTTAGAGTGGAACGTTGCAGATGTGTATCTGTATCTGGCAATAATAATCTGTGTTGACATAGACAAGCTTTTCAATGATCTTTAAAGGATTCTAAGACTTTATATTGCTTACCTTGCAGCTTGTGCTTATAGTTTATGAGAAAATTCCCCGCATTTATGCAAGCAGACAAAAATTAACACTGGAAAAATTGCCCATATTATTTGGTTTACACAGAAGCAGAGTTAGATATGTTGGTGACCAGAGAAAAAGGAATTATCATTGTAGGCATTTCCTACAAAGTTCTTTATAAGAATCAGCTATTTGACATTTTAACAACTATGTCTTTTTAAACATGTATGTGGGTGTTTTATATATATTATGTCCATTGAATGACAACACAGATTGAGAGCTATTTGGTGCCCCCACCTCCCAACATTTATCATTTGGAATGTTTGCAAATGCATGACTGTTTTCCTGTGTATTTGCATAACTAAATATTGTGGGATATTTTACAGATAGGAGAGGCAAGCATTCATATCAGTAAAGTTACTTGAATATCAGAGCAAGTGTAATACCTGTCTAAGGAGGGAAAAGTGTGTAAATAGGGGCACACGACTTTTCTATTTTCACAGTTTTCTTTGCTATTATTGGAAGACAGAAGGTAAGTGTGAAGTGCATTTACTTAGAACACCTCTAATACCAACCATAGGTTTTTTTCCCATGCTGATGTTGAAGCTGAAACTCCAGTACTTTGGCCACCTGATGCGAAGAGCTGACTCATTGGAAAAGACCCTGATGCTGGGAAAGATTGAAGGTGGGAGGAGAAGGGGATGACAGAGGATGAGATGGTTGGATGACATCACCAACTTGATGGACATGGGTTTGGGTGGACTCCGGGAGTTGGTGATGGACAGGGAGGCCTGGCATGCTGCGGTTCATGTGGTGGCAAAGAGTTGGACACGACTGAGCGACTGAGCTGAACTGAAATGAACCACCAGTTCTGCAGCTCTCTGGACTCTGCGGGGTGTCCTAAAATTTAATTCAGTTCTGAAACTATTTTTGCTGTTCACTCACTCAGTAGTATCTGACTCTTTGGGACCCCAAGGACGCACACCAGGCCTTTCTGCCCATCACGAACTCCCGGAGTTTACTCAAACTCATTACCATCGATTCGGTGATGCCATCTATCTCATCCTCTGTCATCCCCTTCTCCTCCTGCCCTCAGTCCCTCCCAGCATCAGGGTCTTCTCCAGTGAGTCAGTTCTTCACATCAGGTGGCAAAAATATTGGAGTTTCACCTTCAGCATCAGTCCTTCCAATGAACATCCAGGACTGACCTCCTTTAGGATGGACTGGTTGGATCTCCTTGCAGTCCAAGGGACTCTCAAGAGTCTTCTCCAACACCACAGTTCAAAAGCACCAATTCTTCAACTCTCAGCTTTCTTTATAGTCCAACTCTCACATCCATACATGACCACTGGAAAAACCATAGCCTTGAGTAGACGGACATTTGTTGACAAAGTAATGTCTCTGCTTTTTAATATGCTGTCTAGGTTGGTCATAGTTTTTCTTCCAAGGAGAAAGTGCCTTTTAATGTCATAACTGCAGTCACCATCTGCAGTGATTTTGGAGCCCCCAAAATAAAGTTTGTCACTGTTTCCATTGTTTCCCATCTGTTTGTCATGAAATGATGGGACTGGATGCCATGATGTTAGTTTTTTGAATGTTGAATTTCAAGCCAGCTTATTCACTCTTCTTTTGCCTTCATCAAGAGGCTCTTTAGTTCTTCTTCACTTTTCTTCACTAAGAAGGTGTCATCTGCATATCTGAGGTTATTGATATTTCTCCCGGCAGTCTTGACTCCAGCTTGTGCTTCCTCCAGCCCAGCGTTTCTCATGATGCACTCTGCATATAAGTTAAATAAGCAGGGTGACAATATACAGCCTTGACGCACTCCTTTCCCACTTTTGATCCAGTCTGCTGTTCCATGTCTGGTTCTAACTGTTGCTTCTTGACCTGCATACCGGTTTCTTAGGAGGCAGGTCAGAGGGGCTGGTACTTAGAAGGAACATCAGCGTCCACAAGTGTAAGGGCCCCCACCCTGACACAGAGGCTGCTCACAGGTACGGTGCCCAGGCCCCACATGTTTCTGTCCAACTTGACTGCAATGTTGGGAATTTCACAGCCCTCCCCTTTCTTGTCGTATTTGATAATTTGCTAAAACTGCTCCTAGAACTCAGAGAAACATGTCTGTTACGGGGAAGGCTATAACTTGGGAACAGCCAAATGAAAGAGATGCTGGGGCAGGTATAGTGAAGAGCCTGGGGCCGCCACGTGCTCCCTGGGGCCACCCTCCCTCCCAGCACCCGGATGTGTCCCCTGGGTCTCCTGCTCTGTTATGTAAGAGTTTTCCTGGAAACGTCATTATGTAAGCAAGGTTGCTTACATCATCGGCCATTGGCTCCTCTCCCCTCAGAAGGTCGGGGGTGGGGGCAAGGCCCAGCTTTCTAATCTCCCTGGTCTTCCTGGTCATGAGCTCCTCTGTGGAACTGAACACCATTAGTATAGAAGAGACTGAGCCCTCCAGGGATTCCTAGGGTTGTAGGGTTGAATGTCTAGAACAGGGATACGACCAAGTGCATTTCTTACTATGCCACCGTAAGGACTGTTTGAATAACATTCAGTATATGTGTATACATTATGTACACTCACATACATCTGTAGACACACAAAACTGTCTTTAGAAATAAATATATGGCTTTTGGGGCTCCCCTGGTGGCTCAGCTGGCGAAGAATCCGCCTGCAATGCGGGAGACCTGGGTTCGATCCCTGGGTTGGGAAGATCCCCTGGAGAAGGGAAAGGCTCCAGTATTCTGGCCTGGAGAACTCCATGGACCATATAGTCCATGGGGTCGCAAAGAGTCAGACACGACTGAGCAGCTTTCACTTTCACTTTCATTTTTTGCTTCAAAGAGGGCAGTTTAATCAACCTGACTTGTTTTGATCATGAAGATCATCACTACTGGTTTTATATGATTTAGGTAATCATCTTTGCCCTGTGTTCCTGGTGTCTGTATGATGGGGGAGAAATCCCCCTTTTGGAAGATGACAATGGATCAACGAGGTAAAATATACTTGTTAATTTGGTGTTTGAAAGAGCTCAGTACAAACATTCCTTTTCCTCAGAGACAGAGAGAGACTTCAATAGAAATCTGGTGACTTTGACCATCTTTTAAAATGCCTTCCATTTTTGACACATACTTCATTTTGATTTTAAAAGTAGTGTGCCAACCAATAACTTCTATATGTGCTCCTAGCATTTCTGAATTGCTTTAATATGAGATCCTATTTACCTCTTACCCTATCAGTAAGAAATATTTTAATGTAATTTAGAAGTGGATTACTAATGAGCTAAGCAATTCCACAGATATTTGTGAGCCCCCATTCTGCCCTCGGTGTTGAATGAGTGAAGATGTCAAGGTGGATATGGTGTGCTCATCCAAACCTCAGCACAAATCCTGCTTCCAGGCGTGTTGGCTGTTAGGCCTTAGTCCCTCTCAGAGACTAAGTTTCTACACCTATAAAAGGGGCAGTCATATAGATGTCTACAGTGACTTTAGGTTTGTAAGAGATAATGTCTGCACCATGTGGCAAATCACAGCAGACATTCAACAGAAAGGGGCTGCAGTCACTGCTGTCTGAAAATCTCGCTGCCGTTGAGCCTCTGCTTCATAATGCCACACCGCCTCCTTTGCTTCTCATTATAACTCTAGGAAATAGGAATTGTTCTTATTTCTATTTACCAGTGACTTAAGTAACCTGACAAGGTATGCATAGTAAAAGGTGGAAGAACTAGGATTTATACTCATGCAAACTCCAGGGTGTACATTTTTCACCTTGGCATGTTTTTGTCTTTTTTTTTCCTCCAAAGAGCACAAGATCTCATGAAGCACACAGATCCAGCATTGCAATATAGTATGTCCAGTGATGATAGAGTGGCAAAAATGGTCAAGTCCTCCAGATGAGGCCAAAAGATGGGGTGGGGCCAGCAGGAAGCAGAGCAGAGACAAGGAGACCCGCATGGGGAAATGAACACGGAAGCACCTCTGAAGGATGAGTAGTGTTTGATAGACTGCAAGGAAGGGATGTTGATTTCAGGAGGTGCAGTTACAGATAGCTGACTGTTGTTCAGAAGTGGATTGTAAAAGTCAGGGGATGGAAGTTCAACTCTAGGCAGGCATGGCTTAAAGCCTAAAGATTTTATTGTGTTTTTCTAAGGAGCTTAGATGGTGTGGAGATAAAGTTCAGAGTTACAATGGTAGACCTTCACAGCTGGAGGTGAGCGAAAAGGAGGGCTTGATGAATTCCAGGATTCTGCTTTGGGGACTGTTATGGACTTAATTACTCATTACTTTGCCAACAAAGGTCCCTCTAGTCAAGGCTATGGTTTTTCCAGTGGTCATGTATGAATGTGAGAGTTGGACTATAAAGAAAGCTGAGTACGGAAGAACTGATGCTTTTGAGCTGTGTTGTTGGAGAAGACTCTTGAGAGTTCCTTGGACTGCAAGGAGATCCAACCAGTCCATCCTAAAGGAGATCAGTCCTGGGTGTTCATTGGAAGGACTGATGCTGAAGCCGAAACTCCAATACTTTGGCCTCCTGATGTGAAGAGCTGACTCATTTGAAAAGACCCTGATGCTGGGAGGGATTGGGGGCAGGAGGAGAAGGGGACGACAGAGGATGAGATGGTTGGATGGCATCACCGACTCGATGGACATGGGTTTGGGTGGACTCCGGGAGTTGGTGATGGACAGGGAGGCCCGGCGTGCTGCGGTTCATGGGGTCGCAGAGAGTCGGACACGACTGAGCGACTGGACTGAACTGAGTGACTGAACTGAGCTGAACTGATGGACTTCATTGTGTCCCCTCCAAATTCTTGAACCCTTAGCTCCCGGGAGCTCCGACGACGGGATCGGATAGCGGGCTGCCGTCCCAGCTGCCGTCCCAGCTGCCGGCGCCTCTGGCGGAGGGACGCCCGCCGCAGCCCGCCTGCGGCTCACGGGCCGTCTGCTCTGGGCCAGCCCGCTTGCCAGGGCCCCGCGGAGCGGAGCAGTGAGCCTCGGCGCGGTGAGCCGCCCAGGCCTCGCTGCCCTGAGGAGCTGGAGACAGGACGGGGCTCTCGGAGCCCTGCTCCGCCTGCCGTGCCCTGGGGGGTCCCGTGAGACAGAAGGGAGACAGTCAGAAACGAGGTGGGCACAGGCTGGGCTTGCTCCTTCCCCCAAACGTACACATGACTGTGATGGAAACCGGGAGCTCCTGCCCCAACTCCACGCTCTTTTTTTTTTTTATTTATTAAAAAACTTTAAAAAATTGAAGTATAGTTGATTTGCAATGTCAGTTTCAGGTGTACGGCAGTGATTCAGTTTTATAAATATATATTCAGTTATATATATATATATTCTTTTTCAGATTCTTTCTCATTTAGGTCACTGCAAGACATTGAGTATAGCTCTCTGTGCTATATAGTAAATAGCTGTGGTTTATCCTGCATTCAGTAGTGTATATGTATTAATTTCAAGCCCAAAGTTATCCCTTTCCTCCTTCCCTTGGTAACCATAGTTTGTTTTCTGTGTCTGTGAGTCTGTTTTGTAAATAAGTTCATTTGTGTCATTTTTTAAGATTCCACATATAAGTGACACCCGTATCTGTCTCTGTCTGACTTCCTTTAGCATGACCGTCTCTAGATCCACCCACGTTGCAGCAAATGGCATTATCTAATTCTTTTTTGTGGCTGAGTAATATTCCACTGTGTATATGCACCGCATGTTCTTCATCTGTTGCTATCGATTCACACTCAGGCTGCTTCCATGCTTTGGACACTGTGAATAGTGCTGCTATGAACATTAGGGTGCATGCGTCTTTTCTAATCAGATCTTTCATCTTTTCTAGATATATGCTCAGGAGTTTTAACATCCTCATTTCTTATTCAAAGTCCTTACTATCCTAAATGTTTTCTGAGGACCTGATGTATTCCTATCACCTTATAGCCCATAAAAATGCAGAGTCTCAGGCCTCTGAATCTGCATCTTCAGACCTCTGAGTCAGAATCTGCATTCTGACAAGTTCCCACACTATTCACAGGCACACGGAGTTTGAGGAGCCGCACGCTGAGCACAGTCCTTAGAAAAGTCCTCCTGCCCGTCCAGGCTGAAGTGTCCGTCTCCAGGCATCCTGTCCCTTCACCTTGTTCACTATCGGCATAGCCTGGACTGTATATGAAACATCTTTTTAAAAGTGAGTTTGCACATACTATTATATATCAGATAAACAGCCAACAAAGACCTACTATTGATACATCACAGAAGGAAGTCTACTCGGTATTCTATCATACTCTGTATGAGAAAAGAATGTATGTGTTTAACTGAATCACTCTGCTGTGCTCCTGGAACTAATATGATATTATAAATAAACTATACTTCAATACAATTAAAGTCTTTTTTAGAAAGTTTCTATTTCAATTGTCCTCCGCTCCATTAAAATGGAAGCCTAATCAGGAAACAGATTTTACTTCTCTTGTTGAAGATAGTATCCCCAACAGAGTGTCTGACACTTAGTAAATACTCAATAAATGATTGATGGGTGGAATGAATAAATGAATGTGTAAGCGATGTTCAACTTAGGAAATGTGACTAGCAATAGAAGACAACATAGAATTCTTCCTTTTATAAAATAATCATATCATAATTATCAAACGTCTCAGGTGAACATCTGATGAATATATTTAGTTTAAGTCAAAGGCAGCGTGATGTGTTTGGGTCAAAGTCAGCTCCAAGACTCTCAAAGTGGGTTCTTACTCCTGGTATGCAGTGGCCTTTTCACTTCAAACAGAATCTCTGCTGCTGTTAATTTTGTGTTCTTGTTAACTCTTCCGTTTGTCCTCCAGTTTCTGAGAATCTCAGTTTGGTCACTTTTTTTTTTTTTAAGATAATGGCAGTTACTTGTTTAAAATACATATAAAATATTCTCCATAAAAGCAGATTTTAAGCCACTGATCAGGTAGTAAGTCAAAGATGATTTTATTTCATTTTTGATTTATTTTGAATATTTTAATTTTAAATGGGGAACATAGTAATAATGTTCCTTTCCCCTGCTGAAATATCCTGCCTGATTTTTTTGTTTGTTTGCACAAGGAAGAAACACAGACCAAAATCCCAATAAAGCACAGTGGTCTGATGAAAGAACTGTTGTAAAAATTGATACTGTTCCTGAGGAGATAGATTTCTGCCTTTAGGAGAGCTACACCAGCTTTTTGCCAAATGTGTGATGAACTTGGGAATGAAGAGCACAGGTGGATTCTCAAAGTGATTGAAGAGTTTCAATCACATCGTAAATTATCATCTTATCTATATTTTTTAAGGCTGTGGATTTTGTTTACATATTCACCAATACCCTTCTCTCCTAGAATCTTCTAAATAGTGTAAGCCAGAGTTCATGGACCAAGTTGCCTTTGGAGATGCAGGATAATGCGGTGAATGCAGTGCTGTGGTCGGTCATGGTGGAAACCAGGCCTAACACAAGAAGTGTGCCTCACCACCTCCTTCTGTCTTAAAGGAAACTTTCAAACATTCTGCAGCCAATCAGAATATGCCTGTGGACTGAATTTGTCCTATTGGTCAATAGTCTATGATCCTTGGGCAAAACTATCAAACTCATTGCTTTTTATAAATGATTTATATATTTCTAGCTTTACAACTTTTGGGAGGGAGACATATTTTTTTCTCTTTTTAGGCAAATGTGACATTTAAAAGTGTTTGACAATTGAAAAATTAATTGAAACACCAGATAAATATGAACCGGATTGGCCAATATGTTTGTTTGATTGTTTCCACTACATTGATGGAAAAACTGAAACAAAATTTTTGGCCAACCCAATATTAAGAGCGTAAGTAACTTCAGGTTGGAAGTTTTAAAAAACTGTATAACTTGACTTCCTGGTTAGATATGCATTTTTAGTGAGGTCTCTGTGTCTGGCAGAATTCGCTAGACCTTGGTTCCCAATTCCAGAATTACAGCTGTCATGCTGCTGCTATGGATGATGATAGCATCACTTGGGAGAGGCTGGAAACCGTGACCTCAGACATATGCAGGTACCTGAGTCTCGGGCTTCAGCATCTTGTAAAGAGACATGCTTCGGATTGGCTGGACACTGAGGGTGTTTTAGTGGACGCTGGTGGGGGAATATTTTCCCTTTTTGCTTTTGTTAATGTGGGTTAGTGTGCCAATGGCTTTGCCAGTGTGAGGAAAACAGACTCTTTGGTTCCAAGAACTTAAGTGTCAGCTACCCAGAGAAGTGCCGAGAAATGCTGGGTGCCCTGAGCGGAGAGACTGGGTCCCGGTTTCAAGGGGTTTCTGCCCCTCATGTTAGTGACAGTGAACTCTCTGTCCCACCCAGCCTGTCTTCATACAGGAAGACTAATCAGGAACCACCATCAAGCAATCCTGCTTATCTTTTAAAAACATTTTTTTAAATTTATTTACTTATTTGGCTATGCCAGGTCTTAGCTGTGGCATGCAAACCCACTTGTGGCATATGGAATCTAGCTCCCTGACCAGGGATGAAACCCAGGCCCCCTATATTGGGGGCACAGCATCTTAGCCACTGGGCCACCAGGAAGTCCCGACGCTGCTTATCTTTATAATGTGCATATGTGGTCACTCACTCAGTCCTGTCCGACTCTGTGTGACCCCATGAACTGTAGCCGCCAGGCTCCTCTGTCCATGGGATTCTCCAGGAAAGAACACTGGAGTGGGTTGCCATTTCCTTCTCCAGGGGATCTTCTTGACCAATGATTAAACCCACATATCCTGCATTGGCAGGTGGATGTTTTGCCACTGTGCCACCTAGGAAACTCATTATCTTTACAATTGTTCGTGCCAAAATTCCATAAGGCTTTTAATGTATTTATATGACACATTATGTGGGGAATGATTTGATTCCTAGACAACACAAAAGTTTCACTGGGTAAATGTCTCCAAAACTGTTAATATAGTTATTTCAATCTCTTAAAATTATGTGTGCTAAGTCACTCAGTCATGTCCGACTCTTTGAGACCCCATGGACTGTAGCCCGCAAGGCTTCTTTGTCCAAGGGATTCTCCAGGCAAGAACACTGGAGTGGGTTGCCATTTCCTTCTCCAGAGGATCTTCTTGACCAATGATTAAACCCACATATCCTGCATTGGCAGGTGGATTTTTTGCCACTGTGCCACCTAGGAAGCTCATTAGGCAAGAACACTGGAATGGGTTGTCATGCCGTCCTCCAGGGGATCTTCCTGACCCAGAAATGGAACCCACGTCTCTCAAGTCTTCTGCATTCACAAGCAGGTTCTTTACCACTAGCGTCACCTGGGAAGACTTAAAAGTGTATGGTAATTCAATTTCATTTGATCTATTTAAAAAATGCACCTTTTCCATTCCTGATAAAAATGTATACACATGTAATTTGGCAACTGCTCCTTGATATGGAGAATGTAATTTCTGCCTCTGTGTATTAGCATTTTTCATAGCAGACATTCATGTTAAGGCTTTCATGCACGATAAGATGAACATATATTAACTAGAAAACTGCTAAAATGACTGATTATACTGATGAGAAACTCTGGAAGTTATAAATGGTGCTTAGGAGCACGTTGGCTTGTGCCTTTTTCCCATGTGTTTCTTTCCCCTTCTCGCCTCTGAACTCTGTGAAGGCAGAGGCCATGACTGGTTCACTTTTGAGCCCTAGAATGTAAGCCAGGGCAGGACACATGAAAGGCTGAGCTGACTCTGGCCAAAGAGACGCAGAGTCTTGTGGCTACTTGGAATCGGTCTAGAATTTATTTTTTGAAAACTTGAAGAAAAGAACACAGAAAGAGAGTTCTTGAACTGAGCAACTCCAGTGATAATCTGAGATCTAGGCGTGCGTGGTAATTGCGAGGGTCTGAGCGATCAGAAGCAACAGGGTGAAATAAAGTGGCAAAAAGAGTGGAGATGGTAAGAGCACTAAGGAGGAAAATAGCAACTGCTACTAACCGCAAACAATCTTGGCGACCCCACGGACTGTGCAGTCCATGGAGTTCTCCAGGCCAGAACACTGGAGTGGGCAGCCTTTCCCTTCTCCAGGGGATCTTCCCAACCCAGGGATCGAACCCAGGTCTCCTGCATTGCAGGCAGGTTCTTTACCAGCTGAGCCACCAGGGACGCCCTTAGGAAAATTAGAAATAGGATATTCCAAGTATATAGATACAGAATATATTCGTTAATACAACCTTAGTGCAATGATGGGTAAATATGCCTATTAGAGGAAATATGAAAGCAAACACATTATAGTAAAGAAGGACATAGACACTGAGTGAGTTGATCTCTCAAGAAAGTGGTTTGGAACATTGTGATCACTGGAATTTCCAGTGGTTAAGACTTCTCCTTCCTATGCTGGGGATGTGGATTCGATCCCTTGTCAGAGAGCTAAGATCTCTCATGCCTCATGGCCAAAATCCAAAACATAAAAAAATAAGTAATAGTGTACCAAATTCAATAAAGACTTTACAAATGGTCTACATTAAAAAAAAAAAAAAAAACCTTAAAAAAAAGCAAAAGAATAATGTGATCATGAGAAATATAGTCAGGTCCATTAAAGAGCAGCTGAGATACCCAGAAAAGAAAGGAAAACAGGGCAGAATTCGAAGTCATATTGCAGCATAGTTTTAAGAAGTTGCCATTAGAATGGCTAAAAGTCACTATTTTGCTTGATTTTTTAAAGGCATAGTCTCTGATCTGTTTAGGGTGCCTTAGGTATGAGCTGAAAGAAATAAGTGATGGACCCAAAATGAAACTCCAGCCATATTTCATCTTTCAATAGAGTTGCATGGCTAATTCATTTCAATGTATGACAAAAACCACTGCAATGTTGTAAAGTAATTAGCCTCCAACTAATAAAAATAAATGGAAAAAAAAAAACAGAGTTGCAGTGAAACCTAAAGGATATATTGATGAGATTGTGAGTGGACAAATGACATATTTATGTACTTTGCAACAGAAGTGCAGAAAATCAAGTCATACCATCAGGTGATGACTTCCTGAGTAGATAGTCTGGCTTTGTGGCAAAAAGTCTAGCTAAATTAAAGTTACAGTGAAAGTTAACCCTCTGGAAAGTTCTGCCATTACCTCCTGTGAAGGGATAGAACTTCAGATTAACGCAAAATCTGGACCTACTGAGAGTAGGTTTCCCTGGAAAGCTGGCTTTTAATTCTCTAGTCTAACTGCAAAGACCTTGGGAATATGGTGGTCACCAGCAAATAGGAAGGGACTACAGGGTATCTAAAAATTTACTCAAAACAGGAAAACAGTGAAGACAGGTTCTCAAAGGTCTGATGATATCCTCTCCTTAGTCAGGTCAGAGGACCTCACTGGCAGCAGTGGGATAGTATGAGAACCTGAAAGCCGAGAGTACTTAGCTAACTGCGTGAGTGCTGCTGGCTGGCCACTGCAGTCTGTGCGGCTATGTCTAGATGTGTAGGTGGGCACTTTATCCTACATGAAGGAATGCACATCTTTTGCTGGTATCTGGTACTCTGTTTCCATGGAGACTATCACCTTTGTGCAATCACACATCATCTTTAGAGTCAAAAGACGTGCTATTAATCTGTAAGGATAATAGATGATGGGAAAAAGTCTAGTGAATCTGATGACCTAGAGGAGGATGGCAAATAAGAGTTACTATGTGGCCTAATGTCATGGGAATGGTAATAGCTAGAATTTTATGCTGAAGAGCTGTTTGAGCAGGCATCTTGTCTCAGAGGGTAAAGACAAAAATCATCAATTATTGAACTTTTCCAAGGTCACAGTGATTTGAATAGAAGGGAACAGTCATAAGCAAGCCACGTATTTGCCATACATGCTGTTGAGGAAGACATTATCATTTTCATAACAAGTAGAAAATTGGAGACCTCAAACCTCTCCTATAGGGTTAAATCATTGATACAAAATGATCTTTCATATATTTTTGAAATGAAATTGATTCATCCATTGTGGTTTGTTGTTGATCTCAAGTATCTATTGTTAGAAATAAATCAATTATATGATTGACAAGTATATAATGAGCTAGCGGTGCAGAGGAGAGATCCTCATATAGAATATCTAAAACTGATGCACAATATAAAAAAAAAACATTTAAAATATGGCTATGCTGTGGCAAACGGAAAGAAATAGGTTTGCAGAACAATAAGAAAGTATGAATAAGAAGAGTATGTTGGAGTTAATGAGGATAGAAAGACAAGGCCTAGGTCCTCAACAGAACAGAGATCAGACTGGAGTCGTAAGCGTGAGTCTGGGACAGCGAAGGGCGTTGACAGTGACCCTTGCAACAGGGGCTGAGAAGTCCCAAAGGAGAAGTTGTTGTTCATTCGCTCAGTCATGTCTGACTCTTTGAGACCGGATGGACGCCAGACTTCCCTGTCCTTAACCATCTCCCAGAGTTTGCTCAAACTCATATCCATTGAGTCAGCGATGCCATCCAAACATCTTGTCCTCTGTCAACCTTCTCCAACTCCCTTCCATCTTTCCCAGCCTCAGGGTCTTTTCCAATGAGTCATAAATGTCTCAATGTCCAGTGAGTCGGCTCTTTGCATCAGGTGGCCAAAGTAGTGGAGCTTCAACTTCAGCATCAGTCCTTCCAATGAATATCCAGGACTGATCTCCTTTAGGATGGACTGGTTTGATCTCCTTGCCGTCCCAGGGACTCTCAAGAGTCTTCTCCAGCACCGCAGTTTGGAAGCGTCAGTAAAGACTTGCTTACCTGACCTGGGCTTCCGTGATGGCTCAGTTGGTAAAGAATCCGCCTGTAATTCAGGAGACCCTGGTTCGATTCCTTGGGTCAGGAGGATCCACTGGAGAAGGGATAGGCTACCCACTCCAGTCTTCTGGCCTGGAGAATTCCATGGACTGTATAGTCCTTGGGGTTGCAAACAGTTGGACACCACTGAGTGACTTTCACTTCACTTTCACTTACTTAATCTTGGTTCCCAGAAGAGCATGACAAAAGGCTGTTTTTCATAAATTCCTAATTAGAAAGTGAAGTGAAAGTCACTCTGTGGTGTCCAACTCAACTCTTTGCAACCCCAAGGACTAAACAGTCCACGGAGTGGGTAGCCTATCCCTTCTCCAGCGGATCTTCCTGACCCAGGAATTGAACCGAGGCCTCCTGCATTACAGGCAGATTCTTTACCAACTGAGCTACCAAGGAAGCCCTCCTAATTGGTACCTTACATTTATTTAGCTTTGGAGTCTGAATTCACACCATCTGTTGAATATCAAGTAATCATAGCTGAAAATTTTATTTAAAGTGATTCTGATCACTGGGGTCCCCAGACACATAAGAAAATTAAAAGTTCTTATTGGGCATTTTTAATTGAAGTTCTAAAAGAATCCTCCAAGATAAAGTTCCAAGAAACACGAGCATATGATAAAAATCATGAATGCTGTGAGATAAACTACCACAAGCAAGAATCATCACACACACACACACAAAAATAACAAATTTGGATCTTTAAGGACTAAAACTATCAGAATTATTAGATAAGAATATGTCTATTTAATTTGCTTAAAGAAAATGTTTGTGATTTTTAAAAGTGGTGGAGGGACAAAGACAATCAAAAGTAACCAGATATGATTGGAAGAAAACAAAAACTGTCTACTGAAGAAAACAACGCAATGTGAGAGTTGTGAGTCAAGTTTTACTTGGGGCAAAGTGGGGACCACAGCCCGGGGAGGGCCTCACCTAGCTCTGAGAAACTGTGCCCGCAGCGGGAGAGGTCAGTGTCCCACGCGATCTTAGCTGGGGGAGGGGTATGTGTCGTCAAGCTCACATTATGTCAGGTTTCCTGCTAGTCCTGAGGGGCAGATGTCACCATGACTGATTTTAGTGCTTTTCTGTATATGAGGCGATACAAGAATTGGGCTCATAAACTTTTCTCCTGAATATACCTGACTGTCTGAAGGCTTAGGATGCCAGCTTTTCCCAGAGCACAGAGTTCCTCATTTTTCATCTCTGCCCTAAACTCCTTTCAGGGTGTATTGACGGTCAGTGGCTGTGGTGGCTTGTGACTTCATCCTTGTAGGGGCAGATGGCAAGGGCCAGTTTTTTTTGTTGGCAGAGCCAAAGAGAACTCCTATATATGAGAAAGAGAGTAATTAAAAATAAAGACTCAATGAGCAAGATAAACAGCAAACTGGTCAAAGAATAAGAAAGATTTAGTGAACTAGAAAATAAAAATTAATCCATGCAACTATTACAGACACATAAGGAAATGAAGTTCGAGAGAAACAGTGGTTAGAGCCAAACAATCCAGAATAACTGGGATTTTAGAAAGAGATAATAGAATGGTAGAGAATAAAGTGTTGATGATTTTTCAGAATTCATATACATCTGAGTATTCTAAATCAATACTCGGAAAGCCCAGCACATGACTCAGAACTGTTAAGTTGTGAAACTAAAGAACAGTGGATGTAAAGAGAATATCTTAAAAGCGGGCTTAGGGAAATGACTATCTGCAAATAAAATCTGGTTTGACTGACAGCTGTGCTGTCAAAGGCAACAATAAAAGCCAGAAGGGAGTTGAATTCTATTTTCAAAATGTTTATGAGTTACTGACAACTAGGATGTTTCATCCGCTTGAACTCTTGAAAAAATAAATAGAGATAAGATACAGAAACTTCATTCTAAACTGTAGATCATTCACTAACCAAAACTTTACTATTAGAAACTTCAGTATTAAAAATGACTGAAATGGGAAAGAAATCTTAAAAAGAGGGGGTGTATGTATATAACTGATTCACTTTACTATACAGAAGAAACGAACACAGGCAACTATACTCCAAAAGAGAGAGAGAGAGAAATGAAAAGGGGGATCTGATAAGGCCTCCCTGTCCATCACCAACTCCCGGAGTCCACCCAAACCCATGTCCATCGATGTGATGCCATCCAACCATCTCATTTTCTGTCGTCCCCTTCTCCTACCCTCAATCTTTCCCAGCATCGGGGTCTTTTCAAATGAGTCAGCTCTTTGCATCAGGGAGCCAAAGTATTGGAGTTTCGGCTTCAGCATCAGCCCTTCCAATGAATATTCAGGACTGATTTCCTTTAATGAGTTCTCCCACATATTTAATAAACCCAATCTTAAACAAATTCTTTCAGAGGGATAGAAAAGTAATACACTCTTGATGTTAAAACCACACAGCTTGAAAAGGGTGGGGGGAAAAGTGACAAACTAGTCATAAATATAGAACAAAAATTCTAAACCAAATATATTAACAAACTGAATCCAGCAATGAAAAAAAACAACAGTGTATCCTGGGCAAACTGAATTTATCACAACAAAGAAAGGTTCAACAGTAGCGAGACTATTAATAGGACTTCTCTATGGTCCAGTGGTTAAGAAGCCCCCTGCTAGTGCAGGGCACACCAGTTCCAATGCAGTTCCTGACTTGGGAAGATTCCACAAGCCCCAGAACTACCAAGTCCAGGAGTCACAATTACTAACTTCAGATGCTGCAAGCCCTGCTGAAGCCCACCCTAACGCCCGCGCTCCGGACAGAGAGAAGCCCCTACATGCGAAGCCCCCGCTCGCTCCAGCAAAGGCCGAGCACCGCGTAAGCAAATAAATATTTTCTTTAAAAAAGAAAGGCTATTAATAAAGTCTACCATATTCACTGATTAAAGGGGAAAATATAACCATCTTAATAGATTTAGGAATTCCATAGTGTTATACAGTAAACATGTTATGATAGCGCTTATGGTAAAAATACAAATAAGGCAATCTTCTACTTTTTGATTAAGGGTATGTTCTATTTTTCCCCCTCCTAAAAAATAAAAAAAAAATCACCAATATAATGGCCAATTGAAACACTTGGAGTATTTCCTCAAAAAATTAAGATCAAGGAAAATAAGCCCATTATTGTTGCCAATTCTGTTTAACACCACAGTAGCAGTCCTGGCTAGTGCCCCAAGAAGATAAGAAGAAGGAAAAATAAAGATTGTACTGAAAGTGACAAAATTACCATTGTTTTCAAATACATAGAGAAATAACTGCTATTTGACTTCAGCAAATTGAGACTTACAAGACAAATATCTAAGCCAACTGCATTTCTATACAAACTATAATGGCAGCGCTTAAAAAAAAAGAAGAGCGCTACAATGGAATAGTACTCAGCCAAAAAAGGGAATACATTTGAGTCAGTTCTAAGGAGGTGGATGAACCTAGAGCCCATTATACAGAGTGAAGTAAGTCAGAAAGAGAAAGATAAATATCATATACTGATGCATATATACGGAATCCAGAAAGATGGTACTGATGAATTTATTTGCAGGGCAGCAGTGGAGAAACAGAAATGGAGAATAGATTTATGGACATGGGGAGAGGGGAGGAGAGGGTGAGATGAATGGAGAGAGTAACATGAAAGCTTACATCACCACATGTAAAATAGATAGCCAATGGGAATTTGCTGTCTGTCTCAGGAAACTCAAACAGGGGTTCTGTATCAACCTAGAACAGTGGGGTAGGGAGGGAGGTGGGAGGGGGATTCAAAAGGAAGGGATATGTGTATACCTGTGGCTGATTCATGTTGAGGTTTGACAGAAAACAACAAAATTCTTTAAAGTAATTAGCCTTCAATTAAGATATAAATTAATTCATTAAAAAATTCTATATATAATAGCAAACAAAAGGCAGCGCCTAACAAAACATTGCATGGACTTTAGAGAGAAAACTGTGTCCTATTGAAAGGCACTAAAGAATATCTAAATAAATGGAGTGTCATAAAATAATCACAGGTTAATGGTAGAAAGTTCTAGTATCACAAGAAACGTGATAAGTGATAATTAATATGTAAATCCAGTGTAATGCCAATGAAAATCCTTAATCTCAACAAGATTTTGGGGGGATTTTCTTCTTTCATTTTGATTTTATTTGTTCTTTTGTGGAATCCACCAGGGAGATTTTTTAATTTGTATGAAATTTTTAAAATTGCAAAAATAGCTGACAGTCCTGACAAAGACAAACCGAACAGGAAAACTTGTGCTACCAAATGTCAGACTTTAAACTAAACTTACAGTAATAAATAAAGTACGTAGACAAATCCGTTTTTAAAAATGTACCTGTGGAACAGAATGGAGAAATCATGCATATATACCTGTGAAAACCTGATATATGACAGAGCTTTAATTGTCCACTAATACAGTAATTGTGGACTACTTAATCAAATGATCCTGGAAATATTGAGCATCTATATTTAAATAAAAGTGTATTTGGGCCCCCACCTCACATCTGCAGTCACAAATCGATTCAAAGAGAATTCAATGCTTAAACAAAAAAAAAAGAAAGAAAGAAATATAAGTAAATATCTTACTGATTTTGGTAAAGGTTTTCTTTAATGTGATACCAAAAATGTGATTTATATTTGACTTCATTAAACTCAGAACTCATTCATTAAAAGACAGTACAAGAAGACCAAAAGAGAATGGCCACAGAGTTGACAGATGTCAATGGAAGCATCACATGACGGGGACTACGGCCACAGAAACCGCCTGGGTGAGCCAGACAAGGGTCATTCGTCTGAAAGATAGAGAGCGGCACTAGATCACTCAGGACACTCAGAAGTCACATTCTTATCCAGTGGCAGAAGGTGATAGATCGAAGCCTCCAGGAATGCTGCCAAAGGGTCTCTACCAGTGGGCACAGTTACAGATTAAAAGACAGAGTCAGCGATCAACAGATCAGATATTCTGGACACTCAACTGTGCTTCTCCAAGCCAGTCCTACCTACGTGAGACAAGGTCGCTTCCACGTGTAACCTGGTCCGGATGCGTGCAGAGGACCGTCTCATCTCAGGAAATACAGGTCTCGTCCTTCATGGAGTCCAGTATGCAGTGTGACTCAGCTGTGGAGTAGGTCACACTCAGGCTGAATACGGTCCTCTGTCCCGACTCTTTGCCGCCCTAGGCTGGCCCAGCACTAGTCAAAGTGTGAGTCCTATCCTGAATTTACAATGGCCAGACAAGACAAGGGCCATCACTCAGACATCTCTGAGAGGCAGACAGAAAACTGGTATACAAGGCAAACTCATCGTCATAGCTTGATTGACCAGCTGTGAGCCTACCCTGCAAATGTCTGGAAAAGATACTGGCAACAAAAAATTGGCCACTAATTAGTGTCAAGAATATATACGGGATTCCTCCAAATAAATGACACAATATAAACAACTCAATATAAAAAAATTGCAGTAGACATAAGTCAAAGGATATGAAACATGAATTGTCCATGAGCATATCAAGAGACTCCACCTAATTAACAATCAGGAAAGTTCAAATTAAAAACAAAGAGGTAGAATTTCATACATGCCATACTGGAAAAAAATGGGCGTAGGACATACCTGGTTGTTGCATTTATTAAGACCCTCAAAAGACATCTATAATTATGCTAAGTAAACAAAATTTTTAAAGTAGGGAGAATTCCTTCAGTTCATTACCTGAGTGAATCTCTGATTCTAGGAAAGATTGAAGGCGGAAGAAGGGGATGACAGAGGACGAGATGGTTGGATGGGATCACCAACTCGATGGACATGAGTTTGAGTAAACTACAGGAGTTGTTGATGGACAGAGAGGCCTGGCGCGCTGCAGTTCATGGGGTTGCAAAGAGTCGGACACAACTGAGTGACTGAACAATAAAAAAGCCTTGATATGTTACCAGTGGCTGAAATTTGTAGGTAGAATTTATCCTAGTAAAACCAGAAAGGCATTTAAACATTCCAGCTGGATGGTCATGTCTTGATTTTAGCTGCTGATACGCTCCTCAAAACTTCCCTTTTTGTTCTTTCATGTTGCAAAGAAGTGTAATTTTCATTTTAAAATCTGAGGTTATTGTTTTTGTTGTTCAGTCGCCCAGTCGTGTCTGACTCTTTGCGAACCCATGAATTGTGGCACACAAGGCCTCCCTGTCCATCACCAACTCCCAGAGCTTACTCAAACTCACATCCATTGAGTCGGTGATGCCATCCAACCATCTCATCCTCTGTCGTCCCCTTCTCCTCCTGCCTTCAGTCTTTCCCAGGATCAGGGTCTTTTCCAATGAGTCAGGTCTTCACATCAGGTAGCCAAAGTTTTGGAGTTTCAGCTTCAACATCAGTCCTTCCAATGAATATTCAGGACTGATCTCCTTTAGGCTGAACTGGTTTGACCTCCTTGGAGTCCAAGGGACTCTCAAGAGTCTTCTCCAACACCACAGTTCAAAAGCATCAATTCTTCAGTGCTCAGCTTTCTTTATAGTCCAACTCTCATATCTATACATGAAAATGTATGGAAAAATCATCTCCTGGAAAAATCAGTTTGACTAGATGGACCTTTGTTAGCCAAGTAACGTCTCTGCTTTTTAATATGGTTTCTAGGTTTGTCATAATTTTTCTTCCAAGGAGCAAGTGTCTTTTAATTTCATGGCTGCAGTCACCATCTGCAGTGTGTTTGGAGCCCAAAAAATAAAATCAGCCACTGTTTCCATTGTTTCCCCATCTATTTGCCATGAAGTGATGGGACCGGATGCCATGATCTTCATTTTCTGAATGTTGAGTTTTAAGCCAACTTTTTCACTCCCCTCTTTCACTTTCATCAAGAGGCTCTTAATTCTTTTTCACTTTCTGCCATAAGGATGGTGTCATCTGCATATCTTCAGTCATTGATATTTCTGCCGGTGTTCTTGATTCCAGCTTGTGCTTCATCCAGCCTGGCATTTTGCATGATGCACCCTGAAAATAAGTTAAATAAGCAGGGTGACAGTATATGGCCTTGATGCACTCCTTTCTCAGTTTGGAACCAGAGATTATTAACTTCACATTTAAAAATAAGCTTTAACATGAATGTGTGTCCAATCATAGTTTTCTAATGTTTCTCCAATAGTAATAAAAAAGTCCTGAATGTTGCAGGAAGTACAGAAAGTGATTTTCGATGATACACAAAAATCTTTTTAAAGAAAACTATTACTATTTAATGTATACAGTAGAAAACATGTAATCAATGAATGGGTATTATAATGATCTGAGTTAAAATAAGTGAGGTCTTTGGAAATATATACATTTATATAAAATACTCAGTCAGGGGAAACATAAGCTCCTGGGTTGGGACATTTTTGTCATGCCACTATGTTTGCTTTTCATAGTTTAGGAAAAACAAACAAACAAGCAAACAAAATGCTTACTTACCATGAGGAAGCCTGGCTCCTTGGTTAGACATTTATATTTTAAGTTTAACAAAATTTGAGTGGAGATTGCATAACTTTTTATGTTTTCTGGTTTTAAAAAGTTATCTATCTTAGTGACTATGAACATCCTGGGGAAACACATTTTTAAGTCAGGATATGAGTTTTGAAAATTTATTTATAGATAACATAGTTTTTACATCCAATCACATTTTCCTTTTTTAAATTGAGCTAGAAATTTGATAATAATATTAAATACTATTGATAAACTATTAAGATTTTAGCTTTTGAGTTTCATTTCATTATCATGAATACATTGCCTAAATTGTTTTTCTTATTTTTAAAAACCTCCCTTACATCTATTTTTGTAAGCACCTTAAATGTTTTTTGGAATAAAAATGATATCTAACTCTTATTGGGTGTTTGTCATAAGTCAGATATTTTTCTAAATGCTTTCCATATTTTCATTAATTTAATCCTTTCAGCAACCTTATGGTAAAAACAATATTATCATCAGTGTTTTCCAAAGTTAAGTAACATGTGCAAGTTCACAAAACTACTTCGTGGCAAGGCCAGGCTCGAAACCCAAGCTTTCTTTCACTTGAGTTTGACTCATAATCTTTACACTTTCTCTACGTCACAGTCAAGGAACATATCCACAATGTCAAGTTTAATTGAAAATGCAAAGAGTGTCAGTTTGTAGCCACTGGAGAAAATATTGCCTGGTCATTGACGAAAAATTATGTAAAAAACTAGGAAAATGGAAAAGAAAACTGGAGAAATAGGGATGTGTATCTTTCCTAGGATCGTTATTGAAGGAAAACTGCCTTCGCACATTTGTTGATCTAGTTCCATCATCTCTTGTTCTATGTAAATATCAGTTTTTAAATAAGCAAATTTGTCCTATAGTAATCCTCACTTTTAGAGAATTCTTATGTTAGTTTAACCCCTTCTTGTTGAAGTGAAAGACCATTTTATTGTGCTTGGATCCTTTAAGATGGAAGGATAGAACTCTGATAGGCCTGCTATGAATAAAGCACTGTACTCACCAATTATCCCATTAAATTTTCTCAGAAAAAGCACTTAAATGTGAAAATGAATTAGTACTGCTTTATGTGCTTTAGGGCCATTAGAAACCATCTAATTCTTCGCTTCTGAATAAACTGTGTGTTCTTCGGCTTCCCACTTAGATTCTCCCTTATGCCCAGCCCTTTAATCATATTTGCCATTTTCCTCTAAGCCCTCTTGAAGTTCATCCTACTCCTTTCCTGTCTAGGACAGTACATACTACTGTGTATTATATCTCATCATACTGAGTTTAATGAAAAGATAGCTTTTAAGTGCCTGCCTTTTATGTATCCTACCCCATCAGTATGGCTGTTAAAAATAATTATGACTGTCATTCAAGTCATAAAACCACCATGATCCTTGATATAATGTCTATGTTTCAATCTATATTCAGTCATTTATATCATCTTGTAATTGCAAAACCTGTAATAACTCCTTCCAGACTGAACCTCCGTCTGATAGCTTCCCATCACTTACTTCCCCAAGAATATATCAAATTTCAAGACACACAATCCCTTTTTTACTCACTCTCCTTTCCTGGCCTAGTGCAACCGGAAAGCTTTAATGATGAGTTTTCCTATTTACTATACAACATGGCTTGCAAATAAAAACGTCAGAAGTTCTAGAAGCAGAGTGACGTCTACATCAAGAAGCCAGCAGATTAAATGCATACATTTCCAAAACTTGACTAAAACAACCGGGAAGAGATTTTTTTTAAAAGACATAAGCCCATAGGTCAAAGATAATAAGAAAGATAACAGCAAGAAAATTGATATGTGAACTGATTTAATGGATCTGAGAAGCCTAAATCCTAACCAGCAGTGGAAAAGCTAAGAAGCAGTGTGAATGCCACTGTAGGACTTTCCAGTGGTCCTTAAGAAAAGAAAAGCTTAAGAACAGATACCTCAGAAAGTGACAATGATGAACACTGAGCTAAACACAGAAAGATCATTAGATAATTTGAAAGTATTTTTAAGAAGCGTCTGGATCCAGATTTCCTCCCTTCTTATGTGCAACCAAGTGACTGCTCTCCTAGAAGCAAGTGTCAGTGGGATCAACATATGTGTGGGAAAGAAAGCAAGCAAGATTGAGCAGAAGACTTTAGGTCCTTGATCGTCACAAAAAGACCTTTCAGCTGGGATGACCTTCCTGAATCGTCCTGAGTTGGGTGAAGGGCATGGATACTCACACTGACCAATCACTGTAGGCAAGCTAATCTCCACAGATAGCGCACGGTCATGTGCAAGGTGACCCTTCTCAACCAAGGGCACTCCCAACCACTGGGGAAATGTATCTTTTTTTGTGAAGGGGAATTTGGAGGGCACAGCACACTCTGCACGCCGACCATGAGCCCCACGCTCTGACCTTGCACACCACTGCTAGAGAGATGTCCATGTGCCCGAAAGAAAGATCCACATGCCACAACCAGGACTCAACACGGCCAAAGAAACAGATAAGATATTTCTAGCAAAGATCTAGTAAAATAGAAAAAAAAATATGATCAGTACATCAAAGGACCACCTAGGACTGAACTGTCCTAGGACCTTCTGTGATGGAGAAAATGTTGTATAGTTTCACTAACTGTAGGTGGCTATTGAATACTTGAAATGTGGCTAGTGGGACTGAGGAATTGAATTTTTTTTAATCTATTTAATTTCAATTAATTTAAATGCAGATATGAAAAATCACATGCATCTAATTGCTGTCTTATTGAACAGCACAGATTCAGGAGGGTAAATATCTAGATTCAAAAGAGTACCCCTGCAGAAAAAAAGAGAAAAAAAAAATGAAACTCATTGGAAGGGGAAGAATCCATCAATCAACTAATGCAAATTCCTAGAACATGAATTTCCAGCCTGTGAAATCTTTTGTTTGTTTGTTTGTTTCCAGAAAGAAAAAAAAAGTAATATACAAGGGATCAGCAATCAGAATGACTTTAGACTTCTCAAGAGGAACACTGGAAGCTAGAAAATAGTAGAGCAGGGCCTTAGAAACTGGAACCCTTGATTACTTTCGGTGGGATGCAAAGTGGTGAAAACCCTATGGAGGCAGTGCAGAGTTTCCTCCAAAACCAATGATAGAACTGCCATGTGATCCAGCATTTCCCACTTCTGGATATATATCCGAAAGAAATAAGCATTCCCAAGAGATATTAGCACAACTATGTTCACTACCATTAATAAAAATGGTCAAGATGTAGAAATAGATTAAATGTCAACTAATGGATGAATGGATTTTAAAAGGCGGTATTTAACTCGGGTCTCCTGCATTGCAGGCAGACCCTTTACCTTCTGAGTCACCGGGGAAGCCCCATGGAATATTATTAAGCTTTAAAAAAGATGGAAATCTTGCAATATGTGACTACATGGTGAAACTTGAATTATTATGCTAAGTGAAGTAAGACAGTCACAGAAGGACAAATACTGCATGATTGCACTGATATGAGGCGTCTAACATAGTCAAGCTCCTGGAAGCAACAGATAGAACTGCGGTCGTCCGGGATAACGGGAGGGGGAAATGAGGAGTTGCTAATCAACATGTATAAAATTTCATTTATGCAAGATGAGTAAGAGATCTGCTATACAACATTGTACCTCTGGGTAACAATACTGAATGGTATATTTTAAATTCTGTGAAGAAAGCAAGCCTCATGTTTAGTGCTCTTACCACAATAAAAATTTTTTTAAAAATCTGGGTGAGTATAACTTCAAACTGCACCCAACCAATTGCCAATAGAGTGAAGGGTAAATATATATACATATACATTTATTTTTTCAGACATGAAAGATCTCTAAAGGTTTGCTTTCCTCCCATGTACCTTTTCTCAAGAATCTACTTGAGTCTGTGGTGTGCAAAATTGAGGCAGGAAGCCAAGAAAAAGGAAGACATGAGTTTGGGGAAATTAAGATGTAATTCAAGAGAGTATATGGTATTTTCAGGGTTACAGTCAAGTTCAGGGAGCCATCCTGCCCAGATGAAAGGAGGCGGAGGGCTCTGGGAAAGGTTCTCAAGATTCCCTGGTATTCCTGTTGAGGCAAGGAAAGCTTTTGAGGAAAAATTTGCATAATTGGTGTGTGAATGTAGGAAAAAACCTCAGGTAATTATTAACTCCAAAAGAAAACAAAAACTTGTGTTATATTTAAAGATATTTGTGGCACACCAAATGGCTCAGCTCTCACCATATTGTGAACACTGATTTAACCAGAGGAACAATGTAACTATGGGATGTGGGTGTTTTGGAGATGTGATATAACAGTGAATGAAATTCTCATCTGTTAACAGTGAGAAAGGCAATGCCAAGGAATGCTCAAACTACTGCACAATTGCACTCATCTCACACACTAGTAAAGTAATGCTCAAAATTGTCCAAGCCAGGCTTCAACAATATGTGAACCATGAACTTCCAGATGTTCAAGCTGGTTTTAGAAAAGGAAGAGGAACCAGAGATCAAATTGCCAACATCCCTTGTATCATCAAAAAAGCAAGAGAGTTCCAGAAAAACATCTATTTCTGCTTTATTGACCATGCCAAAGCCTTTGACTGTGTGGATCATAACAAACTGTGGAAAATTCTTCATGAGGTGGGAATACTAGACCACCTGACCTGCCTCTTGAGAAACCTGTATGCAGGTCCGGAAGCAGCAGTTAGAACTGGACATGGAACAACAGACTGGTGCCGGAGCCTGCCGGCAAACGAACTGGTCGAGAACGCAATTACCAGAGTACCTAAGAAAAATAAGAAAGACTTAGAAAGATGGGGTTGAGAGGGACGGAGTCAGCTTGCGTCTGACTCTGCCAACTTTATTGAAGATTACCACACCTATATATATGCCAACAGGAGTTACTAATAGATCAAAGGTTTGCATATGTGCAGAGCTACAGGCACAGATGTTTTAAATTCCTCCACTTAAGATCAGTAAAGCATCACCCTAGCGCCCAACATGATTAAGATCAATAGAACATTAACTAGATAGAAAACAGGCTTCAAGCACAACGAGTTTATCAGCACCAGGAAAACAGGCGAAAGGTCACCGGGGTGTTTTTTCCCTGAAGGGGATAAATGCCAGTCTATACTTTAACAAGAAGGGGTGGCAGGACAAAGAGAGACCCTTTGTTCTCTCTTAGGGCCGTAAGGGGCCTGTACGTTCAGGCCGGCTCCCTGCAGACTGGTTCCAAATAAGAAAAGGAGTACGTCAAGGCTGTATATTGTCACGGTGCCTAAATAACTTATATGCAGAGTACATCATGAGAAACACTGGGCTGGATGAAGCACAAGCTGGAATCAAGATTTATGGGAGGAATATCAATAACCTCATATATGCAGATGACACCCGCCTTATGGCAGAAACCGAAGAAGAACTAAAGAGCCTCTTGATGAAAGTGAAAGAGGAGAGTGAAAAAGTTGGCTTAAAGCTCAACATTCAGAAAATTAAGTTCATGGCATCTGGTCCCATCACTTCATGGCAAATAGATGGGGAAACAGTGGTGGCTGACTTTATTTTGGGGGGCCCCCAAATCACTGCAGATGGTGACTGCAGCCATGAAATTAAAAGACACTTACTCCTTGGAAGGAAAGTTATGACCAACCTAGACAGCATATTAAAAAGCAGAGACATTACTTTGCCAACAAAGGACCATCTCGTCAAGGCTATGGTTTTTCCAGTGGTCATGTATGGATGTGAGAGTTGGACTATAAAGAAAGCTAAGCACTGAAGAATTGATGCTTTTGAACTGTGGTACTGGAGAAGACCCTTGAGAGTCCCTTGGACTGCAAGGAGATCCAACCAGTCCATCCTATAGGAAATCAGTCCTGAATATTCATTGGAAGCACTGATGCTGAGGCTGAAACCCAATAACTTGGCCACCTGATGAGAAGAGCTGACTCATTTGAAAAGATCCTGATGCTAGGAAAGATTGATGGGGGAGGAGAAGGGGACAACAGAGGATGAGATGGTTGGATGACATCACCGACTCAATGGACATGAGTTTGAGTAAACTCTGGGAGTTGGTGATGGACAGGGAGGCCTGGCGTGCTGCAGTCCATGGGACTGCAGAGTCAGACACGACTGAGCGACTGAACTGAACTGAACTGAACAGTGAGAAACAAGTCAACAGTGCTTAGAACTGATAATGTAGATATATTATCTGTAAGGAAGTGATTACTAAAAACAACAGGCCAGAAGACTTGAAAAGTTTTGTTTCTGGAGCCAAAAAAAATGGGATGAAAGCAGCTGAGAAATTCTACTTTTCCACTGAGTCAGTGTTTCTACCTTCAGTCAGCATTCATCCAAATCTGCCCTAATTTTTTTATGAGTGATGAGAAATTTTCTAAACTCTAAGGAAAAAACATAAAGAAGTCTAAGCACCAAGGGACTGATGCTTTCAAACTGTGGTGCTGAAGACTCTTGAGAGTACCTTGGAGTGCAAGGAGATCAAACCGGTCAATCCAACAGGAAATCAGTCCTGAGAGTTCATTGGAAGGACTGATGCTGAAGCTGAAGCTCCAGTTCTTTGACCACCTGATCCGATGAGCTGACTAGTTGGAAAAGACCCTGATGCTGGGAAAGATTGAGGGCATGAAGAGAAGGGGGCAATAGAGGATAAGATGATTGGATGGCATCACCGCCTCAATGGACATGAGCTTGACCAAGCTCATGGCCAATCAGAGCTGTATACTCCTCTGATGCAGAAATTGGTCCCAAGTTAGACACATGACCCCACCAGAGTTGCGGTAACATCAGGAGATGCAAGCATGCATACTTTCTGGCTAGATTTGAAACTGAGATGATACAAATTCTTAGAATCTTTCTGAGAATTGAGTTAACTCAAAGGCTGGGCCAAAATTCATTTTCTCCTCTCTTTGACCAGTTTGGGTGTGATTTTTCTGTCAACTCCTGCAAACACGTCCTAGTTGTACAGGGTGACATAGTATCCTAAGTTAAATGGTGAGTTTTTAGAACTAAAGACTGTTTTCCAAGCTCTTCTGCAGCGTTTTGCACTTAGATACTCTATAATGTTAATGAACTCAGTTTGGAAATCACCTGAATCTATGCTAAACCAAAATTCATGCTAAGTGTACTGCAAAGTACATGCAGGCTCAGGTTAATTTTACAGTGAATTAAACTTCTTATTTCTTTATTTGAAATCATACTTTCCAAAAATCCAAGTGCCTGTAGGTCAGTCTAGGACATAAAAAGAGAGAAAGTACTTCTTTCTCTATTCCCTGTACTTTTCCTTAATATTTCTCCCCTCTTTTCAGAACATGAGGGTTATGTGACTGCTTTGCTATAGCAGGTTCCATACCACGAAATAACATATTTTAGTGGAAGGAACACTGACTTGAAAATGGAAAACTTGGCAAGTTCCAGAAGCTCAGGTGGAATTTTAATGCTCTCTCAAGCTTGGGCGTGCATTTCCTCACACGTACTCTGAATATAGCAGATTTTATCACCTCAAATTCACCAAAAACAATGGGAACTGTGATGATCAGACATGTTTCTGCCCCATCAGTCACTTGATAGAGATCCTTCTGATTTCATCAACAGCTAATCAGATCTTCTAGTTATGTGAGATTAGTAAATATTATTCTTGGTAAGGTCTAGGTTAGGAGAATATGCTAGAAATGTGGCTTTTGTGAATATTATTAATATGATGGATAACCGTGATTTCTCCTTGGTTTCAGGCACTATTAGAATTAGCCCAGGGGTTTGTTCCTTCACTGTGTATAGATTTGAAACTGTGGAGAAACTGGATCAGATGTTCCACAAGGCCGTTTCCAGCCCTAGCTTCCTGGGAAAAGACACCAGGCCCTCGCCCGGAACAAGTTCTGGGCACTTGGTCAAGATGGGCATCTCCTCTTATCCTAGATGCTTGCCCTTTGGGGACTGGATGGGTTCTTGGCCCCAAATTTTCCTGGAAGACCCTTTTTCTTTAGACCTGCCGTTGGATACTTGGGCCTCCTGAGGACGTGCTGGCCTGTGAGCTGTTCTGAAGCATTTCTGTTCTGGGAATGTGAGTGTCTGCCTTCCGCAGGGAATGCAGAAGTGCTTCACACCTTCGGTTGTAGGTCATGCTGAGGAGTTTGGCTTTTAAGTTTCATTCAGCGGTGGGTGCACCCTCTCAAGGCGTGCAGTCAGAAGGGAGTTTGGGAGTACGTGTGGCTGTGTGAGGCTAGCGTTTCTCTATTTCACACTTTTATCTGTGCCAGGCCAACCTGCTAACTCTGTGAGACAGTCACAAGGTCCCGGGAGTTATAGGTTCGAGTCCCATCTGTGCCTCTAGTTAGCTGTGTCACCATAGGCCAGGCATTTTTCCTCACCTAATTGCTGTTTCTTTAGCTACAGTACAACATAATTAGTCTGGGCAATTCTTTACAGGTTCTTTTACTACAGGGATATGTAATTCCACACTTATACTCCTTGACAGGAAGGCTTGTAGTGTGGGGGATCACAGAGCATCTTTACAGACTTTAACCTGATGATCCTATTTTCTACATCTTCAATCTGAACTCATCAGAGAAGGGAACACTCAGTGTGTTTGCCACCTGCAGTTTCACCAGCAAAGGGGGAAAAAAAGCTAATGTTCTGGGCTAAGTCCTTGAAATTGAACTGTACACTTTCTGATGCTTCCACAGATTCAGTTGGAAAAATCCAGTAAATAGTTCTGCACCTAAGTAGTGAAGCACTTAGTGATGAGTGTCATACATGAGATTGTAGGTGGTCCTCTGAAGCTTGCTAGGGTCCCTGGTTAACTTATGATCCTATTTATGGAGAAGAAAGACAAAAATAGAAAAAAAAAAATATCCACACTGAGTTTAGTGGAATTTGCATTTCAATGCCAATTTTAAAATGGTTGGATTCTCATAAACACTACATGTGTAGAGTGTTTGATATTATGTGATGGTGAAATGAATAGAAATGGGAAATATTTGAACTTTCGTTGTACTTGCTGGTATGCGTTTTTCCCCTTAAAACCCCCTAAACCTAGGATCAATTACGTGAAGTTTAATTTTTAAAAGTTTTGATAAAACTGGGTCATTGCACTTTCTCCTTCTCTACCACGTTAGTTCTCAGATAGGAATATATTTGGGAAAATGTTTTGCTCAGATTTTCATTAGCGTTTATTCATTCTCATTTGATCTAGATTAGGGATCAGCAAACTTTTTCTGTAAAAGTCCGATATTAAAGGCTTTGATTACAGTCATGAAATTAAAAGACGCTTACTCCTCGGAAAGAAAGTTATGGCCAACCTAGACAGCATATTAAAAAGCAGAGACATTACTTTGTCAACAAAGGTCAGTCTAGTCAGGCTATGTATGGTTTTCCCAGTGGTCATGTATGAATGTGAGAGTTGGACTATAAAGAAAGCTGAGTGCCAAAGAATTGATGCTTTTGAAGTGTGGTATTGTAGAAGACTCTTGAGAGTCCCTTGGACTGCAAGGAGATCCAAGCAGTCCAGCCTAAAGGAGATCAGTCCTGGGTGTTCATTGGAAGGACTGATGTTGAAGCTGAAAATCCAATAAGTATTGACTTTGGCCACCTAATGCAAAGAGCTGACACATTTGAAAAGACCCTGATGCCGGGAGGGATTGGGGGCAGGAGGAGAAGGGGACGACAGAGGATGAGATGGCTGGATGGCATCACCGACTCAGTGGACATGAGTTTGAGTAAACTCCGGGAGTTGGTGATGGACAGGGAGGGCTGGCGTGCTGCAGTTCATGGAGTCGCAAAGAGTTGGACACGACTGAGCGACTGAAGTGAGTGGACCATGTAGTCTCTATCAAAACTGCTTTATTCTTTCACTATTAAAAAATAAACAGCTATGGACAATATGTAAATAAATGGGTGTAGCTGTGTCCCAATAAAACTTTATTTGCAAGAACTGATGACTAGTTGGTGGGCCAAAATTTATTCCTGATCTAGATAATAAATGATTCCTCCCTCACTGGCTTCTTTTATACTGAAAATAGCATTGGAATAGAGGATCTCTATACCTGGCTCCCAGTTATAACTCTTCTGATTACTAGATGTGATATTCTGGAAAGTCTTATTGATATGAGTTTATTTCAGTCGATATATTCTGTACTTAATGTGTTAGCCGAGGGAATAAGATGGCTGTTGTTGTGCTGTATATCTTGTGAAATACTTTAACAATCACAGGCACTTTTGTAGAGTACAGATGGTCAAAAGCACATGAAAGGACCCTCATAAGTACTATTAGGGGAGTGCACATTGAAGCTATGGGAGGAGCCACCCCACACCGCTCAGAGTGGCCGTCATCACAAAATCTGTAAGCGATAAATGCGGGAGAGGGTGTGGAGGGAAGGGAGCCCGCCTGCACTGTGGGTGGGATGTGAATTGGGGCAGCTGCTGCGGAGAGGAGCAGGGAGGTTCCTCAAAAACCTGAAGTAGTGATGTGTATGACCTGCAATCCCGTCCCTGGGCATCCAGCCGGAGAAAGTGTGGTTTGGAAAGATACACGCACCCCCCAGTGTTCACAGCTGCACTGTTTATAGTAGCCAAGACATGGACACAACCTAAATGTCCACTGAGAGATGAATGATAAAGAGGGTGTATACATATATACATGTGTGTGTATATATACACACGTAACGGAATACTACTCATCATAAAAGCAGGATGAAATAACGGCATTTTCAGCAACATGGGCTAGAGACTATCATACTTGGTGAAGTAAGTCAGAAAGAGAAAGACAGATTCCATAGGTATCCACTTAGGTGGAATCTAAAATATGACAAATAAGCTGATCAGTGAAACAGACACTGGCTCCCTGTGGTTGCCCAGGGGGATACGGGCAGGGGATGGATGGGTTGGGAGTCTGGGATTAGCAGCTTTGAGAACCCAAACTGTCTCCAGACGTTGTCGAAAACCCCCTCGGTTGCGATGCATTGGTAGACAGCCACCAAATCATCACCCTATAATAGCATTAAGAAATAGTAGAGGGAGAAGGTTAATGATGAAACTGTCTTTTAATAATTGAATTTTGGTGTTGAAGTAAATTATTAGATTTCTGGTTGGAGCATTATTATGCCAGGCTTTCTAAAGAAGCTTGCGTTAAGATATAAAGCAAATTTCCAAGAAGGACTCTTTCTCCGTTTCTCAAGTTCTTAGGCGCCATGCTATGGCTGTAATGAAGGGATTGTATTATTGACTCTGCTCTTCAACCAGAGACTGCGTGCAGGGCAGCAGTGACGGAGTTCCAAGTCAAAACGGAAAGTGAGTTCGTCTTTATCTTGAGACATCCATGAATTAGCCGGATAACCTTCAAATCTCCAGCACAATTTTTGTCTAGATAAGTCAGATTGCTTGCTTCTCCTTAAGGTCAAGAAATCTGAATTACGTATTTTGTCCACCTAACTCAGTAAACAGAGGCTTTAAAATGGGATGAATAGGTTGACTCTACCTGTTGATCTTGTAGACAAGGAGTTGGCACATGTTTCCATTGTCTCCTTGCTTTTTCCACCTCTACCCTGCACTTGGATTCCTGGACATTTCTTGCTGGCTGAATTCCTCACAGGCACCCTATTCTTCTCCTTCACTGATGCAAAGAATGGCCAAGGCTTTGCTACTTTACCTTCTATGAACCTGAGAAGAGCCCCAAACAAAAGGTCCTAAGGAATTTTAATGTAGGACATTGAGGACAGTGAGAAAAATACTGGATTATTTCACCATCCACCATCATTGTGATAAACTTGCTACTGCCACAAATTATTAAAGGCAAACCTTTCAAAATTATTTTTTCACTTTTAATGAATTTCTACATTAGAATTTCTGTAAACTTGTTTCTCATGTGAAGTAATTTTTTATTTAATCTATAACTCTAAAATAGGAACTAACTTCCTATAGAACTTAGTTGTTTTTTTTTTAATCAGTTACCAACTCTTTAAAAAAATTTTTGAGACTGATAGTCCTCAAGAACAAAGTACCCATAAATTATGAGAAACTCAAAGATAAAGGCAAAGTGCAAAGGCTTTGGAATTGGGCAGAAGAAATTGGTACTCACATGGAGAAAGTAACAGCAACCCACTCCAGTATTCTAGCTTGGAGAATCCCATGGAGAGAGGAGCCTGGCATGCTACAGTCCATGGGGTCGCCGGTAGTTGGACGTGACTAAGCGACTGTAAACAGTACTCATTGCATTGCTGCCTCTTGTAAGCTACAAGGAGTTGGATAAGTTGTTTAAACTTACTGAGCTTTAGTTTTATTATCTTTATAAAATGTGCCAATGCCTACCTTAGAATGTCACTAAGAGAACTAGAGAAAAAACAAATTAGATGTTGTCTAGGGTAGTATTTGCCTGAAATAGGTGGTTGTGAATCAGTCTCAATCAGGATAAATGATTGTGCTTGGAGGTGATTGTGGAGGTGATGGTAGTGATATTGACTAGAAGGGGCAGGGCCAAGGCTCTGCAGAACTGAATTCTCTGTCACTTTTCTTACTCCTCCTTCTGTGTCAGGCTGAAATACAACATTTTCCTCCATCGTGGGTCGGATATTGAGCTCTGTCGGTTGTTGTCAACTAATCCTTGCTAAGAAGTCAAGTCAGCCTTTCAGGGAGTATTTGTATCTAAAGAGAGGTATCCTTTAATGTCAGATATGGGAGCAGGAATCTGAATACAGTGAGTCTCCCCCATATGATCCTCCAAATTGAGAGCTTTCTTTTTTTTTTTTTTTTTAATTTCTTATTGCTTTAATAATTTCCCCATCCTGAACCTCCCTCCCACCTCCCTCCCAAAGATGTGAACCTGCTTCCCGTCCGCGTCAGGGGTGGGTGACCCTGCCGCACCTGCAGTCCTTCGCTCTGCCGTCCCCCACCTCCTCACCCTCCGGCGAGTTCCCCTTCCCACCTGTCCACTCGATGCCAGCCCCTCTGTGCCGGCTGTCATCCTGTATCACCGTGCTATTCAAGGCGCTGTTTTTTGCTGTTTAGTCACTAAGTTGGGTCCGCTTCTTCTGCAGCTCCATGGACCAAAGCACGCCAGGCTTCTCTGTCCATGGGATTTCTCAGGCAACAATACCGGAGTGGGTTACCGTTTCCTTTTCTAGGGAAGCCTTCAGGGTACTGCACCGTAAGATTTAAAAGTGCTTTCTTTTTGTGTTTGTTTGTTGTGTATTCTTTGTATGAAAAGCATTATAAATCTATGGTAGTAAAGTACCACACAGTCGACTGTGCAGGATCCCAAATCTAGGTGTATCAGTTAGCCTTTGCTACATAACAAATGTCCCCTAAACTTGAAATCAACAACAGTGTATTACTTCATCTGATTCTTTGAGTAGGGTTACTTCCCTGGTTGCTTAGACGTAAAGCCTCTGCCTACACTGTGGGAGACCTGGGTTTGATCCCTGGGTCAGGAAGATCTCCTGGAAAAGGAAACGGCAACCACTCCAGTACTCTTGCCTGGAAAAACCCATGAATGGAGGAGCCTGGTGGGCTACAGCCCATGGGGTCTCAAGGAGTCAGACACGACTGAGCGAGTTCACTTTCTTTCTTTCTTGTGGTTCTTCTGTTCCAAATCGTATTGGCTGGAGTCACTCATTTAGCTATTAACTTGGACCTCTCATGGGGGCTGGAAAATTCTAAAGGACTTCACAACTTTGGTGCCCTAATGAAGGAGGTTGGAATGCCTGGAAGTTGTCTAGCTTTCCTTTTCTCTCTCTCTCATCTCCCTCTAGCTCCATCTTTATCTATCACTCTCTGTTATTCAGAAGTTGAGCCCTTGCTTATTTGCATAGAGGCTGCATCCAAAGAGGGAAAGTAGAAAAGCTTCATAAGTCACGGGACAAATTAAAAGGAGAGAGAACTGACCTTGTGTCTTGATAGGAAGAGGGGCATGTGTGGGTAAGAAGGCAAGGCCTGTTTGGTGGCCGTTCCGTGTAACCCAGCACTCTCTGGGAAACTGTTCCAGCTCACCCCATCCTCCATCTCTCCTTCTCCTGACTCCCTTGTCATGGTTTCTGTCAGGATCAGTAAGATCAGGGGATTTTCAGTGTATAAACTCTAAGTGGTGGTCATTGTTCTCTTTGACGCCGCGTGTTCAGTGGAAAACACAGGGGGTTTGGAGCCATGCCGACCTGCACGTGATGCTGCCGCAGGCACTCCTGGTCGGTCTCTCAGCCACCCTGCCTCATCCAGGAGTGAAGGGGATAAAGTTCACCCCATCGGGTTAATGCTAGGTTTATACTAATAGAGTTTATTCACAGTGGATAGCTGAAATGCAATAGATGCTAAGTCCTCTGTTTTTCCCCAGTTTATACCACTCTCTCCCAGTTTTTCTATTCATTACCTTTATCTGGAAGAGAAAATTTTTTTGAAACTTTCTAGACACTGCTTATAATAATCTAAGGCATCCGTCCTAAGCCCTCCGACAGTTTCCCCCCAAAATGCTGCAAGCTTTATAGAGCATTTTGAAGATCACTGTTTTCTTATGCTGACTACCTTTTCTTTCCTGAATTTATCACGCTACTGCTGCCTCTAAGCTCCAACTCACGTTTTCCTCTTGCTTTGTAATTCATCTTCATTGCCTGTTTCTGGATCCACATGAAATCCTTTGTCTTCCAAAAGATTGTGTTTCTGGCGCCTAATATATTACAGCCTTGTGTTTTAATGTAGGTTTATCAACTCTTTTCCCATCGATTTTACTCCACATAATGATTTCGGGGGTCTTCTCAGCCACCTTGCTCCCAGCTACTCACTCCAAACTACACGCAGTATAAATACAGCTAAAGCGCTGGCACTTCTCAAAACAAACATGTTGACTTCAGTTCCTCTACAGAACACGCAAAACTTTGAAAACTTGTTTTAAGGGCCACATCATCCGTGAGAGAGTCCAGATATTGCGTTACTCAACGGCTTGATAAATCCTCTGCAGGGCGGTGGGGGTGCAGCGCAGGGCAAGAACAAATAGAAACGAATAGCACTGATTATGGACAATTGATTGCAATTTTTGAGAGGACAGAGTTGAAGACAGCACATTATCTTGCTTGATTCATGCATTATTTTGTACAATTTGAATTTTCAGAAAAGAAAATCCTAACAAATGTGTGACTAAGCATTAAAAATAAATAAAGGTAAATAAGAGAACTCTGTTTCTATCATAATACTTGATATATTTAGAATAGTTAGGGACTTTTTCTTTAGTGTGGTTGCTAGATTTATTTATGTCCTGGATAAATATTATCACAACTATGTCCTAACTATGTCCTAAAAGAGTAAATAATCAGAGATCAATTTTTACCAATCCAAAAACTCTTACCACTAGAGTTTTTAATGGCTAAACACCATTTGTTTGATCTTTTTGCCTTTAAAATCCTCTAACTCCAAAAGCAAAAGTCAGTACATATATTCTGCTTCTAGATCACTCTAATATTTTTTAAGAGTTAAAATTAAGCTTTTTAGCATGATCCCAATAAACTGAGACTGAAGTTTTCTTCCAGTCTGTTTTCTCTTAACTGATAACACTCAGCTTAACTGAAAGAAATGAAGAAATGCATGGTCCTCTGGCAAATTGGTGTGTTATTTCTGATTTGTATACATACAGCTCTGTCATTAAAAGATAATTACCCCAGCCTTGGTCCAGTTATTTGAATTAATTTCTGAAAGACACTTTCATGAATTCAAAGAATTACTCATCAAAGCATTTTGTTTCTATGATATTTTCTGAAAATGTATTTCTACCAGTATTGTTAAGAAACATAGATTTTTTTAAAAAAAACTACAAAGATTTTCTCTTCTTTTTGCCTCTCCTCCTCCTCTATTATCTTCTTGGTGAATATTTTTTCTAATTTTAAAATTTACATATTTTAATTTTCAAATATAGGCAGTGGTCACTTTTTAGATTCAAAATGGCTAGTGGTTTGATACTTACTTAGATTATAACCACAAACTTTGATGTCTTTTTAGTATGCTATAAAAATGTTTTGCTATGAAAAATTTTAATACAGAAAAAAGTAGAAAGCATATTACAATAAAATCCCATGCATTTGTTATCCAGCTGCAACAATTTTCAACATTTAAAAGTAAATAAAGCTAAATTTGCTGTAACAAATGTCAAAGTGAATAACTCGTCACTTTGTAATTTGATTTATTTTTTAAGTTTTGCAAGAAATTTTATTTCTTTTTATGGCAATTTAAGATAAACTTGGTCTTCATACCTAGACTCTATTATAATTATTAATACTTATTAAAAATTCTCAGTGTGAGTTTATCTCAATCTCTTTATTTCCTGCTGTTTTACCACTTGGACTTCAAAGACTTTTATTTTATATATTTCTGCTTCTCAGTCCCAGGAGAAAACTACCTGATCTTGTAATAATCTTCCAGCATTATTCTACCTTCCTCTGACTCAATAAGGAGTCTATTCAAAGAAAATTGAAGTCCTGCCATTGAATTCTGAAACAATTCTCCTTTTGTCTCTTTATCCAATTCTTGGGTAAAGACTCCTCCCAGACGTTCCTCAGTTACTTAAATTCTGTACACAGAATAACTGAAGTGAATATATCAGCTGCATCAATAAAGAAATGCAGCTACAGTTAGAAATTGACCTACCCCTCTCTCTGTACTAAATTTGAGTAACAAGGTATTTAAACACTTAATAGTGTGTCTTCTAGAACAAAAGATTATCCAGTATGCTTCTCTACTAAGTACATTTTTTCCTAGTTTAAAAAAAAGAATTCTACTCTTTAAAAAGTTAACCTTTTCTTTCAAGTTGAAGTATAACTGATTTGCACTGTTGTGTTAGTTTCAGGTATATGGCAAAGTAGCTCAGTTTTCTGTCTGTGTATATATATGTACATATACACATACATATATGTATTCTTTCCCAGATCCTTCTCCACGATAGACTGCTGAAAGATACTGAATGTGGTTCCCCAGGCTATGCAGCAGGCCCTCGCTGTTTATCTCATACACAGCGGTGTGTATTGAATGTGGTTCCCCAGGCTATGCAGCAGGCCCTCGCTGTTTACTGTGTATACAGTGGTGTCTGTGTTGACCCCAAACTCCTAATTTAGCTCTCCGCTTTTGCCCCCTGCTGTCCCCTTTCATATACTGCTTTTTTATTTTGACTCAAGTTTACTCATCTAGCAATTTACATTTTCTTTAAATGGCAGAGTTCTCTCATTCAGTAAAGTATCCTTCAGAAGTCCATTTCATAAAATAGACACGTAGAAATGGGACTTGGCCTTGTATGTTACCTGATGATATTTTTCTGTTCCATACTCAGCGCATCTGCCCCCCTTAAACACCTTCCCTAACCCCTGGGAATCTAAGGATCCCAATTAAAAAGCAGAGGGAACTGTAGGCAATATCTTGTAATAACCTATAATGGAAAATAATCTGAAAACTAATTTATGTGTATGTATAACCCTGAAACATTGTGAGTCAACTATACTTCAATAAAATGTGTTTATTAAAAATCTAAAAAAGTTACTCAATGACTGGATATTTATTAATATTGAAATATTATAGTTATATATTTATATGATAGATATTGTGATTTTGTTTGAACAACTTTTAATCATGTGTATGACTACATGTATGTAGATAGACAGAAAGATATGATGCCTTGAATTTGTCCCCCTAAAATCTGAATGAGTCAAGTGGATGGAACTAAATAAGACGATACATGTATTCATCCTTGAAGCTGGGTGATGGGGGTATGTCAGAGACAGAATTCTACAGAGAAACAGAACCACTGGGGTAATCTTTCTATATATAGATTATCTTTATAAATATATAATCTTTTATATATTTAATCTTTCTGTATATATTTCCATATATATAGTCTTTCTATATATATAAAATATTTTTTCTGATATAGATATTTAAGATCAGTACCAACCAGAAAACAAGCTGCACATGTCTGATTTGTTTTGTTTTTTGGTATGTATGATGCATTAATTAAATGTTAGCTTCATAATATAAATAAAAATAATTACATCACAAGTAGTATAAAATATACATGACTGTAAAATGTAGTCTCTAATCTCTAAAGATTTCTCTGAAAAATAGACTGGAAAAGACAAGAGGTAAAATTGATGATGGTGACAGTGATTGTTTGATAAGAATAGCATCAAGCCAGATTCCCTTTAATCAATAGATATTCAAATAAATAATCCATACAAAACATGTAATAGGGAAGTGTTTTCTCTTGTTCATTAAAAAAATTAAATGCTTAGTATATGCTAAACTCTATTTTAAATATTACCAATATAATAATAAACCATATGTGTCTCATGAAATATATGTGACAGATATAAAAATATACACATTTGCTTTGTAGGTGTGTAAATTTTTATATTTTGTGATAAATTTTCTGAAACATGGTAGTCAAGTGTGTTATTCTGGCAAGATCAGTTCAGTGATAAAAATGTTGCCAGCTGGGGTCCTTGGCCTTCCGAGGAACAGAAACAGATGAAAGCCCCGACAGGTAATCTGGACGAGGCTTCCTTGGGGTCCCTGTGGCAGGATGGGGAGCAGGGTCGGGGGAGCAGGGATGAGCCGGCCCCTGCCTTGCAGGGGAGGGAGGGGTTTGTCCAGGCAGCAGGGCTGGCCTTGGTGGTCTGCCCACCCCGTCGGTGGGGTACAGTGCCTGGCGCACGCGCAGTGGACTCCTTTTGCTCTGGACACCTTGTTTTTCTCCCTGCCCTTCAGAAGTAGCCATCGGGTTTTTTGGTCTTTTTGTATCTTATTGTCTATAGTTCGCCCTAACTGCACAAGCACTCAGTTGTTTTTAGTCCTTTATAGTTTCTTTTTATTTTGTTGCTAGTGGAGGAGTAGAGGTTTGTCTAGGGGCAACTATTGCCAGAAAAGGTCCCAGGTTCCAGCCTTCTCAGGTGCAAGCAATGTGTTTTTGAAGAAGGATTCTTTTCTCAAACTGATACAGACTCTTGGGCCACCATCTAGTCAAGGCTATGGTTTTTCCAGTGGTCATGTATGGATGTGAGAGTGGGACTATAAAGAAAGCTGAGCACCGAAGAATTGATGCTTTTGAACTGTGGTGTTGGAGAAGACTCTTGAGAGTCCCTTGGACTGCAAGGAGATAAACCAGTCCATCTTAAAGGAGATCAGTCCTGGGTGTTTATTGGAAGGACTGATGCTGAAGCTGAAACTCCAATACTTTGGCCATCTGATGTGAAGAACTGACTCATTTGAAAAGATCCTGATGCTGGGAAAGATTGAAAGTGGGAGGAGAAGGGGATGACAGAGGATGAGATGGTTGGATGGCATCAGCGACTCAATGGACGTGAGTTTGAGTAAGCTCCGGGAGTTGGTGATGGACAGGGAGGCCTGGAGTGCTGTGGTTCATGGGGTCGCAAAGAGGCGGACACGACTGAGCGACTGAGCTGAACTGGACGGAACTTGGGCCACCAGTATTGTCGGGCATGAAAAACCAGCCCCAGGTTTCCATGCAGCTTAGATTCTCATATGTTGAAAGCAATTAAAAGATCTTCAGACTTACTAGAAATCAGTAAAATACCTAGATGTAACCTGAAAATCTCTTTTTGACTTCCCATTCTGAAATAGCTGTAGTTGTGGGAATTTTCAGTGATAGCAGAGAGAGAAAAGTCCTAATTGTTTCCAATGGTTACATCTTACAGAATCACAGTATAATACCCAAACTAGGAAATTGGCATTGAGACATTATGAGGGTATAGTACTGTGCCATTTCATCACATAGGTATATTTGTGTGACCGCTGCAATAATCAAGATATGTAACTATTTCATCTCTGCATATGTCTTCCTCTTGCTACCCTTATAGAGTCATGTAAGTCCCTACCCTCTGATTACTGCCAGTCTGTTCCCCAGCATTTAGAAGATGTTATGTAAATGGAATAATGTAGTATGTAATTTTTTGAGATTAACATTTTTTGCTGAATATGGTGTCCTGTAGATCTATCCAAGTTATGCATATAATAAGAGTTGCTCTGTTTTATTCCTGAATAGTATTCCATGGTATGGATGTACCACAATTTATTTAACCATTCACTGATTGAAGGACATTTGTGTTTTTTGCTGTTCTTAGTTATTACAGATAAAGCTGCTGGGAGCAACTGTGCACAGGTTTTTTTGTGTACATAAATTTCATTTCTCTGGGATAATAGCCCAGGAATATAACTGCTGGTTTGTATGGATAAGTATATAGTTAGTTGTCCTTTTTCAAGAAACTGCCAAACTATTTTCCAGGGTGAGTTTATCCCTTTACCTTTCCATCAGCAGCATGTGAAACAGTTTCTCCACCTCTCACCAAAATTTGGTATTGTCACCTTTTCATTTTAGCTCTCCTGACTGGTATGCGATGATATCTAGTTATAGTCACAGTTTACATTTCCTTAATGATTAATGATGATGTGAGTGTTTGCCTTTCTGTATCATCTGAAGTGAAATACCTTTTCATGTGCTTTGTTCATTTGCTAATTGGGTTGTTAAGTTTTCTTATTGTTGAGTTTTGGGAGTTCTTTTTGTATTCTGGAGATGAGTTTCTTGTTAGATAAGTGATTCGGAAATATTTTCTCCCAGCCTGTAATTGTGCTATAAATGTGCTAATTTTGAAACTTACATGTATTATTAAAATTGAGCAATAGCCACAGCAATTGTTTTGAATCAATAGGAGGACTGTTTTGTCAGTGAAATTATTTTAAATTACCAGCACATAGCGGTAATAAAAAGCTGACCAAATGTAGTTGCATTGCATCCTTTTTAAACATTTTCTATAGACAACACTTGCCTGCATCTGGTCTGGATCCTCCCACTGCCCAGCCTTGGCACACCAACCATCTGATAGATCCAGAGATTGGCAGTTTTTGTGACATTCTTAGAGGAGCAAAGTCACAATAGACTATTGCAGAGTTCAGTATATGGAAAGCCATCACATACATACCCCGTAAGTCTCCTAACAAACTACCAAAACATGTATTCCAGCCAATAGACTCAAGATTATAAGTCTAAGAATGTAGAAGTTATAAATGTGTGTCTTTTGGCAGATATTTTGCCCTTTGACCCTCTTCATATCTATAAATTAGTGATTATTCTGTGTTAAGTATATTTAAGATTAGTTACATGAAATGAGGTCAGTGATGTGAAGAAAAAAAAGAAAGCCTAGAACAAAATCAAAAAAATAATTTACCAAAAACGTTAAATTATTGCTGGGAGATGGAAACGAAAGAGACTCATGTCCTGCTTTATATTGTTTACATTTCTAAATTTTGTAAAATATGCATGTATCATTTTTAATACTCAAGGAATAATTGTGTATATGTTATGTGATTACAATTGAGTTAGAAAAAAATGCAGAAAAAATTTGGAAGGAAATGCATGAAATCATTGATATTGAAAACAACCAGGCATCCTTTTTTTTTTTTTTTTAATTTTTCTGTATTTGCAACATTTCCCATAATGGGTTTACATTGACTTCATTTTCCATTTTGGAGGGGAAATTCTGTCTTCCCTCCAAAATAAAAATAAATTGCAAAAACTGTGAAGCTTCTAATGTCATCTCATTAAATGAGTTTTCCCTTGATTAATGATAGATATTTTATATCAAGCCAAAGATTCCTTTCTTCTATTGCTTGCTTACTACAATTTCTTTTAAAAAAGGACGCATATTCACGTCTCTGCAAACCACCCAGCGTGTTCCTTTTGGTGATCTAGTAATGCTCCACTATACATGCGCACCGTATCTTCTTTCCACTCATCTGTCGATGGACAGCTGTGTCGTCCATGTCCTGGCCATTGTCAACAGTGCTGCAGTGAACTCTGGGGTCAATGTATCTTCTTGAATATGGTTTTCTCAGGGTATATGCCCGGGAGCAGGATGGCTGGGCCATTTGGTAGTTCTAGTTTTAATTTTTTCTTTTTTTTTTTTTACATAAATTGAGTTATTTTATTTTTTGATTGGAGGAAAATAACTTTACAGTGTCATGTTGGTTTCTGTTGTGTGTGTGTGTGTGCTAAGTTGCTTCAGTCGTGTCTGACTCTTGGCAGCCCCTTGGAGCCCACCAGGCTCCTCTGTCCATGGGGTTCTCCAGGCGAGAATATTCCAGTAGGTTGCCATGCCCTTCTCCAAGGGATCTTCCCCACCCAGGGATCAAACCCACGTCTCTTAGGTCTCCTTCATTGGCAAGAGGGTTCTTTACCACTAGCACCACCTGGGAAGCCCCATTTCTACTGTATGACAGTGCAAATCAGCCGTAATTACACATATATCACCTCCTAGTTTTAGTTTTTTTAAGGAACCTCTATATTTCTCTCCATAGTAGCTGTATCAATTTACATTCGCACCAACAGGGCAAGAGGGTTCCTTTTCTCCACACCCTCTCCAGCATTTATTGTTTGCAGATTTTTTTTATATATATATATTGAGTTACACTTAAAAAAAATTATCTGAGATATTAACATGGATTTTCTCCTTTATAAATCTACTAAATTATATAATGATTTCCTAAAATGAAACCAACTTTGGCATAAATCCCAAATAAGTGTGGTATGTTTCCTGTTAATACATTTCTATATTCAGTTTACTAATGTGCAGGTTAGGATTTTGCATGTGTATTCAATGTGGTATATGGTTATCTTTTTGTATTATACTCAGCTAGTTTTGGTATCACAGATTTTTGGGCTTGTAGATTGAATTCAGGAATTTTCAGACTTCTTTGGCCTCTGAAGCTTTAAAAGAATTTTTTATCCCTTTTGGTCCTGATGACGTTGACCTTTAGAGCCACCTGGTTAGCAGGGGTGATGAGCAGCGTGGAGGAGAAGGCCACTTTATCTACTTGTTCCACAGTTGTCGGTCTAGTCAGGTTTTTACCACTTTGGGGACATATTTTGATAATTAAATACCCACCCCGAAGTTTTCATTTAATCTAGAAAACTATTTGATGGATTCTTGCACAAAGGAATCTCATCATTTTATTTTATTTTTTGCATTTTATTTTTTATTGTAAACTGTACAGTTCAGTGGCAATAAGTACATTCATGATGTTGTGCAACCATCTCCACCTTCTGGTTCCAGAACATTTTCATCATCCCAAAAGAAACCCCACACCCATCCACGGGCACACCTCATTCTTTCCTCTCCACAGCCTCTGGTAACCGCGAATCCACTTTCCGTTTGCATGGATTCGGCTGTTTTGGAAGTTTCCTGTAAATGGAATCATACAATATTTTCCCTATTGTATCTGGCTTCTTTCACTTAGCATAATGTCTTCACAGTTTGCCATTTACTTCTGCATGTTACATGTCTTTTGTTGGGGTATATACCCAGGAGGAATCTCCCTGAAAGTTCCCTTTGTTACAATTGTGCTCTGTCCATGGAGTCTTCCTGAAATTTTAAATAAGCGAATCTCATCATTTTAAAAGTCTTCTAAATTTATGGTCCTTTTAAAACTCTTAACACTGTTGGTGTTGTCTCTATTTTTCCCTGGAACACAACTGCCAAAAGGGTGTAATCCTTTTATCTTCCTTTGCTTTTATTGATCATACATTTTCTGAACTTGTGTGTGTGTGTGTTATCTTAATTCCCCAACTGGGGATTGAATCTGGGCCCACAGCAGTTCATGCACCAAGTCCTAACCACTGGACTGTCAGGGAAATCCCTACCTTTGCTTTCTGTTTCTGTCATTCTTTCCTTCGTGTATCCTTCTATTTTATCCTTACTTGGTTTTCTCTTGCAGAGTCATAGTTATTGAAGTGACCATACGGGTTCATTTTGTGTCTGAGACACCCTTGCGTGTACAGCCGTGAACCACGGGACACTCGGCTGCCTGACCAGAGATTTATTCCCCAGTTTTGTCTGCAGCCCAGGGTGGCTAACAGGATGTGAGGAAAACCACAGTGTGCGTCTGCCTACCTTCCAGCTTCTTCTGCCTTTTCTCCTTTCTTCCCATTCTCTGTATCTCAACCCTCCAGGACTTCTTTGAGTTTTTCCCAGTCAGTAAACTCTTTTCTGGCCAAGACTCTCATCTGCTTTCCTTGCTCTCAGGGATGTTCTGCCCTTTGCTTCCCCATCTTATTAACATCTTATTAACAACTCTTCCACCTTCAGATTTTAACCCTGAGTCATTCGTCTTCAGCAACTGATGCGTCACCCCCAATCCCACCCCTGATCGAAGAATCTGTTCAGATCTCACTGTTAAAGGGTCCAACACTACTTTAGTCTTTTGTTGTGAGATATTTTTACATTCAAAATATATACATTATATAATTTGAAAGTATTATTTTAAAAACTCCCATACACTCTAAATCCAGTTTACAAAATAGAATTTTACTAATTCCATTTAGTAAGCCACATGGTGACCCAGCTAAAGATTTTGTTTTCCAACCTCTTTGCAGTTTGCTCTTTTCATGTGATTATGGGTAGATTTGTAGTATACATATTTTTTTCCCTAGATGATATGCTACTTACTCTTATATATGTCTGCTCAATCACTCAGTTGTGTTTGGCTTTTGGGGACCCCATGGACTATAGCCCTCCAGGCTCCTCTGCATGTGGAATTTCCCAGGATTTCCAGAATTTTCCAAAGAAAGTTTGACTATTGCAAACCATAAAGTCTAGACACCAAAACTAATATATCAATAAGCCTGACAACATAAAATTGTGAAATTTTCATGCTGCATAAATAAAATCCGAGGTCAAGTAACAAAATGGGAGCAATGTCAGCGGCACATGTGACAAGAAAACGGTGACTAAGATACAAAAGCTTTTAAAAATAGACAGAAAAAGACCAAGTTAATTTCAAAATTGGCACAGATAATGTGAAGAGACTTCATAAAAATAAATGCAAATGGACAATAAATATGTACCTGAAGCTTATTCACGTTCATCATTTTAAAAATGCAGCTCCAAACAACTTTGCACATTTTTTGACTGTTTCCAAGAACACTCCAGTGGTGTGCCATCTCCTACTCCAGGGGATCTTCCCGACCCTGAGATTGAACCTGGATCTCATGTGTCTCCTATACTGGCAGGCAGATTCTTTACCACTAGCTCCACCTGGGAAGAAATTTGGCATGTTTGTAAATATTATAAAAATGTTGCCATAATGTCAGTGCTCATGTGTTTACTGCTTTTGTACCTGACATGATTTTGAGATACTTCTGTACTAACAGGTAGGCACTATTTCCTCCATTTTCTATTTATCCTAAGTCTAGTTTAATGGAATTTTAACATCCTATGTCATGACTGTATCAACATTTATGCATTTTTCTGTTTTGGGTCATTTGGCTTATTTCTAGTTATACACACAAACACATATGCAGATTTTATGTGTTTTTATGTATATGAAATTTACGAACATTGCTGTCATGACTATTTTGTGTGTATGAAGTGAAACTGAAAGTGTTCGTCATTCAGTCATGTCCCACTCTTTGAGATCCTGTGGACTGTAGCCCACCAGGCTCCTCTATCCATGGAATTCTCCAGGTAAGAATACTGGAGTGGGTAGCTATTCCCTTCTCCAGGGGACCTTCCCGACCCAGGGATCAAACCCGTGTCTCCCACATTGCAGGCAGACTCTTTACCCTCTGAGCTTCCCAGATGGTGCTAGTGGTAAAGAACCTGCCTGCCGATGCAGGAGACATAGGAATGCAGTTTCAATCCCTGGGTTGGGAAGATCCCCTGGAGAAGGGCATGGCAGCCCACTCCAGCATTCTTGCCTGGTGAATCCCATGGACAGGCTACAGTCCATAGGGTCGCAAAGAGTTGGACACAACTGAAGCGATTTCTCACACACACACACACACACACACACACACACACACACATATTTTTTATGAGTTATTTCCTACTCTATTTATGATTTTTTTTTTTCATTTAGGAGCTACCAACCTAGAACCATTTTAAGTTCAATCACTTGCTTGGGAGATTTTAGCTCACCTAAGTGGAATGATTTTTCAATCCCAGTCTTGAATGAAACTTAAACTGTGAACAAAATTTTTCAAGGAAACCTTTTTCCTTTCTTCTGCTTAGAGCCAACACCAAGAGATATTTCTTTGACATTTCCCTCCGAGGGGTTCTTTTTTAGGACTATAACATTGCTTTTGTTTGATTTGGGAAATCTCACCAATAATTAAATGTCTCCACGGAGATGGGATTTGGCTTGTTGACCGTCACAGATCTCTAATCTGGTCCACTTTGTAGTTAGCATTGTAACTGCACTGGCATCATGATGCCAACTGGGAGTGCATAAGCAGACCACTGCATTTCCAACTATATTCCTATAGATATTATCTATATCTCGGGCAGGTGTCCAATTTAAGTATATTTAAAGTTACACCCTGATGAATTAATAATACATTTTCAGATGCAACTTATAAGAGTTCTATGTAGATAAAAAAAAAAAAATGAACACACGAAGACGCAATCTTAACTATAGTGCAATGAAATGGGCTTTGTTCATGGGCATTTTGAAAAGAACGGGACCCCTCTTGATCTTCTACATCCTGTTTTGTTAATCTGTTTTTATTGCATCATGTCTATAGTAACACATCATTGCATTTTAATATTCCCTCAAAGTTTGAAGCACAAGATGAGGAATGAAAAGACATGTAACATCAGATTAGACTTTTGCAATGAATAAAACTTCTTATTTTCTGGTCATTGAAAGCATCCCAGTGTGGCCTGAGAATGGGAGGTCATTAAAGGCCATGAAACACCTGGAGATCAGAGTCAGATGGACTGTGACTATGACGCACATTCATCTGTGTGCCTCTTCACACCAGGCAGCATCTGAATATTGATTTCATTCATTGACAGACCTGGGCTGCATGTAGAGGTAGAGAGTTTAGACCAATCTGGCGTCACAGACTGGCTCTTTCCCTGAATAGCCATGTGGTCACTATCAGCCTTTCACTATTCTCCTCTGTGAATGGAGGATAATAATGCTTATCTCGCTGAGTATGAGAATTAATTAAAATTTATTTATACCAAAGATCTAGAACAAGCTCTGGCACACGGGCCATCAATAATAGTTAGATGACTTCCTCAGTGTAGCAATGAAACCAAGTCATTTTTTTCCCAAATAAGTTTTATGAAGAGGAATCAGACAGCCTTCCAAGCACTACAGAGATCTGATGATGAAGCTTAGAAAAACAGGTTTTCGATTTTTGCATTTTGCAAGTATTGTCAGTTCAGTTCAGTCACTCAATCGTGTCTGACTCTTTGCAACCCCATAGAGTACGGCACACCAGGCCTCCCTGTCCGTCTCCAGGCCTCCAACTCCCGGAGCTTACTCAAACTCATGTCCATCGAGTCGGTGATGCCATCCAACCACCTCATCCTCTGTCATCCCCTTCTCCTCCTGCCCTCAATCTTTCCAAGCATCAGGGTCTTCTGCAGTGAGTCAGTTCTTCACATCAGGTGGCCAAAGTGTTGGAGTTTCAGCTTCAAGATCAGTCCTTCCAATGAATATTCAGGACTGATTTCCTTTAGGACAGATTGCTTGGATCTCCTTGAAGTCCAAGGGACTCTCAAGAGTCTTCTCCAACACCACAGTTCAAAAGCATCAATTCTTCAGCATTCAGCTTTCTTTATGGTTCAACTCTCACATCTATACATGACTACTGGAAAAACCATAGTTATGACAATTATTGACATATATATTCAATATATATAGCATGAAATTGAATGTTCACCAACTGACCAAATAAAGACTAAATGTTTCTTAAAGTCATACAATCAACTTTTTATTTCTCTTGAGCAACATACCTTTGGAAAGAAAATAAAGTAGCTGGATACTTACCTAATTTTACTAAAATAGAGTTCAATTGAATTAAAGATTTACATGTTAAAAATTTAGAAAAAGACACAAACATGTTGGAAGAATGCAGGCCATAGATATTTTAAAATAGTTTTTGTTTCCTTTTTTAATTTTTGAGTGAAGACAGTTTGACTATGCAAGACATAAAGCCTAGACACCACAAGTTCATATATTGATAAGCCTGACAACATAAAATTGTGAAATTTTTATACCACATAATTAAAATCCAAGGTCAGGTAACAAAATGGGAGCATTGTCAGCAGCATATGTGACAAGAAAATGGTGACTAAGATACAAAAGCTCTTAAAAATAGACAGAAAAGGACCAAGTTAATTTCAAAATTGGCACAGATAATGTGAAGAGACTTCATAAAAATAAATGCAAATGGACAATAAATATTTACCTGAAACTTATTCACAGTCACCATTTTAAAAATGCAAGTCCAAATAATTTTATGGCATTTTTCAGCTATCAAAATATCAGGCAACACTTATTTTATATAGTTCATAATTTTGATGTGTGTGGTGAAGCAGACACATCCACTCACCACTCCTAGGAATATAAGTTGCTGGAATTAAATTTGGAATATGTATACCAAAATTTAAAATCTGCAGAGTAATTTATTTACTGAATACCTTGACACATCAATGCACAGTGTTATGCATATAAGAATTTTCTTTGCAAGATTGTCTACACAGATTTCTTTTTTAATGCTGGGTAAATGTATATGTTCGTGATAGGGAAATAGTAAAGAAAATAAGACTAATTATATCTTTAGCATGGCACAGTTAGCTCTAGAAAAGAATGACAAAGAACTCTAATGTGCACATTAGAGATGATTTACACTATTTTGACATGGAAAAGTAATATGTAAATAGTTTTATTGTAACTTCCATTTATGCAAAGAAAAAGTATGAATGTGGATATAGCACATGTATTGGATATTTTTCTGGAAAAAAATGAGAAAAAAAGGTTGAAAGTCAAATTAGCGATATCAATGTGAAACAGCAGGAAGGAAGGAGTAAGGCTTTTTATTTAATGCTTTCCTTAACTATTTGAAAGTTTCTCTGTGCTCTTGTATGTTTTACTTTCATTGAAAAGATGATGACATTAGTATGAAGATAAAAATATGTAAATTGTAAAGAACTAAAATTAAATGTCATAAGGAGTCGGCAGATAACTTGGGGTGTTGAAAAGCCTGTACTGTGTGCTCTTGAGAAGGAACTGCCAAAATGACATTCTTGGGGTCAAATGATACATTCATTGGTGCTCAATGAGTTTTATTTCCCCCAGACAAAGCCAAAGGACGATCAAGAGCAGGAACCCACTTTGATTCAGCCCGGAGACGAAGCAGAGCGGTCCTTTATCACATCTCCGGCCACCTGCAAAGAAGAGAAAAGAACAAGTTGAAAATAAACAATGTAGGTAGCATGTGTGTACACTGCGAATGCTAAATTTTCCCTTGGCGGCAATGTTTGATTCGCTAAAGAAAGGCTCCAATTACTCATTTATTGACTCTCCTAGATTTTTTTCCACTTCGACTTGCACTTTCCCATAAAGAACAAACTGGGAAAGGTCAGCAGTCACAAGGCATTTCCATAATAAATGTGATTAATCATAGTGTTATCGAAGCCTAGAATATTATTCCAGTCAGTACAATATGGTACTAGGGAGACTGCAAATGAGACCAGTTACATTTTATGAGCAAGTTATATTACACGTTCATCGTTTGTTGGTTAAAATTTCTCAAATTTAATTTTCATTCCATCTGTTTTGCACTTTATCTAATTTCACTGAATGCTTTCATCCAGGGGAACCATGAACAAATCAGTCATTACTCCATTTAGAAATTTACATTTTATGCAACACAGAATTGGGAATTTCACACCTAAGAACATTGGATTTGAAATGATATGCCATATACCTTATAGTTGGGTTTCCTTTTTTAAGTTACCTTTTAGTAAATCATAGTAGGGCTACTTTTTGAAACCTGGTGGTCACCTGGCCAAAGCCACAGCAGATAACTGTGCTTATAAAAGGTGACTCTGCAGAGTTTTAAGTGGCCAATGTCCCCCAGGATTTGCCAGTTGATTTCATCATAGGTTCCTAGGATGAAGAGACTTCACTAGAAATCCAGAACTATACCTGCTTGATTGCAGATACTCAAAGGTGATTTTTCAAATCTTGGTAATGTCATTAATCTACATGGTGAAATCTCCAGAGCATACAACTTTGGGGATATGTCTGACTATGGGGGTCAGACATCAAGACTCAATGTCTGACTTGCCAGTGACTTTAGAAAAATCATGTGAAACAACCAGAGCTATTTTGGAATTGACCTCAGGTGCTTAGGCTCTGGGAGTTAGGGATACAGGAGCTTCTTTGGCATCTCATTTTACATGGAGAACTCAGATCTATCTAGTCTGGCCTGTAAACAGTTTGCTAAAACATTCTTGCTTGGGACGCACAAAGTATCCTCTTGTCTGAGTTTCGTGAACAGAGCCCGGGGTGGACTGCCATCTCCCATGCAAGGGTACAGAGCCGGCTCTGCCTCAGAGGGATTTCCTCTGGAAGCCGCACTGTTTGCCCCCATCTGTGCTGGTGCTGACCTGTGGGTACCGCTCTCAAGAGTCACATTTGGTTTAGTTTGTCTTGGCTGAATATAAAGGCTCTCCAGGGACACCTGTGTGTCACATTGACTTCCTGAGAATCCAGGGATAGACCTGAAACATGGCTCACCACTGGATCCATGAATCCTTCTGGTTCCTTGTTACACCTGCTTTCCTTTACCAAGTTAGCCTTAGTGACGATATAAGTTCTAGGAAGAAACAAATGTAACCACACCTGGCCTTTATTCTATGCAAACCAGCCAGCAAAGCACCTAAACAAATATTAGCCTGAGATTCTGTAATGCTGAAAGAAGACACTCTTCTAGCCTGTAGTCCAGTCATTTAAATGTACCAAGCTTTAGTGAGCTTAAAATGCATTTACAGAACATGCTGTTTTTCCCCTTCTGATTCAACAAAGTACAGAACAGCACTTAAAAATCTTATTTAAAAAATCATAACTCCCACTACTTGGCTAATTTGCTAAATTGTGTTTATTTAAGAATTACACACATCAGGATGGAACATTAAAGTACTACATGGTAACGAAGGATGTCTAATCAACATGGAGACTCTGACAATACAAGTAGAACAGTATTTCTGAAAAGGAAATGTGGAGTCAGGACGAGCCCTGTTCACCATCTTATTTCAAGGAGAACAGAGCTGAATGCTAAAAGATAGCAGAAAGACTAGAGAAGGGGGAACAACAATCCAGTTTATTGGCTAAACAATCAGGCTTCGGGAAATTCTGAATATATTAACATTCAAGTGACCAAAAAAAAAAAAAAAAAGATTTCTTAATATTCTTGTAGGTCTTTGCTATTTACAAACCCCCTTTGCTGTTATCATATTATCGGATTCTTACAGCAAGCCAGGACTGATATGATTTTTATTCGTTCCATTTTAATGATGGGAAAGAACAATTTATTTGAAATATCAGAAGCAGAACCAGCAGGTGTGGGGCCCAACCGTGAATCCCCTGACTCAGCCACAGTGCTCCTGCCCCTACCCTGCTTCTCCTCTGGTGCCCTTCTGGGCAATAGGAATATGTGATTCAACTTGGAACAGATTAGCTCATCCGGCCCTTAGCAAGCTCTGAGAATCACAATATAACTAATGCCCTTCAGTCCTGGCTCTAACTTTGGAAACAGTTTTTAATTTCTGGTTTCCTTGACTGGTTATTCTATTCAATGACATTGGGGTGATGCAAGTGCCTTCAACTCAAAAGACCCCATGGCAGCGTTGAGAGCTGGAAAGGATGCCCAAATATGACTGACGGGCTCTGGGCTGGTGCTCATGGAAGGCATACGCTACCCTGCAGTCGCTCACCGTGATCACTGTAGGAAAATTTCCCCATCCCTTTGTTCATTCAGAAGTTGATTTCAAAGACATGTTGCAGAAATAGTTTAGGGAATAGTTAGTCTTGATTAGGCTTTGGCCTTAACCACTGAGTTAATAATACATACTCAAACAGTTGGAAATGACTGAGCATGCACGCACTCCTTGTGGCATGTGGGATCTTAGTTCCCAGAGCAGGGATCAAACCCTGGGCCCGCTATGGTGGAAGCTCGGAGTCTTAACCGCTGGATTGGCAGGGAAGTCCTGCTGGCCCAGCTTTTGCCTGTGGGTGGCACAGACAATTGAGACGGACCTGCTCCCATCCTTTCTGCAGCGACCCCGGTTCTGGCGCTGCCACTTTTCGCGGAACACGGCAGCCAGCGTCTTCTCTTAGTCAACGTGTCTTAGTCATAAGAAAGACGGCGGCGCCCTACAACCGGTTTTTATTAGTGGCAGGGAGAGGATCCTGGAAGCTGGTAACGAATCCGCCTGCGATGCGGGAGACCCCGGCCCAATTCCTGGGTCAGGAAGATCCCCTGGAGAAGGGATGGGCTACACACTCCAGGGTTCTTGGGCTTCCCTGCTGTGCCAGCTGGTAAAGAATCCGCCTGCGATGCGGGAGACCCCGGCCCAATTCCTGGGTCAGGAAGATCCCCTGGAGAAGGGATGGGCTATGCACTCGAGGCTTCTTGGGCTTCCCTGGTGTGCCAGCTGGTGAAGAATCCGCCTGCGATGCGGGAGACCCCGGCCCAATTCCTGGGTCAGGAAGATCCCCTGGAGAAGGGATGGGCTACGCACTCCAGGGTTCTTGGGCTTCCCTGCTGTCCCAGCTGGTAGAGAATCCGCCTGCGATGCGGGAGACCCCGGCCCAATTCCTGGGTCAGGAAGATCCCCTGGAGAAGGGATGGGCTACACACTCCAGGGTTCTTGGGCTTCCCTGGTGTGCCAGCTGGTAAAGAATCCGCCTGCAGTGCGGGAGACCCGGGTCGGAAAGATCCCCTGGAGGAGGGCATGGCAACCCACTCCAGAATTCTTGCCTGGAGAACCTCATGGACAGAGGAGACCGGTGGGCTGTAGTCCATGGGGTCGCAGAGAGTCAGACACGACTGAGCGGCTATGCATGGTAGATGTTAAACAACCCAAACACCATTTCTACTAAAGAATATGATTCTAAATTAATACATGATAGATAACTAAAATTGAGAATGGCTGTATTATTCTGTAGGCAAACTTCATATATTTCAGGGTTATAAATATGCCTTTTTCTCCATATTTGCTAAAAGTACACTTTCCAATTGTAAGAAATTTCTTCCATTCAAAAGGTTTTTGATAAAACTTCATAAACAGAGTAGTGGGAGTAGAAAGGTGTCTCTTTTTGCACTCTTTTTTCAATCCTGCTTGTGTCAAGATGAATGTAGAATTTGAATGAGAAACCTTTTAAAGTTTAAGTCTAAGCTGAGATGCATTGGATTCTCAGTATCTTTTAAAATACTTTAATGTATTTTGAGTAGCCTATAAAAATGAAGTGGTATGATTTATTTTCTGATTTTTGAAGATAACCATTACATTGTTGACCTTTGCAACGGCACCACTAATGCTTCATATAATGCAACATACTTCAAATGAAAAAATATTTTGCTTCTTGAGTTTTCACAGCCTTCACTCCTGGAGCTGGCTTCCTTCTGAAACAAAGTCAGAATTTCATTTCTATAACATGATAGAAAAAGACTTATTTGGATAAAAACTGAGATATTCTTCCATGGCTTTTGGTAATATGTTATTATAGTAAATATTTGGGAAAAAATCATATTGGACTCTGTCCCGTTCTATCGTAAATACGAGTGCTTGTCAACCTTGAGACTCTAAGTCTCTTAAGGCCCCTAAATCTCTTTTCTGCACCTGCATCAGCTCTGATGAGAAGCCCGACAGGTGTTACTTCCTTCTTCCTCTCTGAATTTTATGGCATAATCTACCTTTGGAACTTGTTCCAAAAGCAAAAGAATGAAGCGAAGGAGGCAGGTCAAGTCGTGGGGTTGAGTGGAGCATAGACACAGTGGCAGATGGGCAGGAAAGTACAGTCAGGAAGGGGGGCAGCAATCTCCCCTCAGATCCTGGGTTCATGAAGTGCCCGAGTGGGCTGACTGAGAATATTCACCAGAAGTAGAAGCATTTGTTGTAAACGCCTGCCAAGGAGAGACACAAGACAGAAGCAGCGTTCATGCTAAGGGAGCAGAAGTGTTTGGCCTCCAGAGAGTCAACACGAAGAGCTCATGCTCCTGACTGCTCTGAACCTTTCTTGATTCCCCAGGTACTTTAGGGATCCCTGAACATACCATATTAATTTACTCTTCCCTCAATCCCTGAAAGAAAAAAACACACAGCAACCTGCAAGTAACATACACTCCAGAACTTCTAACTGTTCTGTTCATTCAGTGTAACTTTCAATTCTAAGTTTCCATTACCTAGCTTGTGATTCTCATTAATTGAGGTCAAAGCAAGGTGCGCAAGTATCTGGTCATAGGCTGTCAAATTTCCCCACACCCTATTGTTGGGCCTCCCTTTGTCTCATCGCAATAAAGGGAATTGTTCATCAATTTGGACTGCTTTCAAAATGGAGTGCTTTTGCAGTTATAAAAACTCCAGCTATTCTTCTGCATTTAATCAGCTGCACAGTGAACATTGCTTTTCTCCTCCCATGACTTGAATAATAACTGTGAAGTAACTGTTTTTCACTTTGCCATCTTAACAAGGGCAAGCCAGTGTCAGAATAAACCCGTGTCCATCAAGGTTGTGAGGTTTGGGTTCCCAGTTGGAAGCTTCACCAACAACCATAATGCAAGTAGTCAGTACAATCTGGTTGTATTTTGAAAGATGTGTTAACAGCTATTTACAATCAAATTTGATCATATAGCTCTATCCTTGCTAGAAAAAAAAATGGCACCCTTGCTGTTATTAGAATTTCAGGTCCAATATATTCTTTACATAATGACTGTCTTCTCAAAACTATAAGTATATGGAATGTCCCCATGACAGTAGGAGCCTAGCTGTATCTGGTGTTTATGATGTATGTAGGATTATACTTGCAACTTTGGATGTTTCTAGGTGACGTTTTAGATAATGATCTTTTTACTCTTCATGAACAGAAGTCTAGATAACTCACATATTAACATGGGTGACTACACTCTGCATTTTCCTATTACTTATAACAAAGATCCCTGCCCAGTTTTAATTTACACACCTCTATTTTTTTTGCATTACCAGCTTCTAAATGTCTCTTGTAAGATCTAATACCATGATATGTGTTTCTAAATAATTCTCCCTGTTCCTTATTTCTGATGTTGTGTTTCTCTCTTCTCTTCTCTTTGTCTTTATCCACAGAATGTTTTTGTAGACAAACCAGCATTTCCGGAGTATAAAGTTTCTGACGCAAAAAAGTCCAAATTCATACTTTTGCATTTTAGCACTTTCAAAGCCGGCTGGGACTGGCTTATTCTGCTGGCGACGTTTTATGTTGCCGTGACGGTACCTTACAACGTTTGCTTCATTGGCAATGATGACCTGTCGACGACGCGGAGCACAACAGTCAGTGACATTGCAGTGGAGATTCTTTTTATTATAGGTAAGAACCAATGGCTGTTTTTCTAGGAGATTTGCATAGGGGAAGACAGATGTGTTCCAGATTTTTGTAACATGAATTTGAGCTAAGATCCATTTGCATGGGCATAACTCAGCCTCTTGATGCAAATTTTGGAGAAGCACAATTTGGATTTCTGAAAATTACCTCTTCCAGCTTTCTCATGGTTCCTTTGTGCAGACATCTACACTGATGTTCTTTGTTTCTATCCTTATTTCATCAAAAGCAGGCTGAAAAAGACTTAATGGCTGTTCTGTTTTGTCCTCTCAGCCCCTGTGATGGTCTTACCTGCACAGGGTCAGAGATGAGGCTTGGCAAGCACACATCAGTGGCATCCTGGTAATGGTCCATCCTGGGCGTGTTCCTTCAAGCCCATCTGTGCCTTTCGGGAACCTGATGGTGGTTGCCACAGGTGGTCTAGTTGCAGAAACAACAGATTACATAAACTTCCTAGTCAATCATCAGAAGCACTGAGCTCTGACTTTACCTGAAGCAGAGGCTCTGAGGGATGTCTGCTAAGAATATTTATCTCTAAAACATCGGGAATCTCAGTTGAAGCTGCATCTGCTCCACGCTTCTCAGCCTCCTAGCTTTCTGTCCTTCTAAGTTCCATCTTGTGTAGACCACAGCCAAGCTCTTGCTCGATTATTCTAGATCATTCTTATCACAGGCTCAGACTGATCCCCTGTGGAGTTTCTGAGCACCGTTAGCAACCCGACTCCTGCATCTTTACCTGGTCATGGTGATGTATGTAGGGTAACATCCTTTCTGTAAAGATGAGACAACTGAAAATGTTTTCAAGCAGTAGGTGAACAAGGGACTGAAAAAAGTGAATCCTAAAAGTGCAAAGAAAACGAAGTAAACAAGCAAGTCAAAAGCTTGTTTCAATGGATACAGTACATTTTTCTCTGTGGAACTGGTGCAGTTTTGGGTTCTCCAATGGAATGTCAGCACGTGTTTGCTCTGCAAGAGTTTCATGCCCTTGGTGTGATTTTGGCATCACAGTTAGCGTGCATTTCCTAGGCCCCTCAGACCCCAGCGCCCACCCCAAAGGTGAGGGCCGCAGTTTGTTTCGACCACCAGGTGGCAATGTTGTCTAGTTAGGTATCTTGGTGAGGCTAACAACTCAGAGAAATTTATCTTTCTTTAACTTAAACTATTCTTTATTGGAAGAAAAAAACCGCAGAGGAATATTAAATCACTGTTAGATGGCAAATAACATTCTAGTTTGAAGTAGAATTGTGCAAGATGTGTTTCAAGATGACCGTGTAGGAAAAGTCTGAATTCACCTGCTCCCATGGAAACACCAAATCCACAGCTGCATAAGGAACAATTTCCTCGAAAACAGAGCAGAATACTAGCTGAACAGCTCCTTCTTAAAAAAAGGATAAAAGGCCCACATCAAGAAGGTAGATGAGGCAGAGATATGGTCTCTCCAAAACCACACTGCCGGTGTGGAAGCCGGCACCTGGAAGGCCAGCGAGCATAAGGAGCGTCTTCCTGAAGAGTGAAGGGGCTTGTGGTCAGCACCAGGACCCCAGTTCCTGAGACCTCACCTGAGAGACAAGCCCCTCTAACATCTGACTTTGAAAGTCAAAGGGGCTTGCATCCGGAAGACTCAAACGGCTGTAGGGACAGAAATGCCACTCTTAAAAGGCTCAGCTGCAGACCTAGACACCCTGGGACCAACTGTTCAAGCAGTAGTTTGAAAAGTGCCTAGAACATACGTGCAGGAGATTTACTAGCTAATCTTAAAGTATCTGCTGAAGGGACAGAAGCCGGGGAGGGGGGCCTCTCCAGGGGCTGAGTGGCCTGTGGGCACCATTTTTGTGCTCCTGTTAGCTACTGCTGACGGGCACACCCCACTCCTTCAGTTGTCCACTGCCCTAAAAGTCACTCGTGCGTACTCCACGACTGCCTGCTCTGGTGGCCAGGGGAACCGGTGTTTCTGGGCCCCATGGGACTAAAACAATCCGAGAGCCACGGCCCCTAAGGCACGGCACAGCACAGAGTGGAACACACGCCAGATCTTCCTGTGAAAAATATCCACCTACGCGTCGAGAGCTTCAACCTGAAGGGCAGGCTTCAGGGTTGCTGCACATCTATGGACTGAAGAGGGATCCCTTCTCTGTGTCTGTTCTTCCTTGGCTGTGCTAGAGCTCATTAGTACTGCCCAGTGAAGAGCTTGTAGATCATCGGAAGCCCTGGTTTTTGCAACTGTCACCAGAGGGATACCTCCAAATTGACTGGTCTAGAGGTCAGCAGAGTTTACAACTGAAGTCTCAGAGGATGATGTATATTTTCATACTTTTAAAGCTTCTGCCTGAGGATCTAACTTCCAATCAGCCTGAAACTAGGTGCTGAGTTCCTCCCTTGGGAACACAGGCATTCAGCACACTTAACAAATTCAATCTGTCAAGAGAAAATCAAGACTCGGGGCAAGGTTGAGCAAGAAGTTTCATCCCCTGCACCAAGTCTCTCCGTCAGGACTGGAAAAGGTAGCTGTTTTGACTAATGCATAGAAACAAATAGAAACAGGCAGAACTAAGAAACAGAGGAATATGTTTCAAATAAAAGAATAAGAAAAACCCGGGGGGGGGGGGGGGGTCGGGAAACCCTTGATGAAGTAAAAATAATAATTGATTATGTGAAAAGTTCAAAGGAATGTCATAAAGATGCTCACCAAACTCAGAAAAGAATGGATGAACACAGTGAGAATTTCAACAAAGAGATGAAAATATAAGATGTCACATAGCTGAAGAATACAATAACTGAACTGGAAAATACACTAGAGGAATTCAATGGTGGACTAACTGAAGCAGGAGAAAGAATCAGTGATCTGGAGACAGGGCAGTAGAATTCACTCAAAGAGAGCAGGAAAAAGAAAAAAATAATGCCAAAAAGTGAAGATGGCTCCCTATGGGACAACTTCAAGCAAAATAACATTTGCATTAGAGAGTCCAGAAGGAAAAGGAAAAGAGAAAGGGGCAGAAAACTTATTTGAAGAAATAATGGCTAAAAGCTTTATAAAGCTGGAGAAGGAAATAGACATCCAGATTCAGACCCAGAGAATTCCAAAAAGATGAACCCCGAAAGATCCACACCTAGACATGTTTTCATTAAAATGTCATAACTTAAAGAGAGAATCTCAAAAGCAGCAAGCGTAAAACAACTTGTGCACTGGGACAACCCCATAAGACTTTCAGAAGATTTTTCAGTAGAAGCTTTGCAGGTCAGAAGAGAGTGACATGATATATTCAAAGTGCTGAAAGGGAAAAATTTCCAAACGAGAATAATCTACCCAGCAAGAGTGTCATTCAGAATCAAAGGAAAGATGGTTTCCAGACACACAAAAGCTAAAGTTCATACCACTAAAATGGTCTTACAGGAAGTGTAAATGGACTTCTAAGAGTAGTAATTAGTAATACAATTATATGAAAGTAAAAATTCTATCAGTAAAGGTAAATATATAGTAAAGGTATTTCATAGTCATTTTTAAAGCTTATATGGTTAAAAGATAAAGGTAGTTTAAAAAAGCTATAATAATTAAGGGATACACAAAATAAAAAGATATAAACTGTGACATCAAAAAGAGAATACATGGGTGGATAGTAAAAACAGAGTTTTAGAATATGCTCAAACTTGACTTGTTGTCAACTTAAGTAGACCATTCTATGTTTAGGCTGTCATGTGAACCTCATGCTAACCATGAAGCAAAAGCCTATAGTAGATACACAAAAAGGTAATGAATGAGAAAGGAATTTAATCATAAAGAAACCACTAGAACACAAGGAAAGAGAAGAGGAGAAGATGAAAACACAAAGAACTACAAAACAGTCAGAAAGCAATTAACAAAACAGCAATAAGTACATAACCATTGATAATTAGTTTGTACATGGACTAAATCTTCCAATCAAAATACATAGAATGGCTGAATGGATAAATAAATAAGACCTATCTTCATACTACCTACAAGAGAAACTCATGGTAAATGTAATGGCACAGAGACTGAAAGTGATGGAATGGAAATGATGCTTCACACAAATGGAAACAAAAAGAAAGCTGGGGTAACTATGCTTATATCCGACAAAATAGACTTTAAAACAAAGATGATAGTAAGAGACAAAGACAGGCATTACATAAGAGAAAGGGATAAGTCCAGCAAGAGAATACAACATTTGCATTAATAAATATTTATGCACTCAACATCAGTTCAGTTCAGTTAAGTCATTCAGTCGTGTCCAACTCTTTGTGACCCCATGAACCACAGCACGCCAGGCCTCCCTGACCATCACCAACTCCTGGAGTTTACTCAAACCCATGTCCATCGACTCAGTGATGTCATCCAGCCATCTCATCCTCTGTCGTCCCCTTCTCCTCCTGCCCCCAATCCCCCCCCAAGGGTCTTTTCCAGTGAGTAATAGAAGCACCTAAATATATAAAACAAATATTAACAGACCTAAAGGGAGAAGTAGAAAGCAATACAATAATACTAAGGGACGTTATTATTTCACTTACATCAATGGATAGATCATTCACAAAGGAAATCAAGAAGGAAGCATTGGCCTTAGCACATTAGACCAGATGCAATGAATACATATATACAGAGCATTCTATCCAAAAGTAGCAGAATACACATTCTTCTCAAGGATAGATCATATGTTAGGCCACATAGCAAATCTCAATAAGGTAAAGGAGATTGAAGTCAAAGGAAGCATTTTTTTCCTGAACCCATGGTATGAAACTAGAAATCAGATACAATAAGAATAAGAAGAAAATGAAAAATCTTAAATGTGTGGAGATTAAACAACATGCTACTGAACAGTAAATGAATCAATGAAACAATCAAAGGAGAAATAAAAAAATTCCTTGAAACAAATGAAAATACAATGTACCAAAATCTATTGAATGCAACAAAAATAGTTCTAAAAGAGAAGAAATTCATAGTGATATAAGATGACCTCTAGAAACAGAAAAATCTCAAATAAAGAACCTAACTTTTCACCCCCAAAATACTAGAAAAAGAATAAGCAAAACCTTATTTTAGAAAAAGACAGAAAAAAACATTAGAGAAGAAATAAATGAAATAGAGACTAAAAAGAAAATGGAAAAGATCAGTGAAACTAAGAACTGGTTCTTTGAAAAGATAAAATTGACAAACCATTAGCTAGATTCACTAAGGAAATAAAAAAGGAGAAGCTCAAATGGAATTAGAAATGAAACAGGAGAAGACACAACCGATACCAAAGAAATGCAAAGATCAGAAGAGACTGTTGTGAACAGTTATATGCCAACAAACCAGCCAACCTAGGAGAAACGGGTAAATTTCTCGAAACATATAATCTTCCAAGACTGAGTTATGAAGAAAGAGAAAGCCTGAATAGACAAATTAATCGTAAGGAGACTGAATCAGAAATCAAAACCTATCCAACAAACAGAAGTCCAAGACCAAGTGGCTTCATTGGTGAATTCTACCAGGCACGCAAAGAAGATTAAATATGTATTCTTCTCAAACTTCTCAAAAATCAAACTCATTTTATCAAACTCAGAAACATCAAACTCATTACCCTGATACTTAAACACAAAGGGCACCACACACACACACACAAGAAAATTATAGGCTACTATTCCTTATAAACATATATGTAAAAATCCTCAACAAAATATCAGCAAGACAGATTCAACAAAACATTATAAGAATACACATGACCAAGTGGAATTTATTTCAGGGATGTAAGAAGGATTCAACATCTAAACAACAATCACTATGATACACCACATCAACAAAAAGAATATAAATCACATGATCATCATAACAGATGCAGAAAAAGCATTCCAAAATAGCTAACATTCATTATGATAAAGAAATACCTCCTAACAAAGTGGGCATAGAGGAAATGTACCTCAACCTAATAAAGGCCATATATGATAATCCCACAGCTAACATCATAGTATAGTCTCTGAAAGCTTTTCCTCTAAGATCAGGAGCAAGACAAAAAAAACCATTTTAATGACTATTTTTTGACATAATGGTAGAAGTCCTAGCCAGAGCATTTAGGCAAGACATGGTAGTGAAAGCCATCCAAACTGGAAATGAAGAACTAAAGTTATTTGCACATGATATGCTTTTATGTCTAGAAAAATCTTAAAGATCCCACCAAAGAAGTATCAGAACTAGTAGCAAATTTGGGGGATTTGTGGGAGTACAAAATCAATTTACAAAAATCTGTTGTATTTTTATGCACTAACAACGAACTATCAAAAAGAGAAATTAAGAAGACAATTCCCCTTACAATTGCAGAAAAACAGAATAAAGTATCAAGGAATAAACTTAACCAAGAGATAAAAGACCTATAGAATGAAATCTTTGGGACATTGATGAAAGAATTGAAGAAGATACAAATAGATCAAAAGACATTCTACACTCAAGGATCAGAAGATTCAATATTGTTTAAATGTTTATATTATCTATTCAGTCTACAGATTCAGTGCAACCTCTACCAAAATCTTTTTCACAGAAATGGACGTATATTAATCATATGGGCATAAAAACAGACACATAGATTAATGGAACAAAACTGAGAGCCCAGAAATAAACTCACACATATATGATCAATTAATTTTCAATAAAGAGGGCAAGAATATTCAATGGATAAATGACAATATCTTCAATAAGTGGTATTAGGAAGATGGGACAGCTATATGCAAAAGAATAAAAATAGGCTACTATCTTATACCATGCACAAAAATTAACTCAAGTTGATTAAAGACTTGAATGTAAGACCTGAAACCATACAACTCCTAGGAAAAAAACATGGACAATAAACTCCTTGACTTCAGTCTTGGTGAGGATTTTTTGGATCTGGCACCAAAGGCAAGGGCAACAAAATCAAGAGTCGATGAATAGACTACATCAAACCAAAAAACTTCTGCACAGTGAAGGAAACCATTAAAAAAAATAAAAAGGCAATCCAATGAGTGTGAGAAGATATTTGCAAACTGTGTTTTCAATAGGAGGTTAATATTCCAAAATATATAGAGAATCCATTACAACTCAGTAATAGAAAACAATCTAATTAAAAATAGAGTACTGGATATGAACAGACTTTTTTTTCAAAGAGATATAGATGACCAGCATCACTGATCACTGGGGAAATGCAAATCAAAACCACACTTGTTAAAATGGCTATTATCAAAAAGACAAGAATAGCAAGTATTGGTGAGGATGTGGAGAAAAGGTAACCTCATACACTGTTGGTGGGAATGTAAATTAATGCAGCCACTGTGGAAAACGGTATGGAGATGCCTCAAAAAAAAATTAAAATATAACAACTGTAAGATACAGTAATTCCACTTCCTGACACTTGTGTGCATACGTGCTCAAGTCGCTCAGTCTTGTGTAATTCTTTATAACCAATCGACTGTGGCCTGCCAGACTCCTCTGTCCATGGAATTGTCCAGGCAAGACTGCTGGAGTGGGTTGCCATGTCCTCCCCCAGGGGATCTTCCCAAACTGGGGATTGAAACCACATCTCCTGAGTCTCCTATATTGGCAGGCAGTTCTTTACCACTGAGCCACTGAGAAAGCATCCTGTTATGTATCTGAAGGATAGACTATCTGAAGAGACTAATTCAGAAAGCTATATGTGCCTCTGTGTTCATTGCAGCATTATATACAATATCCAAGACACAGAAGTAACCTAAGTTTCCATGGATGGATGGATGGATGTAAAAAGGTGTTGCCTCTGTATCTATGGATTCCACATCTGCAATTTCAACCAACTGTGGATGAAAAACATTCAAGAAAAAAAATTTTTTAGAAATTTCCGTAAAGCAGAATTTGAATTTGTCATATACCAGCAACCATTTACATCACATTTACATTGTATTTACAATGAATAGTCTTTACATGGCATTTACATTGTATTAGCTATAGTAGTTAATCTAGAGATGATTTAAAGTTTATGGGAGTGTATGTGTAGGTTATACACAAATACTATGCCAATTTTTATGAAACATGAGAATCCACAGATTTTAGTATCCTGGAGATCCTGAAACCAATCAATCCCTTATAGATACTGAGTGAAGTGAAGGTTGCTCAGTCGTGTCTGACTCTTTGTGACTTTTTGTGACCCCATGAACTATACAGTCCATGGAATTCTCTAGGCCGGAATATTGGAGTGGGTAGCCTTTCCCTTCTCCAGGGGATCTTCCCAACCCAGGGATGGAACCCAGGTCTCCAGCATTGCAGGTGGATTCTTTACCAGCTGAGCCAAATGGGAAGCCCAAGAATATATGAGTGGGTAGCCTATCCCTTCTCCAGGGATACCAAGGAGAAACCATATATACAATAGAATACTCAGTTCAGTCGCTCAATCATGTCCGACTCTTTGCGACCCAATGAATCTCAGCACGCCAGGCCTCCCTGTCCATCACCAACTCCTGGAGTTTACTCAGACTCATGCCCTTCAAGTCGGTGATGCCATCTAATGGATCTAATGGATGAGATGTCATCCTCTGTCTTCCGCTTCTCCTCCTGCCCCCAGTCCCTCCCAGCATCAGGGTCTTTTCCAGTGAGTCAACTCTTCACATCAGGTGGCCAAAGTACTGGAGTTCCAGCTTCAGCATCAGTCCTTCCAATGAACACCCAGGACTGATCTCCTTTAGGATGGACTTGTTGGATCTCCTTGCAGTCCAAGGGACTCTCAAGAGTCTTCTCCAACACCATAGTTCAAAAGCATCAATTTTTCGGCACTCAGCTTTCTTCACAGTCCAACTCTCACATCCAGACTTGACCACTGGAAAAACCATAACCTTGACCAGACGGGCCTTTGTTGGCAAAGTAATGTCTCTGCTTTTTAATATGCTGTCGAGGTTGGTCATAACTTTCCTTCCAAGGAGTAAGCGTCTTTTAATTTCATGGCTGCAGTCACCATCTGCAGTGATTTTGGAGCCCCAAAAAATAAAGTCTGGCACTGTTTCCACTGTCTCCCCATCTATTCACCCTTTAAAAAGGGATGAAATGTTGCCATTTGCAAAAACACGGATGGGCCTTGAGGGCACGGCACTATGGAAAACCAAACGTTAGGGAGCGGATTGGTGGTTACCATAGACCAGTGGCCCCAAACTTCTTGGTACCTGGTACTAGTCCCATGGAAGAAAGCCTTCTATGGATGGGCAGGGGGATGGTGCGGGTGGTAATGTGAGCAGTGTGGAGCGGCAGGTGGAGCTTGGCCTACTTACCCGGTGCTCACCTCCTGCTGTGAGGTCTGGTTCCTAACACGCTGCAGGCAGGGGACTGTCCACGGGCTTGGGGCTGTGGACCCCTGCTTGAGAACGGGATGTTGGGAGGTGGGCAGAATATGTGAATGGGGCAAAAAGGTGCACACTTTCAGTTATAAAATTAAAAAATCACGGGGATATAACGCATAGCATGGTGACTACAATCAATAATACTATATTGTATATTGAAAGGTACTGGGAGAATAAATGTTAAAATGTCTCATCACAAGGGTGAAGAATTATGGGACTTTGTACCAAAGACTAATGGTAACTAGACCTATTGTGATCATTTCACAGTATATACAAATATCAAATCATTATATTGTAGTCCTGAAACTAATACAATGTTATATGTCAATTTTACCTCAATTGAAAAACAGAAGAAGAAAATGAAAATTGTAGACAAAGGGTGTGTGTCCGTATGCCAGTCCATTAGTTTTATATCCTTTTACTTTGCTAATCTTTGATGCTTACCCACCCAAGAAAAGTGTAAATCAGGACTCTAAAAAGTCTCCTCACGATCACGTCAAAGTGCTCATGAACTTGGGCAATCATTCAACATACCTAAGCCTGAGTATCTGCTTAATGAATATTTATTACAGTTATTTTTCAACTCTGTTATAGAGACAAGGCTGTACCTTGAACTTTATTTCTCTGTCTTCCCGGTTCTTAGATACTGGGCGTCTCTAGGCTTGGAAGCTTTCCTGCTCCTCCACACTCATTGATAGATGGTGTCTTGTTTATGCTCAGGAAAACCAACACTTGTGAGAAAGACATGTTATTTTCTCTCTTTTTGCAAGGCTACTTTCCTCTACTAAACTAGGAGAGTCCGGCTTACCCCTCTGATAGCTGTCCTTAAACCTTCTGCTGTTTTTTCTTACCGCCAATTCTACTGTGTTCCAGACAGCAAGAGTTTTCCCTAGGTAAACAATACCTGTCTCCTACTAGTTGCATGACAGAAGAGTGGAAACCCACTCCTGTTTTTATGCAGGTTAGCTTCCAATGTGTGCTGCTGAAGCAAGCACAGACTTTATAATTTGGGACTTGCCAACAGCTTTAGTGTGACTTCTGCCTGGAATCCCTAGTTGACTGACTTATTTTTATAAGCACTAAAAGCATCTCTGCTCTTTCTCTACAGTTATACCCCTGCTCTTTCTCCTTTCAAAGGATCTTAAACCCATCTATATTTTATAATAAAATATCTGGGAAAATAGTTCAACATTTCTAAAAGTACATTCCCCAGAACCTTTATTCTAAATATTTCACAAAGGCAGCCTAAAAATGATCATTGAGAACTAAGTCAAAATACAAGGAATAAAAAGTGTGTTGCCTCTAATAATATATTTTTATAATATGAAGGCACTGTTTGTATTGCTTAATACTAAATAAAGTGGTATGTGAGCTTCCCCAGTAACTCAGCAGTAAAGAATCTGCCTGCAATGCAGGAGACCTGGATTCCATCCCTGGGTTAGGAAGACCCCCTGCGGGAGGGCCCAGCAACCCACTCCAGTGTTCCGGTCTGGAGAATTCCGTGGACAGAGGAGCCTGGCAGGCTACAGTCCGTGGGTCACAGTCAGACACGACTGAGTGACTGGGCACGCACACACAAAAAGTGGTGTGTGCGATAAATCCCACAGGTTTATTTCACAGGTTGTTTATATTCTCTTTATAGATCACTGTATTGAATTGGCATCTTATTATAACCAATGGATCAGAATTGTTAAAAAGTAGTTCAACAAGATATTTGGGAAGGAAAGATTCTCATACAGCAAAAAAAAATGATGTTTTTCAAAATATTTTGTTATTTGTACCACTATATACACATGAGATTATTTGCTAAATGGCGGAAAATTAAATGTTCCATGAAAAATAAATATCAATGTATAATCAAAATGAAAGTTGGGAGGTAATATATGTCTTTTGGAGATTCATAGTATACTTTAGCATTATAAATTCTCTGAGAAATTCAGTGTAAAGAAATCTGTTTAACTGTGATTAATCCAGCATCTCCTAAAATTATTTTTACCTCTCAGCTAGTTCTTCTCTGACCACTCTGTAACCCTCTTTTGGGAAATCTGACTCAAAAATACTCTTCCCTGATAGAGTCACATAAACAAAGCATCTGAGTGTGATTATGCTTGTCAGAATCTAAATGTGATGATGAACTTGGGTCTCTCCTATCTAGTCTCTTCCTCTGCAAATGCATTGTTTGTCAGCCACCCTCACGGCAGGAAGCGAAGAAGAACTAGAGAGCCTCTGGATGAGAGTGAAAGAGGAGAGGGAAAAAGCTGGCTTAAAGCTCAACATTCAGAAAACTAAGATCACGGCATCCGGTCCCATCACTTCATGGGAAATAGATGGAGAAACAGTGGAAAGAGCAGCTGACTTCATTTTTGTGGGCTCCAAAATCCCTATAGATGGTGATTACAGCCATGAAATTAAGATGCTTACTTCTTGGAAGGAAAGTTATGACCAACCTAGACAGCATATTAAAAAGCAGAGACATTACTTTGCCAACAAAGGTCCATCTAGTCAAGGCTATGATTTTACTGGTGGACATGTATGGATGAGAGAGTTGGACTATAAAGAAAGCTGAGCGCCAAAGAATTGATGCTTTTGAACTGTGATGTTGGAGAAGACTCTTGAGAGTCCCTTGGACTGCAAGGAGATCCAACCAGTCCATCCTAAAGGAGTTTAGTCCTGGGTGTTCATTGGAAGGACTGATGCTGAAGCTGAAACTCCAATACCTTGGCCATCTCATGCGAAGAGTTGACTCATTGGAAAAGACCCTGATGCTGGGAAGGATTGAGGGCAGGAGGAGAAGGGGATGACAGAGGATGACATGGTTGGATGGCATCACTGGCTCCGGTGGACATGAGTTTGGGTGGAGTCCGGGAGTTGGTGATGGACAGGGAGGCCTGGCGTGCTGCAGTCCATGGGGTCGCAAAGAGTTGGACGCGACTGAGCGACTGAACTGAACTGAACTGAAGACACGCTGATTCTTTAGAATCAATAGGGCACAAGGTTTGGGGGTCAGTCACGCTGGTTACAAAATTACCTTTAGTTTGAAAACTCTCATGTATAACTTAGTTGCTGATATAGAGCCTTACAGAAACTTACAATGAGAAGCGACCAGCTGTTAATGAATCTAGTTCCATCCTTCTTACTTTACTGATGAGATACTGAGGCCTAGTGCCCGAGGTCCCGTCACCAAGTGATGGCAGGCTCAGGTCTCCTGGTTGTTTAGGTCAAGTTTCCTAAGAGTTTATAATCTTGGCTCCATTTTCCGAAAAATTCCACCCAACTTGTTTTCCTTTATTAATAGCAGTGAGGCAGAAAATGAGAGAAAGAATGCCAGCTTCTTTCTCTTTTTTCCATGAATGTCGAAATTAATAGTTTGAATCTGTGAGCTCTTGGTTGTAGAAACTGCAGTATACCCAGAGGCCCAACAATCACTTCCCAGTTTCCTGACAACGCAGAGAACCCAGTTTTGTGTAGGCAGCAATATGCCCAGGCCCAGGGGATTAATGACAAGCATTCTAAGTGGAGGCAGTTCCCTTTCCCGTAGCCGTTTCAGGAGCCGGGGTGAGTATGTGGTCAGTTCTGTCCTGTGGGATGGAAAGAGGTCATTTCTGTGGGTTTCTAAGAAATCACGTTTCCCTTGAAGAAAAGAAGAGAGATGTGTGAGGGGGAAACAGTCAGATGCCTATTTCTTCCTTTCCCCTGGGGATGTGTGGATGGAAGGATTTATATGGGACTACTGCAGTTGACCTTAATTATCAGGAGAGACATAGGAAAAAAGGTGTTGCTAGCAGAACGGGAAGTTGAAGTTTTGCACCTCTAGACTGTTTGCTAGGCCGTCTAATACAGTTAAGTCTCCTACATATAAATGATTTTCCTTCTGAGAGCACATTCGTTAAGTCCAATTTTCTCATAAATTCAACAAAGTTAGCCTAGATACCCAACTAACACAATTGGGTACTTAGTACTGCATTGTAATAGGTTTATAATACTTTTCACACAAATAATACATAAGAAACAAATGCCAAAAATAGAAAACATTTTTAACCTGACAGTCTAGTAGGAAGTAGAGCAGGTGGCAGAGAGGGGCTGGCATCGAGTGGAGGGGCAGGAACAGTTACTGCCCGGAGGAGGAAGAGGGGTGGGAGACGGCAGACTGAAGGGCCGTCAGCACCAGCGGACCCCAGCTCAGCCCTGATGCTTCTACACCGCTTCCAGACATCTGGGCTGGAAATAAAGGCACTGAACTACTGCGCACTATACGGTACCATACAGTAAAATGCACACAAGCACGACCTCTGGTACAGGATGCCTGCCCGTGACAGTGTATGCCAGACACGTGGACTAACTTACGTGATTTGACGTGTGAATGCACGTTTGCATCTTTGAAAGTGAGCAACTTGTAAGTTCGAATGTAGGGAATTTACTGTAACGCTCCTATTATTGGAACCACTATTAATTGGACATTCCATTACTGATAGATCTATCACTCTGAAAATAAAAAATAAATCACTATGCTATTCACCACGCCTCCATGTACTGGGCAATATCTGTTTCAAAAAAAATAGGATGCTCTTTCTTCTGCCCTGTCATTTTACCATGAGCCTGTCTAGGAAGTGATTTGCACATACTTCATACCTGCAGTTATAACAAAGGCTTAGAAGCACAGGCTACACCATAAATCTATAACTCTGATCAAGCTGATCTCTCTAAGAAGTCCTCAGAAAGCCACAGGTCAGAGGAAACAGGGTAGGCAATTGTACATTCTGTTTACTCTGCGTTTATCTTTGTCATAAAAGGAAGCTGAGAGTCCTGGGAGGTCGTGAGCAGTCCTATACTGCGTAGTCTCCTCTGGGTCTGAACACCCAGCAGTTTTACCCACTACCCACCAGCGAGCCTCCCCAGTCATTATGGCAATGCAAGACACCCCATGCATATTAGAATGACACTTTTTTCTCAGTGTTATATTTTTAAGGTTATACGCTGTGTTGATTTAGGTAGTTCTACTCCACTGGTTCTCAGAGGGGACAGTATCACACATAGATACTATTTTAGAAATACATGGGTTTGACTTTAATGTATTAATCATCACAACCATCATTTGGTATTTGTTTAGTGCTTTCAGATCACGATTTATATATCTTCAAATGATTTTACCCCAGCCAAAAGAACAGAATTCCTGTAAATGCAATATTTCCTATGAGTATACATCTGTATTTTCATAGTTTCTGATTATTTTATTTCTCTCTCCTTTAGTCTGCAGTACTTGTTAGCCAATGCTTCTGTTCACCTACATGTCATCAAATTTTGCTGTCTCAGACTCTTATTTCTTCATACCATTTAATTTTAATTATCACCTTGTGACATAATCTAGGCAGGTTTGTTTATGTATAAGAAGGAAAGGGGAGAAAGAGTAAGCATGTTATCCATGATCTAGCTAATTACTGACCGAGCTAGGACTAAAACTCACTGGTAAATTGGAAAAACAGTAGCATCATTATGAGGATTTAGTTAGTTAATTATATCAAGAAATAAAATCATTCACACTTTAGTCAGTAGTGATGAGTACTACCAAGCCCGTACTTCCTTGGTTTATTTTAATATCCATTATTTTCAGAAAAACAGCACTCTTTAATACATAATGAAAATCCAGTTGCTCATAAGAATAAAATAGATCAGAATACTCCACATCCTTAGCTTTCGGAGCACAGGTACCTGGGGAATCATTTACCACTTAAGGGTATCAGCTCCTCCTGGAGACTTGGCTCAGCATCCTTTAGAAGAACTAAGAGCAGATCTCAAATACTCTCACCCTACATCTACCTAAATCAAGTATCTTTAATCTGCAGTGCTGTGGCCTGGCATAAATTGAATGGTTCCCAAACAACATTAGAGGTGATGACTCCCCTGTCTTTTCCCAATCTTTCATCAGCCCTTCTAGGAACAAGGAATTGAGACAATCTGCATTTCAGCTCTTCTTCCTTTCTTCCGCCCAGCTTTTATGAGGCCTGAGAGCGGGAGCTGGGCTTCCAGTAGTGCAGTCAGGAAGGAAGACCTTAGCTAAAGCCTTAATCACTAGCTTTAGAGGAACAAACTTGTCTATTCAACTGCTTCAGAATTTTATTGGATCTGTGTTCAACTTCTAATAGTATTTCTAAATACATGTTTGCTTTGTAAAACTTCTCCCCAATCTCCTCTTCATGTGCACAATCTTTGTAAATATGCCTTTTTCCATTTAATTTGGAAGCAAGGGATAATGTTCTTATCCCATTCAACTTCAGTTCACTCTTCTCCAATAGAAAATGAAGTCTCAACAGATTTGTTTCAGGATTCTTGAGTGTCTTTTTCTGTTCAGTTCAGTTCAGTCGCTCAGTCATGTCCAACTCTTTGCGACCCCATGGACTGCAGCACACCAGGCCTCCCTGTCCATCACCAACTCCCGGAGCTTACTGAAACTCCTGTCCTTTGAGTCGGTGATGCCATCCAACCATCTCATACTCTGTTGTCCCCTTCTCCTCCTGCCCTCAATCTTTCCCAGCATCAGGGGCTTTTCCAATGAGTCAGTTCTTTGCATCAGGTGGCCAAAGTATTGGAGTATTTTCTGTTAGGGTGAAATAAATCTCAGTGGAGTCATGTATAGACATTTTATTGCCATTTCTTTGTACAACTAAGCCCAACTTATTTTAGTTTTCCTTAAAAGTGCAGAGATGTTATTTCCCCCCTTAGTTAAATGACTTACAATTGAAGATATAGACTTCGATAGTGGAGGGAAAGACTTTGAATAGTAAATAAAGTTGATATTTCATGGTGATGATGGAATTGCAATAAATTCTGCAACTGAATGATTTGGGCATCCTGATATTTCCAGACTTCACATTTAGAAGTGTTGGTTAGTTGGCATCTTTTTATCTCTTAGTGTCTGAGTCCTTCCCTCCTATCCTCTCTCCCTCTGTTGGCCCCGTTGTCAGTTTCTTTCTGCCTTTTAAATACAGGGTGGCCACGAAAGCCCACACCGCTCTCCATCCTCACGTCTGCACAGCTACAGCCCACATCCCAAAGCCATATGTATGCTGCCTTACTCCGTTTGGCCATTCACACTGACCTTGAGTGGAGTCACAGGGTCTCTAAGAGTAACTCAAGATGACATTCATAGCTGGGCTCAGATTTCACCCTCATCTCGTGAAGCCAGTTTAACCCAACTACCAGAGTGTTCCCAGTGCCTACATTCACAGTTAACATATTTGGAGTATTAGATAAATGAAATGTATTGCATGGAAAATTAACCATTGACTGGAGATGAATCAGTGCCCATTTGGCGACTTAACCAGCCATTTCCTGCTGAATAAGTCTAAGCCTGAGAACATAGCAATAATTAAACCAAAAAAAGAAAATCACCCTGCCCCTTCATATTCCCAGAGAAACACACCATATCCTGTGTCTTATCTTAAAAGTAGAGAGATTTTATATGTCAGAATGCCTTGGGCAGGGGGGGAGACAGTGTATTGAAAAGTAAGGTACTGCTTTTTCAATTTCATCATTGTTATTAGGAGTTCCAAAATAAGTTGGCTTAAAAGTATGTAATTAAGCACTGAAAAACTAACCTTGCATTTGTTTTGCAAATAAACTACATTTTAATTTTTGCTTCTTTAGATTTCCATGTCCCATGGGAAGTTGAAGTGCTATGATAAATCAGCTACTGATAGGTGACCACTGTGTTTTTCTTAACCATGTGAAAGTACAAAGCAAAATGTTTCCTCATTTGATTCATTCAAAAATAGCAATTCTTATTTTCCTTAGGCTAGGATAATAGGTTTATGTCTGATTATTAGAAGTGCTTTATTCACCATCATTTCCTATAAGCTAGGTTTTTTGGAAATATTTTCACTGTTCTTTGCTATGAACAAAATCACCCTCAATGGTAGTGTTCTAACAAATCAAAACATTGCACTTTCAAGAACTCTTGATTAGTTTACTTTCTCCTCTACAGATATATTATGCTAATTATATAAACTTTAAAATAGGAATAGTGGAGAAAGACAAATGGTCTTCAGACACACCCATTGCAATACAGCCATTCCAACATTAAATATTTCTGGTTGCTGCTTTCTCTACTTATTTTCACGTGGTTATAATCATAGTCTACACAAATTTTGGTGCATCCTTTTTAAGTAACATTTTAATATATGTGTTTCTCTGTGTTTTTATGAGTATTTATAAACATTGAAGAGTTGCATGATATTCCATCTTGTAAACGAGCTAGTCTGTATTCATAATCATGTCTTATTTGTTACACATTTAGGAAAATTTTTATTTTTTTGCCCCTCAAATAAAATACTGCATTGAACATCTCTGTGAAAAATATACTTAGTCACTAACCACATAAATCTATACTGAGTGCTTATTGTTTGCCATGTACTGTTTTAGAAGTCGATAGAGCTGTGAAACAAATAGGGATCGTGTATATTCTAATAGGAGACCAGAGAGAAAGCAAGTACAATAATAACGTATCAGAAGTGGTGAACTGCATGAAGAAAAATACATCACAGAGTGGGGGAGGGATAGGTTGCAATTTTAAGTGAAGTGGTCAGGAAAGTGGCTTGAGAAATGACATTTAGGGAAAGACAGAAGAGAAGCAAGGAACAAATGTATGTGTTGGTGAACCTTCCAAGCAAAAGAGCATCTAATGCAGAAGACCCTACTCCTGTTGTTAGAAATATTTTGAGGAATAGAATTGTTGGACCAAAAAATATTAATACATGCAGTTTACAACACATTTTTAAAGTTGCATTTTTAAATTACATTATCCTTATAGCAAATATTGGTAGTAAAACTCCACTTGGAATGTGATTTTTTCATGCTCATATTTTTTAGAATAATGGCCATTGTGAGAAGGCTCTAAGTGTGTATGGCTTTCTGAATTTTTTAAATACTATACAGTCATTTAATAGAGTAATTCAGACATAATAATGTTATCAATATTGTATTATTGTTACTTGTTCCTTTCTTTAAATACGTTAGATATATATGAAAAACAGAGTTGTATTTGGCAGACACAACCAAAGCTTATTTCACCACGTACCTGAATTATTTTAAAGTCTGAAACACTTGTGAGATTGTCCATTTTTAGGAAGATTATGTTAGCACACATCCGAGAAGGATGCTGCTTGAGCCTCCCGGATTACTGTAAATAGACATGAGGAGGAACACGTGCTCATAAAATATGAAACAATAGTGCTTGTTTTGAACAAGGCAAGAAAATTAAGAATGGAATATTACCAAAGTTAGAAACCCAGAAGAAAATGGTGAGTTCTTGATTTAGAAACTTATTGCAAAATAATGAGTTTTTTTTTTCCATTTGTCTCTTACCCAAATGAGAACTCGACTGTGTCATTCTCAGCCCACTTTTCAAGTATATTTTCTTGCAGTATAAAAAAAAAAAAATGATGTTCTTTAAGTAAAAATGGCATTACTTCTGTGGCTTATAGTTTGCATTTCAATTCATGCATTAACATATGCCGTTGGAATGATCTTTACTCCCATTACCCCCAGTGTTTTTTTAATTTATTTTTAATTGGAGGATCATTGCTTTACAATGCTGTGTTGCTTTCGGCCATACAACAGCGTGAATCATCCATAAAGATGCACACACCCCCTCTTTTGAACCTCTCTCCCACCCCCCACATCCCACCCCTCTGTCCTCACACAGTCCCCTGTGTTATCCAGCAGCTTCCCACTAGCTCTCTACTTCACGTATGGGTAATAGATATGTTTTGATGCTACTGTCTCAATTCCCTCCGTCCTCTCCTTCCCTAGCTGTGTTCACAAGTCTGTTTTCTAGATCTGCATCTCTATTCCTGCCCTGCAAATAGTTTCATCAGCACCATTTTTCTAGCTTCCACATATGTGTTAATATATGATATTTGTTTTTCTCTTTATGACTTAGTTTACTCTGTATAACAGGCTCTAGGATCATCCATCTCAGTTCAACTGACTCAAATTTGTTCCTTTTTATGGCTGAATAATATTCCATTGTATTTATGTACCACAGCTTCTTTACCCATTCATCTGTCCATGAACATTTAAGTTGCTTCCATGTCTCGGCTATTGTAAATAACACTGCAATGAAATTGGGATATGTGCATCTCTTTGAATTGTGGTTTTCTCAAGGATTATGCCCAGTAATGAGATTGCTGGGTCAGATAGTAGTTTTATTTCTCTTTTTTTAATGAGTCTCCATACTGTTCTCCATAATGACTGCATCAATTCACAGGTGCACCAATAGTAGAGGAGGGTTCCGTTTTCTCAATATCCTTTCCAGCATTTATTGTCTGTAGATTTTTTGATGATGGCCATTCCAAGTGGTGTGAGGTAGTACCCCATTGTAGTTTTGATCTGCATTTCTCTAATAATAAGCAGTGTTGAGCATCTTTTCATTGGACCTCTGTATGTCTTCTTTGGAGAAATGTCTGTTGAGGTCTTCTGCCTGGCTGTTGATTGGGTTGCTTGTTTTTCTGATATTGAACTGCGTGTGCTGCTTGCATATTTTGGAGATTAATCCTTTGTCAGTTGCTTTGTTGGCGATTATTTTTTCCCACTCTGAGGGTTGTCTTTTCATCCTGTTGTACAAAAGCTTTTAACTGGATCCCATTTGCTTATTTTTGCTTTTATTTTCATTACTCTAGGAGGACCCCTATCATTTTAATATAAAGATATAAATAATTTAGAAAATCAAACACATATTGAATATTTTGTGAAATTGTTTAAAGATTTTAAATCACTGAAAACATTATGGTCACTCATTTAATTCACTAAAGATCAATATAATGCCACCCACGTGGTCACACATGGCCATTCCTCAACAGAGCAGAGACAGCCCTTCCTGGTCTGGCCTTCGCATCTCTAACCTTTGACTATCACCGCGTGCTCCTCCTTCTGTGAGCCCAGCCACACCGGGCCACTTGCAGCTGTTGCATCCTTCACATCCTCTGTATTTTCACGTACTCTGTACTTTCTACTCTGGGAGGAAAAAAGGCAAAATATCCACTTAGCTCCTCTTTACCCAAGCACATCCTCCTTATTCTTGAAGTATCACCTTTGGCCTCTTCCACGAAGCCTTCGACTCGCCTTACACCTGTCAGCGTGCGTCTGGGTTACATTTTCCTCCAGCTCTATTTCAGTGGCTTCCTTTGCCCTTGCTTCAGCCCTATGTCGTACTTGTCTATTTCTCTCCCCCAGATCAATGCTGTAAATAAACTACGAACTCCTGGAGGATATGAACTAGCTGGTATATTTATTTCCCTAATTCCTCCAACTATTACCTGACCCATAGTGGGCAATAAAACTAGTTTACATACTTCCATAGTTCAGAAAACAAAATATGAAATGTAGCTGTTGAGTCGAACAGCCTTATTTCCAAATGCAGGCCTGTATGGCTATCTTTGGTTTTGTTTTTGTTTTTGTTTTTGTTTTTGTTTTTCATTTATTTTTATTAGTTGGAGGCTAATTACTTTACATCATTGCAGTGGTTTTTGTCATACATTGAAATGAATTAGCCATGGATTTACATGTATTCCCCATCCCGATCCCCCCTCCCACCTCCCTCTCCACCTGATCCCTCTGGGTCTTCCCACTGCACCAGGCCCGAGCACTTGTGTCATGCACCCAACCTGGGCTGGTGATCTGTTTCACCCTAGATAATATACATGCTTCGATGCTGTTCTCTTGAAACATCCCACCCTCGCCTTCTCCCACAGAGTCCCAAAGTCTGTTCTATACATCTGAGTCTCTTTTTCTGTTTTGCATATAGGGTTATCGTTACCATCTTTCTAAATTCCATATATATATGTTAGTATACTGTAATGTCTTTATCTTTCTGGCTTACTTCGTTCTGTATAATGAGCTCCAGTTTCATCCATCTCATTAGAACTAATTCAAATGAATTCTTTTTAATGGCTGAGTAGTATTCCATGGTGTATATGTCCCACAGCTTCCTCATCCATTCGTCTGCTGATGGGCATCTAGGTTGCTTCCATGTCCTGGCTATTATAAACAGTGCTGCGATGAACATTGGGGTGAAAGTGTCTCTTTCAGATCTGGTTTCCTTGGTGTGTATGCTCAGAAGTGGGATTGCTGGGTCATATGGCAGTTCTATTTCCAGTTTTTTTTAAGAAATCTCCACACTGTTTTCCATAGCGGCTGTACTAATTTGCATTCCCACCAACAGTGTAAGAGGGTTCCCTTTTCTCCACACCCTCTCCAGCATTTATTGCTTGTGGACTTTTGGATAGCAGCCATCCTGACTGGCGTGTAATGGTACCTCATTGTGGTTTTGATTTGCATTTCTCTGATAATGAGTGATGTTGAGCATCTTTTCATGTGTTTGTTAGCCATCTGTATGTCTTCCTTGGAGAAATGTCTGTTTAGTTCTTTGGCCCATTTTTTGATTGGGTCATTTATTTTTCTGGAGTTGAGCTGGAGGAGTTGCTTGTATATTTTTCAGATTAATCCTTTGTCTGTTGCTTCGTTTGCTATTATTTTCTCCCAATCTGAGGGCTGTCTTTTCACCTTGCTTATAGTTTCCTTTGTTGTGCAAAAGCTTTTAAGTTTCATTAGGTCCCATTTGTTTATTTTTGCTTTTGTTTCTAAAATTCTGGGATGTGGGTCATAGAGGATCCTGCTGTGATTTATGTCGGAGAGTGTTTTGCCTATGTTCTCCTCTAGGAGTTTTATAGTTTCTGGTCTTACATTTAGATCTTTAATCCATTTTGAGTTTATTTTTGTGTATGGTGTTAGAAAGTGTTCTAGTTTCATTCTTTTACAGTTTTCCCAGCACCACTTGTTAAAGAGGTTGTCTTTTTTCCATTGTATATCCTTGTGTATGGCTATCTTTAAATGGCCCCACAGGTGACTGTTTTTATTTGTAAACAGTATGGACCACTTTGGAGTTACTGATTCTTAGCAAGTTGGCACCATTAACAAAGAACAGGTAAGTTTCGGTGCTGTGCCCAACCCCTTGAAAATACACCAAGAGCTTGTCAAGACCTTTCAAATGGTGCACTTGACTAAGCATGGGATGAGGCCAATAATTCTAAAAGTTAGGTGTTGGGATTTTAGCTTCAGTATTAAAGTTTCTGATGCTGAAGCTCCAATACTTTGGCCACCTGATAGGAAGAGCCAAATCATTGGAAAAGACCCCGATGCTGGGAAAGATTGAAGGCAGAAGGAGAAGAGGGTGACAGAGGATGAAATGGTTGGATAGCATCACCTAGTCGATGGTCATGAGGTTGAGCAAACTCCGGGAAAGAGTGGAGGACAGGGGAGCCTGGCGTGCTCCACGGGGTTGCAAAGAGTCGGTCGTGACTGAGCAACTAACATCAAGGACAGCAAGGTGTTAGGATGGCTTCTCTCTCTGAATAACATCCTAGGAGGGACATCTACGGACAAGCAGAGATGCAAGGAGATGCAGTAAGCTTGACTCGGCTGGACACACCGACCACCGGAAAATGTAAGACCGTTCCATCAGTCGACTCATAAGAACTCCTTAGAAGCGGGTCTGCTAAACCTGATGCCGGGATTTGGCTGATGAGAAGGGCGCTGGAGAAGCCGAAGCCCTGCTGCCTGTGTTTGGGAAGCTGATGTGGAAACAGGGGAGCCTGTTGAAGTGTGAGCACCTGAGCGGACAGTAGAAGCGCCGTGGGAGCCGTGCCCCGAGCTGTGTCGCGGGGCCCCAGGACTGCGGGAGAGACGCCTGTGGCTGCTCTGGAATCAGTGGGGGAGCGGTTCCTGTTAGCTATGGGTCATACAGGTGTGATCAGAGAAGACAGCTTGGTAGGAAAGCGGGAGAGAGAAGGCTGAATGTCTGGAATGGCGAGGAACTTAGCAAGAGGGCAGCACCGCGTAAGCTCTGCTGTGGTCAGTCACTGCAGGGAAGCAAACCTGGCCATGCCTAAGCGTCTCCCTGGCGCGTGGAAGGAGCGGGAGACTCACGTCTCCCTTCGCTGCCCAAAAGGATTTAGATCGCGGGCCTATTCCAGGAGAAGGGAACATCACCAGAGAGACGTACAGCGCGGTATGAACTAGGCATGTGAGACTGGGAGGAACCTGGCAAAACCCACTTGTTACACTTTCTCCGTGGCCCACCCACTGTTTCTACCTGGCCCAGGAAACGTGTTTACCAACATTTGCTCTTTGTTCATCTTCCTGTGAATTGCATTCCTTCTCTTTGATGTCCCAGACCCCTGACCTCTTTTCTTCAGTCCATAATGAAGCATATATCTTATTCTGCCTGTCTTTGGACTTTCCCAAGTTTATACAGACTCCCTGTATATACATATGTAATTAAATTTTATTTTCTCCTACCAATCTCTTGTGTCATTTTAACTGCTCAACCAGTTAAAGGAACCAAGGAGGTAAAAGGAAAATTTTAGCCTTCCTGCTGTCACCAACTCGTAATTCTAAGTCTACATTTCCAAGCAAAATGAAATTTATTGATAGAGTGCAATGTTTGAAGAAAGCCTAACATGAATAGGGTGAAGATCATACTTGTAGAAGCAGAATTCAGCATAAAGACACTTGATTCCTGGTATCTGGTTTGTTCTATAAATTCATGTTGAATCATTAGAAAGTGAGTATGACTGGAAATTGACTACAGTAGGAGAGAGATAAAGTAAGGAAAAACTATGATCTACTTGTGTTGAATTAGATATTGGCCCGGATAAAACAGATGGTCTCACAAAGACAAATGAAAGATGTTAAATCTGGTTTTTAAAATGATTGGTACTTCATTACTATAGAAAATTTAGACTAAAGCCTATTTATTGGCATTAGCTCATTTAAAACTTAGATACACCCTTTAAGAAGAAGAAAGTTGCAAAAAGCTATCTCCTATTTGTCTTGTCTCACAATATTTTAAGGTTGAGTCTATGTGTGTGCATGCTTGCATGTTAAGTCGCTTCATTTGTTTCCAACTCTTTATGCCTCTATGGACCATGGCCCACCAACTTCTCTGTCCCTGGGATTCTCCAGGCAAGAATACTGGAGTGGACGGCCACGTCCTCCTCCAGGGGATCTTCCTGACCCAGGGATCGAATCCGTCTCCTAAGTCTCCTGCCTTGGCGGGCGGGTTCTTTACTTCTAGCGCCGCCTGGGAAGACTGTATATACTATAGTATAATAAAGAATGAAATTTGACAATAATATTTATTCCAGTTTATAGTTAAGGAAATGGAAGCTCGACAAGGGTAAGTCACTTTAAAAGGAAAGGAAATACGAAGGGGGATGAGAAGTAAACATTTTGAACAGTAGGTTTAAGAAAAGCGTTTTTATGTTTGTTGCTTTATGTTTGTAACAAGCCCTCAGAAGAGTTTTCCAATCACCTGTAGCCTCTTTGTGAAATGGTGCTGGTTGGTCTTTTTCTGACTAGATCTCTTTCTAGACTCTCTGGATGTCTCCAGAGAGCTTAATCGTCTGAGATGGTTGTAGTAAAAGAACTTTACATGTTTATGGGGCACATTTATGCTGGAGAAGTAGTTATTTTTTATCTGAAATTCAAAGTTAACTGGCTGTCCCACATTTAATTTGCTGAACCTGGTTAGTGGACACAAGGGTGACCTCAGTGGATCATATTAATGCCCTGGACTTAGCAAGTCCCCCAGGAGACTGAATGCTCAGGCACAGCTGCAGGAAGGTTTTGTGTGGAAATGCTGCTGACCAGTTTTTGATTAGACATTGAGAAAGAAATGCTGCTGCTTAGGAGTACTGCCATCCTTAGGAGAGACTGGAGAACTGGGTGAGTCTTTGCCTGTAATTATAAAAGTCACATTTTGATGTGATTGTTAAGAACAGCCACCAGGGCACTGCTTCTTGAGGCTGGGAAATGTTAAATTGCTAAGTTAATGGAAGGAGAGAATTGTGGGCTTTGCTTTGTGCATTAGTGAAATCTAACAGGGTGTTATAGCGAGAGCTGCAACACTACTGCAGCGGCTTGTGAGCTGTAGGAATTTTTTCTCTCTCACCTAACGAAAACGTTCTGCTGAGAATATTGAAGACAGGAGTTGGGACTAGTGGTTCACTCATGTAGTCATTTAAGGGCTGAGACTAACAGTGTCTCTACCTTCCTTAGGGTCACTTCATTCCTACTCCAGCCAGAACAGAAATGCAAAGAGCATGAATAAGTTAACATGCACAATTTTATGGACAAAGCGTTAATATCGACACACAACACTCCTGTTTGCAAGAGGTTAGCTCTGTGACCACACTAGTTGCAAAGGAGGCTGGGAATGTAACCCATCTATGGTTCTATTAATATTAGTATGGAAAGGGGAATATGAATTTAGGTGAACCAATGTAATTTACATTATATCCTCGAGTTGCTTTACAGGGCTTTTAGGCTGAGAGAAAGAGACAGAAAAAAAGCAAGGTACTATTTTAAATACTAGAGGGAATAACATACTTTAAGGGTGTCTCATTCCTCTGGGTATAATTCTGACTCTCTGTGAGTGATCTTTACTCACTGAATTCAGATCCTAATATCAACATGATATACAAATTTTCTACCTGAAAAATTAATAAATATGCTATTTCTCCAGTCATTTATAAAAAACTTCGCTGTCACGTGTTTTAAATGCATTTCAAATCTTGTGTATTACAAGACACCTGGCCAGTTCTTCCCAAGTGGTGAGGTCTATTGATAAGCAAAGGTAATACTCATTAGATAGTAATTGCTCATTTAAAGTGCCACATAAAAGAAAAGTAGGAGGAAGAATTTTGAACATTTATGGAGGGTGACATTTGATCAGATCAATCCCTATCTTGGACATCTTTTATTAGGATAATACAAATGAATTCTTATCATCAAGAGATGTATTTTCATGACAGATTGAAAATCTGAACTTGTCAAAAGCATGAAAAGTCTGATAACAACTGAAATATACAGAATATACAACCAATACCAATCCGGAACCAAGTTGAAGGTCAGTTCTGTTTGAATATCCCTAATAGCAAAAGATGCAGTCCTGCTTCCATTTAAATTTATGTTCAGAATAGCATGAGTACTGATGGACATTCAAATGCTAAATAAGCACAAAGCATTAGCTTGAGTGATGGAAATCATCAAAACCACTCAAAACCTAGTAACATACTGTTGACAGCCAGACACTGCATTTGCATTACTCAGTTGTTTGATGCCTCAAAAAAACAATATTTTTTTTATAGTTTGTGGCAGTGTTCAGTTCTGAGTAACCTGAATTTTGTAGCACCTTCTTACTCTAGCCCCAAAAAAGACATGGTTTTGTTGATATTTCTAGAAAAATAGCAATAAACCTATCTCAGTGTAATAAAGGAATAATTTGAGAACAAGACCTTTCCTGAGTATATGAATAGATTATTTTTAAAAAATAGATGTGTTTTGTAAAATTGTATTTATTTTTGCACCAACAAACAGTGCCCTATAAGTAGAAAACAAGTAGAAATAAGTAATTTAAGTAGAAAATATAGTAAGCAGAAAAACCTAGAGTTCATGAGTTTTGAGAGTTGTTTTATTCTCTGTGGAATATCACTGAGAAACTTTACAGACTATGTTTTCATTATATAAACAGATATAGGAGCAATTTCTTCCCTTCCCTCCAGAAATACCATATAATAAGTTTAAAGGGTAGACTTTGTAAGAACATAAAAAAAGCTTTCAGTGTGAAATACAAACAAATAAAATAACTGGGGAATTCATTTCTTTTAAGGCCCCAGCTCTAATGGGTGGCCCCTTTGACACTGTGTATTTCCAAATCATAGTGAAGCCCCTGGGGAGCATCTTCTGTCCTGACTCAGACTGTAAGCCATGTGCATCCCGGAATGAACTGCCACTGGAAGTCCTCCTGCCTCACTCCAGTAAAGCTCCCTCTAGTTGGGCACCAGTGTGATTAATATTTAGAATTTTAGTTCTGCTTGCTTTGTGATTTCCTGTCTTGCCTTTGGTGATCCAGCTGCCATGATGAATTCTTGGTTCCTAAAGGCCTGGTGACCTGATGCGAAAAACTGACTCATTAGAAAAGACCCTGATGCTGGGAAAGATTTGAGGGCAGGAGGAGAAGGGGACGACAGAGGATGAGATGGTTGGATGGCATCATCGATTCAATGGACATGAGTTTGAGCAAGCTCCAGGAGTTGGTGATGGACAGGGAAGCCTGTTGGGCTGCAGTCCATGGGGGTCACAAAGAGTCAGACATGACTGAGCGACTGAACTGAATTGAACGGAAAGGCCCGGTGATAGTGACTTGATTTATTAGGTTAAAAGCCAATAATTAGAGAGGCAAGTGTCAGTAGAAAGGAAACGTGCTTTAATCAGAATAGCCACGGATGACCGTAGTGGTCCAGTGGTTGAGTCCATCTTGCAATGCAGGGAACACCAGTTCGGTCCCTGGTCCAGGAAGACCCCACTCGCCTTGGAGCATCTAAGCCCGTGTGCCACAACTCCTGAGCCTGAGCCTGCACCTGCTGAGGCCCATGTGCCCTAGTGCCTCTGCGCTGCAATAGGAAGCCTCTGCGCTGCAGCTAGATAACAGGCCCCGGTCGCTGCATCTAGAGAGAGCCTTGTGCAGCAACGAAGACCCGGTGCAGCCAAAAATAGCCAAATAAATACAATTAGTTTTTAAAAAAAGAATAGTCAGCCATCTGAGGAGAAGGTGGGCTTATATCTTGAGACCAACTCTGAAGATTCTGCTCCGCCAAGACAGGTCTTAAATGGAAAAGGGGGAAGGATCTCAGTGAATTGTGGAGGCAGAAAGTTGGGCTCCGCATCCTTCTCCGTTGCATGTCGAGTGGACATCTCTCCCTTCAGATGTTGTCTTGCCTTCATGATCTGCCTGCAGGATGCTAAGGGGGCTCTTGGGGGTAGAGAGCTAACTATTCCGTAACTACTTCATTCTTCACTCTTCTTTTTATCTAGGAAAAGAATCAGCAGGCTAGGCAAGGCATGGGGAGAAAGGCTTAAGTCAGGAGCTAGGTTAAGTTGCCTGGTGATCTCATTCCTATAACTAGGTCCTTTTAAAGTTAGAGGGAAAGAGAAAAGGGCAAATGGGAAAGGGGAAAGGAGCGGCTTTCAATTGGGCTAGATTCTCAAACAGCCCTGAGGGAGATTTAGTAAAACAGACACCGTTTTGCTTTCCAAATTTCCCTGTAATTCCAGCGACCTGGAATATAACACAACCAGAGTACAGAATTACTCTGTTCCCCAGCTTTGACATTTTTTTCCTGGGCCTACTCATACATTACTGAAATCAGATGGGTGTGGCTTGAGAATATTGATTTTTTTGTGTGTGATTTTACTCTTCACAGTGACTAACAATAAGCTGAATTATGGAAACCACAAGTGGAAAAGCAATTCTAGCATAGCGCAAATGTAACTTCTATTGATGGCATTCATAAAAATAACTATGAAATCATAATGTGCTTAAGTGAGTGTCTATATTTCTCATCATCATTCATGGTTCCATTATTTCAAGTACTTCAAATTCAGGATCTGAAATTCAAATATTTCAAATAAAGTCCATCTAGTTTTTCCAAATGTAACTTCAGATTAGTTAGTGACTAATCAACTTATGCTTTAAAAGTCAAAAATATTACTCATATTTTGAATGCTATTGAGAGTCCTAAAATATAGCTTGAACATATCTATTTCTGACTCTGCTGATTCTAACAGATAGGTGGTTCATTGGAACAAAATATAGAAGCCAGAAACAGATTTACACATGTATGATCTCCTGATTTATGACCAAAATGTCACTGAAATGCTTTGGAGAAATAATAACGTTTTCTAAAATGGTGCTGGGTCAGTTGGTTATCCACTGGGAAAATGTAAATCTTGATTCCTGCATCACACCATACACAAAGTCAGTTGCAAGTGGATCATTGATGAAATGTGCAAGTTAAAAAATAAAACTTCTAGAAGACATCATTGTAGAATATCTTAATTACCTTGGCATAGGCATAAATTGCTTAGACACAATGCATAATCAAAATATATGATAACAATTCCTACAAATCAGTAAAAAGAATGAAGCAAACTTCAATATACAAAAGTCCTATACTGACATTTCATGAAGGAGAATACCCAGATGTGTAATAAATTGTGCTCAATATCATTAGGAAAATGAAAATAATTTCATCACCACTAGCATGCTTTAAATGAAAGGCAAATTACCAAGGTTGCAGGAAGATGTGGAGCAACTTAAGATTTCATACACTGTTTGTAGAAATGTAAGTTAGTACAGTATCTTTGTTAAACTCTTTGCCAGCATAAACTATTTGATTACTTTATGACTCAGCATTTGATTCATAGAATCAACAGACACACCTATTACTGTGCAAGGAAAGGTATAAATACTGTGTGTGTACATATATACATATATAAATACATACATACATATTTAGTTATGTATTTATAAGAGCATTAACTATAAGAGTCCAAATTAGAAACAATTCAAATCGAATTTTCAGCACCAGCAAAACTAAGAAACAAATTTCTGGACAGTTACGCAATGAAAGTCTATTTAGCAAAGAAGACGTGAACAGGGTACCATGGTACCAAATTGATGAAAATCACATAAGCAATGTCTCGTGAAAGAATTTATACACGAGTACATTCCACCTGATTCCTATTATGCAGAGTTCCCAACTAATTAAGCAAAACTAATCTATGATAATTGGGACAATAGTGACTTTGGGTACTTAATGACTGGATGGGATCATGAATGCTTCTGAGTTTCTGGTCCTAGTCATATCTCTATCCACAATGATGACAAGGATGGGTGACTTTAGGGAAATTCATAAAGTCATCCATTTAAGACCAGTGTACTTTCCAGCATATATGTAATTCTCAAAATAAGACACTTTTAAAATATGTTGAACGATTTTACATATGGCAACCTAGTGAAAATGCTATATCTTTTTATATCTCTAAAAATTACGTAAATTTCAAAAATTAGTTTTTGAATATCACCAGAAGACTCCCCTCCCTAGACTGGAAAGAGAGGAAGGATTCTCATAAAAAGTGTTTTGAGGGTAGCATACAGATGGACTCTAAGCATAAATTCCAATTCTATTACTTTCTGGTTGAGTAACCTTCAGTTCAGTTCAGTTCAGTCACTCAGTCGTGTCAGACTCTTTGTGACCCCATGAACTGCAGCACACCAGGCCTCCCTGTCTATCACCAACTCCCAGAGTCCACCCAAACCCATGTCCATCAAGTCAGTGATGCCACCCAACCATCTCATCCTCTGTCTTCCCCTTCTCTTCCTGTCTTCAATCTTTCCCAGCATCAGGGTCTTTTCAAATGAGTCAGCTCTTCGCATCAGGTGGCCAAAGTATTGGAGCTTCAGCTTCAACATCAGTCCCTCCAGTGAACACCCAGGACTGATCTCCCTTAGGATGGAAGGGTTGGATCTCCTTGCAGTCCAAGGGACTCTGAAGAGTCTTCTCCATTGCCACAGTTCAAAGCATCAATTCTTCGGTGCTCAGCCTTCTTTATAGTCCAACTGTCTCATCCATACCTGGCCACTAGAAAAACCACAGCCTTGACCAGACAGAGCTTTATTGGCAAAGTAATGTCTGTGTCTAATAGAATGGCAGTGATGAGATAACCTTGGGCAAGTTAATTCCGAGTCTGTAACCGGTCACTGGGCTTCCCAGGTGGCGCTGGTGGTAAAGACCCCGCTTGCCAATGCAGAAGACAAAAGAGATGCAGGTTCCATCCCTGGGTCAGGAAGACCCCCCCTGGAGAAGGGCATGGCAACCCAACTCTAGTATTCTTGCCTGGAGAACCCCATAGACAGAGAAGCCAGGAGACAGTGAAGGATGGGGAAGCCTGGTCGGCTGCAGGTCATGGGGGTCTCAAAGAGTCAGACACAACTTAACAACTGAATAACAACAATGAACAGCCTATCACTAAACATAGAATCCACTTCATAGTGACCATCTGAGGATCAAAATAGTTAATGCATGTATAGCGCTTCAGCCTTATTACATAGCAAGAATTTAATAAATTACCTGTGACCTATTGTTATTTTGTTATTATTTTATTGTCATTTTAATGCCATTGTATTATGTGTATTAGATCTATAAAGTAACAATCAAAATAACAGTATGAATATGTTAGGTAACCTTAGATAAGTCACTCATGGTCCTTATTACTTGATTTTGAAGCTTATAGAATGGCAGTATCACTACAAGCAGTAATAGCTGCAAACACCACTAATACCTGCAGAGTGATCTACAACTTGGGACCCTGATTCCGAATTCTTACTGTGAGCCACTCTTCTCTATATGTAGCCTTTTAAGAATGTCTGTCGGGATGGGCCAGGGTTTGCTGTGGTGACAAGCAACATCAAACTCTCACTGGGATGTGGCACAAAGATCTGTGAGCCCTGTGGTCACTCTGAACCCCAGGCACACAGAGGCTCCATCTTATCACACGATCATCAGGGCAGGGAGAAGAAAATGTGAGGAATTGCCTACTGGCTCTCAAAATATTGCCTGGATGTGTTTCAGGCTATTCCTGCCCTCACAGTTTTAGCCATAGTGCGTCATAGAGACATGCTTAATCCCTTCAGGTGGTGGGAAATCATTCCAGGAGGCGGGGAGCCAGAAAGATTCGGTGAATACCACTAAAGACTATCACGAATACTAAGGGTATTCTTTTCCTCAGATATGAAAACGAACCTGAAAGTCCTCAGTAAAATGTAAAATGTTGCATAACTGGAAACTTACTATTTAATCCAAAATTTCTCTCTCCAATGAGGCGATACATGTTGAATTTCACACTGGGGCAAACATTAATTGTATTAACACTGTTTTTTGTTATCTGTATTAGTCTTCATTAACTCTAAGTTTTGTTACTTGGATAACCAATATTTACATCTTATGAAATTAGTATGTTTTAACTATTTTTTTAATTTCATGACTGGATATTATAGATGTTATAGTCCTTATGTTTTCTATTGGAGTTAAATTTGGAAATTTTGCCAGTTGAAAGCTGTAACTATAAATAGGATAAGTATACTGAAAGACTTTCTATAATTAAGCAGTGTATGTGTGAATCATGGTTTTTCAGCAGGTTTATGTTGAAATCATTAAGCTATTTTTACTAAAAATGATCCAGTAATTACAAAGTTCAATATCTAATTTAGAGTTACATGGCATATGAAAAAGTGAATATCTTACAGGGAGCCAAAATTGGTAGTTTTTACACATACTAATGTGCAAATTATGTGAAAGTGTTTTGAGATAGTAACCTTATACAATAAGATGAAAGCAATGTACAAATTCAGTATAATAAAATAATTAGTTATAGATAATAAGTGGCAGTTTTCACTGAGGTCTGCAGAGAACATGTACTGTGTCCTTTGACCTGCCAGCATATTCACAGATGGGGCTTCCTTGTGGATTGACATCACATAATAAAAACAAGAGTCCAAGGTCTTCATCAAAGGCACGCTTCTTTTGGATGCCTTTTCCATGTTCAAGTGCCACGAACACTGCACAGGACAAACGCAAGTCTTCAATCTCAACATTTTCATAGTGCTTAAAGATATTGCAAAACTGGACGGCATAGCTATGCTTTAGATCTTCTAATGAAGAGTACTGTCATTGTTGTTTACTCTCTAAGTCACGTCCAGCGCTTTGTGACCCCATGGACTGCAGCCAGCCAGAGTCTTCTGTCCACGGGATTTCCCAGGGAGGAATGCTGGAGTGGTTGCCATTTCTTTCTCAAGGGGATCTTTCTGACTCGGGGATCAGACCTGCCTCTCTTGCGTTGGCAGGCAGATTCTTTACCACTGAGCCACCCAGAAGCCCCCAGTAAAGAATAGAAACAGTCAATTGGGAGCAATCTGTACAAAAACCCCAACATTTGGGGGTTTAAGTGGGCAACAGTTTGCCCCAGCCAATAGTAATGTAAGAGGTTTTTGTTGTTGCTTTTTAAAGATCCCCCAGCAATTTACTAAGGCTGTATTACTAAAAGAAAAAATTGTAAATGCATTATCGCACAATAGACAAGATCTTTTAAATGTGAAGGCATGAAGTGTCGATGAGCCTGTGAAGTAATAAGAACTCTGCAAACACTGCTGGCGGGAGTGTTTGCTGCTTGAAGTGTCCACGAGACTGTGGAGTGATGAGAACTCTGCAAACACTACTGGCAGGAGTGTTTGCTGCTGCCTTCTCCCCAGGACAGGCTACATCTGGGGATCAACTTCTGTCTTTCCTGGTTGAGAAGAGAGCAGGAATACTACTGAAAATGTATGTCCTACTTTTAAGCAAATAGGAGGAGGGCAGGGAGCTTTTTGCCTTCTGCTTCTTCTCAGTTGCCTTCAGCTCAAAATAATTCTTATGCCAAGTGGCATATTTGAGGATGGCATATTCTGCTACACTTTCAAGACCTTACTTCAAAAACCACAGTAGTCAGCTACATGAGTGCTTGTTTTTCTTTTCTTCATTGTGTTAAAGACTTTGAAATTTCTTTTTAAAATTAAAACCAAAGGGGCAGCTCACTATGTAAAGTGAATAAAAATTCAGTCTGGAAAGAGGGAAGAGAAAGAAATAAAGGAGAGAAGCAACAGCCCAAACTGGGTCTTTATGAGACTTTGCTGTGAAAACCAAACAACTAGAGAAGAATATAGGACTGGGAAGAGGAAATTGTATCAATAAGAGACAATTGATAAGTGAACCAAAACTGAAAAAGACACATGTACCCCATTGGTCATTGCAGCGCTATTTACAGGAGCTAGGACACCGAAGCAAACTAGATGTCCATCGACAGGTGAATGGATAAAGAAGCTGTGGTATGTATATACATAATGGAATATTACTCAGCCATAAAAAGGGACGAATTTGAGTCAGTCCTAATGAAGTGGGTGAACCTGGAACCTATTATACAGAGTGAAGTAAGTCAGAAAGAGAAAGATAAATATCATATTCTAACACATATATATGGAATCTAGAAAAATGGTACTGAAGCATTTATTTACGGGGCAGCAATGGAGAAACAGACATGGAGAATAGACTTATGGACATGGGGAGAGGGGAGGAGAGGGTGAGATGTATGGAGTAACATGGAAACTTACATGACCACATGTAAAATAGACAGCCAACGGGAATTTGCTGTAGGTCTCAGGAAACTCAAACAGGGGCTCTGTATCCACCTAGAGGTGTGGGGTGGGGAGGGAGACGGGAGGGAGTTTCATAAGGGAGGGCATGTATGTATACCTATGGCTGATTCATGTTGAGATTTGACAGGAAACAGCAAAATTCTGTAAAGCAGTTATCCTTGAATTAAAAAGTTTAATAAATTTTAAAAAGAGAGAGACAATTGAAAGAAAAGGAGCAGCCTAGGGCACAGAAAGAACCTGATGACTGATGTTGAATATTTATAAGAAGAGAGGACAACATATTCTGTGCCTCATGAAGGATGCATCAAGCTAAGACAGCTCTCTCAAAAGGCAGAAGGCTCAACATTGCTGGAAGCATAAGTGCCTGGTTGATTGCATCTTTACGAAGCATGTTGTGGATAGGGTTATTCCATTCAAACAGAGATTAGGTTAGAAGGTCTTCCCTTCTGGGTGAGTCCATCTGCTATGGATATTGAGGGTCAAAAATGATGTAAACGTCCACCACAACTCTGGTACAAAACAGAAGCCAAGGACAGCATCAGCCACTCCTGACCTACCTGGTCGCCTTCTTTCATCCCTACCTTCTGCAGGTAACTGTTCTTAAATGCTGCTTCTTACTGCATCTACTACCCTTTCCTTCCGTTTATGATAAGCAAGAGGGACAAAGGCTAACAAGATGAGCAAGGGTCCAGTTGTATGAGAATCTCATTCACTAATCCTGGTGATCAGTTACAGCTGTTTCTAGAATTACAAGTCCCCCAAGCCTCTTCATTAATCGGCTTGCAGTTATTCATTTTTCCCACACCTTCTAGCCCAAATTTGCTGTGGCATCCTGCCGTGTTCAAAGGAATGTCTCACAAGCAATGAAAAAAAGACAGGGTATCTTTAGAATATTGGCCAGCAGCTGATTTAGTTTAATCTCTCCCCACCCACGCTGTACTACATTGACTAATTTGTAAAGAAATGGCTAAATGAAGATATTAATTATTTGTATTTGGTGCATATGCCCTCAAGAACACCATTATATTTTAATTCACTTTTTAACGAGTAAGCTGATATTATTTTTTAATTATTTCCCATCTGGCATGCATGCTAATAAAGAAAAGAAATCTACTAATTTGTGCCATATGAAATTTAACCTTTTTTTTGGGTATTTTCTAATTACATAGTTCTGGAGGAAATCAAACTGGAAAAGCTAGGTTTAATCTTCTTGCCTTTTAGTTCTCAAACACAACCATTTAGTGAGAGAGAGATGAAACACTTGTTTTTGGAGTGTTAACAATATGAGGACAGTTATCTCTCTAGTATTTGTCTTTATTTTCAATCAGGCTTATGTAAAACCTGAATACAGCAAGGTAAACTGGTTATCCTGCAGAATAATTCAGGGCCATCCAAATCCTCAGAGAATTTAATTATATTCTGTCTCATTTTAATGGGGTGGATTATGATCAATTTTTTTTGAAATTCTGCAAACCACATGTATGTCTGGTAAGTCCCTATTTACTTATTTACTTTACATGATACCAGCATGTGGGTCCCAAGAGATTATACATGTACACATACATGGGGCATTAACACTTCTAGGTGCTAAATCTGCATGAGTCAATTTGTTTCAATTCTGGGAATAATTTTCTTGATTCATATTGTGCATATTATGTGTACCTATGGACAATTGTGTATGTTATTAATAAATGAAATTAGCAAGAAAAATTAAATATAAAGACTTGGATATTAATGAATCTTCACATATTTTTCAACATACAGTTGAAAGTTTTCAACAAAAATTATATTTCAATATAATGAAAAACCTTATCCGTAGGCTTTCTTAGATGGCTCAGAATGAAACCCTTACTGCCATTTAGGTAGGTTGCGGGTTGTCTGGAGGAGACCGCGTTCTCACAGCAGCATTTGAATGAGTCCCTGTTAATTCACTGCAGATGTGAAACTTTCCGGGAGGTGAGACACCTCAGGCGGCAGCGCAGCTGGTCCGTCTCCACTCTGTAAGAGGAACACCAGATCTGGAAGGCTTGCTTCTGCCTCACTGCCCATCTCGCGCTTCCATGTAAGGGGATGTCCACATTGCCGCCACAGCCTCATCAGTGGGGAGAATACAGTGTTTCCTCCGTTCTCCCTGGACAAGTGCTTCCTCCCTGTGTTTCTAGAATCAGAGACAGTCCATTCCCCTGCATTCAATTCTGGGGCCTGGTCTAGTGCCCTTCACCGGGGCGCTGCCAGCGCTGACTTGAATCTACGGCTACAGCTGGAAACACGCTCCCCGGCACCCGACGGTCGTTGTTGTCCCTAAAGTTTGTGTGAAACTGCTGCTGCTGCTCCGTCGCTCAGTCGCGTCCGACTCTCTGTGAGCCCGCTGACTGCAGCACCAGGCCTCCCTGTCCTGCACCATCTTCTGGAGCTTGCTCAAACTCATGTCCATCGAGTCGGTGATGCCATCCCACCATCTCATCCTCTGTCATCCCCTTCTCCTCCTGCCTTCAGTCTTTCCAGCATCAGGGTCTTTTCTGATGAGTTGGCTCTTCACATCAACTGGCCAAGTATCAGAGCTTCAGCCCCAGCATTTGAAAGTGCAGTGAATCTTTAAGATAATGGAAAGAAAATAGAATTGCCTGTCAAGTGATGCCCTGTTTCTCTCTTGCTTACTATCCTCATGACTTGGAACAATTTCCTTAAGTCTCCCAAGTCATTGGTAAAATGTCAGTGATAGTCCACCTGAGAAGGCTGGCATGGGAACCACACAAACTAATGAACATGAAAATATGTCTTGCAGATCACAGTACAACAGAACTATGTCTATTCTTATGTGTATGATAAAAGTAGGTTTAAAAAATAATCAGCTATCTAGAAATAATTCTGCAATAACCTAAATGGGAAAATAACTTTTAAAGAGAATAGATACATGTATATGTATAATCAACTCACTTTTCTATACACCTGAAACTAACACAACAGGGTAAATCAACTATACTCCAATATAAAATAAATTTTTAAAAAATAAAAATAATACATTGTGAATCAACTATGCATCAATAAAATTTTTAAAAAGCATTAAAAAATAAAGAATAAATAAATATAATACTCATCATTCACTCAGGAAACCTGCAATTGTTGTATAATATCATAGTCCTAGAAAAAATGTAATATATATCTAGGTTTTTCCCTGAAAATAAGCCTAGTAGTATTCAAGTACTTCAAATACATATTTGCATCCTTTTGCTATTAACACTCTTTGTGTATAAAAGTCATATCTTTATTTCTTTTTAAACTTAAAATAAGAGTCTTTTTATCCAATTACATTGAGCCGAGTAGTGGATGATCTTTTAAAAAGATTCCTAAATGGATATTCTGTAATGACTCATCCAAGAAAATACCTTTTCTATTTAGAAGTCTGCACTTCTATTTTATTCTTTAGTCAACCACGTAATTAACCATATAGCTTTAAAAAGTTTGCTGTATCAATCAACCAGAGGCCACTTGGTCATTTCTTCATTCCTCCATTTAGGAGAGTGCCTCAGGTCTGTGGATGGTGGCAGGGGGCTTTCTGTAAAATTTGTGATAGGACCTGGTGCTCCGTTAGTAAATACACAAGACAACTTTTCCCTTCAGTTTGATAATGAGGTTATTGATTCAGCTTAGCCTGTGTTCTGGAAACGGAACCTCACTGAAGGGCTTGGTAAACAACTCTCTGGATTTCTCCCTCATAAGACGGCAATCTAAATGCCTAGCCTGAGCTTCCTTATAAAAACTGTGAAGCTGAAATCTCTGCTTTATTTCAACAGCTGGTGGTCTACGCTGGTAAATTGCTCTGCTAACGCACAAATCCAGGAGTTTAGAAAGTTAGAAAGAAAGAATGGAGAGTCCACCTGCTGCTCCAGCAGCTCACACCTTCCCCTGAGCTCCCAGCACCCCCGGTGGCGTGTCTCGGGGCGTCGGTGTTTCGTGCGAAGGCATTTTCACTCCGGTGAAAACCACCTTGGGACTGTCCTTCGTGAGCGGCTCATCAAGTAGCTTCATCCGTTCATTCTCTAACGTAATTCTCAGTGTTCACAGGGGAAGTATTTTTAAATAGTTTTCTTCCTTGACAAAAATACGACTTCTTCATAAGTTAAATTATTCACAATAGTCTAGAACAATTGATATTTTCTTTTTGAGTCACCTAGAACCTCGTTCCAGAGCTGAGATATGACTGGTCTCTGTTAGGACATCAAAACCCAAAGCGCACAATTATAACCCAAGAGACTTAGACTGGGACTTGCTCTTTCCCTAACTAGCTGTGAGGTTTAATTTGTGCTTCAGTTTCATTGTCTGTGTGATCCTGGAGAGATCATTTGACTTCTTTTCAGCCTCAGTTTTCTCATCTGTGAAAGTTGTTAACAAAAGCGCTTACCAGTTAGCACTGTTATAAGAAGTCGATGATGCGATGGTTCTGAAGGCCCTGGAGCAGCACTGGGCCCGTGTTAAGAACATATGTGTTTCCTGTAATAATGTAATACTAATCTGCTTTGTCATAATTCCTATATTATCTCATCTCACAGACTACAATGAAAACCAGATGACTTAGTAAATTCTGTACTAGTTTGTATTGCTACGTAGTCAGTTAGTCACCACAAACATACCATCTTAACACAATGCCCATCCATTATCTCACAGCTTCTATAGGTCAGAAGTCCAGTTCTAGCTTAGCTGAAGTCTCTGCTCAGGGCCTCACTAGGTTGAAACCGAGGTGTCACCTTTTCTTCTTTCCTGGATCTCAAGATTCTCTTACAGTCCCAGGTGGCTGTTGAACACATGTCATTTCTTCATGGCTGTGGAACGAAGCTCTCCATTCCTTGGTGGATATCTAGGAGGGATCTCTCCCAGCCAATAGACACTGCCTGCCATTCCCACCATGTAATCTGTCCCTGTGACAGTCGCTTTCTTCCAGGCCAGGAAGAGCGTGCCTCACTGCTTTCCAATTCCTTTACACCAGAGGAAGAAAACTCTGCTTTAAAGGGCTCGCCGCATTAGGTTAGGCCACACAGATCACCTCCCTTAGCCCTATAAGGTAGTGTGATCATGTCTTGATATCTGGTCATGCTCACAGGATCCACCCTGACTCAGGGAAGAGATGGGAGGTGGTGATGGGTGGATGGGAGAGGATACAGGGGAGGGAAACAGAATTCTGCCCTCAAATATGACAAGAAGTGAAAAGTAAAAGTGATATACAAATATGAAATGCACATTATTGTAATTTCATTATTGTTATCATTAGGATCATGATAGCAACAAGTTTTTAACCTCATACCACACTATTCCACTTATTTTCAATGGCTTAAATTAGCTATAAAGAGTACTGTAATTTCAAAAATTTGGAAATTATGTCATTCCTAACTCCTTAAATTTGTATTCTTTTTAGGGCGTTTACTTCCCACATTCTACCCTTTGATCTTTGTTCCTAAATCATGACACTCCCCATGAACAAAGTCCCTCAGAGAAATGCACTTCAGTTGGAGTCACCAGTTCATAAAGAGCTCAGCCTTCATCGCATTTACAGGGACACACCAACCCTGAAACTCCCCATAGGTCAGTTGTACTTAACCAGCAACCTCAGTGTCCATCGACAGATGAATGGATAAAGAAGATGAGGTCCGTAGATACAGTGGGATACTACTCAGTCATAGGAAGGAACGGAATAATGCCACATGGCTGGGCCTAGAGAGCGTCATACTGAGCGAGCTAAGTCAGACAGAGAGTGCAAGTATCATGTGTTATCACCTAAATGTGGATCTAAGATCTGATACAAATGAACTTACTTACAAAACAAACAGGCTCACAGACTTGAAGAAGAACAAAAACTTAGGGTTACCAGAGGGGAAAGTGGTGGGGGATAAAGCAGGAGTTTGGGACTGACGTATACATACGTCATACATATATAAGGTGGGCTTCTCGGGTGCTGCTAGTGGTAAATAACCCACCTGCCATGCAGGTGATGTAAGGGATCTGGGTTTGATCCCTGGGTCAGGAAGATCCCCTGGAGGAGAGCATGGCAACCCACTCCAGTAGTCTTGCCTGGAGAATCCCAAGGACAGAGGAGCCTGGTGGGCCACTGTCCATAGGGTCACAAGGAGTTGGACTTGACTGAAGCAACTTAGACGCATGACATAGATGAAATAGGCAACCAGCGAGTGTTCTCCATGTCTGCATCTCCCCTGCTGCTCTGCAAATAGGTTCTAGATCCCGTACATGTGTGTGAATATCAACATTTGTTTTTCTCTGACTTACTTCACGCTGTATAACAGGCTCTAGGTTCATCCACCTCATTAACACTGACATACTCGTGGACGCATTGCAGGAAGGGGAGGAAAGGATGAACTGAAAGAGGAACATGGAAACACATACATCACCATGTGTAAAATAGCTAGCCAGTGGAAATTGGCTGACTCGGGGGCTCAACCCAGTGCTCTGTGCCAACCCAGGAGGGTGGGATGGGGGTTCTGTGAGGTGGAAGGGAGCTTCAGAAGGGAGGGGACGTATGTCTGCCCACGGCTGATTCATGATGATGCATGGCGCAAACTAACACAGTATTGTAAAGCAACTACCCTCCATTTAAAAATAAGTAAATTTAAATTTTGAAAAATGGATAATCAGCAAGGACTTACTGTATAGCACAGGAAACTCTACTCACTTTTTGTAGTAACCTGTATGGGGAAATAATCTGAAAAAAAAAGGATGTGTATTATGTGTAACTGATTCAGCTTGCTGAACACCTGAAGTTAACACAACGTTTTTAATTAACTACACTCCAGTGTAAAGTAAAAACTAAATTGAGAAATAAAGCAAATTAAGGAAAAACTGAACTTTCCCAATGCTTTAGTGATATTTAATCCAGGAAATATGTGACAGACTCAGAGAAGTTTATTCATAGGCAGCCTGATTGAGTTCTAGACGATCCACACGGCTATGGGTTTGTCCTTTGACGAACACTCACAAGGGTATCATATATTATAAAAAGTTTGATAAATAGTGAAATACAAGTATAAAATAAATACAAATATAGAATAAACATAAAATTTCAGTATATTAGAAGGATGATATAAGGAAAGATTGAAAAATGATTGCCTCTTCCCTTTAAATGGAATAGGGAATTTAACCTAGAAATGCAAACAAGAAATTTCTGATATTTTGTGAATACAAACACCTTCAGGGAAGGGATGAATTTCATATCCATACAGAGGTTACTAAAGCTTTTGTATGCACAATAGTGTACTATTGGAAAAAAAAATTTTAAAGAATACGGACTACAAGTATACCTGTGTTCAAAATTGTCTCTGCCGCTGTTGCCAAGATGATCACGGATGAGTTACTTTTCCCACTGAGACGTGGTTTCTGCCTCTTTAATACGGTCGTCTACTGGAAGGTGTTCTAGCGAGGAAGGGAACCTATACCAAGTTCTTAGGACAATGTCTATTCATAGTGAGAATTTATCTAATATTCGTTGCCTATTGTTTTTTTATTATTTATTTATTTTGAATTTTAACATGTGGCCCAAGTCTGGAATGCATGAAGTGCTCAAAAAGTACTTTCTTCACCCTTCGCCAATGCTTGTTTTGTGAGTTGAACTGGATCTGTCAAAAAGAGTGTTTTGGATGTTGTCGATCTGAAATAAGCTAAGAGGTGGCTGTTTGTCTGACTTAACACAACTGTCTTCCTCCCTTCCTTCTTCCCGCCCACTGGCTGTCTTCCTTCCGTCTTCTCTTCTTTCCTGTCTTTCCTTCGCCTCCCTCTCTTTCTCCTAACTTCACTTTCTCTATTCTTTTTTTCTCAATCAGATATTATTTTAAATTTTCGAACAACCTATGTCAGCAAGTCTGGCCAAGTCATCTTTGAAGCAAGATCAATCTGCATCCACTACGTCACCACCTGGTTCATCATCGATTTAATCGCTGCCCTGCCGTTTGACCTCCTGTATGCTTTCAACGTCACAGTGGTGAGTCCTTGTGAAAATGCTGGATTGAGCAAAACTCTAAATAATAAAATGACCAGCAGAAATCAAGCATTCTCTTGAATTTTTATTGATACCTGTTAACTTCTCTTTATTCATCTAGAGCATTTATTTTTATGATTTCTTACAGGAAAAAAGTATGCTCACTTGTAATCATAGCTATTTTTACTATCTAATAATTGACACTCTTAAAAGCATTAAATGCTCCCTTATAAACAGACTTTCAAAAAGGTATAATAGCATTTTTGGACCAGTCATGCAATTTGCTGCTAGAGTAACCAATTTTAGCAGGCAAAAATTTACCAAGCATTTGTTCAAATTAAACGTGGACAAACCTTCCCAAAAGAAATTATAGTCTCTATCAAGAATTTAAAAATATAGCTTTCAATATTAAACAAAGTGATCAATATTTCAAGTACGGTCATTACTTACTTCAGAATGAAGACTGAACTGTACTCCTGACTATTTAGTACAAATCTGTGCGTTTGTTAATTGCCTGCATAATAGTACTTTTCTTTTCTTTTTCTTTCCACATATTTTTTTTAAGTTGGGAAGTTGAGAGTGTCAACATCACTAAGAGGTTTATAACTCAACTGAAAGGAAAGCTCTGAGGAAAATCTAGTATATAATATCAATCAGTGTTAAACTGAATTGCTATCTGAACTTTTTAAAGTGCTTTTCAAGACCGAATTTGACTAGATAAGTACACTGTAATGAAAGTATAATGACTTGAAACAAGGCTTCTGCAAGACTGCCAAAAAATATCCCGAAAAAATATATAATGCATAAAATGATAAGAAAATTTTTCCAAATTATCCTGGAGAATTGTTAAATAAATGGTGTCTCATAGACTCTGCTGGAAATCAACTTGCTGCTCTGCTTCTAAATACTAATAATAATTTTTATATTCCATTTTTCTTTGGGCACTGAACAAATAGCATAATCTTAAAAATATATAATATAAAGTATTGAATATATATAATATAAAATACATAAGATGCTTAGATATGATTAAAAGTTTAATTGCCTTAAATTAACATGGGTAAAGAATTTTTTAAGCAGTCTAATTCTCATAATTTGATGAACTTTAAATGCTTGTACATTTTCGCTGTGCTTTTCCTATCTTTCTTCATTTTCATTTGTGAAATAGAGAGCATGAATTCTTTATAAAGGCAAAGTTATAGATCATATGTATGTCAGAAAGTAAGAAAAAGAAGGAAGGAAGGAGTCTGTTATCAGTGATATTTCTTTCTGCTTTTCATAGTGCCGGAGCCTGCCGGCAAACGAACTGGTCGAGAACGCAATTACCAGAGTACCTGAGAAAAATAAGACTTAGACAGACTTAGAAAGACTTAGACAGACTTAGAAAGATGGGGTTGAGAGGGACAGAGTCAGCTTGCGTCCGACTCTGCCAACTTTATTGAAGAATACCACACCTATATATATGCTAACAGGAGTTACTAATAGATTAAAGGTTTGCATATGTGCAGAGCTACAGGCACAGATGTTTTCAATTTCTCCACTTAAGATCAGTAAAGCATCACCTTAGCACCCAACTGAAATCAATAGAACATTAACTGGATAGAAAACAGGCTTCAATCATGACGAGTTTATCAGCAACAGGTGAACAGGTGAAAGATCGCTACAGCAATTTCCTTGATGGAGGTGAGAAAAGCCAACCTGTGCTTTAATAAATCAGGGGTGGCGGGACAGAGAGGGACCTCTTGATCTCTCTCAGAGCCAAGAAGGAGCCTGAGCAGTCAGGCTGGCTCCCCGCATCTCCCCCTTTTCTTTTGACTAATGGCCTTTATATCTCCCTCAAAGGAAATGGCTGTGTTTGCAAATGGGAAAACATCAACAATTCCACAAACCCATCAGGTATTGTTAGGAGTTACTCATCTTATACCAGGATTATTTTTCCAGTCTGACCCAGGCCACACAAAGGACTTATTAGTATCAAATGTCACATCTATCACAATTTTACATTTGTAGGAAAGTAACAGTCCCATATGTTTCATCAGGTTTCCTGGGAGTGTTCAGCCTTCAAATGTTGGTATATGAGTCTTTTGCTCCCAGCAAATGTTGGCAGGGGTCAGTAGCTGTCCTTTTTCAGGGGTCATCCAGAAATATTCTTCCCAAACTTGATAATAATCACCTTCAAATCGATCAGGAGCACTGGGGGAAAGCTTGATTAATTACTGCACATGCTAATGTAAGAACAATATAGGCCAGAGCAGATCGGGGTTGAGCAGTGTCAGCGGCCATCCTTCTTGCTTGTAAGATGAACTCATGCATCTGCAGATCTGTCGGGAATGCATTTCTCTGCTGTAGAGACAGTCGACTCATTTCCTGGTTCAGTGATCTTCTCCGTCTGGCGTACCAGCCTTTCCGGGAGCCAGCGCGGTGTTTTGGCATCCTGTGGAAAAACACATACATAACCCCTCCCCCAAATTAATACTGGATCCGGACCATGCCATGAATTGTCTAATGGGTCTTTCCATACATCCATCTGCCAAAGGTGATTAGGTAAGAGTCCATGAGGGTTGACACCTAGATGAGGGACTGGAAGAAATTCAGGACAAACAGAACAAGATTAAACAAATTAAAAGGCTGTAAGAGATATTGAAAACAGACTTTGTGAACCACTGAAAGTTCGACTTCTTGAGCGAAGGTATATCCAGTCTGCCAGGAAAAAGAAGTATTATTAACCACAAAAGCAGAAAAACAATCTTTTAAATCTATAATTATTTTATAGGTTGCACGTGGTATCCCAGCAGGTGAGGGCAAGCTGGCCTGGAGTGGTCCCATAACCACCATAGTTTCATTAACTTTGCAAAGGTCTTGTAACAACCTCCACCTGCCAAACTTCTTTTTAATAAGAAATATGGGGGAATTCCAAGGGGAGCTGGATGGCTCAATATGTCCTAATTGCAACTGCTCCTGTATCAATTGCTCAGCTGCAGAAATTTTCTCTTTAGTCAGGGGCCACTGATCTACCCAGACAGGTTCATCAGTTTTCCAACTGATTGGGTCTGCATCGATTACAGGAGAATCAATAGCCCCCGTTAAAAACAACCTAATCCAGATCTAGAAGGTTTAGAAATAGGCATAACTGGTTGGGTAATACCTTGATTATTTCTTCCTAACCCCTGCTGGGGAAGTAGCCCTTGATTCATCATTTCTGGGGTCCGAGGCTGGCCCCTCACCCAGTTTCCCGACTGTGGAGGAAGAGGTTTGCCTTCTATATCCATTTTTGATCTACAGTCCCTGGCCCCATGTTTTCCTTTTTTTTTTTTTTTTTTTTTTTGCATCTGGGGCATACCTCAGGATTCTTTGTACTATCTAAATTATTTTTCTTAGGACATTGGGCCATACGATGTCCCAGTTGTCCATATGAAAAGCAACTGCTGGGAGGCCCTCCCTTTTTCACACTACCCTTGTTCTTATAGTCTGTTGATATAGAACTTCCTTGACAGTTTTTCCCTGGATAGCAGCAGCCATAGACAATCCCTGAAGATAGGAAGGGCCAATGTCAGCACAAATTCTTATATAATCTGTTAAACCCTCATACTCAAAAGCCTGCTCTTCTAAATCATCTCGGTCTTCAGGGGAGAGTTCTGAATCAGAATCTTGCTCGAGAACAATAGTCTCAGCATTTTTTCTAGGACCTGGAATTACTGGGGAGTCATATATGTGCTCTGCTACCCTCTGGGGAATATTCGAACATTTGGGTGTTATAAGTTTCAAAGCTGTTTCAAGTTTCTTGCTTTCGTGTTCTGGGTTCAAACAAAGTCCATAGGGAATAAGCATCAAGAGGAACCCTATCTGGCCCATGGAGAGTATAAGCAGTTTGAATTTGTTCTCTCACCTTTGCCCAAGTTTCCAAGTTAACAGTTCCTTCCTCCAGGAACCAAGGACAAGTCCTCTATGAAAGCAAGAAATCTTTCCAGTTTCCGTTTAGACACCAAAAACTCCTCTAGCTTTTAACATAATTTTTAACATAGAAACAAAGAACTATCTACTACTATTTTGCCCCATGAGTTTTACTCTCAACTATACCCTCTCCACCCGCAATCATCCACAATGCCTGAACTCGCAAATACCTCCCGCGGGAGAACCTTCGGTCTTCGGGTGGCTGTACGCTGGAATCCGCCCACGTCCCTGTTCGGGCGCCACTCTTGCCGGAGCCTGCCGGCAAACGAACTGGTCGAGAACGCAATTACCAGAGTACCTGAGAAAAATAAGACTTAGACAGACTTAGAAAGACTTAGACAGACTTAGAAAGATGGGGTTGAGAGGGACAGAGTCAGCTTGCGTCCGACTCTGCCAACTTTATTGAAGAATACCACACCTATATATATGCTAACAGGAGTTACTAATAGATTAAAGGTTTGCATATGTGCAGAGCTACAGGCACAGATGTTTTCAATTTCTCCACTTAAGATCAGTAAAGCATCACCTTAGCACCCAACTGAAATCAATAGAACATTAGCTGGATAGAAAACAGGCTTCAATCATGACGAGTTTATCAGCAACAGGTGAACAGGTGAAAGATCGCTACAGCAATTTCCTTGATGGAGGTGAGAAAGGCCAACCTGTGCTTTAATAAATCAGGGGTGGCGGGACAGAGAGGGACCTCTTGATCTCTCTCAGAGCCAAGAAGGAGCCTGAGCAGTCAGGCTGGCTCCCCGCATCATAGGGGTGAGCATATAATCATTTAACAAATTGGCTTATAAGTTTGTTATTCCTCCCAATAAATTAGTCAGTATCAAATATTCTATTTGAATAGAAAAGCTTGCTTAAAATATTACATTTATTTCCCAGGAAAGCATAAGTTGTGAGGAAAAGTCTATGAGTTATACTGTTGTTATACTACACAGACTTGAAAAGCAGGAACAAACAAATGAAGAAAGAAAAGTGCTGATTTTCTAGACCTAAAATGGATCCAGTTAGTGCATCTCCATAGGTGATATTCAAAAATGTATGACAACCATCAAAAATGTATTACATATTTTAGTTTTGGCTGTGTCCACAATTGCTGATGGCAAATGTTTTGCGCACAGCTTACCTATTTATTTATTGAAACTCACTATGTATAAGGCACTATGAAAGGTATGACATGAAATTATGAATGAGTCATAGAAAGTATGATAGAGTGAAGAAGGCAAATGTATGAATTCAAGTTTTGTCGCTTACCATCTAAGTGACTTCCTGGGGGAGTTAATGTCAAAATAGGCCCCAAACCATAAAAATTCCTGCAGGATTTCTGAGCAGCCTAAAAAAGGCAATCTTTCCTTAAAATACTTTGCCAAGTGTCTCATACCTAGAAAGACCTCAGCACATGTTAACTAGCTTTTTGCTCTTTTTTTTATTCCCTAGTTGATAACCAAGCGATGGTTATGTCCACCTGGTAAGTGGGGGAAACTGCTAATTCGTAGGAGTTTTTAATGAAGGCATTCCCTCGTTGTCCTGTAGCTATCTACAAGGTGCTTATAATTCTCATCAGTGACAAATTTATAGCAGTGTCCCAAGAATAAGAAGAATCCTTTCTCTTTTTCAGATTATATATTTCCCTCTAAATCAAATATGCCTCTTTCTTGCACCATTCATCAAGAGCCCAAATGTATGTTTTACAGCAGGGAGTTGTTGACTCCAGCAGGAATACATGTAATTTTATAAAACTGCCAGTAAAATCCCCCGGGCTGCCTCTTCCTGGGCTCCCAGGCTCATCTCTCTTTTCATGTCTTTTTGCAAACAGCTGTTGTTCTTGTGGAAGGGCAGCTCCACATCCATCCCCCAAACATCCCTTTTCAGAGAAAACAGGCAGCTTGCCTGCATCCATACTCTGTGTTCAAGATGCTGTGTTAGTCTGCTCAGGCAGCTGTAGCAAAGTATCAAGACTGCTGGCTTCAACAACAGGAATTTGTTTCTCGCAGCCCTCAGGCCTGGGAAGTCTCAGATCAAGGTGTGCGCCAGTTTGGCTCTTGGTGAGCGCTCTTTCAGGCTTGCAGATAGCTGCCCTCACGTGGCCCCCAGACAGGGAAGGCAGGGAAGGAGACAGAGGGGGTGGAGAGCAAGAGGGAGGGGGCCCTGGGCCTTTCCTACAGAGACGTAAATCCCGCCTCGAGGACCCCACCTTCGCGACCTCGTGTAAACCAAATGAGCCTCATGTAAACCTCCCAAAGACCCCGTCTCTAAGTACTGTCACGCTGATGCTTAGGGTTTAGAGATGTGACATTTGCAGGGACACAGGTCAGTCCACAGTAGATGGTGTCCCCGTCTGAGACTTCTGCTCCAGGTTTCACTGTATGTACAAGGTTGTCATCTATCTATCAAACTCGCCTACCTATAAAATAACGTCATGCCTCGTTAGTCCTCTAAGCCGCAAGGCAGAGACTGCATCTGGCTTATAATGGGCTGCAGAAGAGATAGATGAGAACTTGGTGGTGAAGGAGAAGAAAGTAAAACTCAACCTAGAAACTGACAAAATGGAATAAAAGACCACAGCTACCTGGCAAGTTCCTCAATAAAATGACCTTATGATTTTATTCTTTTTTTAGCTGTGCCTCAGTGCTTATGGGATCTTAAGTTCCTTGCCCAGTGATGGAACCTGGGCCCCCTACAGTGGAAGAATGGAATCTTAACCCCTGGATCTCCAGGGAATTCCCATCCTTCCAATGTTTTTATATTTCAATACAGAATAACTCACAAGATGACAACTGAAAACACTTTTAATGAATACCTATTGTTATAGTAAGCCTGGGCGTTTTGTATCTTCACCTAACCATTTATCCATTCACTCATTTAATAGAAATTTATTGAGCACTCACTATATCAGGCATTTTTCTAGGTACACTTCTTCTTGTAGATAAGGGAAGATGACAGGAAGAGGGAGAAATTGTAAGTCAATCGACTCCAAATAATTATAAAAGCAAACTCTCCAAAGATGCTGACCTTGTTTATGATTCTGCCTATAAAGGAAAATTATTCTTAGGTGTAATCATACAAACCACTTCCTTGCCCTTTATCTGTGGATCACCCCTCAAATTAGAATAGATTAAGGAATTTGTCAAACTCTGTTTGCATATGAGTTAATATATTATCTGACTTCTTCTTTGTCTCAGAAGGTGTGAGAAGAGTGTAGATTAGTAACAGCATTGGGTCAATAGACATTGGCCTTTCTGGGGGGCTCCATGGTGGGCATTTCTCAGCTGAGCCCTAAAGTCAGGAAAAGAACCCCTTAACTATAAGTCTACTTTTTTTGTTTAAGTTCATACAAAGGCAGAATCTAGGAGGTTTTTCCAAAACGTTGTTCCATTTGCTTTTGGTTCCCTAAGCATGTTTGTTGAGCAGAGAGCTCAGAATCTGTGCTTCAGGCAAATGTTTTCTATTAGCAAGGCGGTATAGAGAGCAAAGCGCGGGAGGCAGGGGCGCTGCTGGTATTTGTGAGAGGACCTTACTCAGGTCTTTAGGTCTCGTTATTTAAAAACGAGAAACCTAAGTTATCGCGTTACCACTCCAATACTGACCAGTCTGTACCGTTTTCTGATGAAGCGGCTCCGTTCCATGGAAGAGGGGAAGTGAATGAAAAACAAGCTGAAGAGGGTGGGCACGTCTCCTCTTCCGTCCTAATCCCAGCCTGTGTTTCAGCGCTGTATCAGAGTTCTAGAAAGTTCTGTTCAGTCCCATACGCAGGGGAAAAGCTAAGTCTTAAGGCAGATAAGCACTCAGAGGAATCAAATGGTCCTCCCCGTCTTTCTCTTACCAACTTCCGGGAACTATGTCAAGAAATGACACAGAAACGGCCCCAGAGGCGCCCTGGGCGCTGGCCTGCCGGCGGCGCCAAGACCTGGTCCCGGGCGCCCCCGCGCGGCCGTGGCCTTGGGCCCGCCGGGGCCGCGGGACAGGACCTGGTCGCGAGCGCCCCCGCGCGGCCGTGGCCTTGGGCCCGCCGGGGCCGCGGGACAGGACCTGGTCGCGGGCGCCCCCGCGCGGCCGCAGCCGCAGGCCCACCGGGGCCGCGGGACAGGACCTGGTCGCGGGCGCCCCCGCGCGGCCGTGGCCGCAGGCCCGCCGGGGCCGCGGGACAGGACCTGGTCCCGGGCGCCCCCACGCGGCCGTGGCCTTGGGCCTGGCGGGGCTGCGGGACAGGACCTGGTCGCGAGCGCCCCCGCGCGGCCGTGGCTGCAGGCCCGCCGGGGCAGCGGGACAGGACCTGATCGCAGGCGCCCCCGCGCGGCCGTGGCCTTGGGCCCGACGGGGCCGCGGGACAGGACCTGGTCGCGAGCGCCCCCGCGCGGCCGTGGCCTTGGGCCCGCCGGGGCAGCGGGAAAGGACCTGGTCGCGGGCGCCCCCGTGCAGCTGTGGCCGCAGGCCCGCCGGGACTCCCGGCCCTCCCGGCCCGACTGAGCGCTGTCGCCCCCGCAGGTGTCCCTGGTGCATCTCCTGAAGACCGTGCGGCTGCTGCGCCTGCTGCGTCTCCTGCAGAAGCTGGACCGCTACTCGCAGCACAGCACCATCGTCCTGACGCTGCTCATGTCCATGTTCGCCCTGCTGGCCCACTGGATGGCGTGCATCTGGTACGTCATCGGGAAAATGGAGAGGGAAGACAACAGCCTCCTCAAGTGGGAAGTAGGTAAGGCCGTGCTCTCGGCACATTTTCCATTTTCACGTGAAAGGGAAGCCTGTCTAGGATTTGGAGAAAGGGAACAATGAGGCGTTAGATATCGATATATGTGTTCTGACTGTCGATTTGTCTCATTTTGGTAAGATGTGTGGAGAGGGACCGTGATACAAGTGATCGCTTTTGAGCGAGTTTTCTGAACAACCTTGCAGTTTTTTTTTTCAAAGAACAGTGGGTTAAGGTCTCAATGGTGAGCTTTTAAAAATGACTAGCATGTGCATAGAAATGTTTAGATAAGTCATGTGTGATCTTATCTTGAAAAATCCGATGCAGGGCTAAGTAACAGTAAATGCTGGGGACCTGGCCAGTCACTACAATATTTTTAAATCATAAGAAAATGATCATTTCTATCTGAGGTGGCAAGTTAATAATAGAAAAATTCTACTACTTTCTCCTTTAAAAAAAAAAAAGAGAAAAAATACTATCATGCTATCTTTCCATATTTAGTATACTTTGAGAATTTGTAATAATATAGAAGATGGGATATTTACAAATATAATTTGTAAAATGTTATGTCCCCGTAATCCATGGGAATTTAAGGGAGTTGTTCCAAGTGTTACATAATTCTGCATAAATGAATCTGAAATGTTCTGCACATGTGCATATTTTTAAACTTATATCAACCACAAGGACTTTATAGAAGATGAAAATTCTGAAGGCTATAACTCTATTTTAAAATATCTATGTCCTTCTCACAGTCTTTCTTTTTAGAGAATTGTCACAGTACCTTATGCAGGGTATTTTTTTTTTTCCTAATCTGACATTTAATCAGAGAATCTGTTCCTTGGCTAGCTAGAAAATCCTTCATTTATCTTCTCCAAAAATCAATCTTGGACTTTTGAAAGAATCTCAGATCTTTGCACAGGGATAAAGCTGCAAGAGATTCCCAAGAAGAAAAAAAAATGCTCTAAGTTCTTATATGAGCACTTAGTGGCAGAGTGCATTTAGAACATCCCTGGGTGGATGCTTATAAGTGCCAGTCTCTCACCATAGGGCGAATGCAAAGCCTTCAAAGGGCATCTTTGGAGAATGAGCTGGAGAACTTAAGAAAGCAAGTTCAAGGGAGTGAATATCCTGTCTGCTGCTGCTGCTAAGTCACTTCAATCATGTCCGACTCTGTGCGACCCCATAGATGGCAGCCCACCAGGCTCCTCCGTCCACGGGATTCTCTAGGCAAGAACACTGGAGTGGGTTGCCATTTCCTTCTCCACTGAATCACCTGTCTAGGTTCTTAAAAATGTTCCTACACACCTCAGTTTTGTCCTGGAGCTACACAAAGAAACTGATGCATCTGATAATTTTCATCTCAGAATAATTTTTTTATCTTCATTATCACATTTTTCTATACTTTGCTGTAGACATCCATTCTCAGAAATGAAGTAAAAAAGAGCAATAAAGCAATGGAAGCAAAAAATCCTACATAAAGAGAATATGAGCTGGAAGAGAGAGAGGGAGAAAAAAAGAGGGACACAGAGATGGGGAAAGAAGATTTGACTAAAAGGGGAATCAAAGTCTGGATTGTACTTGGATTAAAACATATTCTGTCCTTCTGTACTGTTTTCCTCTATATAAGTTTGTCTGGGACACTTCTTCATCACAGACTCTAACATGGTCCTAATGCTGTCCAGTGAGTTACAACACTAAATCTCTGCCTTTGTTGTGAATCCATATTCATTCTGATTTGTGATCAGTTACCTGATTGCCTTTTGGACCTGACCTAATTTCCCTCACCTATACACTCATATTAATTCATAAGGTTAGTCTAGTCTGAGAGTTTCCAGACAAGGAAATTCAGTTTATGCACACTCAAATTCAGCTATAGGAGGAAAGCCTTGTGTTTCATTTCCAACATACCAGTCCTGCTGAAGACTGACTGATCAGCTTAATGTTCTTCTTCCAACAAATATGCAGAAATATTTATTTTCCAAGAAGAAAGAAGCCACCCTCTTGAACTGCTTCTGCATTTCCCCCTACCACACCTACTCTTGGTCTGGGTATTACGGCTCACTGTCGTGAATGGGGCCTTGTAAGCTGGAAGTCAGTTCATAAAGAGAGTGTTGGTAAAACGCAATGACGGGAAAACCCTGGGCTGAGGGCGATGACTCTCTCCTTTCATCAAGGCGCCAACATCCATCAGCCGCGAGGTTTGTCGAGATTTTGTTCACCTGCCTGGGCCTGTTTCCTCATCTACAACATGAGAAAACACGCTAATAGCTCGAAAGGCTATTTCAGGTTCCACAATTTATGACTTTAATGGAAGAACAAATCCAGTTTTGTGTACATAATATATCTATTTTCTATTATAGTTCAGTGCCCATATTAACCAACAGAAGCAACCATCCAATGTCAACAACTTTGAGGGATGTGTCAGGAAGGGCTTCTTATGATGACAGCATGTCAAGGAAATGATACGTTTCACTAAGCTATGATTTAAAAAAATAACAGAGCATTTATCTTTAGAGAATTAGATTTCCTGTCCAAACACCTCTTGAGATATGGTCAGGAAGGTAGTATGTTAATTATGTCTGTCAATATTGGATTTTATAATCTTGGCTACAAGGACTTTCCCTTCTCCTAAAATTACTTGGATCGTTTGTTCATTTGGAACATTTTCCAGCTGAGATTTGGACACAAATTAAATAATTATGACCTCTCCTACCTAATTTTATAATGAAGCAGCTGAGAGTCTAGGCTAATTTAGTTTTTACTATGTAATTTGTCCACTAATAATATGCTTTACCTTTTCTGGTTCAATTACCATGAATCAGAAAATTCAACACACACATAAAACTTGATTAGAGAACACATTGTTCTTTATATTTTGACTAAAATCAGATGTACAGAACAGATTCATCTTCCCAAGGAATAAAATGGAACTTCGTTTCTCATCACTGTTAATTTCCTTGAAATAATTTTTTTCCCTTTGGTTCTTGACAGGCATACTTCCTGAAAGAGTTCCAATATTTTGCATCAGACCAAACTGAAGTTAACCTTTGAAAAACATTTTATAATGTCCCTTTTTTACAGTATATCTCTTTTTGTAAGGAAGAATTAATACTCCTAAGATCAATTCTATCAGGAAGTTATAAGCTGATTTGCCTGGTATTCTGTCTTCATATTTTTATGTGTTCCTATACCATATTTTGAGGAATTTGAGATTTGGCTTATTGTTGAGTGAAATTTTAGCCTGGAAAGGACCTTAGTCCAGCTCTCCGACTTCATGGTGAGAAATCCAGCTCCAGGTTCACAGACTCTTTTGTGGAAGGGCCTTTGTCAATTGTGTCCACCCCTGCTTCCTTACTGTGGGGTGCGATTCCTGGTGTACGGCAAATGTGTAAAAAAAGTTTTTGAGCGAATCGATATTCAAGGTCATTTCATTACTAAATGACAGTCAAGAGACAAGAGCCTGGATCCCTCCCTCCTTGTGTCGCTGTTTAGTCACAAGTCATGTCCGATTCTTTGAGACCCTAGGGACTGTAGCCAGCCCGGCCCCTCTGTCCTTGGGATTCTGGAATACTGAATATTCCAAGAATACTGGAGTGGGTGGCCATTCCCTCCTCTAGGGTGTCTGCCTGACCAGGGAATAGAACCCGTGTCTCTTATGTCTCCTGCATTAACAAGGGGGTTCTTTACAACTAGTGCCACCGGGGAAGCCCATATAACTGAATCACTTTGCTGTGCCGCAGAAACTAATACAACATTATAAATCAGCAATACTCCAATAAAAAAATTAACTAAAAAAATGCATCCAGTGAAGAGGTGACGTTTCTGTATTAGTGATGATTCTTCATCACAAGCAGAGATAGAAAAGGAATTCATTAGTAGGACATGCAGACTCAGAAATGGAAGGATGGAAAATAAGACTTGGGAAAAGAATATCTGAGCCAAGGCAGCCCAGATACCCCAGTGCAAGAAGCTCAGTTGCTGACATTTTGCAAAGATGGCTCAGATGTGCATCTGCCTTTATAGACGCTGCGAGCTAGAGTCCCAACCTTCTGTTCATCTGGGATTCACAATCCCTGAAAGGAGAAACTGATTGGCTGAGCTTCCATCAGCTGCTCAGACACGCACTGCCGGGCACGGAGGGACCCCCACCACCGGCCTTACGCTTTCATGGTTAGAAGTGGGGCCCTCTGTCTCTCTATTACTATACACAATGGAGAGGACCGCCTTCTCGTAGGATTTTAGACAGCCCCCACTCAAAAAAACAAAAAAAAAAGATGTCTTCTACAATAACATCTTTACCTAACGCTTAAAAACACACAGTAACATTTATAAAAGCATTTATTAAAATGCATCTGTAAATGATCGTACCCCTCTCAGACGTCATGTAGGTGGAATTAGCCGAAAGGCGGGGATGTGGGAGTTCTCGAGGCATCCTCCCCCCATCAGCCTGCGCTGCTGTGTCCTAACAGTGGTGTTTACCAGGCTTTGCTTCCTCAGCAAGACTGCACCCTGGTCTGCAGCTCCCTTTCGTAGCCACGATGCTACCTGGCATTGTTTGGAAGTTATCTCTGTTTCTAAGTCTGTGACATACTGAACTTTAAATGATCTGCTGCAACGTTAGAGGTGAGAGTACATTGTAACACAGGGAAGCTTTTTTTTTTTAATCTTGTTAATCTTTTAATCCTTTGGCAGAGTACACTCTTCCGTTGGAGATGTCTAAATATGTATCTGTATCACTGAAAAAAAAAAAAAGCCCAAAATCTAGAATGGGAAGAAAAGGATTAAGTAAGATACCATTTTCAAATTTTTCATTGACAATTTTAATCCTAAATCTCCTGATCTTCATTGGATAAAACATCATAAAAAGCTGATTGATTTGAAAGACTCTGTAGTTATTAACAGCTTAGCCTTTACAAGCCTCATATGATGGGGGAAGATGACCAGGCCTGTGATATTGTGAGCTGATTATTTCCATCACTGTATCAAATTTCCCTCAAGAAGGTAGAGTTGACTAGCGCTCTACATTTCCAGGTTCTGTGCAAAGGATTACAAACACATTTTTAGATAACCTTGATCTGTAGATTCTCATTCTTGGGAATATACGAAATAAAGAAAGGGGAGAAAAAGCCTAAAATGAAGTTTTCTAACCATTAAAATGGGCCCTAGTGACAGATCCCTGGACTTAATTTTTTTTTAAGTACTGTCTCGAACGTTAATGTATACTGAAATCATGTGAGGATTGTGTTAAAAAACAGATTCTAATTCTAGAAAATTTGAGGTGGAGCCCGAGATCCAGCATTTTTAACCACCTCCCCAGTGAGTGGGACTCCATGTCACACTTTGGGCAGCAAAGTTTTAAAAAGTCTTCTGACATTTTGTGAATTTCATACTCCCAGTTATAATGTCCTAAACCAACACCAATGGAGCTCTTCTGGCTTTTCACTTCTCTGCGCTTTTCCAATCCCCGTCACATCTGTGCACTAGTTCACACGTAAACAAGAAATAAGCTTAATGAGTAGAAAAATGACTTGGAAATTTATTCTTTCTTTACATTTTTTTGAAACGATTTATATCAGATTAATATTTCACTTACATTTACTAAGCACCACCTATGACATACATGGTGCAGTGCCTAATTGTGTGCATTATCTCATCTGATCTTTATTAAAATCCCATGTGGCAGGTATTTTCAACCCCACTGTGCAAAAAATAGAAACAAACCCCTAAAGCTTGAAATTTTTGAAATTTCCTGGAAATTTACTTTTTAAACTATGAAATATCTTTCACACAAAAAGTTTAGAATAAATATAATGGTCCCCTTCTTAAAACTTACATCTTTTTTAACATTTTGTTTTAATGTATTTATTTTATTTCTATTTTTAAAATCAGTACAGCATTACAGATAAAACCAGGAGCCTGGGACTTCCCTGGTGGTCCGGTGGCTAAGACTCTGCACTCCCACTTCAGGAGACCCAGGTTGGATCCTTGGTCAGGGAATTAGATCCCACTTAATGCAACTAAAGATCCTGTGTGCTGCCGCTGAGACTGAGCATAGCCAAATAAATAAAATAAATACTAAAAAAGAAAACCAGAGCCCCACAGTCCTCCAGTTCTGCCTTGCTCCTTCTGTCCTTCCTCCTCACTATTCAAGTCAGTGATAAGATTTTCTGAGATGCTGTTGTTACAATGCACATATATTAGTAAAGCAATATATGATATTATTTTCCCGCATTGTTGTTTAGTCGCTAAGTCGTGTCCAGCTCTTGCAACCCCATGTAGCCCACCAGGCACTTCTTTCCATGGGATTTCCCAGGCAGGAGTACTGGAGTGGGTTGCCGTTTCCTTCTCGTTTCCCTCATTATCTTCCATTTAAATCATCACATGTATAAGAAGTAGTAGTAACAACAATTATAATGACAATAGCAACAGCAGCCTTTCACAAGGCTTTCTCGGTGCGAGGCATTTTGTAGGAATTAATCCATTTAATCTTATCATAATTTTATGATACCAAAACTGTTATCATCTTTATTTACAGATGAGAAAACCAAGGCACATAGATTGTGTGATTTGCCCAGATACACAGATAATATACACAGGAACTGGGATTTCTCTCTTCTTTGTGTCTTTTTACATTCTCATTGAACTCATTTTTTCTCAAGATCAGTCCATCATGGTTATACATCTTACATGTTTATTTTTAACTGTTTAATAGAATTCTATTGTACAATAAGCCAGTTTTCTCATCCTTTTGATTCTCACCCTTTCTTATCCATTTCCCTACTGAGTTCATTTGTACCTCTCACTGTGACAAATAGCGGGCAATGAGCAATGAAATACAAGTTTCTCTGTGTCCATATGCAAAAATTTCTCTGGGACAAAGGCATGTGCATCTATAGAATTAGCACAAATTGTCAAATTCTTCTTTGAAGCAGTTGTATTAATTAATTATTCAGTTGGTCATATTGTGTGTTTTTTTCCACAGAGCTTCATCAGCAGTTGTTACCAATGTTTTGAAACTTGTGAAAATCTTGGAGGGTGTTGGGGAGTAGAGGGTATAAAAAAATGTCTAATTCTTATTTAAATTTTCATTCCCTGAGTAAGTAAAGTAGAACAAGGCAGAATATATATATACATATATATATATATATTTTTTTTTGCCAGAGAGGGTCATTCTAATTTCCTCTTTGGCAAATGAGACCCTCAATTTCATTAATTTGAAACTTCTCTTCTTTCCTAAATAATGTATTTAACGTTATACACTTCTAAGTGTTGAAGTCACAAAAGTTGTTACTCAAATTATATGAAATTTCTGAAGTTAAAACTTTGTTACAGATTTCTAATTACATTTATGGGTTATCACAGAGTTTGGTCTCTGTGATACTGATTCTTCAGTGTCTGTTGAAGCTTAATTGAATATGTTCTTTATGTGTCAGGATATTATTATGTACATACAATTTTTTTAATATAATTTTAGTTCAAAATTTTATATGTGTCCATTATAGCAAGCTTCTGAATTTAATTATACATATGGTACAGATCCTTATTAACTATTTTCTGACCAACTATATATAGAAATTTTATTTGGTGCTTTTTCAGATCTCTGTTGATTTTCCATAATTTTTTGGTTCCTTTTTTATAATTCCAGTTTCTTAATTTTGTCCATTAGGTCAAGCTTCTGAATTGAATTTAAATATTATAAAAGGCATACTATCTTATTGTATTGCCTCAGTTTTACCTTATTAATTGAAGTTCATCATGTGCTAATTTTCTGTTCATCTAACTCTTGCAAAAGGTGAAATACTTCCTCATGGATTTTATATTTTTTAAAAAATTTAATTGTGAATTCATCTTTAATAGAGCTTCTTCCTTGTAGGATCCTATGCAGTAAGCCACTCAGCCGTGTCCAATTCTTTGTGACCCCATGCAGGTTGCATGGTAGTCACTTGGTTGTCCGACTCTGTGTGACCCCGTAGATTGTAGCCCACCAGCTTCCTCTGCCCATGAAATTCTCCAGGCAAGAATACTAAAGTGGTTTGCCATTTCCTTCTCCAGGGGATCTTCCTGACCAGGGGTTTGAACCTGGGTCTCCCATGTTACAGGCAGATCTTTTACTGTCTGAGGCACCAGGGAAGGCCTGTGCAGATCGAGCTATGAGAATATTCAGAATTTTGGTTGCTGTTTGTATGCTAGCTTCTGCCAAAGGCAGTAGGATTTACCATTGCCCTAGGATCAAATGTTTAAAAATTTCTTATCTTCAAGGTTTCAATGATTCACGGAGAGTATACATTTAGATACTAATGCATGCAAGGCACAAGTCTAAATTTTTTAACCTCAAGATGCTGCTTTTTTTTCAAACTCTGGTTTTCCTCATCATCTCTGTAAGCTGTTGGATGAATTATTTCTACCCTTCACCTTGTGTATCACACTTCGAATATCCCAGTTGTATACAAGGTGTCGGTGCAGTGTTTGTGAGATTTCAGTGTCCTTTCCTGTGCATTGTGAAAGAACCATTTTGCAGTCATGACACTACTAATTCTGACAAGCCGTGATCCCTGTCTCCCCAACACCATCCCCAGCACAGCGTCAGCCAGCAGACTTGCTATTCCTCGTCTTTGCATATGGATATTTTACTTTCTCTTTTGAAAGAATATGTATATTTCCAGGTGTTTCTATCAGAAAGGCTTGCACAGAAGGTATGTTCATAATCTTGCCAGAACCACAGGCTTCATTTCTGCCCAAAATAACATAACCTAAATTCCAGTGTGATATTTTTGTATATTACCTTTGAAATATAAAAATGGTTGTAATCTAACACATAAAAGGCCAATTGAATAAGGGTTAATTTCTTAAGACCTTAGTCCCACTCTTTATAGGGGAAAATTGTTTAAACTTAAGACCTCAAATCTGAAACTCTTCATGCAGAATTGTTCAGTTACTAGGAAAATAAATTATGTCACTGTCTTAAGAAGACATCATCAAATGTGTTTAAGATACAATTATTTCTTTCCAGCTAGTATATTAATCATAGTAATTCTTTTGGAATAAGTGACAGTTTAATGTTCTGCATATTATTTTCCTAAAAGACTAAAGACATAGAAAAAATAAAGCAGAAAAAGACCCCTTTGAGATCGTTGCATTTAAAGCCTGCAAAGTTCTCAGCATTTACTATAAAAGAAATACTCAGAGAGTAAAGAATCTGCCTGTGATGCAGGAGACCTGGGTTCGATCCCCGGGTCAGAATGGTCCTCTGGAGGAGGGCATGGCAACCCACTCCAGTATTCTTGCCTGGAGAATTCCATGGACAGAGTCTGGAGGGCTACAGTCCATGGGCTTGAAAAGAGCCAGACATGACTGAGCAACTAACACAAATATTTGTTGAGGCCCTAAGAAGGATAGTACTATGAGCTGTGAGCAAAACAAGGAATCTCAGAGCCTGCCTTCAAGAAGTGGACTTTGTTTTTAGAAATTTAAGAGGTGGACATAAAAATACTCAAGAGTTTTTCTTTTTTAAAAATATTGGTTTGGCGTAAGTCTGTACAGGCAAAAACTTTCTTGGTAGTTGAGAAAGAAGTTGAAGTGCTTCTAACTGAATCTCCCTGAAGATGGCATTTGAGCTGGGCTTCAGGGAATGAGCACTGCTTTGGAGAGGCTGCGTTAGAGGACGTTTAGGTGGTGGGGCAGAGCTGGGGCGCAGTGTGAAGAAAGACACAGAAGCAGCAACTCTCACGGTGTATTTGAGACATGGCGAGTGGATGAGATGAATCTGTTTAGTCTAGAAAACTCTTCCACAGACAGGTTACAAAATGAAAAGCCTGGAGGAGAAGGAGGCCTACATTCATTGAGCAAATGGAGAAGCCAAGCACCATCTGAGGGGCCAGCCACGACCTACCCGTAGACCAGGATAGATGAGGGGTGACCCACGTCTCATCTTTCCAGGGAATTTCAGAACTGGGACTTTGAGGGGTAAACCTCTCATATTTAAGCATTTCAGAACTTTTTAATTTTAAAAAAAAATTTTTGTCATGTCAGACACAGAGTAAGTAAAAAGGAAGCTGTGACCAAAATAATGGATTGGAGTCTTTATTGACAGATGTGCAGAGATAATCTTTAAGACAATAGATGCCAGAGAAGATGTGACCTGATAAATATAGTTTTTTAAGGAATTTTATTACACACTCAGAAGGGAGAAATGCAGAAAATACTTTTCCTTGTGATATTTGCCAGATTTAGTCCAGCTGCACATTCTCATGAAAAGGAATATACATTCTATTTTCAAATATTTTTTTAATTAAAAAAAATTTTATTGAAATGCAGTTGATTTACAGTGTAGTGTTAGTTTCAGGTATAGAGCAAAGTGATTCAGTAATACACACACACATTTTAATATATATATATTATTTTTAGATTCTTTTTCATTATAGTGTATTATAAGATATTGAATATGTACAATAGGTCATTGTTGTTCTTCTTGTTTTATATATAGTAGTGTATATATGTTAAAATTGATCTCACAATCTATAGAGTTGAACTAACAAAACGATTTCCTCTGTTTATTATCTTAATTATATGGATTTTCTTCTTTAGTGATTCTCTGTTTTATTGCACACACAGTTGAGGAATAAAGTTTTTTTAATTTTAATTTTATATTATTGTGTAATTGATTAAGGGCTTCCCAAGTGGGGCAGTGGCAAAGAATCCACCTGCCAATGCAGGAGACGAGGGTTTGATCCCTGGGTCAGGAAGATCCTCTGAAGAAGGAAATGGGAACCCACTCCAGTATTCTTGCCTGGGAAATCCCACACACACACAGCACATAGCTGATTAACAATGTTGTTTCAGTTCCAGATGTACAGGAAAATGATTCAGCTATACATATACATGTGTGTGTTCTTTTTCAAATTCTTCTCCCTTTAGGTTATTACAGAATATCGATCAGAGCTCTCTGCACCATACAGTAGGTCCTTGTTGGTTATCTATTCTAAATATAGCAGCTTGAAACGTCCATCCGAAACTCCAAATCTCTCCCTCCCGACTTGGTATGTATTAATATGAATATTTGTATAAAGGCACTTAATTTATAAAGAATTTTCACTGGGACAATCTCCCCACTTTAGATTTTTTTGACATTTTAATTTTTTTTATTTTTTATTTTTTTAAGGTTTTGTGTTTATTTTTATTTTTTAATTAATTTATTCATGAACATAACTCATGGATACATGATAAGAAATAGAAAATAATTAAACATTTTATCTAAACTAATTAAACATCTGGCATAAAAATTTAAATTCCTGTTTTCTCCCGTTTCTTGTGTGTGTATATGCAATCATTTGCTTTGAATTTAGAGTTTCCCCGACTAGCTACAAACAGAAGAAATAATTAAGATGTCTCATAGTCTACAATCCTATGGAGACTACTGCCAAAACTTCCTTGCTAACATGTCCTTTAGGTTTCCCTGGTGGCTCAGTGGTGAAGAATCCTCCTTGCAATGCAGGAGACTGGGTTTGATCCCTGGGCCCAGAAGATCCCCAGGAGAAGGAGATGACAGCCCACTCCAGCGTTCTTGCCTGGGACATCCCGTGGACAGAGGCGGCTACAGTCCATGGGGTTGCAAAGGCGTCAGACACGACTTACCAACTAAACAACATGTACTTTACCTAGGCATCAAGTCTTGGTTTTTATTTCTTTGTTTTTGTTTTTTCCATTCTGATTCATCAGGAAAGACAGAAACAAAACTCAACTTTAGTTTCTCAGAAACTAAAATCCAAAAACACCATTGTAGATAGAAATGATTCAGGAAGACCTTTTTAAAAATGATGGATTTGCATCCTGGTGTATTTTTCCACACCACCAGTCTCTATAACAAAGTGAAACAGACTGACAGACATTGGATATTGGCAGATTCAGTTGATTGAAATATTAAAAGACAGAATAAAAGCTAATGTCCATGTAAGATTACGTAGCTTTTGAAATCGATATCTGTGTTTTCTTCTGAAGATGTTGAAAGTTGACCTTTGGCTTCACAGTCCCCTGCGAACTGTTGACATCACAGGGTCAGATGCTAGGTGACGGTTTTTAAGAAGGTGAGTTCTAGACTCATGTCAAAGCCTGCCTCTCCCACTTATTCCCTGTGTCAGTCTTGCTCGTGTTCCTTACCTGTCTTTCCTGTCTAGGGCGCGATCTCCTCTTCTATAACTTAGACATAGGATTGGCTACTTCATCAGGTGCTTGAGGATTAAGTAAGTGCTTAGTGCTTAGTCGCTCAGTCATGTCCAACTCTTTGTGACCTTTTGGACTATAACCCACCAGGCTTCCCTGTCCATGGGATTTTTCAAGCAAGAACACTGGAGTGGGTTTTCATTTCTTCCTCCAGGAGAGCCTCCCGACCCAGGGATTGAATTCACCTCTCCTGTATCTCTTGCATTGCAAGTGGATTCTTTACCCGCTTAGACATCAGGGAAGCGTTACTAAATCTTCAGTACATGTTAATTTTACTGCTGACACTGACCAGTTGCTGTTGATGTGGCTGTCATCATTGCTATTTCCAATGTGTGGCACTTTATTGAAGTCATAACTACAGTAGCTGATTCTGTTCCCAAGAAATTATATTTATAGTAAATTTGCTGTAATTTTATTTACAGTATAGAAGTCAGTGTCCAGATTGCCTGCAGTCTTTACCGAAAAACCCGCTCCTGATGGTCAGCAGTGATGGGCTTATTTTTAGCAGTCTTTCTAGCCTGAAATGGAATTTTGTCAAGGTTGAGTTTTTTGAATGTGACCCGCAGAAGAAGGGCATTATTTCTAATTTTATCACCTGCCCATAAAATCAGGTGTTAGTGCCAGCTAATTCCATTAATTTTTTAAATATCCTGGTTTAGGTTTACAGGTTGCAAAGCTATTCTGTGGCTAAATGGTATATTTTGGGATACATAGGGACTCTCTCTGACCGCCTTGGGAATTACCAACAAAACAACTCCAAAGATCAGTTAGCACCTCAGTTGTATGAAGAGCCTGTCGTAGTGAATATACGTGATTCTGGTTTTCAAATACACTGTTTTATAAGTTTCATGCAAAAACATTTATTCCTAGCAATGCAAATGTATCTACAGAAATCCAAAAAATAATACTGTGGTGTAATAGGACTCTGAAGAGTTGCATATTTTTTAACAAATAATCCAGTGGTTTTTGTTGACGGCTAAGGGTATGTGACTCTCTGTGACTTCTCTGTTGAGTACATGCTTGGTAAACACTGTAAGCCAGTCATATCTGGTGGGCATTCTTTACTGATATCATGGGCATATTGATTGTGTATGAGAGATTGATAGGGAAAAGGGGAGAGAGAGTGAGAGAATAGCAATTTGTTACCACTGCCAAGTTTAAAAATAGATTTGACATCATTGAAACTAGTGAATCAAATACTTTTCATCCTTTAGAAGGGAAGGATTCCATCTTTGTGTGGCGAGCTTAATGGAATTAATTTAATAAAATTCTCTTTTTCTGTGAGTCCAGAGTTACATTCAAAGATATCAATCAGACAATTTAAAATTCTTTATTCAACCAAACATGGAATTGATTTTGATTAATGCAAGATGTTTTGATCCTACCATTTTGAGCATCCTGTATTAATCCTGTGAATGTTTCGTGCTAGCTGTCTTGCCCCTCAGGATGTTTCCGCCATCTAATGGATACAGACATCCTCATTAGAATGATAGCAACATTTCTGACTTCTCATCCAGTAGGCTACACAAACTTGCTAAAACTTCTTCATACAAATTTAATTTTTTAATCAAACACCTTTGCAGCAGCGTTAAATAATTTTCTTCCATTTTCTTTTTCTATTGTATTGGAGTTATTTTTATTACATTCTTTATTAACATCCAAGATTTGATTCATCAATGAAGTTTTTAAAATAACATGTCAGATAGGATGAACTTTCTTTTCTGACAACATTTCTCTCACGTTTAATCAAGAATATTTTATTCTTCAATCATTTTTTGACAAATAATAAATTTTACTCTATATAATTTTAGCTCTTGCAAATTTTATTTTTTATATATTATTTCTACTGTGTCTAGTTTTCCCCCAGTCTATGTTTGCTGTATTCAGCATTCCTAAGGAATTATTTTTTTTCAATTAGGTTATTTTGTTTTGTTTTGGAAACTAACAAATTTTAACTTGCTCTGTTGTAAACATTGTCAACTGTATCTCATTTCTACTAATCATGCTTATTAATTGGATAAAATGATTAAAATTTGTTTTTATTTCTTTGAACATGCAGCAGAGCTTGAGATAAACCAAATGATGGTATCTAGATGGAGATGAGGGTCAGAGGTCATTGCAATCAAAACACTGGGTCAAAATGTCCTTCAAACTTGTAGGCACCTCAGTGGATCAATCAGAAAACAAATGATTATGCTAAGTGATAATGAAGCCTTTGAGATATTCAATATATTTCATTCTCTGTCTACATTTATGGATCATTTTATTGGGGCATCCCAATTCCCCCATGGGCATATGTCCATGATGTATGATGAAAATTGTCAACTCATATTCCAGTTTAGAAAGTTAATTTATTTTTGAGTACTATATTTATGAAAAGAGTGATAGACTGCAGAAGAAGTAAAAAGGAACCTACATTTTAAGCAGGTAACCATACTCCAGGCACCATACCCAGATGCTTTGCAAAGTTATCTTCTCTGATTCTCACAACAAGCAGGAAGGCAGTTTTATTTCCATTTTTAACTGAAGAAGCTGGAACTTAGAGGGCTAGATTGTTGTTCTTGTTGTTCAGTTGCTAAGTCATGTCCAACTCTTTGCAGCCTCATGCACTGCAGCACGCCAGGCTCCTCTGTCCTCCACAAACTCCTGGAGTTTGCTCAAATTCATGTCCATTGAGTCAGTGATGCCATCCAACCATCTCATCCTCCATCGTCCCCTTCTCGTCCTGCCCTCAATCTTTCCCAGCATCAGAGTCTTTTCCAATGAGTCGGCTCTTTTCATCAGGTGGCTAAAGTATTGGAGCTTCAGCTTCAACAGTCCTCCCAATGAATATACAGGGTTGATTTCCTTTAGAATTGACTGGTTTGATCTCCTTGCGGCCCAAGGGACTCTCATGAGTCTTCTCCATCACCACACTTTGAAAGCATCAATTCTTCTGAAAGGGCTAGGTTACCTGAAGTCAAATAATCAAGTGGTGATGGGCTGCAGCCCAAGCTGTTCTGAAAACCCAAAGCCTGTTTTAAATACATGGCAGGAGTATCTACTCTATGGTCTCTAGGGTTTAGAACGATGTGCTTTATCACTTAAAAAATATGTACTGAGCACATATTAGGTGCCACACCTTGAATCACAAGTCAGGCTTAGGAATCAGGTGTGTAAGAGAGCCCCTAATCCCTACTCTCACAAAGACGCCGATCTAGTAGGAGCTATGGCAGATAACCAGTGTGATGAGAGTGCAGCAAGCCCCCAGTGGATGATAAAGGAGCAGACGTCCAAGGGATTGATCCCTTTCAGCAATGGAAATGAAAGCCTGGTTACTTAGATTACCGAAAAGTGAGAGGGGATACAAATACCCCTGAATGGAATCACTGCAGGTGAGACAATTTGTAGTATCCTGAAAGATCCTTTAAGATATTTATAAACAGCACCATTGTGATGGTGATTCATAATGATTACAAATATTCATCTAGATACCAGCATAAGAGATGAATGTGATCCACCGGAAATCTTCAGGTGAGCCTCTTAGAAGACTGAAAAATGTCTTTCATGTTTCTGCATATTTGGACTTTGTAGCCAGACTAAATGACCTCAGATGAATCTCAAGAGGTTTCTCCAGCAATTTCTTAAAGCCTCAGTACTTTGTGCTTTATTGTTTCTAGGATTAAAAATGGGCATTATCTTTGTGCAGGCTTCCCAGGTGGCATCAGTTGATATTTGAGATCAGTTGATAATTGAGATAAAAAACCATCTGCCAATGCATGAAACATAAGAGACATGGGTTCAGTCCTTGGGTTGGGAAATTCCCCCGAGGAGGGCATGGCTATGCACTCCAGTATTCTCGCCTGAAGAATCCCACAGACAGAGGAGCCTGGTGGGATACAGTCCATGTGGTCACAAAGAGTCAGATACAACTGAAGCGATTTAACACGCTCACATGCACGCATTATCTTTTGGCATTATGATATTCTCAAAACAAAGCTGAGCAAGCTCCCGCTTAATCTGTGAAGAATTAAGCTAAATCCGCCCCAATATTATTTGTGATGTCTCTGTTACACACACACACACATACACACACACATATAGAGGGAGAATGATTTGACAGGTATTCCTGTTAATTTATTCAAAGTCTTAACATTCTTGCTAGGAATCACACACTTAATCAAATGAGTCTGTAATATAGCAGTTTAAGCTATATTTAAACCCAACTTTTCTTGTTGAATTTTGATTCTTTGAAAGGAAATCCAACTTTTTTGTTGGTTTTTGATTCTTTGAAAGAAAAGGAAAATGTTTAAGTTTGAAAACGTGTAGGTAAGACATACTTTACATGACTCTCCATCCCCCGTGTGTGTGCGCACATGCTAAGTCGCATCACTTTGTCCGACTCTTTGCAACCCTGTGGACCGTAGCCCTCCAAGCTCCTGGACTGCCCATCAGCTTCTCCAGGCAAGAACACTGGAGTGGGTTGCCGTGCCCTCCTCCAGGGGATCTTCCCAACCCACTCACATCTCATGTGTCTTCCACACTGACAGGCAGATTCTTCACCACAGCACCTCCTGGGAAGCCCTGATTTTACATCCCATACCCTTTATTTAATTCAGATTGTGTGATTTCCTTTTCCCCACACTACAGGCATTATATGAACCTGCCCGAGTGCCTTTACTTAGGGGCATTCAGGTTTCTTCCATCGATGTTATTCAAACCCTGCTCATTCCTACGGTGCAGCTTGAATACTCCTCCCTTCCTTTAAACCCTGATTGCCGTAGCAGGGAGCACTTGGTTTGTCAACCTTACCCTTGTATTAATTTCCCCAGCAGACCGACAGGTAGTGAAGACCTGGCTCCCCTATCTTTACATACCACACAGCATCTCAAGAATTACACCTGGTCACTAACTGTCTGCTAATTGAGTGCACTGTTAATTAACTCATCAGAAGCTATTTAGAGACTGTTGGGTAGGTAGAAGCAATGAAAGTAATATTTTAGTCTCCTGGTTCAAGCAAAATCTCTCTTCAGGAGTAGTGGAGGTTAAAGCAAAGGAAATTGATCTGAAGATTCACCTGGTGGTTGGTAACTAGTATGAGAACAGCCTTCAGAGACCAGGAAGTGCTGTCATGCTGATCTCCCCCCCCATCCCCCGCAAACTGACTGTTTAAATATGAGATGAAACATCAAAGATAGACTTTGACGATCTGCAGAATATTCAGAAAATGGAAACCATGCACAGCGAATGGTGTCATATGACCTTGAAAACAGTGACCTCAGAGAGTGGGTGGAGCTGGATCTGAGCTGTTGACAACTATATTTCTGACCATTTCTTGCGTATTATGGAAGAAAGTAGAAAGAGGGCTGACGGGGAGAGAACCAGGGGAGGCAGGTTGGTCTCAACACCAGACGTAGAGCCAGGCTGTGGCCTCAGGGTGAACCATGAGCTCCCTGGATCCCCAGCTCTTGCTGGAACGTGGGGCCAATCCTGGTGTCCACCAAGGCCTGGGCTCACTGGGGTGCTGAGTACCCAGTTCCTCCTGAAATGCCCCGTGGCCTGTCGCTCTGCCCTGCCAGGTTAAGCTGATGCTGCTTCCCGCCAGCTTCCCCCAAGATGTTCTTGGACTTCCCTGTGCCCGAGAGGCTGCGCTTCTTGTCCCCTCTGCTGTAGACCCAAAGTCGGAAAGCTTTCTCCCTGCATGACACCTGCGAAAACTGCACCATGGAATTTGAAACGTGTTTCCCAGAAATTGACTGAAGGGTTCTCAGAGGGTACCGTCCAGTGAGTTTTTCCTTCCAAATTGTGAGGGCAAGACAGGCAAGCGGACAAATAAACTGTCTGCTGTATTTTGGTTGCAATGTGAGTTATGTGCTGGGCTGGAGACTGAACCATCTTTTGCCCTTGTTTCCATTGTTTCCAAGCTCTTAAAAAGTCACCACAGTTGTCAGATGATGGATTTGTAAGCAGAGAGTTGGTGTAAGTAAAAGTGGTGTAGATGAAAGTAAACGTCAAGCTCTAGTGAGTTGAATGGTTAAAATATGATTCAAGATGCTTAGTTTATCCAATATGTTCAATCAAGTCCAAGAAATTACATAAGAAAGTGGGTTCTCATAAGAAAAACAAAAGCTATGTGTTCTTTCATTTCTCCACAGTGTAGGTCTGACCTATATAAAGTCTCTTGCAAAGTCCACAAGAAGGTAACCAAAGAGTTCTATTCCTGGAAAAGGAAGCATTGGAAAGTGGTTCAGAGTTCAGTCTGTGGTTCCAAAAAGCTCTTTTATTACCCAAGCCTTTGTATACACAGACCATTAACTCATCAATTCCTGCCAATGACATCTGGAATAATAGCTAGGGCGTCTGGGGGTGGGAGGTTGTGAAGAACATTACAAAAGTTTCTGCTCCAAATAAAAATAATGCCAGTTCTCCAAGACTGTGTGTCCTAGATGCAGGTGACCTTAAGCAGAAGACAATATGGAAGATTTCCATTTGCAGGTGGAGGGGAAGAGCAATACAGAGAACAATCTACTGGGGCAGCCATTTCTATGAAAGATACAAAGTCAGGAGTGCACGAATGCCGAAACCTTGACTGATGAGACCGCTCAGGAGGGAGGGAGTGTGGCATGCTAGAACGGGTGAAGACCGTCAGCTCAGGCAGACTTCAACTCCAAACCTAGTCCTTCTCCTTAACAGGTGTCTGCTTTTGCTGTAACCTTTTTTACTACCAATATTTTAATATTAACTTTCATATAATAATACTTAGCTCTTAGAGTTGTAAGAAGTTAAATTGCACAATATGGGATTAAATTGAAGAATACGTAAAGCACTTCCCTGGTGGTCCAGTGGCTAAGACTTTGCCTTCCAGTGCAGGAGGGCAGGTGTCATCCTGGCTGAGGAGCTGAGATCCCGCATGCCTTGAGGCCAATAAAAGCAAAGCATAAAAGAGAAGCAATACGGTAATGAATTCAATAAAGACGAATCCAGGTCTCCAGCGTTGCAGGCAGATTCTTTACCATCTGAGCCACCAGGGAATCCCTTAAAAAAATGGTCCACATGAAAGGAAATCTTAAAAAAAAGAATATATAAATACTTATATATTCTTAATATTAATATATTCTTAATACTGATGTATTCTTTATATTGATGTATTCTTTATATTGATATATTCTTTAATATGTATTCAGCGCACTGAATATATTCAGAACATTGGGGGATCAATATGTAGTCTCCAACCACAAGGGCACAAATAAAAATATTATACCTTACTACTATTTTTACCATAATCAGTCAGGTAACAACAAACCAAATGGAAAACCAGGAAATATTCTGAAATCGAGTCCTACCCATTTCATGCCTTCAATATGATAGCTCGTCATGGAAAGTAGCATTTGTAATTATGAATGATGCAAGATCCTTGATTTCCAAGAATGATGTGATCATGTCCTTTACTTCTCCTATTGGGTTGATTATTTTCTACTTATGGAAACAGGATTCTGGACGTATATTTTGTACATGTTTTCAATAATGAAGGATTTTTAATGTCTCCATTATTTTCCATAAGCGAAAAACCTTCATTCCTTTAAACAATAGCAGCAACGATCGTAACAGCTTTTTGCTTTAATTTTTGAAACTTTATTTATTGTGCATTTATTTTTTGCTGTGCTGAGTCTCTGTTGCTGAGCGGGGCTTTCTCCAGCCGCGGTGGGCGGGTCTCCCCTGCGGCCGCAGCGCGATCCCGCGGTGACGCCTCGCGGAGCGCGGCTCCAGGGCACGCAGGCTGGTACTTGAGCGCGGCTCCAGGGCGCGCAGGCTCGGTCCTTGAGCGCGGCTACAGGGCGCGCAGGCTCGGTCCTTGAGCGCGGCTCCAGGGCGCGCAGGCTCGGTACTTGAGCGCGGCTCCAGGGCGCGCAGGCTCGGTCCTTGCGGCGCAGGGGCTCGGCTGCTGGGCGGCACGTGGGATCTTTCCACACCCGGATCAAACCCACGTCCCCTGTGTTGGTAGGCAGGTTCCTAACCGCTGGCCCGCTAGGGCAATCTGGAATAGCTTTTTATCCAAGCTCGCTCTGCGTTACACTGCTGTCCGCGAGGCACTTGGTGGCAATGGCGTTGGTTAACCTCACGGCAGCCTGTGAGGTGAGTCCCTGCCACGTTCTCACTTAGAGAGAAAGGAACTAAGCCCCAAAGAGGAGAAGACTTACCCAACATTACCCAGTTACCCAGTGATCAGGTGTCAGGACTAAGGTGCAAGGCCAGGCAACACAGTCCCAAGACAAGCTCTCCCGGGTGCTTGCAGATGCTTGGCCTCTGGGGTCCGAGCGTTCTGGCTCTGCCGGCCGACACTCTGCACTGTCGTCGCGTTTCTCTGCTGCGGCCTTCCTGTGCTTCTGGTTCCGGCACGTGCTGCCTCTCTGCACTCTACCTGCTTCTCCGTTTTAAAATGTGCATGGCACACTCGGATCTCTGACACGACCCCAGGGCCCTGTGTTCATTTCAATCACTCAGGCCGCTGGCTAAAACGGTTTTTGTAATGGTCGCGCAAACGCCCACTGCTTACTGTGTTTCACGCCACATCAAGCCATCAAGCAAAGTTAGCTACATGTTTTTAAATGCATTATTAGACATGTGACTCAGAGTCAGCCTTTCGAAAGAGAACAAAGGCTGACGCCTCACAGCTGACGTTTCATTCTGAGACTGGGCACTTCCGAGAAACTGGAAGAACATGCCTCTAGTAAACGGTTTCAATACCAAGTAAAGATAAGTAAAATCCAGAAGACTCTTTAATGGGGCATTTGAATAAAACATTCCAGCATATTATGTGGTCTAATTTATTTTAGCATTACTTTTACAATTGAGATGTTAGAAAATGTATCTCCCTCTAATATATTTGGAAGAAATGTAATCAGCATTTTAATCTGAAGTTCCACAAGCCAGAGAAATTTGAGATTACTCTCCAGTAGATGCCAAAGCCCTGTCTTCTAACTTAAATGACTGTCAGGCAACTACCAGAAACAACTGAGAAATGGTCTGTGGACATGGGATGTGGCGATTCATTTATCTCTCCTAGGTTTGCTCCAACTCTGAACTTTGAGACGAAAGTCAGGACAAAAAAGAAATTGGGGGCAGATAATAAAAGTAATTCCTGGTGGCTCAGATGATAAAGAATCTGCCTGCAATGCAGGAGACCCAGGTTTAGATCCCCTGGAAACGTGAGTGGCTACCCACTCCAGTATTCTCGCCCGAAGAATCCTGCAGACAGGTACTGGAGGCCTACAGTCCGTGGGGCCACAAAGAGTCAGACACGCCTGAGCAACTACTGATAGAAGTAAACTAGCACACTAAAAGATAATTTGGCTGGGTTCAGTTACTTTTAACCTGCATTGTCTTCCCGAAACAGGTTTTCGTCCTGATGTAGATTCAGGTGGCGAGTGCATTGGGTTGCAGTTTTCTCACTGAGTGACGTGTTGTTCTTGGTAACAATGAGCTCGGGCGTGAGCGTACGTCCCACAAACTCAGTGATCCATGGGCAACACCAGGGGGCCACTCAGAGAAATGCGCCGTGGTCCTGAAGGCCCCGTGAGTTGTATGAGAATTTTATGTAGGAAGGTTAAGTGCAAATAGTTCATCGTTTATGTTCTGCTAATTTAGCCACGAGCCCAATCTACATTAGAATTTCCTCTGTTTTTAGCTCGAATTTGAGAGGCATTCAGAAGTGCCCCAGTTGGCTGGAAACAGATAGCCTATTTTGACGCTTCTTAGGATTGATCGCAAAACTCTACAGTAGCTGCTCAACTGTGGTTTTGGATTCTCTCACGTGTTTCATTCTTGCTAAGGTGTTTTTGTTTGATTGGTTTTGGTTGTTTTTGATGCACCTGATGACAGCCTATTTTGGAAGTTTGCAATACTGTTTAATATTTTCATTAATCATTGCTTAAATGAAATGCTATATCTTAGTCATCAATATTCAGAAAGTTTCTATTATACAAATTTCAACTGTACATAGACTTCAGAGAATTGGCCAACTCGGGGCTGGTTTTAGCACAAACGGTAGATTTTTTTCTTGACATTACTAATAGCATATATCATTGCCTGCTCTGAAAAATTGTTCAGCAGTGAAAATAGAGCAGAAATGATATATGCATCAAAACATGAAAAGCTTCCATCCTTATCCCATCAATATTTGCTGATGGGTCATCATTCAAATAATTAAAAACAAATAAAAGAGAAATTCACAAAATCATGGGTTATTACACAAGCATTTTGCTTTAAAAAAGATCACCCATTTTTGATGAAACATTATGGATCTTATTTCATAAAATCTTAGAGCTGAAAAAGAGCACAGAGATTGCTGAATCCAGTCACTTGGTATGTGTGCTAGTCGTGTCCAACTCTTTGTGACCCCATGGACTGCAGCCCACCAAGCTCCTCTATCCATGGGGTTTTCTCCGCAAGAATCCTGGAGTGGGTTGCCACTTCCTCCTCCAGGGGATCTTCCTGACCCAGGGATCAAACCTGCATCTCCTACGCTGCAGGTGGATTCTTTACTGCTGAGCCACATGGGAAGCCCAATCACTTAGTACACAAGTTGAAAAATAGAAGACCAGACAGGCTAACTGATGCATAAAGGATCATCCATGTGCTTAATCAGAGGCAAGAACAAGATTAGTATTCCTATTTCCTGACTCAAAGTTCAGTCTCTACTACTTTATGATTAATTCTTCATTTCAGACTTTTGTCTCAAGGTAGGGTGTACAATTTCAGAAATGTAAGTCTCCTTTTAGTTTGTGAGAAAGTGTGAGATTCAAGCTCTTAGTTATTACAATAAATCAAAAGAGTGTCTCCAGGTTGTAAAGATCTTACTGGACCCACTCCCATAATTTACATTTTAGGATAACAGGATTAGCCAGAAGGTTTCCAGAAGGAGAAGCTGTCTTCAAGCAGGATACACTGTTGTCACATAACCCTGAGCACAGAGTATAAACTGAGTGGTTTGCTGTGTGATCATCAGTTGACCCCACAGACTGTAGCCCACTAGGCTCCTCTGTCCATGGGAGTCTCTAGGCAAGAATACCGGAGTGGGTTGCCATTTCCTCCTCCAGGAACCCTCCAGACCCAGGGATCTAACTCGTGTCTCTTATGCCTCCTGCATTAGTAAATCGGTTCTTCACCACTAGTGCCACCTGGAAAGCCGAAAGTAATACTCAGGTTCTATTAACTACAATGTTATCCCATGTCTACACTGTGAATTACATTTGGATAAACCTGTTTTCTCTGAGTTGATTTTTTATTTACTTTATCTTGAGACATACTTCCCCGCTCTAAGCAGAAATGGCACTGGAAATGCAAGCCTATTTCATAATGGCTTCAATAAGACAGCTAAATGATACTTCTAAATAATTACTTCTTGATAAGCAAAGTATATAGCAGGAAGATCATGGATGTTAGAGAGTGATAGATCTGTTTCTCAGTTCTAACAATTCCTAAAAAAGAGAGAGGAAATTGTTCAAATTATGTTGGGACTACATAAATTTAAAAAAAAAAAAAGAAAAGAGGCAGGTGTGTTGTGAGAGTTGGCTGAAAATGATGTTTGAAAAAGCCTAGTGAGACACTCGGCCTTGAGCACATGTTGGTGTACTGCACCACGTCCCCTAAATCTGTCTGAGTCTCATCTTTAGGGTCGGATCCATTTGCCTGGGGCACTGTCCCAAGCTGTGGAAGACTGCTCTGCCAGTGGGCACGGCCCCGTGAGGAAGGCGCGCTCCCTAGGAGCCGTCTCCATCAACGCCGGCTGCGAGATGGTGCAAATCTCCCTGCTCTGAGCAAGCGGTCTGCTCTGCGCTGGCCCCGCAGGTTTTCGACGGGGTGGAGTTGGGTGTAGAGGTAGCTTTCCGGGGTGGAGCTGCCTGTAGCGGTAGCTTTCGGGATGAAGCACCCTCCATCGGCTGCAGCCTTGCTCTGGGTCCCTTCCTCATCACCTCCCACAGTGTGGCATTACAGTGCTGGACCCAACATTCAAATAAGAAACTGACTTTTATTTCTGGTTGATTTTACTGGGGCGTGGTTGCTTTACAATGCTGTGTTGGTTTCCACTGCACCTACAGCGAAGTGAAATCAGCCGTGCGCACACACCTCCCCGCTGCTTTGGAGTTCCTTCCCATTGAGGTCGCCGGAGAACTGATGGAGCCCCGCTGCACAGTGGGTTCTCACTAGCTGGGGCTTCCCGGGTGGCGCTAGTGGTAAAGACCCCGCCTGCCAATGCAGGAGACACGAGAGGCGCGTTTGATCCCTGAGTCGGGAGGATCCCCTGGAGGAGGCCGTGGCAACCCGCTCCAGGGTTCTTGCCTGGAGAAGCCCATGGACAGCGGAGCCTGGTGGGCTGCGGTCCACGGGGTCACAGAGTCGGACACGACTGAAGCGACCTGGCAAGCATGTACACTCCTTAATATCTATTTTATACATAGTATCAATGGTGTATATATGCCATTTCAATCTCCCAATTCATAATGAAAGGTTTCTGTGCTTCTCGAGAGCTTAGTTCCTTCTGCACCGTGTGTATGTAACACGGCAGTGTGTAAAATGGCAACTTGCTTGTAAACGCATTCAGCCATGTCACAACACCAGTGCCCTTGGCTCTGTACATACGGCGTGGGAAGCGCTGTGGATAACAGACGTAGAGTCAGGCTCCGAAAGCACATCTAGACTTAAAGTCCTGACTCTGCCATCTTGAACAAGTTGTTTAATCTCTCTGAGCCTTAGTTTTCTCATCTTTGAAATTGAGGATAATAATTTCTACATTGTTGTAATGAATAATGAAATAATGGATCAGCCATGGATAATTGTGCCTATTTTATAGGGTTGCTGCATAAAAATGAGATGGAAACAATCAATGAAGTATTAACCATTTGTCAACTTAATAACAGGAACCCCCTAACACGAGCTCTATTCCTGTTTCTAGCTGAACCCCCTTGCAATATGGTTCATTAGTAACAAATTAAGTAAAATACCATTAATATTTTGAATTATAGATGTCATGATGCATGTGTTAATCTTTTCTCTCTTTTCTCTATCCATATAAATGGCATTTCCCATGGTGTGCTAGCCGTAAAGAATCTGCCTGCAAATGCAGTTGCCCTAAGAAACGCAGGTTTGAACCCTGGGTCAAGAAGATCCCCTGGAGAAGGAAATGGCAACCTACTCCGTATTCTTGCCTGGGAAATCCCATGGACAGAGGAGCCTGGTGGGCTACAGTCCATGGGGTCTCACGGAGTTGGACACGACTGAAGTGATTAGCACGCACACACATGCACACGTGAGCTGATTTCACAAGCTCGTGTTTTACTGGATGGTTTTTCATGTTACTGAATTGTTTTCTAACGCCAGAGATTCACCATAGGCTTTTCTTTTTTCCTTTGGTTTAGTTGAGATGTGATTGACATACACCACTGTGTAAGTTTACGGTATATAGCATAATGATTTGACTTACATCATGAAATGATTGTCACAGTAGCTGTAGTAATGAGCATTCATCATCTCGAATGGATATGAGATTAAAGTAGAAAAAATTTTGCTTGTGATGAGAACACTAGGATTTATTATCTTAACAAGTTTCATATATAACACACAGCAGTGTCAATTATACTCATCATGCTGTACATTACATCTTTAGTATTATGCATTTATCTTATATATCTTATAACTGAAAGTTTGCACCTTTTGACTGCCTTTACCAATTTCACCCCCACCCCCAGTAGCCACTAAACTGTTTGTTTTTGAGGTTAAATTTATTTATACACTATGTAAGCTTCTGTTATACAACACTGTTATTCAATATTTCTATGCAAGAATTACCTCTACAGTAAGTCTAATTATGGTATGTCATCATACAAAGGCATTGCACACTTATTGACTATATTCCCCACACTGTGTAGTTCATACCTGTGGCTCATTTATTATGCAATGAGAAATTTGCACCTCTTAATCTCCCTCACACATTTCTTCCTTCCATCCATCCCTCTTCCCTCTGGCAACCATCTGTTATCTCCATATATTACTCTGTTTCTGTTTTGTTATGTTTGTTAATTTGTTTTGATTTTTAGATTCCATATACAAGTGAAATCACATGGTATTTGTCTTTCTCTGACTTATTTCATCTAGCATCAGTTCAGTTCAGTTCAGTCACTCAGTCGTGTCCGACTCTTGGCGACCCCATGAATTGCAACACGCCAGGCCTCCCTGTCCATCACCAACTCCTGGAGTTTACGCAAACTCATGTCCATCAAGTCAGTGATGCCATCCAACCATCTCCTCCTCTGTTGTCCCCTTCTCCTCCTGCCCCCAATCCCTCCCAGCATCAGGGTCTTCTCCAATGAGTCAACTCTGCATCAGGTGGCCAAAGTATTGGAGTTTCAGCTTCAGCTTCAGTCCTTCTAATGAACATCTAGGACTGATCTCCTTTAGGATGGACTGGCTGGATCTCCTTGCAGTCCAAGGGACTCTCAAGAGTCTTCTCCAACACCACAGTTCAAAAGCATCAATTCTTCTGCACTCAGCTTTCTTCATAGTCCAACTCTCACATCCATACATGACCACTGGAAAAACCATAGCTTTGACTAGATGGACCTTTGTTGGCAAAGTAATGTCTCTGCTTTTCAATACGCTGTCTAGGTTGGTCATCACTTTCCTTCCAAGGAGTAAGCATCTTTTAATTTCATGGCTGCAGTCACCATCTGCAGTGGTTTTGGCATAATACACTCTAGATCCATCCATCACGTCATCACGTATGGCAAGATTCCATGTTCATCGCTGAGTAACATATTCATCACATGTCCCTTACCCCTCACCTACCAGTGGGCACTTCATGTGCTTCCGGGTCTTGGCTATGCAAATAATGCTGCAATAAACGTAGAGGTATATGCAGTTTTAGTGTTTTTGTTTTCTTTGGATGAATACCCAGGAGTGGAATTTACAGGACGTCCAGTAGTTCTGCTTTTAATTTTTTGAGAAAACCTCACATTGTTTTCCACAAGGGCTACACCAGTTTATGTTCCCAGCAACAGTGCACAAGGGTTCTCTTTTATCCACATCCTTGCCAACATTTCTCATTTCTCTTCTTTTTGATGATAGCCATTATGACAGATGTGAAATGATGTCTCATTGTAGTTTTGGTTTGCACTTTCCTGGTGATTAGTGATGGTGAGCATCTTTTGTGAGCTTGTTTGGCCATCTGTCTGTCTTCTTTGGAGAAATGGCTATTCACATCTTCTACCCGTTTTTAAATCTGATTGTCTTTTTCAATGTTGACTTGTAGGAGTTCTTTGTTTATTTTGAGTACTCACACCTTACTGAATATATCATTTGCAGGTTTCTTCTCCCATTCAGTAGATGGCCTTTTTATTTTGTTGATAATTTTCTACATTGTGCAAAGATTTTTTCATTTGAGGTACCTATTTTCTTTCTTTCTTATTTTTGCTTTTGTTTCCCTTACCTGAGGAGATATAGTCAAAAAAAAAAAAAGATATTGTAAAGACCAACGTCAAAGAACTTACTGCCTTTATTTTCCTCTAGGAGATTTATGGGTTCAGGTCTTACATTTAATCCATTTTGAATTTATTTTTCTGCATGTTGTAAGAAAGTAATGCAGTTTGATTATTTCTAATGTAGCCATTTAGTTTTTCCAACACTAACTGAAGAGGCTCTCTCATCCCCATTCTATTTTTCCCCCTTTGGAATAGATTAAATGTCCACATATGCATGGGTTCCTTTCTGGGCTCTTTATTCCACTGTATTAATCTATATGCTTATTTGTGTACTAGTACCATACTGTTTGGATTGCTGTAGCTTTGAGATATAATTTGAAATCAGGAAATATAATACCTCCAGCTTTGTTCTTTCTTCAAAGTTGTTTTGACTATTTTTGGTCTTCTGTGTACCCATATAAATTTTAGAAGTATTTATTCTAATTCAGTTAAAAAAAAAATACCATTGGTATTTTGATAGGACTTGCATTCAATCTGTAGATTGTCTGAGGTAATATTGTCATTTGAACTATGTTAGTTCTTCCAGTCCATGAACATGGTATATCTGTGCATCATTTCCATCATCTTTAATTTCTTTAATCAGGGTTTTATAGTTTTATAAACACAGTTATTTTACCTCCTTAGTTAGATTTATGCATAGGTATTTTATTCTTTCAGATTAAGTTGTAAATAGGACTGTTTTATTCATTTCTCTTTCTGATAGCTTGTTAGTATTTAGAAATACAACCAATTTCTGCATATTAATTTTATATCTTTCAACTTTACTGAATCCATTTATTCTAATAGCTTTTTGATGATGTGTTTAGGAATCTCTTTATACTGTATTATGTCATCTGAAAACAATGAGTTTTACTTCCTTTTTAATTTGAATTTCTTTTATTTCTTTTTCTTGTTTGATTGCTATAACTAAGACTTCCAATAATGTGCTAAATAAAAGTGGCAGGAGTTGGCATCTTGTCCTGTTATTGATCATAGAATAAATGATTTCAACTTTTCACCATTGAATATGATGTTAGCTGTGGGTTTGTCATATATGGCCTTAATTATGTAGAGGTACTTTCCCCCATACCTATTTTGTTGAGAGTTTTTGACATAGATGGATGTTGAATTCTGTCAAAAGCTTTTTCTACATCTGCTGAGATGATCATATGATTTTTGTTCCTCAGTTTTTTAATGTGATATATCACGTTGGTTGATTTGCAGTTGTTGAACCATCCTTGCCCCCCTGGGATAAATCACAATTGATCATGGTGTTTGATTCTCCAATGCATTGGTGAATTCTGTTTGCTTATATCATGTTGAGGAATTTTGCATTAATGTTCATCAGTGATATTGGTTTTTCATTTTCTTTTTTGTGATATCCTTGTCTGAATTTTTTTGTTTCATCAAGGTCATGCTGGCCTTATAGAATGAGTTCAGAAGTGTTTCTTTTTCTGAAGTTTTTGAATAGTTTGAGAAGGACAGTTGTGAGCTTTCCTCTAAATGTTTGGTAGAATTCACCTCTAAAGATATATGGTCCTAGAATTTTATTTGTTGAGAGTTTTTAAATTACTGATTCAATTTTATTACTGGTAGGTTTGTTCATATTTTTTAAAATTTCTTCCTGGTTCAGTCTTAGGAGATTGTACATTTCTAGGAATGTGTCCATTTCTCCTTGGTTGTCCATTTTATTGATATTAATTGTTAGTAGTAATCTATTATGATCTTTTGTGTTGCTGTGATGTCAGTTGTAACTTCTTTCTAACCTCTAATTTTATTGATTTAGCTCTCTTTCTTTTCTTCTTGATAAGTCTGGCTAAATGTTTATCAATTTTATCTGTCTTTTCAAAGACCAGCTCTTATTTCCACTGATCTTTTCTGTTATTTCTCTCATTTATTTTTGCTCTAAACTTTATGATTTCTTCCCTTCTACTAGCTTTAGGGGGTTTTTGTTTGTTTTTTTCTAATTCCTTTAGTTGTAAGGCTAGTGTTTATCTGAATTTTCCTTGCTCTCTTAGGTAAGCTTGCATCACTATAAGCTTCCTTTCAGAACTACTTTTGCTGCATCCCACAAATTTTGGATCTTTCTGTCTTTATTTTCACTTGTCTCCAGGTGTTTTTTAAATTTCTTTTTTGGTCTGTAGTGATCCATTGATTGCATAATAACATGTTTAGCATCCATGTGTTTATGTCTTTTGCATTTTTCTCCTTATAGTTTATTTTTAATCTAATAACATTTTGGTCAGAGAAGATGCTTGATATGATTTCAGCTTTCTTAAATTTACCGAGACATGTTTTGGGACCTAGCATGTTCCTTTCTTCTTCTTTTGCTCTCTTTTCTTGTGATTTGATGACTGTATTTTGCATTATGCTTGAATTTCTTTATTTTTGGCCGCATTAGGTTTTTGCTGTGGCATGCAGGCTTCTCTCTAGTTGTGGCACTTGGGCTCTGGAGCACGTGAGCTTTGTAATTTGCAGCATGCAGGCTGTCTAGTCGAGGTGCCAGGGCTCAGTAGTTGCGGCATGAAAGCTTAGTGCCCTGTGGCATGTGGGATCTTAGTTCCCAGGAATCAAACCCATGTCCCCTATATTGGAAGGCAGATTCTTGACTCCTGGACCACCAAGGAAGTCCCTACATAAGATTTATACATAGCAATCTATATACAAACACAATTATTTTAATAATAATCTCAAGTCTAAAAGCATTTTAACAATCCTGCATTTTTACTCCCTACCTCCACATTTATAGTTTTTGACATCTAATTTTGTATCTTTTTGCTTTGTTGATCCTTTGCTGTTTATTTTGGTTATAGATGATTTTAGTACCTTTGTTTTTTAAACTTCCTAGTAACTTCATGCATGGTTGATTTTTTGTCTTTATATTTGCCTTTACTAATAAGATTTTTTCCCATAATATTCATACTTCTAGTTGTGACCTTTTCTTTTCAGCTTAGAGAAGTCCCTTTAACATTACCTGTAAAATGGATTTAATAATGCTGAACTCATTTAGATTTTGTTTGTAAAACTCTTTATTTCTCCATTACATCTGAATGAAAGCGTTCCTTGGTAGAGTATTTTTAGTTGTAGATTTTTCCCTTTCATTACTTTAAATATTTCATGCCACACCTTTCTAATTTGCAGTTTTGGCCAAAAAATTTGCTAATTGCCTTATAGGAGTTCCCTTGTGTGTAAATTTTGCTTTTTTATTTGCTGCTTTTAACCTCTTAATTTTGCCATTGCAGTTTTTAATTGCAGTGTATCTTGGTGTGGTCTTCTTTGGATTGGTCTCATTTAGGACTCTCTATTCTTCCTGGAACTGAATTTCTGTTTTCATTCCCTGTTTAGAGGAGTTTTCAGCTACTACAACTTCAAGTATGTTTTCTGCCTTTTTATCTTTCTCATCTCCTTCTATGACCCTTATAATGCAACTGTTAGTGTGCTTGATATTGTCCCAGATGCTTTAAAGTGTCCTCGTTTCTTTTCATTCTCTTTTTCTTTTTTTCTGTTCTGCTTCAATAATTTCCATTACTCTGTCTTCCAGCTTGCTGATCCATTCCTCTGTATCACTTAATCTACTTAATTTTCTCTATTTTTTTAATATTTTTATTCCAATTATGATATTCTTCACCTGTTTTGTTCCTCTATATATTTTTAATTCTTTATTATAGACTTCTAACTTCTTACTCTGTTCATCTATCATTCTTCTGAGTTCTTTACAATTACTTCCTTGAACTCCTCTTGAGCTAAGTTGCTTATCTCCACTAAATTCTTCTGGTGTTTTATTTTGTTCTTTCATTTGGGCATATTCCTCTTTTGCCTCATTTTGCCTACTTTGCTATTTTTACTTCTATATATTCTGTAGGGTGATTACTTTTCCTGACCTTGGAGAGGCGGCCTTTTGTGGGAAATGTCCTCTGCATCCCAGGAGCATTTTCCCCTCTGGCCACCAGAAATATATGCTCTTGGGATGCCCCTGTGTGAGCTGTGTGAGTCCTTCTCTCCTGGCAGGTGGTACTGTGGGTAGTCTGCTAGGCATGGCTGGCCCTCAGTCTGGCTAGTTGCCTTGTGTGGAGGCAGCTAGCTACTGGTAGGTACCACCAGGTCCCAGAGCAGCCGTGAACTCAGGATGTTGTGAGACAGTCAGCCTGCTGGTGGGTGGAGCGGTGTCCCCACCAAGCTAGTTGCTCTGCCCGAGGTGTCCAGTACTGGTGCTGATAGGCTGGTGATTGGGCTGGGCCCCAACATTAATGAGCTGAAGGGAGGACTCCAAACTAGCACTTCCCAGCACCAGTGTCCATGCGGTAGGACAAGTTCCGCAGAATGGCTGCTGCCTGGGTCTGTGTCTCCAGGATGAGCTCTGGTTAGCCCTTGCCTCTCTGGGAGACCCTCCAAAATCAGCCGATGGGTGGGTCTGATCTAGGCTCCTCTCAGTTTTCTGCTTCTGCCCCGGGTCCTGCAGTGTGTGAGATTGTGTGTGTCCTTAAGGGTGGAGTGTCTATTTCCCATAGCCCGCTGGCTCTTCTGGAAGTAAGCCCTGTTGGCTTTTCAAAGCCAAATGCTTTGGGTGCTTATCATCCCAGTGCAGGACTCTGGACTGGGGAGTGTGGCTCTGACCTGTCACTTCTTGAGTAGAACTGCTGAAATTATCCCCCACCTGTGGGTGTAGGTCTTGCCTACACGCTGTTTTCAGCCTTCCTACCCATCTCACTATGGTTCCTTCTTTATGTTTTTAGTTGTAGAATATCTTTCTCTGCTATCTTCTGGTCGTCCTCACCAAAGTTTCTCTTTAAGTATTTATAATTTTTTGTGCCTGTGTAAGGAAGTAACCTTAGGTACTTCCTACTCTTCCATCTTGGCCCCACCCTCTCATAGGCTTTGCTTAAATAACATGCTTCCATTCCTTTCATTAAAGCTACACTATTTGTTAATTTACCAAATACAAATATAAACTAACCTTTTTAGGAACACATCTATTCTATAAAGCAGGTCATACCTGTATAAAGTGTGAATGCACATATATGTACTATAAAAGTAAGTATATGATTGTAGAAAACCTATAGTGAAATAATAAGAAACTGCCTTTTAGAATTAAAAGTATATAATCAAGCAAAATACTGGGCCCATGGTAAGTAAGCAATGAAAAATACATGGATTGAATTATCATACTTAATTGTAGGCTCTTCTGAGCATGCTCATTAAGAGGCATTCTGTCTTTGATATTTATTTCATAAATCTACTTTATTCATCTGAACTGTTTTGGTAATGACAGAATTATTTTATGATATCTTTTGTTTTTATCAGATGGCAGTGTATTTAGTATATTTAGATTCTACTTTATTTTGTGTATGGTTTTTCCTTCAAAATGTTCTTTAGGGGAAAAAAATTGAGCAGAAGCAGACACACTGTTCTAGGACATCCCTTCCTTTAGAGATGAATTTCTCCAGATTAAAAAAAGATCGGCTTCCAAATCGGTGAAGCTGCTTCTTCTGTACAGTACAGTGACATGGTGTCTGGTTACCGTGGAACATGTGCTCTCATTTCGGACAAGCTGTTCTGCGAAAAAGTTTTATTTAGCCCACAGAGCCCATCCCCGGATTTGTGGGTGTTACCTCCTTTCCCCGTGTTACCAGGTTTTTTCACCACTATTATTGCTTCTGTGTCATCAGCTGTAACACAATTTAGTAGCAATCCTTCTTAAAGAAAACACAAGATGCCTCTGAAAATAGAACAGTTGGCTAGACAGAAAAGAGTTATCAGCAAAAGTAGGTCTGTTGTTTGTGTTTTGCTCCCTGAATTGCTTCTGAGACGGTTTCACACACGTGTAAATGAACAGGAGTAGAGTGAGCATATAATCTAGTATAATCTGTATGGTCTATCACGAAGTTTTATCCTATTTTATTAAGGAAACGAAATTCTATGAAAACTGATTTGGCTTGGGAATTCTTACATGTTTTAATTTTGTTCAAACTGAGGAATTAAATCACCTGTTGGCTGATTTGTTCAGCTTTATTTTTAATGGGAAAACTTGGGGTTCTGTGAGCAAATGAGCACATTAATTCAAGATGGAGTCGATGGTGGTGTGGAGAAGGAAATGGAAACCCACACCAGTGTTCTTGCCGGGAGAATCCCAGGGACAGAGGAGGCTGGTGGGCTGCCGTGCATGGGGTCTCACAGAGTCGGACACGACTGAAGCGACGCAGCAGCAGCGGCAGCAGATGGTGGTGGCGGTGATGGTGGTGTTTCATTCTTCTGCTCATCAATTAAAACAAAAATTAATCATGCAATATTTACCGTCTAAGAAAAATGACATTTTTTTAGCTGCTCAGATTTCCCAACATTAATGGTAACGACCAACATGAAACAAAGGGACCGTCACTTTGTTGACCGTCCCCTCTAATCACTTTTTTGAGCAGAAACATGACATCCCGTTCAGAGCACTGTTTGAAAGGCACATGAGAAGTAGCTGAGCCACCAGCCACTCAGAGTCTTGTGGTTGGCTGTACGTGACAGAACCCGTGGACTCCAGGCCAGAATACTGGAATGCGTAGCTGTTCCCTTCTCCCGGGGATCTTCCCAACCCGGGGATGGAACCCAGGTTTCCCACACTGCGGGCAGATTCTTTACCAGCTGAGCCGCCAGGGCAGCCCAAGAATAGTGGAGCGGGGAGCCCGTCCCTTCAGTGGATCTTCCCAACCCAGGAGTCAGACCGGGGTCTCGTGCATTGCAGGTGGGTTCTGTACCAGCTGAGTTCACCGGGGAAGCCTGTACTTGACAACACTTGGGTCAGATGCCCGTAAGAGCCCTGATCTGTGGAAATCAGCATGCTGAGTACATGTATCCAAATGTCATCTCTGCTTCCGGGTCTTACTTGTCTTGACTCCCCCCCTACAGTGCATATAAATGTACTTGTGTTTTGATTTATAATATCTCTTTAACTCTTGGATAAGTTGTCTTTATATCTAAGTCTTTTTCTATACAAGATTAAACCAGATTTTACCAAATCATGCTTTACCACTTCCTACTTTCCTTCATTTGAAATTCTTTTTTTTCCACTTATTTATTTTTTAATTGAAGGATAAGAATACTGGAGTGGGTTGCCATTCCCTTCAGGGGATCTTCCCAACCCAGGGATCAAACTCAGGTCTCCCAAATTGCAGACGGATTCTTTATCCTCTGAGCCACAAGGGAAGCCCCACTTGAAATTCTGGAGCGGAATTTTTTAATCTAGGCCCTTGGACCAGGTCTGTATATTCACAAATGGATGTATAAGTCCCATTTGTGTATACGTTTTAAGAACTGCTATCACCTAGATTTTCTCCTCTCATTTCTATTAGTTAACAGATGCTCAGTTCTGTCAGATGCCACACGTGGATTCTCCAAATACACTAAGTCGCCACCTTCCTTTTCCTTTAGAATTCACTCCTGATCTCATATTTCCTCTTACTTTCTGTTCCAGTTTAAGTAATATGAAAAAGAGAGAGAAACAAGATATAATACACTAAACCTCTGCCACTGAAGGGGCTGGAGTCCTGCATGGGCATCTCATTTAATCCCCCTGCAGCTGAAACATGAAGCAGAAAGGAGTGAGTCAGTCCCACAGCCTATAGTGGAAGGGTCCAAATTTACATCTGCGCTTAGACGGCACATTTATTCCTCTTTTCCAGATGGAATAAATGATCATAGCTTATGAATGGCATCAACTTTCATAATACATAACTTTCCTAAAAAAAAACCCTTCATTATGCTTTGTTATAAATCTAGTACAAGTTTATCAATGCTATATTGCATCAATGTTGTATAATCTCATATCATCAGAGGACAAGAATCATTTACACGTGTGTGTTATGTATGTGTTAGTCACTCATTGGTGTCCGACCCTCTGTGACCCCATGGACTGCAGCCCACTAGGCTCCTCTGTCCATGGAATTCTCCAGGCACAACTACTGGAGTGGGTTGCCATTTCCTTCTCCAGGAGATATTAGCTACCCAGCAATCAAACCCGGGTTTCCCGCGTTGCAGGCAGACTCTACTGGTTGAGCCACAAGCGAAGCCCACAGAATCATTTACATGTTCATTAATTCACTCACTTTAAAAAATAACACTTATTAAACTATACTGTTGCTAGAGGCTTTGCTCAGTTCTGGAATAGTAGTTCTAAATTCTATCTTCACATCAGATTCTACTGGGGAACTTTTAAAATACCAGTACCTGATCTCAGAACCAAAAGTTTTGATTCCCTATATGGAGGTGACCCTTGGGCTGTGTTTTTGTTTCGTTTCGTCTTTAGGTTTTTGTAACTGCAGCCAGCATGGAGGATGACTTTGCAAAGCATGGTTCCCTAGATCTGCAGCATCAGCATCATGTGGGAATCCAGTGCAAAGGCAAATTCTCAGCCCTTCTGCACAGCCTTCCCATGCACCATGCCAGAAACTCCAGGGACTGGGCCTGCTTGTCTCTATTTAACAAGCCCTCTGGATATTCCCGAGCCAAGCCGATGGTTGATAAACACTTCTCTAGAGACAGGATAAATAAAACAGAGTACTTGCACTAAGCATTTCTCCTTGATCTCAAGGAACCCTGTCGTTTCAAATTTGCATTTTAATTACCTAGCACAGTTCCACACTCTATAACCTTAGTTGGTAATGACAGCATTATTACTCCTGAAATAGTGTGATGACTTTCTCTTCTTGGGCAGCCATTAAATGAAGTGTTAATAAGAAAACAGTGGTCAGCGAATAACATCCCTTAACAAAAGTCTTAGGGATGTTATGGGTTGAAGGAATCGTCATAGTGCTTTGTACACACATATACACACACACGCACATAGAATTTTTAAACATAAAATTTTAAAGGGTAAATATTCCTAATAAAGGATTTTATTTTAAAGTGGTCTCTGTGTTGTGTTTCTAATGTACTATTATCAATATTATACTTGCTATTTCCCTTCTTTATTACATAGCTTTATTATAGCTTGATGATAGTATAATTTATACACAATAAAATGCACTTATTTGAAGCACTTAGTTAGATAAGTTTTGATGCGTATATACTCCAGGATTGCGGAACAGTTGCATGGTAGCTTCCAGTTCTATTATAGGGACCTCTTGGGTGTCCAGTTTTCTCCAAGCACCCCCAAACTGCAGAATGAGGTTGTAAAGAAGGCTTCTTGAGAAAAACATGAACTAAGACCTGTAAGGTAGGAAATGGCAACCCACTCTAGTATTTTGCCTGGAGAATCCCCATGGACAGAGGAGTCTGGCAGGCTACAGTCCATGGGATCACAAATAGTCAGATAGGACAAAGCGATTTAGCATGCAGCATGTCAAGGGAATAAAGTAGGGAAAGTTAGTACAGGATAGAAATAAATCACATCTTGCCTGTCTGAAATCTAGATTTTTGTGTTGGTTGCCATTTACTATCATGTAGGATTGAAAAATACCTACTCAGCTCCTTTATTTCTTAAAGTTCCAATTGAGAAACAAGCTTAATGGCTAGTGAAATATACGACCTTAATACTGTGCTTAGAAATATCTGCTTCTGTCACTGAGGTGTTTATTGCATTAGGGTAGCTGTTCCCCTTTGACCACCAATCCACTCTTGAAGGCGTATTTCTCTACTGTGTGTATTATAAAAAACAGTTGTATGAAAGTGATGCTTTTGCTTCTAGAGCCACAGAATCTAATTCCTTGCCTTTGACTTGCTTTTAACATTCTTTCTCCCAAGCAACTGGGTGCATCCTTAAATGTTCATTCATCATTACCGCCAGGTGCTAATACTGGGACTTTATTTGGGAGGCTTAAACGCTCATTTTTTCTTCCTTTGCAGGCTGGCTCCATGAGTTGGGGAAGAGACTGGAATCGCCCTACTATGGGAACAATACCCTGGGTGGGCCGTCGATCCGAAGTGCCTATATCGCTGCTCTGTACTTCACGCTCAGCAGCCTCACCAGTGTGGGGTTTGGGAATGTCTCTGCTAACACGGATGCAGAAAAGATCTTCTCCATCTGCACCATGCTGATTGGCGGTAAGGAATATTCTTTCTTTAGGCCAGGAGCAGGAATAAGAGCTGCCAAACCGCTGCTGTTCCGTGTCCTCTGTCCTAAGACCCAGCACATGTAGATTGGTTTACACTGCCTTTCATTAAAGGCACTAATGAAATCACTGACCAACGTTTTAATGTACATGTAGATTAGCAGTGAAAGTCTGTGATCTCAAGAATTGCATGCTCGACAGATGAAGAAATAACCATTTACCTGATGGTTGATTTTTTTAATGTGTGTGTGTGTGTATATATATATTTAATTGAAGTATAGTTGATTTACAATTTTGTATTAGTTTCAGGTGTTTAGCACAGCACGTCAGTTATATATGCATATAGAAACATATATATATATATATATATATATATATATTCTCTTTAGATTTTTTCCCTCACACTTTGTCATAGAATATTGAGTATAGTTCCCTCAAAAGCATGTTATATCATGTTCTCTTTTTTAATTTAACTTAGTTTTATATTGGAGTATAGTTGACTTGACTTCCCAGTTGATACTAATGGTAAAGAACCCACCTGCCAATGCAGGAGACATAAGAGGTGTGGGTTTGATCCCTGGGTTGGGAAGACCCCCTGGAGCAGGGCACGGCTACCCCCTCCAGTATTCTTGCCTGGAGAATCCCATGGACAGAAGAGTACTGTTGGATGACAGTCCATGAGGTCGCAAAGAGTCCTACATGACTGAAGCAACTTAGAACTCACACACATAAATTGACGTCAGGGTTGTGTTAGTTTCAGGGGTGTAGCCAAGTGATTCAGCTCTACATCTACATGCACCCATTCCTTTCCAGAGTCTTTTCCCATATAGGTTATTGCAGAATATGGAGTCGAGTTCCCTGTGTGATAAAGCAGGTCTTTGTTGATTATCTATTTTAAATACAGTAGCATGTGTATATTAATTGGGATTATCATGTCCTCTGATATGAGGTTGAACCTTATTATACAGCACAGTTTCTACCAACTTCCTTGCATAGATGTGAGATGAATATTGAGACTTCACACAATGAGTCATCCAATGGACGTGAAACCAGGGCAGCATCAGGCAAACTTTCCCTCGAGGAGTTTGGGATCAGCTTGAAAGGGATCGGCTGAAATGTGCAGAAAGAGCTTAAACAATGCCAGGCAGGATACACTGAGTGCCAAGTCAGCTAGGAAGTTCAGAAGCAGTGAGAAACGGGGCCAAGGATCAGAGAATTTCTTGGAAAGGCAGAGTAGCTGAAGTAGCAGGTTGGGACTGCAGCATTTGAAACAGGCTCTTGGCCAGTGTGGAGCAGTAACAGCCTAGGGAGCAGAGAACAGGAATTCTCATTTTCTGAAGAGCTGTCATGTGCCAGATCCCGTGGTGGTAATTTTATACCCGGTATTATGGCTTACATAATTGCCGCTCTCTTTGATGGCCCATCTTTCAGCCCAGCAGAATGACAAGCATTTTGCAAACAAACACAGTCTATACTTATTTAATATTTGCCTGTGTTTTTTCTACTCCTAATGGAAATTATTTTGGAAATGCTCAAATGCTCAAGGCTTAACCTACTAATTTGACATTGGAAGAATATGTTAGACAATGAAGCTTATTTCCTATTGATTCACGGACTCTAGTGTAAGCGGTCCTGAATTAGAAATTGCTAAGGATATTATTGTTCCCTGCTATTCCCTGTAAGTAGAAGCTAAGCCAGTCACAAAGCCAAAAGATATGGGAAATACTCAGATAGTGCCTCTGTCACTTGGTAAATGTTTATTGAGAAAATTACCCAGGTGCAAAACCAGTACTCATTTGTAAATGGCATTAAAGCATTTAGGTAACTTAGCAGAACTTAGGAAGCCATTGGTTTTGAATGGCAAATGACATCTAGGCAACTTGAATTTATTAAATAAAGCTTTGCAAATTTGTGTCTGTGGGAAATAGCTCTATTATTGTGACAATTACCCTAGGCTAAGAGAAATGATACCTTCATTTTAATATTTCCTGGTTAACTAATTGCTGGCATAATTTTGAGAACTAATCCTAAGAGCTCACAATATTGAATACTTTGTTCATTTAATTCTTATAACACTATGAAATAGAGGTTATTAGCACCCTAATTTCGAAATAAGGCAACAGAGGTTTATTGAATTTAAATGCCAGGGTTCACTAAAACCTAGCAAACTTTTTGTAAGATATCCACTTCATTATATACTGCAAATTTATTTTATTCATTGAATTTTTATAAATATGTACAAATAATTTATTTTTTAATTTAAAGTATGCATTACCATGGAATCAACACTGAGATATCTTATTAGGGATCCCACACAGCTTATGAAACTGCTAATAACAGAGATACAATATTTACTACAAAAACAAGCAGGAATGGTATTAAATGCTGCAAGTGGGTGTCAAAACCCCCGATAATCATCTGGGGCAGAGGCTCTCCGAAGCTGAGTGAGGAGAAGAGAGAAAAAAAAGATTCTACATGACATCTATAATTAGAGTGTGCATATCACTGATTTATGGGAAGAATATTTTAAGCTATTGAAGAGAAGCAAAAATAGTGAAAAGAAAATCCATACCTAGACAAGTCTTTGTAAATTTTGAGAAGACCCAAAACAAAGGAGGAACCCTAAAAGCTTCAACAACTCTTAGAATTAATAAGTAAATTTAGGAAGGCTGATGGATATAAAGTCAATGTGCAAAAGAATCAATTGTATTCTATATTAGTAATAAACAATTGGACAGCGAAATATAGAAAAGAATTATAAAACATCAAATACATAGGAACAGATGTTTAAAATATGCAGTATTATTACACAAAAAACTACAAAATATTGAAAAATTTACCAGTAGTTTAAAATAGTGGAAGGATATGCCTGCATTGGGGCTTTACTGTAGTTCAGCTGGTGAAGAATCCGCCTGCAGTGTGGGAGGCCCCGATTCGATTCCTGGGTTGGCAGGATCCCCTAGAGAAGGGATAGGCTATGCACTCCAGTATTCTTGGGCTTCCCTGCTGGCTCAACTGGTAAAGAATCTGTCTGCAACGCTGGAGACATGGGTTCGATCCCTGGGTTGGGAAGATCCCCTGCAGAAGGGAAAGGCTGCCCACTCCAGTATTCTGGTCTGGAGAATTCCATGAACTGTGTAGTCCATGGGTCACTAAGAGTCGGACATGACTGAGCACTAACACTTTCACTTTCGTGGTAAACATACTAGCTTTATTCAAGTTAACCTTAAGAGTCAATGCAATCTCAGTCAAAAATCCCAGTAAATGTGTGTTTGTCTGTGTGTATGAGCCTGTTTGAAAACTGACAAGCTGTTTCTAAAAACCAAGGGAAATGCAAAATTAAAAAGAATGTAAGCAGTAAAGAAGAATATTGCATTGTAAACCTTCATAAAGAAGAACAAAATTGGAAGATTTATGCTGCAAATATCATGCTGTGCGACAAAGTCACAGTAGTTAAAGTATGGTGTTGCCTCAGGGATAGATAACTAAGCTAATGGAAAAGAAGAGTGCGCGGAAACCTGCCTGTAAGCATATGGCCACTTTATTTATGACACTGGTGACACTGTAATACAAGGGAGGAATGATGATACTTTTTATTTTTTTATTTTTATTTTTTTTAACCTACAACAATCTAGTTTATTTATTTATTTTTTTTCCATTTATTTTTATTAGTTGGAGGCTAATTACTTTACATCATTGCAGTGGTTTTAAAAATTAAGTTGTATTAATTTGTATTAATGCTTATAGCGGCATTGCAATGTTGTGTTAGTTTATAATGAGCAGCAAAGTGACTCAGCTCTGTGTATACATATATCCCCTCATTTCTTAATTTCCCTCCCATGTAGATCTCCAAAGAGCATTGGGGAGAGTCCCCTGAGTAGATTCTCCTTGGTTATCTATTTTATACATAGTACCAATAGTGTGTGTGTGTGTGTGTGTGTATATATATATATATATATATATACACACACACATATATCTCAATCCCCATCTCCCAATTCCTCCCACCTTCTTCCCCCTTTCTTAGTGTTCATATGTTTGTTGTCCACATGTGTCTCTATTTCTGCTTTGCAAATAAGTTCATCTGTACCATTTTTCTATATTCCACATGTATGTGTTGATATGCAGTATTTGTTTTTCTCTTTCTGACTCTCTTCACTCTGTGTGAGTCTCTAGGTTTATCCACATCTCCGTAAATGACACAATCTCATTCCTCTTTATGGCTGAGTAATAGTCCACTGTATATATGCACCACATCTTCTTTATCCATTCCTCTGTTGATGGACGTTTAGGTTGTTGCCTTGGCATGGCTGTTGTAAACAGCTGCACAATGGACATCAGACTACCTGTATCTTCTGAAATTACAGTTTCCTCCAGGCGTATGCCCAGGAGTGCAGGGATTGCTAGGTCAATGGTAGCTCTATTTTTAGTTTTTTAAAAAACTTCCATGCTGTTCTTCAGAGTGGCTGCATCAACTTACATTCCCACCAACAATTCCAAAGGGTTCCATTTTCTCCATACCCTCCCTGACATTCGTTGTCTGTAGATTTTTTGATGACGGCCATTCTGACCAGTGCAAGGCAATACCTCATTGTGGTTTTAATATGAATTTCTCTAATAATTAGTGATGTTGAGCATCTTTTCATATCTTTGTTGGCGTTCTGTATGTCTTCTTATTTCTACATGTTGAAAAATAAACTTGACCACTCTTAAAACTAAGTTGAAATTAATTCCAGATGGATTTTGATCCAATGGTAAAAGGGAAAACAATAAAGCTTCTAAAAGATAACATAGGAGAGTATTTTCATGACCTTGGGTTTGGCAAAAATTTCTTAAGCATGACACAAAAAGCCATATCCACAAAAGGAAGTGTTATAAATTGAATTTCAGAGCTTCTATTTATCAAGTCAAAGTCTCTCAATCAAGTCCTACTCTTTGTGATGCTTTGGACTACACAGTCCATGGAATTCTCCAGGCCAGAATACTGGAGTGGGTAGCCTTTCCCTTCTGCAGGGGATCTTCCCAACCCAGGGATCAAACTCATGTCTCCAGCATTGCAGACAGATTCTTTACTAGTTGAGCCAGCAGGGAAGCCCAAGAATACTGGAGTGGGTAGCCTATCCCTTCTCTAGGGGATCTTCCCGACCCAGGAATCAAATCAGGGTCTCCCAAATTATAGGCGGATTTGTTACCAGCTGAGCCACAAGGGAAGCCTTTTCTAATTATCAAAAGATATTAAGAATTTTGAGCATTCTTTGGCATTGCCTTTCTTCTCAATGCCAAAAAATGCTCAAACTACCACACAATTGCACTCATCTCACACGCTAGTAAAGTAATGCTCAAAATTCTCAAAGCTAGGCTTCAACAGTACATGAACCATGAACTTCCAGATGTTCAAGTTGGTTTTAGAAAAGGCAGAGGAACAAGAGATTAAATTGCCCACATCCTCTGGATCATCGAGCAAGAGAATTCCAGAAAAACATCTATTTCTGCTTTCTTGACTATGCCAAAGCCTTTGACTGTGTGGATCACAATAAACTGTGGAAAATCCTGAAAGAGATGGGAATACCAGACTACCCGACCTGCCTCTTGAAAAAAACTGGTATGCAGGTCAGGAAGCAACAGTTAGAACTGGACATGGAACAACAGACTGGTTCCAAATAGGAAAAGGAGTACGTCAAGGTTGTATATTGTCACCCCACTTATTTAACTTATATGCAGAGTACATCATGAGAAATGTTGGGCTGGTAGAAGCACAAGCTGGAATCAAGATTTCTGAGAGAAATATCAATAACCTCAGATATGCAGATGACACCACCCTTATGACAGAAAGTGAAGAAGAACTAAAGAGCCTCTTGATGAAAGTGAAAGAGGAGAGTGAAAAAGTTGGCTTAAAGCTCAACATTCAGAAAATGAAGATCATGGCATCTGGTCCCATCACTTCATGGCAAATAGATGGGGAAACAATGGAAACAGTGGCTGACTTTATTTTTTTGGGCTCCAAAATCACTGCAGATGGTGATTGCAGCCATGAAATTAAAAGACACTTCTTGGAAGGAAAGTTATGACCAACCTAGATAGCATATTAGAAAGCAGAGACATTACTTTGCCAACAAAGGTCCGTCTTGTCAAAGCTATGGTTTTTCCAGTGGTCATGTATGGATGCGAGAGTTGGACGGTGAAGAAAGCTGAGTGCCAAAGAATTGATGCTTTTGAACTGTGGTGTTGGAGAAGATGCTTGAGAGTCCCTTGGACTGCAAGGAGATCCAACCAGTCCATCCTAAAGGAGATCAGTCCTGGGTGTTCATTGGAAGGACTGATGTTGAAGCTGAAACTCCAATCCTTTGGCCACCTGATGTGAAGAGCTGACTCATTGGAAAAGACCCTGATGCTGGGAAAGATTGAGGGCAGGAGGAGAAGAGGACGACAGAGGATGAGATGGCTGGATGGCATCACTGACTCGATGGGCATGAGTTTGAGTAATCTCAGTGAGTTGGTGATGGACAGGGAGGCTTGGAGTGCTGTGGTTCATGGGGTCGCAAAGAGTCTGACACGACTGAGTGAATGAACTGAACTGAATTATTAAGAATGAGAAGAGGCAAGCCACAGGATGGAAGCTATTTGCAAAAACAAACTTGTGTCTGACAAAAAGACTTATCTATTATATATAAAGAACTCTTACAAATCAATAAGATCAGACAACTAAAAAAATGTGTTCAAGATTTTTAAGCACTTGAAACATAGATTTCCATACCAGAATAAACAATAAACATATAAAAAAGTTGCCCAGCTTCATTCACCTAGGATATACAAATTAAGATCAAAATTAGATAGCATTCACACACACCACTAGAATGGTATACTTAAACACACTGACCACCCTGAGAGTTTGAGAGGATGTGGAACATCTTGACTTCTCCTCTAACGTGTGTCAAGTTGGTACAAGAGTCATCCGCATCTACCAAGCTGAACATACCTATTTTCTGTGACTCAGCAATTCCATTTGTGAAGGTATATTCAACAAAAAATCATATATAGACACATCAAAAGACATGCATGTAGAAGCATTACTGAAAAAATTGCAAAGTGGAAATGCTCATTAATAGGAGAATAAGTATGTAAATTATGAAATGATTGTTCAGTAGACTACCATACCATAATGAGAATGAATGGACTGTTATGTCATGTGACCACAGGGATAAATCTTATGAACGCAATGCTGAGCAGAGAAAGCAGACAGAAATAAGCAGTTATTGTGGGATTTTGCTTTAGGAAAGTTCAAGAGTAGGCAAAAGATATTGATTGCAATGTAATTTATAGCTGTGGTCACCTTGGTGAGGGTGCTGGCTAGTGATTATGAGATGAAGTCAGGGAGTCTGGAATGCTGATAATACACCATCTGTTCATCTGAGGGGATCCCATCGATCTGTTCACTCTGAGACATCTCAGTGAGCTCTGCACCTAGTATTTGTCTAATTTCCTCGTTGTGGGTCTTTGGTATTAATTTTATCTTGTAAAAGTATAATAGATGACCTAAAAATGATAGCATAACTATCTAGTATGGGATGAGAAAGGGGATAGCAGTGAGCTGAGTTCTCACCTTTCATGTCTAGTTGCTTTTTAGGTTTTGTCTTAATATGATAAGTCAATCAATGGAGGTGAAATGGCATGACCTACAATGTTCATGATAATTACATGACCTAAAAGAAAAGATTTGGAAAGACTGCCTTTGGGGATTGAGATCAGGATGCTGGGACAGGCTTGGGACCAAACTCTTCATAAATTTTCTAAGCTACTTCCGTGTCATTATAAAACTTTTTAAAGAAAGTATCAAAGTGCCAGAGGTTCATTTCAGTTCCATAAATATTTATGATACACTAAAATTATTCTAGGCACTGTGCTAGATGCTAGGGAAACAAAGATGACTAAGATGGGATGCTTTCCTTCGAGGAGTTCACAGTGGAGTAATGGAAATAGGTACTCAGGCAGATGATGTTCTTTATTTTTCCATTTTAGCTTCATAATGCACATTTTGAAAGAACCGGAAAATCCACATAAAAAGTAAAAGTACATGTAATCCCGTCTCCAAAAGATATTCTTTTCAGTCTTTTTATACATTTGCATCCCTATTTTCTGAAAGATTTATATCAATTTCACGTATCATTTTTGTCACCAAACAGAATATCTTGAGAACATTTTGCCATGTCTTTTAAAGTTCTTCTGTTACTAGTGGCCACTTAGTAGTACCCTAGTGACAGAGCCACGAGTATCGGCACCATTAGCTCAGCCTTGGAGGTTAGACAAAGCTTCCAGTGAAGAGGACTCCTCGCTGAGAGCATGTCTAGTTCAAATATGGCGTCGTTGTCATGGAAAATGTGGAGTTAAACTCCACAGCCAAGGTGTTCCTGGGTCCTCTTATCCTACATTTACTACCCTGATGTGATTTTATTAGACCCAGAAATTTGCTGTTTTTAAGGTACCTTTACACTGCCATTTCAGTTCATCATTTAGGAAGTTGATCTCACTTTCTGATTTCTCCGCCAACGGCCGCCCACAAGCCATGTACTTATAGCAAGGACTGGAAAATTCCAATGCAATAAGTAGGCAAGAGGGAGGAGCAGGGCAGCTGAAACACCCCAGAGCCTGAATTCTGGTCTGCTTCTATGCCAGGAGAGCCTAGTCCCACTGTGGACTCACTGCAAAGTAGCTGACTAAAGGAGCCAGAAGTTATGATATATCTCAGGATAGCAAGGTTGCCCCAAATCCAGAAAGAGAGGCGGTGGAGAGAAAAGGAGAGGGAGGAGGGGAGAGGAGGGGGGAAGAAAGCGGGGAGGGAAAGGAAAGATAAAAAAGGAAGGAGAAAGCTGGGCAGCCTGTAAGGACGCACTTTCACTCGAGGTCTGTTTATTTTCTTCTCGGATCCCGATTGTTGAATTTCCTCCAAAGACCTGATATTATGATGATATTTTACAAAATATGTTCTATACAAAACTCCTACACAATGCAAAAGAGCCTCCCACACACTCAGCAGCAGGCCTAGCATGCTACTTTAAGAATTATACACATCAAATTTGCTGGGAATAAAAGGAAAAGCAAAGGATAATTTCCAGGCTGACCTGGATATAGAAGTTCTTCTGTCAAAGTTTGATAACAGATGAAATGATTTGGCCTGACAGTTACACACACACTTCACCAGGGTGAAAATAATCACCCATGGCAGAGAAGCAGTAACTTTGGGAACTGAGAGAATTTGAAAGCTACGTTTTATTTTTTAACTACTTAAACTAGACGTATTTTCCTATGCTAAAATGAGGCTTTGAAATTATGATGACTCAGACATACACTGGGCTTCCCTTGTGGCTCAGCTGGTAAAGAATCTGCCTGCAATGTGGGAGACCTGGGTCCTATCCCTGGGTTGGGAAGACCCCCTGGAGAAGGGAAAGGCTACTCACTCCAGTGTTCTGGCCTGGAGAACTCTATGAACTGTATAGTCCATGGGATCTCAAAGAGTTGTACACAACTGAGCGACTTTTACTCATTCACTGCCTATGCTAAAATGAGACTTTGAAATTATGATGACTCAGACATACACTACTTTCCAACAACACTTGTGAATGCTACAATTAATCCAGTAATTCATTTTATTGATAATGTACAATTAGGATGCTAAGTGATCTGAACATATTACTTCTCTTAATTTAAGTCTTTTACACCCATTATAATTAAGCAAAGCAAAGTTAAAATCATACACATAATAAGGAAAGTAGTATTAAAATAAATGAAATAAGATTGTCCTCCATACTCAGTTTAACTGCCACAAAAGACTATTACTACATCCTTTTACAGATGGTGGGGCTTCTAAACATTGAGCCCATAAATGTATTAACACAGCCTGAAATTGAAGTTTAACTCCTTTGACTTGGAGCAGAATCAGTTCTTTTCTTTGCTGCTGCTGCTGCTGAGTCACTTCAGTCGTGTCTGACTCTGTGTGACCCCATAGACGGCAGCCCACCACGCTTTCCATCCCTGGGATTCTCCAGGCAAGAACACTGCAGTGGGTTGCCAGTTCCTTCTCCAATGCATGAAAGTGAAGTCGCTCAGTCATGTCTGACTCGTAGAGGCCCCATGGACCACAGCCCACCAGGCTCCTCCGTCCATGGGATTCTCCAGGCAAGGGTACTGGAGTGGGCTGCCATCGCCTTCTCCGTTTCTTTGCTAAGTGTTTATCATAAATAGAGATCTCCTCTTGCAAATAAAATATTTAAGCATCAGAATGGACCTCTCTTTATGACCTACAAATAACCGTTCAATATTTAGTTGTTAAGCAATATGTGTTTTTCTTGGGATAGTTTTAATCCTTTGAAAGACATTTCATTTTTGAACATTTAGAAAGAATATACACCTATGTGTGCTGGCATGTAGCAGGAATTTCTTAAATATTTCTTGAATTTCTTCCGTCAAGAAGTTATTTACACAAAAAACCACTCTTAATTATTTGACAGGCTGCTGGAAAACCTTAAAGCTGGTTTTCTCCCCACAATTGTATACCACTGAGCAACCTGAAAATGCATAGCACTTTTCACTTGGATGGAAAAATTAACATAACTTGAGCACCCACTGTTTTTCACACACCATCAGGCACTTTTTAAAAACATATATTAACTCTTTAAAGCCTTATTGATTGGAATAATCCTGTCAATAAGGTACAATTATGCCCATTTCACATATAAAGAAACCATGCAAGGGAATTATATATCTTGCCTGATGTATGAAATTAGGACGTGGTATAACCAGGATTTAAATCCAGTGGGGTCTGATTCCAAAGTCCATATTTCGTCTGCAATATTATATTGCCTCTTGTATATAGACCTTAAATTTAACTCTATTCTAGTAACTTCTCCAAAATATTGAGACCTTTCTTGTTAATATGGGCTGACTTTATTAGCATGGTGGCCATATTTTCCGTAGAGAAATGGTAATGTTTAACCTGATGAAGAGTTTTAACGCCAGTGTTAGGTTAGCTGGAAGTTAGTATGACAGAGGTTAATTTCTGATAAACGTAGGGGCAAGAAAGGATTCGAGTTGGGCTATCTTGAAATATTCAGGAGGATGGATATAGTCACAGGTTGACATGTTTGCACTAATTTATCAATTCTGATGCTAAGAAGTTTTTGACATAATTCCTTAGACATTGGGATTTGGCACAGAAATGTTTTGATAGGTCTTAATAGATAAAATAGACATTTTTAGTCTTTTTTCTTTTTTAACTAAAACCTGCTGGAGCCAGTGATTTCACCCAACCCCTGAGCTTCTTGTGTGCTTAAGTGCTCAGTCGTGTCTGACTCTGTGACCCCACGGACCGTAGCCCGCCAGGCTCCTCTGGCCATGGGATTCTCCAGGCAAGAACACTGGAGTGGGTAGCCGTTCCCTTCCCCGAGTGTCCTGCCTCCTAGCCGGTCCCACAGGGACTGGAGCTGAAATCTAAAGAGTTGACCTGCCCACAAATGTGGGCGCCCCTCATTCTTTCTCCCGGTTCCACAAGCCCAGGTGGGCCCAAGGCCTTCTCGGGCTCGCTCCTGGTGGTGTCCGCTAGGCCATTCCCACTGTTAGACCTGCAGCTACTGCTTAGGGCCAAATCCTCGCATCTTTTCTGACTTTGAGATTCCTGATCCCACCCCAGAGTGTGCAGCTCCTGGGAGGCTGAGTCCGTCTGCTCACTCTTCTTCTGTGAGACAAACCTCATCCCCAGGCCCCATCCACTCTGGAATTCTGATGAACAGAGTCTGGTCTCTCATTACACCCTGGTGGTGCTTTAGGGAGGCAGTCTCAGCGAGGAGGCAGGGATAAAGTGAGTCAGAAAGAGAAAAACAGATACCGTATATTAACGCATGTGTGTGCACTCCAGAAACATTAGGTCCTGATGAACCTATGTTTGCAAAGCAGAAATAGAGACACATGGAGGACGGATGTATGAACCCCAAGGCTGGAGGGGAGTGGGGTGAAGTGAGAGGTTGAGATTGACGTGTAGACACTGCTACGTCTAAGACAGACAGCCCATGAGAACCTGCACAGTCCAGGGGAGTCTGCTCAGCGCTCATGGAGACCTAAACGGGACGGAAATCCAAAAAAGAGGGGACACGTGTCCCACAGAGCTGATTTGCTTTGCTGTGCAATGGAAACTAACGCAACCTTGTTAAGCAAGTTCACGCCAATTAAAAAAAAAAAATACTGTCTGACCAAGAGACCTCATCGAAACAGGAGTCACATCTTCACGGACCATCCGGCTCTCCTCAGAAGGGCAGCAAGGGCTCGACGCACCGCTCCTGCTTTTCTCTGTCGATTCTTTGCTCCTGAAATGGTCTGAGTTTCTAATATCTGTCACCCTTACAATTAAAGCAGCTAGAGAGCTGGGGTTCAGATTGCCCAGGAAATACTCAATTACACTTCTAACATCTTTTTTGGAGTCTTTATTAATATAAATGTGTCATATTTAATATCCTAAAACTAATTTCAAATGATGGCTTTGGGGAAGAGATTAATATTCTCATAAAGGTTAACCCAGTTTTTTATTATAGACTTACTTTTGAAATGTAATTGTTATTGTAATAAAACTATAAGGCCTTAACTTGATAGCTTATTCTATGAAATTATTAAAACCATTTCATTGTACCTACACAACTATGGGCTTCCCAGGCGCCACTAGTGGTAAAGTACCAGCCTGCCAATGCAGGAGACATGAGAGGCGTGGGTTCAGTTCCTGGGTCTGGAAGATCCTCTGAAGGAGGGCATGGCAACCCACTCCAGTATTCTTGCCTGGAGAATCCCATGGACAGAGGCGCCTGGCGGGCTACAGTCTATAAGGTCACACAGAGTCAGACACGACTGAGGCAACTTAGCACACAGGCACTTCTACGCAACTACACCCAACTGTTAGAATAATCCAGATGTTGAATAGAGTACAGAACAAAAGTTTTTGTTATAGCCGGAATGGTAGCCAGCAGATTAAGTGTGGGTCAAAGGGGGTCTATTTTTCATATTATTGACTGCTTTTCAAAAGATATTTTTAGTCTGATCAAGCTACATGGAATCGAAATGACTAAACTGGGATGCATCCTTTGGCAAAGTGGCTGCCCCAAAATGCCTGTATCAGAATAGCTGTGTCATAGTCTGACTGAACATGTATTATACTCTCAGCATGCGTTACACTCTCATCTCTCAGAGTTGTGTATTCAGGGTTAGGCATGTTTATGGCTGAATGAATGCTTGACAATAGTCTTCTAATATAGGTAGAAATATGGTCGTTAGAGTGGGTTAATTAATTTAGCCAGCTAATATTTGCTGGGTAACTACTATTGTCCAGGTTTCTTTCAATAATAACTTTTCCTGGGACTTCCCTGGAGTCCAGTGGTTAAGTCTGTGCTTTCCCTGCAGGGGGCACAGGTTCAGCCCTTGGCAGGGAGAACTAAGACCCCGCATGCTGCATGGTGAGGCCAAAAAAGAAAAGTATATATATTTTTTCCAATATTTTTCTCTTATTATCAGAATCTAGGATCACTGAAATCTTTTTAAAATAATTTATTCAATGTGAATCATAATTCATGAAGTTAAGTAAATTACAAGATATTTAAGGAGGAGAAATCCCATATGTGCCAAGATTCAGTGTACTAAGTGTAACCAGTGAGCGGGTTAACTGTCTCAGTTAACTTACTGTCTCAGGGAAGTCATGACAGCTGCAAGGTGCACTAAAATCCATTTTATAAACAAGTCTCTCCTCTTCGCCACGTATGAGTAGGCAAAGCTTGAAGTACTCTTTGCTCACAGATTAAAATGTTTTAAATCATGGTTTCTTGTCTCTTGAAAATTGGCTAGTCAAGGAATATGATATCAAGCATACAAAGGGTCCATGCGCTGAAAAGCAAACTCATTATAAAATTCAGATACCTATCTAGCTAAGTCAGCTTCAACTTACAGCCTGTGTCTTAATAAAGTTCTGTGATTCTCACTTAAAAAGTAGCTGTGACACGGTGCCCACGCAGGCGCTGCACGGGTCCGGGTCTGCAGCCTGCAGGCTTGCGGGCGAGGAGGCAGCCCGCACCCGTGACGTGTGGCGTGTCTCCTCAGCCTTGATGCACGCCCTGGTGTTCGGGAATGTGACGGCGATCATCCAGAGGATGTACTCCCGGTGGTCCCTCTATCACACCAGGACCAAGGACCTGAAAGACTTCATCCGCGTCCACCGCCTGCCCCAGCAGCTCAAGCAGCGGATGCTGGAGTACTTCCAGACAACCTGGTCAGTCAACAACGGCATAGACTCCAACGAGGTAAGGTGGGTTTCCCCCGTGGCCGTTCTCAGGCGGGAAGCGCACAGCCTGAGGGGACGTTCTCAGGCCGGAAGCGCACAGCCTGAGGGGACGTTCTCAGGCCGGAAGCGCACAGCCTGAGGGGACGTTCTCAGGCGGGAAGCGCACAGCCTGAGGGGACGTTCTCGGGCAGGAAGCGCACGGCCTGAGGGGACGTTCTCAGGCAGGAAGCGCACAGCCTGAGGGGAAGTTCTCAGGCAGGAAGCGCACAGCTTGAGGGGAAGGCAAGTGCTTCAGTGCAGGTCTGAGGGGCGAGGCGCACACCTACCGGCTTCTTCGCCTCTTTGCCGTTAACCTCTCATGACCCCCACAGGTGTTCTTTCGTCTGGTCTCGCTTACATTTTCATGATGTCACTGGATCGGCCAGTGCTTCACAGTAGCTTCGGTCAGTCAGGTAGACATATTTTCATTCTCACTGACCCTCTTTGGAGGAACCAATTCTTAGGACAGTTGAATGGTATAATCATGGACCATTAGATTAATCAGGGTAATGTTTACCTTTAAAGCCAACAAAGTAAAAAAAAAAGCATTTTTGTGCAAACATGTTAGGACTTCCAGAACACCCTGGACCACCGCTGTAGGTATCCTATAAGTGAGGCAGCTAGCTATTCCATCATCCCGTCAACAGAGCCAGGGTCAATATTTTTAAGTGCTTGTTTGGTTTTTCTCTCTTCAGATGAGCAGGACAGCGGGGGAAACACTCGAGGGCCCATATCTTCTGTCCTGAGTTAACTGTCTGTCAGAAGCAAGCCACGAACTACAATATGTTTCATTCTAGAGTCTTTTATTAACTGATTGTCTTTCTCCAGCCTTACTAGTAGCTGATGAGTCAGGAGCACACAGCCGGGCTCGCGGTCCCAGAGGTCCGGGCCTATTCGTGCGCGCGGCTTCCTCCTCTGCCCGCGGACGGGTCGGACAGCGGGGCAGCGGCCCTGCGCTCTCCCAGTCAGGCCGGGCTCACGGTCCCAGAGGTCCGGGCCTGTTCGTGCGCGCGGCTTCCTCCTCTGCCCGCGGATGGGTCGGACAGCGGGGCAGCGGCCCTGCGCTCTCACAGTCAGGCCGGGCTCGCGGTCCCAGAGGTCCGGGCCTATTCGTGCGCGCGGCTTCCCCCTCTGCCCGCGGACGGGTCGGACAGCGGGGCAGCGGCCCTGCGCTCTCCCAGTCAGGCCGGGCTCGCGGTCCCAGAGGTCCGGGCCTTTCGTGCGCGCGGCTTCCCCCTCTGCCCGCGGACGGGTCACACAGCGGGGCAGCGGCCCTGCGCTCTCCCAGTCAGGCCGGGCTCGCGGTCCCAGAGGTCTGGGCCTATTCGTGCGCGCGGCTTCCCCCTCTGCCCGCGGACGGGTCGGACAGCGGGGCAGCGGCCCTGCGCTCTCCCAGTCAGGCGGCCTCGCGAGGCTGCCCCCAGCTCGGCCCCTCTCTCTCCTCCCCGCAGCTTCTGAAAGACTTCCCCGACGAGCTCCGCTCGGACATCACCATGCACCTGAACAAGGAGATCCTGCAGCTGTCCCTCTTCGAGTGCGCCAGCCGCGGCTGCCTGCGCTCGCTGTCCCTGCACATCAAGACCTCCTTCTGCGCGCCCGGCGAGTACCTGCTCCGCCAGGGGGACGCCCTGCAGGCCATCTACTTCGTCTGCTCGGGCTCCATGGAGGTGTTGAAGGACAGCATGGTGCTGGCCATTCTCGGTGGGTCTCCCTGGAAAGCCCCGTGGACTCTACTCTGAGGCGTTAACTAAGGAGATGAAAGGGGGGAACTTGTGACTGAGAGAAGGAGCACTAGGGATGAGGATCTCGATTCAGGACATGAGTTCAATCTGCCAGGTTATTATAACTGTCGTTATGCCATATATTGAGTTTGCACTGTGCTGTTACACTCAGCACCTGTTTTGACTCTTGCTAAAAAGTCATATTGTCCCTATTTTACTCGTGAGTAAATAATAGTTAACTTAATTTCTCCCAAATAACATGGCAAGAGATTGAACCCAGTTCTGTTAATTCCTAAAGCCAAGTTATGAATGATGACGTGCCCTGCCTCTTGGTGAAATAGCTGCTGTTTTAAGAATGTTACTGCATTTTTGTGGAGAATCCATTCAGAAAAGAACATTGAAAACTGTTTTATCTGTGCTAGAAATAGCACAAAAATGAATGCATATTGAGAACAAGTTCTTGTAGCAATCATTAATGCAACACTTCAAGGTGATGATAGGCTAATTTTTCTCCCTCAAAGAAAACTCACAGAACAATTTGTGAAGATTTTGTATCACAAGTTGTCTCCAACTATTAAGATGCAGTCAGTGTTTGTTGAAACGTAAAGGTCAGCTAACAACAGACGAAATGCAGGGTTAATGTAGAAAAGTTCCTATCTATTGATACAATTTTATGTGTACCTCTTTTAAAAATCATTTTCATTTGTTCATCTTTTCAACTCATATTTCTCGAGGGTCTATGAATGAATCAGGTAAACAGGTAAACAATATATTTTGAACGCCAGTGCAGAACACCAATGTTTAGAATTTATGTTAATTAAAAGTGACTAATGCAGCATTTTTCATTTTTTAAAATTTTCATATTCAAGAACCTAATTTTGTGGAGAACTTAACCTTTTACAAAATATTTTCACATGTGGGACCTTCGTTAAGTTTTCCTAACACGAAGAGACAGATGACAGGTGTGTTTTTTCCCCAAGGTCAAAGCTAACCTCGGTCTTCAGACTGTCCAGTGCACTTTCCCCCTCTACACAATGCTTTTTTAAAAATTAATTCATTTTTTAATTGAAGGCTAATTGCTTTACAGAATTTTGTTGTTTTCTGTCAAACCTGAACATGAATCAGCCACAGGTATACACATGCCCCCTCCCTCCGTAACCTCCCTCCCAACTCCCTCCCCACCCTACCCCTCTAGCTGATACAGAGCCCCTGTTTGAGTTTCCTGCGACATACAGCAAATTCCTGTTGGCTGTCTATTTTACATGTGGTCATGTAAGTTTCCATGTTACTCCATACATCTCACCGTCTCCCCTCTCGCTATGTCCAGAAGTCTGTTCTCTATGTCTTAAACAATGACTTTTATTCTCTACGACCATTGTAAGTATGCAGTCAGTCAATTTTCACTGTAAGCTTCAGGATAGGTTCTATTTCGGATGAGAACTAACACTGATTGCTTCCCTGATATGAGCCGAGTGTTATGTGTCCACTATCCAATTCCAATCTTGCAGCACTATTAGTCTGCTGTGATGATCCCAGTTAGAGGTGCAGAGATGGAGGCAGCTGGAGGTGAAACCCGGACGTGCTTTTCTCTGCTTCCTGATGACTTCCATTGACCACTTTTCAGAGGAGAGGTGGGGCTTGCCTTCCAAAGTTTGAATTCAACTCTTAATTCACCCCCTTATATTTTTCTCCTTTTTTTTGTTTTGATGTGGACCACTTAAAAGAGAATCTTTATTGAATTTGTTACAGTATTGCTTCTGTTTCATGTTTTGGCTTTTTGGCCACAAGGCCTGTGGGATCTTCACTCCGTGACAGGGGATAGAGCTTGCACCTGCTGCCCTGGAAGGTGGAGCCTCAGCCACTGGACGGCTGGGGAGTCCCGTGGTTTTCTCCTTGATAGAAAGGCCTGGAATAGCGACTAAATAAAACAGCAACAAGCTGGGCTCAGTGTGGCCAGCTTGTTATCAGTGTGAGGGTGAGCCTCTATGTACGTGTGTTTTCCAGGAGGAGAATTGAACACTCTTTCCTGCCCATTTATCCACTCGGTGAAGTTAAAAACCAGTCATTCCATCATGTTTTATCCAAAATTAAAAGTGAGAATCCTTTGAAAATTTGCTTCGAAAACCTTGCTCCAATCATAAAATATTTTTCTGTGGGTTTCCTTAGTACCACTGTAAGTTTTGTAGCCTGCCTGTTGACACAGCCTGCTTTTAAAAGGGCATTTAGTGCCATTTGCATCAACATGGATGGACTCGGAGATTGTCATACTGAGTGAAATAAGTCAGACAAAGAAATAAATATCACAGGATATCATTTATATGTGGAATCTTAAAAAACTGGTACAAATGACCTTATTTACAAAACAGAGACACCCACCTAGAAAACAAACTTCTGGTTACAGGGGAAAAAGGGAAGGAGGGATAAATCGGGAGACTGAGAGTGACCTGTGCCCACTGCCGTATGTGAAAACGATGACCAGTGAGGGTCTGCTCTATGGCTCAGGAAACTCCATCCAGTGCTCTGTAGTGATGTCGATGGGAAAGAAACCCAAAAAAGAGTGGATATGCGAATATGTATAACTGATTCATTCTACTTCCACCTGAAACTAGCACATCAGTGTAAAACAACTATAATCCCATAAAAATTAATCAAAATAAAAAATAAAAGGGCATTTAGTTATTTTTCTAGCAACTTATGGTTTGATATACATGTAAGTAAATTAATACAACATTTTCAGATGTATATATTATGGGTTTTTCCATAATTGTGCTGAATGTTTAAATTTGGTAACTAGCAACAATTCCAGGAATGGAATATGAGGGCATTATCCCTGACATTACATCACAGTAGGTACAAATTTGACAGCTTCAATGTAAATGCCATTGTTTGTACTACACGATTCTGTTGGATTTTCTTCTTTCAAAAAAACTTCTGAAAGAAAGTGAAGTCGCTCAGCTGTGTCCGACTCTTTGTGACCCCATGGACTGTAACCCGCCAGGCTCCTCCGTCCATGGGATTTTCCAAGCAAGAATACTAGAGTAGGTTGCCGTTTCCTTCTCCAGGGTATCTTCCCCACCCAGGGATCAAACTAGGGTCTCCTGCATTGCAAGCAGACGCTTTCCTGTCTGAGCCGCCGGGGACGCCTGGTGGCCTGTACTAACAACTAAGACGCTTTAGCCATGGCCTCGCGCCTCTGGCCCTGATTTCCTCCATCACTTGAGCTGCCTATGTTTAACATTTTCACATCTCTGCTGGTACCCTGTGCCTCTCAAAAGTGATTAAATGCATGTGGCTCTTCTAAACATGCCTATGTGGTATCGGGACCAAGCCCAAACAAATATAATAAATTATTAATATTTTCTCTCTGTGATTAACATTATCTCAATGGAGATCAACTATTTTACTTTCCCTATGGTAATATTGTCTTATCTGCCAATATAAATCAATATTGACTCTGATAAACTTTAGCACATTGCTTAAATATAGATATTTAATACATGTTCACTCTGCCAACAAAATGAATTAATACATAATATCGTAAAGGAAACCTATCACCAAGCACCTGTCAAGCCAAAATTTATTCAAGCAATTCCATTGTCTAATCAATTGTTGACGGCATCTCTTAATCTGATGCAGTTGATAGAGAGGCAGGGATTTGTTACAGGGATAGAATTTGTTTGCCTGCACACCTTCATTTCATGTCCCAGTAATTGTGTTTTCCCACCAAGGTCTTCACTGTGATTTAAAGGAAGATGACAAAGCTCCAGTGAAGGCGCTGCTCTCAGATGGCGTTAGTCTGCCTGATTACAATTAAACATAAGTTATGGCTCTAACCAGGAAGGTTTGCAGATGCCTCCCATCAACTTTTTTTTTTTCCACCCAATGGAAGAACTACTGATTAGTAAATGTCAGAAACTGAATTCTGGGTAATAGAGATTGTGCTGCTGTGCTGGGCTTAGTCGCTCAGTCGTGTCCGACTCTGCGACCCCGTGGACTGCAGCCCACCAGGCTCCTCTGTCCATGGGACTCTCCAGGCAAGAGTACTGGAGTGGGTTGCCATGCCCTCCTCCAGGGGATCTTTCAAACCCAGGTCTCCTGCACTGCAGGCAGATCCTTCACCATCTGAGCCACCGGGGAAGGCCAAGAATACTGGAGTGGGTAGCCTGTCCCTTCTCCAGGGGATCTTCCCGACCCAGGAATTGAACCAGGGTCTCCTGCATTGCATGTGGATTCTTTACCAGCTGAGCTACTAGGGAAGCCCCAGTAGAGACTGCAAGGGACCACAAAAACCTTCTCTTCCTTTAGAAATAAGGCTACTAAAGCCCAGAGTAATTAAGAAACTTAGATCTAGGCTCTAAGTCTAGATAGTGAATAATCCACAAAGTTGTAAAATTAGTGAGGGTGAAAATTAGGCTCCACACAAGGCCCAGCACACAGGTCAGTGATCTATAAATATCCACTGAATAGATGAAAAACCAGAATTCTTTCTAGGATGCCAAGCTAGCAAGATGCTGGGGCCTTTGTGGCTGAAATCACCGTTCCGTGGCCACTCGAGGTACAAGCGTAGAATGACCCTAACGTTTTTCCAAACACCAGTAGAAAATGTGAATTCTCATCATGGCAGCCTGGTGCATCAAGGTAAATTCTCCTCAGGGATGCAAAGCTTGGGGCTTCCCTGGTGGCTCGGCAGTAAAGAATCTGCCTGCCATGCAGGAGACCCGGGTTTGATCCCTGGGTCGGGAAGATCCCCTGGAGGAGGGCGTGGCAACCCACTCCAGTCTTCTTGCCTGGAGAATCCCATGGACAGAGGAGGCTGGCGGGCTGCAGTCCACGGGTCACATAGAGCCAGTCACGACTGAGTGACTGAGCAGCCTCAGCATGTAAAACTTGAAAATGTGCTGTGTTCAGTCCAGCCTGGCCATATTTACATTTTACATCAGGACCCGACTTTGAATTTTTGAGCAGTAATTTAGATTTCTAACAAAACACGCAAGAAGAAAAAATTGGCAAGTTAGTATTGCTGACAATAAATTCTTCAGCACCACGTGCTGTTTATTCTCTCAGTGTCTATAAATATAGAGCTTAGTCTTTTTTCTTCTGCCAAATAGGCTCGATTTCAAGGTTTTAAAAAGATAATACCTAGAAGTAATTCAATAATTTGAGTTTTTGGTCTGCCACAATACTTATGAATGTCTCAGATATTCATGGATAAGTTGGCACATCTCCTTTTACTGTCAAGTTCAATAAAACAGACTTTTATTGAAGCCTCCTGCATGCCAGGAACTGTTTCCAGAAATTCTGAGCAAAATAAAAAAATAAACATTTAGAAGTTTAAAAATCAATTGAATGAAGAATGGTTAGGACAGTTTGTTCTACAACATTCCAAAGATATTATTTGCTTGGTGGGTTTTGGCTGGCAAATTGTTGGTTGTTGGTTCCCTACAAAATGGAACAAAGTGACCATTTGGAAAAATAAAGCGCAGGCATGATAATGTTTGAGAACAAAGATAAAGCAGACACTCCTGAGTTGTAGCCTTGAGTCTGAGGCCAGTGTTTTTTGTGAACTTGGCCATATTACCTCAGCTTTTAACCTAAGCTTGTCTGAGGACTGAATGGATTTCCTTTCAGATTTCTCACAAGGACACCGAGTGCATTAATGGCTCTGTCTAAAATAAAACTGACGCTGTAATCAGCTCTTTGCCAGCACTTACAATTATGCTCACCTTCCTGCTAGGTTAGACTGATTCAAATCAAGTTCAGAATTTTAAAGATTCAGAGAAATTGTCCAATATGATCTAATCAGCAAACTCAAGGAGATAAGCTGGGTCCCAGTTTAAGACAGATGGGCAGACGTGTTACAGAAAATATCAGAGGTGCTGGCGCTGGGGTGAGAGAGAATGTGAACAAAGTCGTGTCAGACCCTTTCTCCTTCAGTGGAAGGGCTCACAGTTTTTATTTATTCACTTTCTTTTCTTGCTGGAGAAAATGGGGTTTTCACACTGTCACGGAGCATTAGAATTGTGCCCTTGTTCTGCATTTTTATGTAGTAGATTTCACTGTCCACGATGCCCAGGAGTTGCCTTCGCCTCTCTCTCTCTCTCCCCCTTCGCACCCGCCCCCCGTCTTGCAGACGTGTTCAGAGATAAATAAAACAACTGGAATGTATTAGAAAACAGATGGTGATGCTTATATTATTGTCCAAAGTACTAGAATCAACATGATTAATATACCTCTTGATGATCTTACTTCAAAATCCCGAAACATTTTTACTCAGAAAAACTGAGGCATTATTATTTCCTTTGAATAGTTAAAGCAGCTGTGACCAAAAACGTCAACTGCTTTGTCTAAAGTCATCTACCGAATCCTGCGGGGCACCTGACGTGAGCCCATGTGTGACCTACAATTTCTAACTCCCCGTCTCCTAGGCTTTATTCTCGAGAAGAGTTTTCTCGACTGGGTATGGTTCAGAGTGCCAAGGGATGTTTGGCAATGTCTGCAGATACTTGGGGTTGTTATCTCTGGGGGTGGCTAATGTGAGATGCCGCTGAAGATTCCACCCTGTACAGAATGATGGGGCCCCAAATCTCAACCCTGCCGAGGCTGAGAAACCCTGCCCCAGATAAAAGGTTCCTCTCCCCTTTGAGTGCAATTTCAGAGAAACGAAGCCTGTAAATCAAATGACGTCTTTCAAGCGACGTGTCTCTTTTCTCACTGTTTCAAGGGAAAGGAGATTTAATTGGAGCCAATCTATCAATTAAGGACCAAGTGATCAAGACCAATGCGGATGTGAAGGCGCTGACCTACTGCGATCTCCAGTGTATCATCCTCAAAGGGCTCTTTGAAGTGCTGGACCTTTACCCAGAATACGCTCACAAATTTGTGGAAGACATTCAGCATGACCTCACATACAACCTTCGAGAAGGTCACGAGAGTGATGTAAGTCTCCCTTCTAATTCCTGCTGAGACCCAAACACACGGGGCCTGGAGATCATTTATAACAGCAGACAACATGTTCTGACCTCACTTCAAAAAGTCTTTGAGCAGATAAGGTGGAACTGTCCAGTCACTAATTGAGCAATTAGGTAATTAGCCAGGAGTCAAACTGGGAGCATGTTATCAATATTTTAGAAAATATGATTTATGGAGGAGTTCTCTTAAATTTTTTCTTGTTTACTTTCATTGCTGATAACCAGGGTGAATGTCAGGGGCATATAGTATTTAGCTAGAGAGGTGTGATTTCTCCCGAACTTAAAGATTTCCAGATAGGGTATATGGTTCGGAGCTTGCTGCGTGGTGTGTATTCCCTACTCCACTGGCTTGATGTGCATTTTGCTTAAGAATATCTTTTTATTTGTTAACTGTGACTCAAAACAGTCTATCTTAAAATGAGTAAATGTGTATGAGAGGATTCAAACCCAAGGTTGTCACCCTGGAAGCATAATGAACATTTTATGAAATTATATATTTGCTACATGTTTCAGTTTATACAAACAGCTTTCCTGTCAAATATGTACCAAACTGTGTCCTGTGATTAAGCCGCTCGTGAACATGACTTCATTAAATGTGTCAGAGACAAATGACTTAATAGGGATGATTGTTGGAAGGCAGGCCAGAGCATGTATGTATATCACTCTCTATCAACAGATGCCTTCATCTGCTGCCTTCAGCTCTGACCCACATACTTACTATACTCGATTTTCCCCCTAAGGTTTTAAGAAGCGAGGCTCTTGTTTTGGCTAACCCATATTGTGGGGACATCGTCATCAGCATCCTCCAAATTGTCGGGAAAGAAGGAGCCCAAGTTGTATGACTTCCTCTTGGTTGAGGATATCAAATGGCAGGCAGAACGTAGGTGGTACCCCTTTCTGAATTTCAAGATTACCGGATTTGAATGTGTGCATCTCTCCATGGATGGTGGCAAACAGCAAATAGGTGTAAATATTTATTTTGAAACTTTTTGTGTTAAGGACTCTGTCGGTGTAAAACATTTTCTCTAGTCCTGAAAGCCACTGTGGAAGCTAAGTGTCAGTCAGGTTTTACAGGACGGAAAACAGGTGCAGAATGGCTAAGTAACGTGTGTCATCACACACACAGGCTCCTCTGTCCATGGAAATTTCCAGGCAAGCATACTGGAGTGGGTTGCCATGGGTTATATAGCAACCCACATATATATATATCCCCTTCCAGGGTATCTTTCTGACCCAGGGATTGACCCCCACGTCTCCTGCATTGGCAGTCAGGTTCTTTACCACTAGCAAAGAAATAGCCAACATGTCCTCAACATGGACAAATGGAAAATATTGGCTCTCAACCCCAAGTTTTGTTTCATTCAATTATGTTTAAAGAGTCTTACATTTAATCCATTTTTTAATCCTCTTTTTGTCTTTGCTGAAACATTCATCACAGTGATTTTACGCCTCCAGTGTGTGAATGGCCAGTGAGACTGTTTTATTTATCTGTTATTTCTTTTGGGGTTTTGTTTTTTTGCTTTTGAGGTCACTTGCCCTCCCCTACATTTTTCAAACAGATATCATGACTTTGCTTCAGTGTAGATGTTGTTTATGAAAAAAGTGAAGTCGCTCAGTCATGTCCGACTCTTTCCAACCCCATGGACTGTATGTAGCCTGCCAGACTCCTCCTTCCATGGGATTTTCCAGGCAAGAATGCTGGAGTGGGTTGCCATTTCCTTCTCGCGGGGATCTTCCTGACCCAAGAATTGAACCCAGGTCTCCCACACTGCAGGCAGACTCTTTACCATCTGAGCCACCCATGAAAAAAGGGTGCCTATTATTTTCCTTCTAGCGGGGCTATGTTTTCCTGGGACAGGCAGAGAGAGCACCCAGCGAATCGCTTCCGTCCTGCCTACAGCTCCTCCGCGGCTTTGTCAGGCTGATCTGCTTCCGTTTTGCGTCGACCCAGGTGGTACAGCTCTCGGTCCTAAGACATGTTTCAGAGCCTCAGCTAAACTCCCTGGGTGTTCCCCAGAGCTCCCCCTGCGTGACACGCCTTGACCTCCCGCCTGCGGCTCCCGAGCATCACGGGGGAACCGAATCCCCGGGCTCCTTGGAGACTGCCCGTGCGCCTAAGTGAGGAGCCGCTGGCCCCTGGGGGCCACGGGAGGGGCCTCCTCTCTGGGTTCACTCCTCCGATCCCGGAAGTCTGGGGACACGTGGATTGCCCTCCTCCAGGAAGACTGTTCCTTTCTCTTCTGCTCTATGCGGCCCTGCAGTGAAGCCAAGGTTCCCTCAGAAAAGCACCGGGATAAACGTGACCCTCGGGGCTTGCCTGATGGTTCAGCGGGTGGAGAGTCCACCTGCAGTGCGGGAGACCTGGGTTCGATCCCTGGGGTGGGAAGATCCCCTGGAGAAGGGAAAGGTCACCCATTCCAGGATTCTGGCCTACATCCTCATGGCCTTCCATTTTCTCAGGGGTCAGAGCCCTTCAAGTCTGACCTGACTTGGCTGTTCTCCTTTGCTTTTTAAACTGTTATTTTATGTTTTGTCCAGCTTTACAATTATTTTTAGCTCAATATTAGCTATTTCACTATAGCTGAAACAAAAATTTATGCTTCTATACAGAGAACCCCTTCTGAGCTACATTGTTAAGGGCAAATGGGAACTGGAGCTCTGAAATCTTCATTTTTTATAGTTCCTCATCTTGTATCACTCAAAATTTATATTTACACTATATTCAAGATCCTGGTGGCTCAGTTGGTAAAGAATCCACCTGCAATGCAGGAGACAGTCTGCAATGCAGGAGATGTGGGTTCTATCCTTGGTTTGGGAAGATCCCCTGGAGGAGGGCATGGCAACCCACTCCAGTATTCTTGCCTGGAGAATCCCCATGGACAGAGGAGCCTGGCAGGCCACAGTCCTTGGAGTTGCAAAGAGTCCAACATGACTTAGCGACAAAACCACCAAGATCCTGGGTTGCTATGCCTTCTAAAGGCTAGGTAAACTTGGACCATACTTACCAATAATTTTATACTCTGGGGGAGAAGTCGTGTGCTTTTTTTTTTTTTATTGGGGTATAATTGCTTTAAATATTGTATTAGTCTCTGCTGTATGTATGCGTATATCCCCTCCCTTGGTCTTTTTCCCATTGATGCGTATATGTAGACTCTTGTGCTGTTTCTAAGGACGCTGTGACTTTGGTCGGGTGTGGGGCTTCTATTCTGAACCTATGACCATGGCCGCAACTGCTCTGGTGTCAGACCAAGGTGGGCCCAGCCCCTCTCCTTAGTTTCCACACCCACACAAGCAAAAATATCCAATCACAGAGTTTCTGGTGGGTTGAATCCTTTGTGAAAGTTTGGTCTATGGATTCTAGAAGGAGGAACATTTGCATCATGGAAATGCAAACGGTGTGAATGTAACTTCACTCTGTATCCTTGCTCTTAAATCTCCCATGGCCACTCTGCCATGCTGTTCAGCCCTTTATTTCTGCTCTCCCCGCCTCTCCTGTCTTCATCCTCTGCCTCATCCCCAGGTTCCCCACTGTGTCTGATATGTTTTAACTCTCTCTTTGATTGGTTTGTGTCTTTCTGATTTTGCCTTCTGGATATATACCTTCTCTCACAAGTGCTTATAAACTATCAAGTGACAGACAGCATTACCGGAATATCCGGATAAAGAGTAGACTGATTGTCAACCCATTCTGAAATAAAAACAAAGAATGTGTTTTAAGAGATAGTCAAAACGTATGCACGTCACAGTGAGCTATGAATCTAGAACTCTGATGAACTGTGTAACTTCAGAGTGGCAGCTCATCCAGTTAATTAAAATGTATAAAATATGTTCTGAGTTTGTGAAAAGGCAAGCTAGCACTGCTGACCTCATGCTAATTACTCTTTTTATGCACTCAGTATATTTTATATGTTTGCCCTTATTCATATCTCCTGATGACCCCAATAATGACATAGATTAATTTAGCTATTTCTGTCTATGGGGATTATGACAAATTTGCTTCACAGCTTCTCATGGTAAACTGATTTTAGCACAGACTCATCTGTTGTTGGTTGTGAAATTTAATTTGCCTTAACATTAGAATTTTGAGATAAATAATGACCGAAGAGTGTCTAAAACAAGTTTTCCAAAATTAATAGTGCTGACACACGGAAGGTCAGATACTGATATGGCTGCCTGAGATGCCTCTGGGTGTGCACATGTGGACTCTGACCTGTGGTGTGGCTGTGGAGCGACAAACGGCAATGCCAGTTTTACCTTACCAGGGGTTACTCGATGAAATTCTTTTTTTTTTTTTTAATTTTTTTGGCTGAGCTGCATGGTATACGGGGATCTTAGTTCTCCAACCAGGGATCAAACCCATGCCCCCTGCAGTGGAAGCATGGATTCCTAACCACTGGACTGCCAGGGAGGTCGTGAAATTTTTTGCCATTTTTTAAATTGAAGTATCGGAGAAGGCACTGGCGACCCACCCCAGTGTTCTTGCCTGGAGAATCCCAGGGACGGGGGAGCCTGGTGGGCTGCCGTCTGTGGGGTCGCACAGAGTCAGACACGACTGACGTGACTTAGCAGCAGCAGTCATTGAAGTATAGTTGACTTACAATGTTCCAGATATACAACAATCACAGTATAACTGTGATTCAGCCACACATATGTGTGTATTCCTCTTCAGGTTCTTTTCCTGCGTAGGTTATCATATGATAGTGAGTATGGTTCCCTTGTTCTGTAGCAGGTTCTTGTTGTTGATCTTATATACAGTGCAGTGTGTTTGTTAATCCCAGACTCCTCACTTATCCCTCCCACTCTCCCTTTGGTCGCCACAGTTTGTTTTCTGTCCCTGTGTCTGTTTCTGTTTTGTAAACACATTCATTTTTTTAGACTGCACACGTAAGCGATGTCATATGATAGCCTCCAGGTCCATCCACGGTGCTGCACATGGCGTTACTCTATTCATTTTTATGGCTGAGCAGTATTCCATTGCTTATACGGACCACATCTTTTTTATTCATCTTTTGACGGACATTTAGGTTGCTTCCAAATCTTGGCGATTGTAAGTGGTGCTGCTGTGAACATAGAGGTGGGTGTATCTCTTTGAATTAGAGTTTTCATCTTTCCCAGATACATGCCGAGGAGCGGGGTTGCTGGATCCCGTGGTGACTCTAGTTCAGTTTTTAAGGAGGATTCTTACTCTTCTCTGGAGTGGCTGCACCAGTTCACACCCACACCAGCAGTGTAGGCGGGCTCCCTTTTCTCCACACCCTCTTTACCATCTATGGATTGCAGTTTTTTCCGATGACCGTTCTGATTGTTGTGAGATGATACCTCATTGTAGTTTTGATTTGCATTTCTCTAATAACTAGTGCTGTTGAGCCTCTTTCTGTGTGCCTGTTGACTGTTGGTGTGTATTCTTTGGAGACATGTTTATTTAGGTCTTCTGACCATTTTTTTGATGGGAAGCTTATTACATTTTAAGTGTGTTGGTTAGTCCATTTTTTCCCTCGGTTTTCCATTATTTCATATAATCTGATCAGCATAAAAAATAAAGTCTCCTCCTTCAGTCTCCCCTTCTCTTTAGTAACAGGACAGAGAGTTCCCTACGATCCTGAGGGTCAGTTGCCTCTGGGTCCTGGAAATGCCATCTCCATAACAGGTTACACCGACATTTAGAGAAGATTCCTGAACAGAGACAAGAGCGCCTTGAGGAGCACCCACGTTTAGCAGTTCTTCTCCACTTGTGATGTCTTTGATGCTGCGTGGGTAGTTTGTGATGGGTTGATGCATCACAATACTCCAAATCCCTGAGCAATACATTCTCTACACAGCAAGCACCAGGCCTCCATAGTGTAGCTACGAAACTGCACACTCCATAGGCTTGACTCTTGAGTGAAATAAGCACGTTTATAGACACAATTAATGGAAAGCTTCCCAGAGTGGTCACATGCATTAGATAACACCTGTATGTTAAACATAATTAAATAAAAAAGTTTCATACTCACAAAGAGTCAACTTGCTTTCACCCGCCTGTAGGTTGTGTATGAGAGGGGAGTTACATGCTGAGATGTTGCTCCCTGACCATGATCAGAGAAAAGTGATGTAATGGTTCTCCCTGCATCTATTCTTTGTCTTTAAATTGAGTTATAATTAACACACAATATTAAATTAAGATGTTCAACATAGTGATTCAGTACTTTTAGATCTTGTAAAATGACCACTACAATAAACCATCCAGCACCACACAAAGTTATTGCAATATTATTGACTGTATCCCCCATGTGTAATCTTGTACCCCTGTGACTTACTTAGTTTGTGGCCAGAAGTTTATTTTTTTTTTCATGTAGCCAGAAGTTTCTACCTCTTAACCCCTTTCACCTTTTTATTCCACACCCAAACCCTCTCCCCTCTGGCAACCACCAGTGTGTTTCTGTCTTACTCTGTTTTGTTCTTTTGTTGCCTCCTTTAGCTTCTACCTATAAGTGAAATCAAACAGAATGTGTTTCCTCCCTGACTTACTTCACATGGTGAAATACCCTCCAGGTTCAGCCCTGCTGCTACAAGGGCTGGGATCTTATCATTTTTATGGCTGAGTAGTATCCCACTGGCAGCACACTGCGCCTTCTGTATCCATGCATGTATCGATGGACACCTAGGTGTTTCTGGGTCTTGGTTGCAGTCAGCAGTGCTGCAGTGATTACAGGGGTGCATATATCTTTTCATATTGGTGTTTTCATTTTCTTCAGATAAATACTCAGAATTGTTGGATCATACACAACTGAGCACACACCTGGTATTTCTATTTTAAGTTTTCTGAGGCGCTTCCACACTGCTTTCTTTAGGGGCCATATTTACATTTAATTTCCACCAACAGCACCTGAGGGTTCCCGCTTCTCCACAGCCTTGCCAACACCTGTCATTTATGTCTTCTTATATGACAGGCATTCTTACAGGAGTGAGCTGACAGCTCATTTCACCAGTGATAGTTATTTGAGCATCTTCTTATGTGCCTGTTGGCCTTCTGCATGTCTTCTTTGGAAAACTGTCTGTTTTAGGTCTTCTGCCCATTGTTTAATTGGGATGTTTGAGGTTTTGATATAGAGTTATATGAATTCCTTCTATGTTTTTGTATCAACCCTTTCTTGGAATTATAATTCACAAATCAGTTTAGTTCAGTCACTCAGTCATGTCTGACTCTTTGCGATCCCATGAACTGCAACACGCCAGGCCTCCCTGTCCATCACCAACTCCTAGAGTTTACTTAGACTCATGTCCATCGAGTCGGTGATGCCATCCAACCATCTCATCCTCTGTCATCCTCTTCTCCTCCTGCCCCCAGTCCCTCCCAGCGTCAGAGTATTTTCCAGTGAGTCAGCTCTTCGCATCAGGTGGCCAAAGTACTGGAGTTTCAGCTTCAGCATCAGTCCTTCCAATGAACACCCAGGACTGATCTCCTTTAGGATGGACTGATTGGATCTCCTTGCAGTCCAAGGGACTCTCAAGCATCTTCTCCAACACCACAGTTCAAAACCAATTCTTCGGCACTCAGCTTTCTTCACAGTCCAACTCTCACATCCATACATGACCACTGGGAAAACCATAGCCTTGACCAGACAGACCTTTGTTGGCAAAGTAATGTCTCTGCTTTTTAATAGGCTGTCTAGGGTGATCATAACTTTCCTTCCAAGGAGTAAGTGTCTTTTAATTTCATGGCTGAAATCCCTATCTGCAGTGATTTTGGAGCCCAGAAAAATAAAGTCAGCCACTGTTTCCCCATCTATTTGCCATGAAGTGATGGGACTGGATGCCATGATCTTAGTTTTCTTAATGTTGAGCTTTAAGCCAACTTTTTCACTCTCCTCTTTCACTTTCATCCTTTCATCAAGAGGCTCTTTAGTTCCTCTTCACTTTTTGCCATAGGGGTGATGTCATCTGCATATCTGGCTATTGATATTTCTCCCAGAAATCTTGACTCCAGCCTGTGGTTCCTCCAGCCCAGCGTTTCTCATGATGTACTCTGCATATAAGTTAAATAAGCAGGGTGACAATATACAACCTTGATGTACTCCTTTTCCTGTTTGGAACCAGTCTGTTGTTCCATGTCCAGTTCTAACTGTTGCTTCCTGACCTGCATACAGGTTTCTCAAGAGGCAGGTCAGGTGGTCTGGTATTCCCATCTCTTTCAGAATTTTCCACAGTTTATTGTGATCTACAGAGTCAAAGGCTTTGACATAGTCAAGAAAGCAGAAATAGATGTTTTTCTGGAACTCTCTCACTTTTTCGATGATCCAGTGGATGTTGGCAATTTGATCTCTGGTTCCTCTGCCTTTTCTAAAACCAGCTTGAACATCTGGAAGTTCACGGTTCACGTATTGCTAAAGCCTAGTTTGGAGAATTTTAAGCATTACTTTATTAGCGTGTGAGATGAGTGCAATTGTGCGGTAATTTGAGCATTCTTTGGCATTGCCTTTCTTTGGGATTGGAATGAAAACTGACCTTTTCCAGTCCTGTGACCATTGCTGAGTTTTCCAAATTTGCTGGCATACTGAGTGCAGCACTTTCACAGCATCATCTTTAAGGATTTGAAATAGCTCAACTGGAATTCCATCACCTCCACTAGCTTTGTTCATAGTGATGCTTCCTAAGACCCACTTGACTTCACATTCCAGGATGTCTGGCTCTAGGTGAGTGATCATACCATCGTGATTATCTGGGTTGCAAAGATCTTTTTTGTACAGTTCTTCTGTGTATTCTTGCCACCTCTTCTTAATGTCTTCTGCTTCTCTTAGGTCCCTACCATTTCTGTCCTTTATTGTGCCCATCTTTGCATGAAAAGTTCCCTTGGTATCTCTAATTTTCTTGAAGAGATCTCTAGTCTTTCCCATTCTATTGTTTTCCTCTATTTCTTTGCATTGATCGCTGAGGAAGGCTTTCTTATCTCTCCTTGCTATTCTTTGGAACTCTGCATTCAAATGGGTATATCTTTCCTTTTCTCCTTTGCTTTTCACTTCCTTTCTTTTCACAGCTATTTGTAAGTCCTCCTCAGACAGTCATTTTGCTTTTTTGCATTTCTTTTTCTTGGGGATGGTCTTGATTCTTGTCTCCTCCTGTACAATGTCATGAAACTCCATCCATAGTTCCTCAGGCACTGTGTCTATCAGATCTAGTCCCTTAAATCTATTTCTCACTTCCACTGTATAGTCATAAGGGGTTTGATTCAGGTCATACCTGAATAGTCTAGTGATTTTCTCCACTTTCTTCAATTTCAGTCTGAATTTGGCAATAAGGAATTCATGATCTGAGCCACAGTCAGCTCCTGGTCTTGTTTTTGCTGACTGTATAGAGCTTCTCCATCTTTGGCTGCAAAGAATATAATCATAACATATAATTTGTAATAAAATTTACAAATACCTTCTCCCATTCAGTGGTTGTCTTTTGGTTTTGTTGATAGTCTCCTCCCCATGTAAAAGCTTCTTAGTACAATACAGTCCCATTTGTTTACTTTTGCTTTTGTTTCCTTTACTTGAGGAGACATATCCAAAAAAAAAAAAAAAAATACTGCTAAGACTGATGTCAAAGAAGTTCCTGACCGCTTTCTTCCAGGAGTTTTAGGTCTTACATTTAAACCTTTAGTCCATTTTGAGTTTATTTCTGTATAAGGTATAAAAAAGTGATCTGATTTTATTTTTTTGCTTGTAGCTGTCCACTTTACACAATACCATTTTTTGAAGAGACATTTACCCTGTTGAATAATCCTTCCTCCTTTGTCATAGATTAATTGACCATATATGTGTGGGCTGACCTCTGGCTCTCTATTCTATTCCTTTGAGCTTTATGTCTGTTTCTATGCCAGCACTGTGCTCTTTGATTACTAGGTCTGTAGCATAATTTCAGGTCTGGGAGCATAATTATCTTCAGCTTTGTTCCTCTTTCTCAAAATTGCATTGGTGGAGACTTTTTGTGGTTACCAAAAAATTTTAGGATTTTTTAATTCTAGTTTTGTGAAAAATGTCATTGATATTCTGATAGGGATTGCATTGAATCTGCAGATTGCTCTATGTAGTGTGACCATTTTAATGATATTGATTCTTCCAGTCCATGTTGTTGTCGTTGTTTAGTTGCTCAGGTGTGTCTGACTGTTTTGCAGCCCCATGGACTGTAGCCCACCAGGCTGCTCTGTCAGAGATCTTCCAGGCCAGAATACTGGAATGGGTTGCCATTTCCTTCTCCAGGGGATCTTCCCACCCCAGGGATCAAGCTTATGTCTCCTGCATTAGCAGGTGGATTCTTTACCACTGAGCTGCCAGGGATGCCCCCATCAATCCATGAGCACAGTATAATTTTCCACTTGTCCATATTATCTTTCTTTTCTCAATGTCTTACAGTTTTTAAAACACAAGTCTTTTCACCTCCTTGGTTTGTCCCTAAGTATTTTATGCTCTTTGTTGCAGGTATAAATGGGATTGTTTTCTTTATTTCTCTTCCTGATAGTTTGTTATTAGTGTATACAGTAGATTTCTGTATATTAATTTTTTATCTTGCTACTTTACTTATTTATTAGTTCTAACAGCTTTTTTTTTGGGGGGGGGACAGTTTTATATATAGTATATGCTATCTAGAAATAGTGACAGTTTTACTTCTTCTTTAATTTGGATAACTTTTTTCTTTTTCTTTTCTGATTGCCATATCTAGGACTTCCAATACTATGCTGAATAATAAAAGAGATGAGGGTGGGCCTTCTCATCTTGTTCTTTAGTTTAGAAGGAAACCTTTCAGCTTTTCAGCAGAGTGTGGTGTAAGCTGTGGATTTGCCATCTATGGGCTTTATGATGTTGAGGGTGCATGCTGCTGCTAAGTAGCATGCATGCTGTCGCTTCAGCTGTGTGACTCTCTGTGCCCCGTGGACTGTAGCCCACCAGGCTCCTCTGTCCGTGCAGTTCTCCAGGCAAGGATCCTGGAGTGGGGTGCCCTGCCCTCCTCCAGGGCTTCTTCTCAATTCAGGGAAGGAACTCTCATTTCTTACATCTCCTACACTGGCAGGTGGATTCTTTACCACTAGCGCCACCTGGGAAGCCCACATTCCCTATGTGTCTATTTTTTCTAGAGTTTTTATCCTAAACGCATGTAGAATTTCTTTTCTGTATGTTGAAGAAGTGGCGTTGTGGGGTGTGGGAGCATCCCCTGTGCAGACTCCCTGCCCTCATCCTTATCTCTACTCTTAAACCCTTACCAGCCTCTTTCCTCAAGTCTGTGGGGGAAACCCTTTCAACATATAAATTGGGTCGTGTCATTCAGTTGCTTGAAGTATTTCAGTGGGCCCTCACAAACTTAGTAAAAGCCAGACTTCTTACCATGACTTTCAAGATTCTCTGCCTTCCAACTCCTGCCTGTCTTTTATGCATCTGAGGTCCTCTTGTGTCCAGCATTACATCTGGTGCCTTTTACAGTTTTTCTTTGTTCTATTTCTCCGGGGCTGGGTCTCGGCTGCTGCGCAGGCTGTTCCGTAGCTGCGGAGAGCGGGGCTACCCGCCGGTGCAGCGCGTTCCCGTGGCGGCGTCCCCGCTGCAAAGCGCAGCCTCCGGGGGCGCGGGCGCTGGGCCCGGGGCGCAGGCTCAGCAGTTGCCGTGATACGGGCTCGGTGGCCCCGCGGCGCGTGGGCTCCTCCCGGATCAGGGATCAAACCCGTGTCTCCTGCCTCGGCAGGCGGACTGCTCACCACTGAGCCGCAGGGAAGCCCTCCGTCCGATGCCATCTGGTGTCCAGCGTCGCCCTCCAACAAACTGGCTTGCTTGCTTTTCGTTACGTGCGCCGGCTTCCACCTGCCTCTCGCGCCGCAGGGCCTTTGCATGACTGTCTTTTCTTGACGCACTGGCGCTCCTCTGCCCTTACCTGACCGGCTGCTGGAGCTGGCCTCTCCGGTTATCCCGTCACTTCACCGTATTTATCTTCTTCATAGCCTTTAACAAGATCTCAGTTAGTTGATGTGTATGTGTTCATGTTCATCGTCAGTTTCTCCTGCCCGAATGTCTATGAAGGCTTTGTCTTGTTCTATGTGTATCTTCAGTGCCTAAATCAGAGCGTAATGCAGAATCAGTGTTTAGTATTGATTTAATACCTGAATGAGTAAATGTCAGAAATTTAGTTTAGAACCTGGAGCCTATGTGAAATGAATTGATAAAATGAATAAATTCCTGAAGCCAGCAGCCTATATAGCCAGTAAATGAAGATATGGAAATTTAGAATTACGTATCTTAGAAGTAACAAAACCAAAGACGGTGCCAGTTGTAGAATTTGAAAGAACTGCTAAATTGCAAAACAGATTTTTTTCACTTCCCCTAAGTTCAAGACAAGAGGTTTTCAAAAGGTGTAGAAGAATAATAGGAAAAAAAAAAAAAAAGATATGGGCGGGGGGGGGGGGGGGAGCCTCTTACTGCATAGGTAATGTAATTCCTCCAGGTGGTTTGGAATGCTAGGTTGTATTAAGATGAAAAAACAATATCTGTCTTCAAATCTAAGCTACACACATATTTTCTGTAGAAAGATTAACTATGACAACACTAATACCTTCAGAAAATAGAGAATCAATATTGTTAAATGTAAAATCATTCTCAACTGTTATTCACCTAACTTTCATTGCCCAGAGCATGTGGCCACTAATTTTTTGGTTGAGACAAACATGTGGAAAATTCCAGAGTCTAGTAGAGAATCTTATCTCTGGTTATAAAATATTTAATCAGAATATAATACACATCTGTTGCCCTTAGTGGTAAACAGAGGCATAAGGTCTGTAATATATATGATGGTCAAGCGTTCCTCATATCTCTTAATCAGAATTAGCCTCAATGGCACCGGAATATGAATTTATATTTCTATTTGGGTATGGACCCCATGTCTTTAATATGCAAAGGTGAATCTTTATTTTGAGTTTTATGTTTTCAGAAGGCAGCTCTATCTCAAATGCAAATCTCCTTGGGAAAAGCCTCTAATTCCTGGGCACTGAGTTGTGCCCACTTGGATCTCTTGCCACTAGACAGTCTCTTCTATAATTAAGTTGTACTCTATCCATGAGGTTCAACTCCTTACTTCTTCCCTTAGATAAAAGACAGGCCTGAATGGCTCGTTCAAGTGAAGTCTGTAATTTACCAATATCTCTGGCTTCCTATATTATAATTTATTTCAAGATTAAACTGAAAAGAGAGTTATTTCCAAAGGAGGGACTTGGTTTAAATTTAGTCCCCGTCTCGGTCTGAAATAAGATGGGGCTGCTTGGAAGCAATTTTCTTGAAAGTGATTTACTGAATAGTAATAATTTTAAAAATCATATCTGACAGCCCAGATACTTAGCTCTTCCAGAGTAGCCTGTGTGTAGGTGTGCACTGCTAGCGCAGCCTCACGTAATAAGAGAACATAATTAATTCCACACCTTTCTAAGATAATTGTTTGTAGAAAATTGCATATTGAAGGACTCACATGGCAGTTTACCATGTCAGCTTTTCTTGTCATCCCAGGCTGAACAGGAATCTTGCTGGTTGTATATTTTAAAAAACCCTCCCTTAGGGAGCAAAACCCTTCCTGGAAGTATCTTGCAGTGAAGTGTGTACCTGCCCTACATTTTTATGATGCTTGCGACAGTGTCAGACATGCTGTCAATTCTTCGGCACATAATGATCTGGAAATTTTATGTGCATCCTGTGTATATTTTACTTTCTAAAACACACAAGTGTTTTCCAATAGATTCAGAAGGTGTGGCAAACTCGTATTTAGTTGCATTAAACAACATTAGCTGTATGCCACAAATTCTGATAAATTCTCTTTTCATTTTTATTCTGTTAGAAGTATTTTCTAATTTACTTGTTATGGCTTCTTAGGTATACAATCATCATTTAAAAGTGGAAATTTAATTTCTAAATACATGGGGTTTGGGGCTTTTTAAGTGTCTTTGATATTAACTTCTCATTTAAATGCTTTCTTCCTTGCGTGTTTTCTCAGCCTTTTAACTTGATGGAGACTGCCAATGGCTAGGTCAAAGATCTCTTTTGGTAAAGAGACTGCACTTCAAAGCATGTGGGTTATTTTAAATTATCTTTTGATATTGATTTCTAACATAACTACACAGTGATAAGAGAACAGACTCTGTATCATTTCAATACCTTTGGACCATGAAACTTTTGCACCTTGTTTTATGTCACTGGATATGTTCCAGTATCTCCTGGTTTATAGTCTATGGGAACGTGAATAGAATTTGTACCTTGCTATTGTGTGAAAAATGTATAAATCTTAATTATATTGAATTGGTTCATAGGACTTTTCAGGTCTACCATATCCTTCTACTTTTCTGTTTATTCATTCTATTAATTTTTGACACTTTGATGTTGAAACACCAACTAAAAATCTTAATTTATCCACTTAAAAAATAGCTGTAACATATAGTGGAAGTATACGTAACTTTGTTCTTATTCTCCAAGTCCCCTATAAATGTGTTATCATACTTTCATAACGTCCAAAAGAAAAAAAGAAGGTGTGGCAAGCACAGTGCCTTGAAGGAAGGGCGACGTTTCAGCCAGAGTCCTCGGGGCCCACTCTGCCTTCAGGCTCGGGGCACTGAGTACGAAGCCCGCTGCTGACTGTCGCGCGGCGACCCGCCCGGCTTCCCCGGCCGCAGCGGTCACCCTAGTGTCCCTTCTCGTGGTGGCTGCTCTGCTAACGGCTTCATGCCGCCACTGTGGTCAATCTTGTAAATGTAGCACCCAACGGGTTTTGACCCAATCATTCACACCATTTTGTTTTATACCGAAAATGCATAATAGGAATAAAAAGTTGATCTTAAGGAGGACTGGACTCCCCAGGACTCGAGTTTACACTCCCCTCTGGCCCTGAAGCTTTGTTTCTTCTGCTTGGGCTCTAACTTCAGAGAGATGATGGCTTTATAACCTCCAAAATCTGTAAAGCAAAGATGTTAGCATCAGTTCAGTCAGTTCAGTCGCTCAGTCATGTCCGACTCTTTGCATCCCCATGGACTGCAGCACACCAGGCTTCCCTGTCCATCACCAACTCCTGGAGCTTACTCAAATTCTTGTCCATCAGATCGGTGATGCCATCCAACCATCTCATCCTCTGTCGTCCCCTTTTCCTCCTGCCTTCAATCTTTCCCAGCATCAGGGTCTTTTCCAGTGAATCAGTTCTTTGCATCAGGTGGCCAAATATTGGAGTTTCAGCTTCAGCATCAGTCCTTCCAATGAATATTCAGGACTGATTTCCTTTAGGATGGACTGGCTGGATCTTCTTACAGTCCAATGGACTCTCAAGCGTCTTCTCCAACACCACAGTTCAAAAGCATCAATTATTTGGCACTCAGCTTTCTTTATAGTCCAACTCTCACATCCATACGTGACTACTGGAAAAGCCATAACTTTGACTAGATGGACTTTTGTCAGCAAAGTAATGTCTCTGCTTTTTAATAGGCTGTCTATGTTGGTCATAACTTTCCTTCCAAGGGGTAAGCGTCTTAAGTTCATGGCTGCACTTACCATCTGCAGTGATTTTGGAGTCCAGAAAAATAAAGTCAGCCACTGTTTACACTGTTTCCCCATCTATTTGCCATGAAGTGATGGGACCAGATGCCATGATCTTGTTTTCTGGATGTTGAGCTTTAAGCCAACTTTTTCACTCTCCTCTTTCACTTTCATCAAGAGGTTCTTTAGTTCTTCTTCATGTTCTGCCATAAGGGTGGTGTCATCTGCATATCTGAGGTTATTGATATTTCTCCCAGCAATCTTGATTCCAGCTTGTGCTTCATCCAGCCCAGCATTTCTTGTGATGTACTCTGCATATAAGTTAAATAAGCAGGGTGACAATATATAGCCTTGATGTACTCCTTTCCCTATTTGGAACCAGTCTGTTGTTCCATGTCCAGTTCTAACTGTTGCTTCCTGACCTGCATACAGATTTCTCAGGAGGCAGGTCAGGTGGTCTGGTATTCCCATCTCTTTCAGAATTTTCCACAGTTTATTGAGATACACAGTCAAAGGCTTTGGTGTAGTCAAGAAAACAGAAATAGATGTTTTTCTGGAACTCTCTTGCTTTTTTGATGATCCAGCAGATGTTTGCAATTTGATCTCTGGTTCCTCTGCCTTTTCTAAAACCAGCTTGAACATCTGAAAGTTCACAGTTCAAGTACTGTTGAAACCTGGCTTGGAGAATTTTGAGCATTACTTTGCTAGCGTGTGAGATGAGTGCAACTGTGAGGCAGTTTGAACATTTTTTGCCATTGCCTTTCTTTGGGATTGGAATGAAAACTGACCTTTTCCAGTCCTGTGGCCACTGCTGAGTTCTCCAAATTTGCATTGAGTGCAGCACTTTCACAGCATCATCTTTCAGGATTTGAAAGAGCTCAACTGGAATTCCATCACCTCCATAACTGTTTGTAGTGAGGCTTCCTAAGGCCTACTTGACTTCTCATTCCAGGATGCCTGGCTCTAGGTGAGTGATCACACTATCATGGTTGTCTCAGTCATGAAGATCTTTTTTGTACAGTTCTTCTGTGTATTCTTGCCACCTCGTCTTAATATCTTCTGCTTCTCTTAGGTCCATACCATTTCTGTCCTTTATTGTGCCCATCTTTGCATGAAAAGTTCCCTTGGTATCTCTAATTTTCTTGCAGAGATTTCTAGTCTTTCCTATTCTATTGTTTTCCTCTATTTCTTTGCATTGATCACTGAGGAAGGCTTTCTTCTCTCTCCTTGCTATTCTTTAGAACTCTGCATTCAAATGGGTATATCTTTCCTTTTCTCCTTTGCCTTTAGCTTCTCTTTTTTTCTCAGCTGATTGTAAGGCCTCCTCAGAGAACCATTTTGCCTTTTTGCATTTCTTTTTCTTGGGGATGGTCATGATCACTGCCTCTTGTACAATGTCACGAACCTCCATCCATAGTTTTTCAGGTACTCTGTCTATTTAAGAATGTTAGCATCACACCTTCTTAAACTACAGACTGGTTATTTTTAATTTTTTTTTTTAATTGTAGGACAGAGTTAGTGTGGAGCATTGGCTAAAGGGCAAGCCTGAGAAACTTGGTAAATTAGGGGGCAATTTAGAATGAGGACATCTACTGTAGGCTTCAGTAGAAATCCAACTCAATCATAAATACCCATGTAACTTAGCCCTAGAACCAAGAAACAAAATGTTCATTCCCCTCGAAATTTCCATCAGCCTCCCCACCCGTACTGTCTGATTTCCATCAACATAGATTAGTTTTGCCAGTATTTTGGTGTCATGAAAATGAAACCATTTAGTATGTACCCTTTAGAATGTGGCTTCTATTGCTTAACCTAGTGTTTTTGAGATACCTCCATGTGTTGAGTATACCAGTTCTTTTTCATTGCTAAATAGTGCATTATATCAGTATATGATTTGAAAATCTATTCTCCTGTTGATGGATTTGGGATTGGCCCCAGTTTGGGATTGTTATGAATAAGACTGCTTTAAACATTCTTACCTATGACCTTTTGTGGACATATCCTTTCCTTTTTCTTGGGTTACTATCTAGGAGTGAAACTGCTGGATCCTAGGGAAGTAATTCATCAAGCTGTTCACTTAAGATATGTGCATTTTGGTGTATATTAATTATTTCTTTAAAACCTACAGCAAATGCAATACTCAGAAATGCAGTTTTAAAAGCAAATTAAATTCCTATTGGTTTAGTTACCTTGTTTAACAAGGCACTAAATGAGCAGCAATTTGATTTTTCGTTTCAATAAAATTTGTAAATCAGTGACAAAAAAAAATAGTAAAGTGATCTGAGTTTCTGAAAAGTGAAACCAGTGTGAAAATAACCTAAACTATACAAAGCCAACAAACCAGCAAGACAACAGAAGCCAAGTGCTATGGATTGAATGTGGTGTCCCCCCAAAATGCACATGTTGCAGCCTAACCCTCAGTGTGATGGTGTTAGGAGGTCTTGGGGTGATTAAGTCGTGAGGATGGAGCCCTCGTGAGTGGGATTCGTGCCCTTATGACGCAGACCCTGAGAACTGTCTCAGTGGTCTGGCACGTGAGGGCCTGGTGCGGGACAGCCATGTGTGAAACAGGCAGTGGGCGCTGCCAGATACGGAGTCCTCCAGCCCAGCCTCCAGAACTGTGAGAAATAAATTTCCATTGTTTTTGACTAAAAAAAAAAAAACAAAAAAATCCCAAGTCAAGTAAAGCACTAAAGTCAGATTTATTGTAAGGATGATAGTTTTCTGACAGAACCAAATAAAATACACAAGACTTTCCTGCGGCTCTGTCTCCTCTGTAAAAGGGGAAAGGTAAAAGGGGGAATTTCTGGAGCAGGAAATGGCAACCTTCTCCAGTATTCTTGCCTGGAAAATCTTGCCTGGCAGGCCCCTCTGTCCATGTGGTCACAAAGAGTCGGCCACGGCTGAGCGACTTCACTTTCACTATAAGGTATGCACACCTGGATGTCAGGATTCTTATAACCAGGCTCTCAAACTCCATTTCTCATCCTATTTCCTCTCCATTTCCTCCTTTTCGTTTTCTCTCCATTCTTCTTTCCTTCAGGGGATTTGCCATCTTTCTTTCCTCCTCCACATGGCAGTAAGTGGTGACAATGGCAGCTTGTCCATGCGAGGGGGCAATAGATTAAGCTAGACTCTTAGTTGATTCTAGATTCCTGTGGAAAGATGGAGCGACTCAGCTTACCTCAAGTGCCCACGCAGGTTTTATCAGCGTGTGTGTGTGCGTGATGTGTGTGTGTGTGTGTGTGTGTGTGTGTGGTAAGGGGAGGGGGTGGTCAAGGATACAGAGAGATCTCTGTGGCAACCACAGCGGTTTCCATGACAACCCTGTGGGCTGAAGAGTTGAAATAGGAGATAAGATCCAGAAAAGGGGAGGGGGGTGGTCAGAGGCAGTTAGACAAATGAAGCCAACTGTGGGTCATTATGTCACTCTGGGTTGTACAATCATATCTCAGCAACATTTTCTTAGAAACCGAATTCCATTTAAATATATATTAAAGAGAAAAGCACATAAAATAAACAACACACAAAAAGCTTTAAACCTGTCTGAATGGGCTCCTGCTTCATCTCTGGATTCTCTCCTGTATAGCCTTTTGTCAATCAAATAGCATGAGGCATACCCTGGAAAGAACTCAGCCACATTTCAATGACATCTGGGGATTTCAGCCTGTTTGCAAGTTGAACAGTGAGCACTTAGATTTTTAAGCTCCTTGTGGGGAGATGGGGGTTAGCTGAGTTGGGGAAGTCAGAGGATGAAAAGGCCACCTGCCATCCCATAAACAAGACCAAGAAAAACCAGGTCTTTCACTCCCTGCCTCCCTGGTTACTTCCACCCCGCAGTGAACAGCAGATGTTCAGCCTGAAATAAAAGGACTCAGATCTGCACGTGTACACTCACGCACACCAACACCAGCGGAACCCAACCTGCAAGCTCTCCTTGAGAAAGGAAAGCTACCGAGGCTGCATCCACCAGGAGTTCTCAGTCCTGCCCTACGAGGAGGGACTCGGGTCTCCATTCCACACTGCATTCTCAGTGCCTGTTTAAGCCTTAGGAGTCCAGAGCTGGCATCCTTCAGTCTGCATATCCCCAATCTGTAGACTGGGGATAACAGAGCCCTGCTCTCCTGACTCTGTGAACTGAAGATTATGCTGATCCTGCTGATGGTGTCATGGCTCCGATGAACCAAATCATATGCGAAGCACTTTACAAACATTAACATTTTTATCCCCACAGCAATCATGGATGTAGGTTGTTAAGTTTGTATACTAGACACGAAGACTAGTTAAGGATAAGATCATAGTCCAGATGGTAAAAAATCCACCTGCAATGCAGGAGACCCCAGTTCCATTCCTGGGTCAAGAAGATCCCCTGGAGAAGGGATAGGCTACCCACTCCAGTATTCTTGGGCTTCTCTTGTAGCTAAGCTGGTAAAGAATCTGCCCGCAATGCGGGAGACCTGGGTTCGATACCTGGGTTGGGAAGATCCTCTAGAGAAGGGAAAGGCTACCCACTCTAGTATTCTGGCCTGGAGAATTCCATAGACTGTATAGTCCATGGGCTCACAAAGAGTCAGACATGACTGAGCAACTTTCACTTCACTTAGGTGAAAATCTGGTCCAGCATCCCTCAGCAAGTCTGCAAGGGAAATCAAGAACTACATTTTCAGACCCAAACCACCTGACTCCAAAATCCAATTGAAACTTAGTGTCAGTTTATCCAGCAAAGCAAAGTTCGAAATTCCTACCCTGTCCCTCAGTTCTGTGAGCCCTGAACACCAACTGTACTGTAGACTAATGGAGCATTCACAGGGAAGAGGTTTCCATGGGAAATGAGCTTCGCATGCCAAAAATATAAGCAAAAACTGAATCACAGAACTTTCTGATAATTCACCAAGCAGTAATTCTTTTGATTTGTGCATGCTTTCCTGTAGGTTATACTTTAATGAGGGTTTTTGAAAAATGGATCGTAAGAATTCAACCGAGTTGCAAGTGGGGAGTGCAGTTGTATACATACAACTTCCTTGAGAGCAATAACTTCATTTTATTCATCTTTGTGATCCTTTTCCTCATGAAATTGCTGGCACAAAGTGCGTGCTTGATGAATACTTATTGGAATTTGATTCATTCCTTTGTATATAGACACGTTTCCATATCCACAAAATAATAGAATGCTAGAACTGGAAGGGACTTAGTGTACTGGCTGATGAAACTCAGTTTTTCTTTAGATTACAAGTGGCTTAAAGAGGAAGGGGACAGAAAATTTACTCATAGAACTAGAATTCCTATCTTATAGACCAAAGTGTGTTAGAATATGCTCTTTGCACAAGTAAGTTCACTTTGGGGTAAATCTCCCATCAACCACATGAAAGCATGTGTTTCAAATAGGCTTCAAAAGATTCCATCCAACAATCAAAATGTATCTGATCCGGTTTTAATTTCTCTAATCAAGTGAATATTTAGCAGCACTGGAGGGCTTCCCAGGTGGTGCTAGTGGTAAAGAACCTGCCTGCCAATGCAGCGGGTAAGACACAGGAGTCTGATCCCTGGGTCGGGAAGATCCCCTGGAGGAGGCCATGGCAACCCGCTCCAGTGTTCTTGCTGGAGAGTCCCCTGGACAGAGGAGCCTGGTGGGCTACAGCCCATGGGGTCGCAACGAGTTGGACTTGACTGAGGAGACATAGCACACACACACGCTACTGACGAGAAAAGGATACTAGTGTTTATTAAATATGTATTTATGAGCAGGGCAACTTGTTTACAATATCTCATTTAATTTAATTTGCCATCTTTGCATCATCCCTGAGAGTCTGGGTTTTGTTTCTGCCTTGCCGGGGAAGGAGCTGGGTGTCCAGGTAGCACGCCGCCTGAGATTACAAAATCAATGAAAGAATCAAGCAGTGTCAAATTGAGTCCGACTCTGGTATTCGGAAGCTCAGACTAGGACATTTGTCCACTAAAGCACTCGGCCACCAATCAGAACATAATTCTCCTAAAAGGAGCCGTTCTACTTCAGGCATTCTGAAGCTCTCCTGAAGTTCCGGTATGTTACAGCAGAAGCTATACTCAAGTTCCAGAACAACTTTCACTTTAATCTTCTTAACCCTAATGCTATTACTTGTCATGTCTCATCAGAAACTCGGTGTACCTTAACGTTTCAGGAAAGACGGCTCATTAACAAGAACACAGGAAGGACAGCTGAGCCGCTGCAGTCTGGCCGTTTCACTTGGGCTTGCCCCTGCTGTCTGCGCTTTGAGTTGCTCATAAATCCACCCGTTTATTAAACAACCCTGTGGTCACAGCCCAGCTCTGGGAGAATTTCTTCCCATTCGAGTGTATGCATTTCAGTCTGCTACACACATTATTGGTCTTTATTCTTCCCTTGCTCCATGTTTGAGGGTAAACTTGTAAGATCTCTATTCCATCATCAGTTCAAATGTACAAATACTCCAGTTTCTTTCTAAACTCAGTTTCATCCTTGTAAGTGGGCAGCCTTTTTATTAATTGAAATAAAAAATCTCTTTGGTATGTAAATATATCACGTTTGTCAGCAGATCACACATTCTCAGTGTTTCCTTCGTGTACACATACTTGCACATGTCCGTATAGTTTGGCGGAGGGACTGAGAGTGGGGGTTAAAGAAGCAATATCTTAAACTTTTCAATTTGTTTATGATTATTTTTTGTTAATTTTTCTTGGGGTATAATTGCTTTACAACATTGTGTTAGTTTCTGCTATACAACAAAGTGAATCAGTTATATGTTTACATCTATCCCCTGAAAGCAGCAATATTTCAAATTTAGAGTTTTGTTCACATTTCTCCAGCAGTCTGCAAATACTTTTCCTATGAATATGTTAGGACTTCTTAAAAATGTAATTTTACCCTGGTTTTGTTGTTGTTCAAGAATTTGGTCTCGTAGGACTTGTTAGAATAGCCCTGAATGTTTTACTATGGTAAATGCTTCACTGTTTGGGCTATGCTGGCCTGTTCATGTTTCAAGGCTCATCCTTGAGCGGGTGTGACACTTCTCCACACTAATCCCATGAATGCATTCCTCTCATCCCAAACCTAGAGTCAACTGATAGGGCTTGGAGTCAGTGGGTGATCTGGTTAAAGCTGTTGTAAACGAGCTAAGTGAGTGAAAATTAAATTAGGATTAAAAACAAATTACAGAATCCCAAGGTAAACATCTTTACAGTGCTTTCCCCCTGAAGGTCCCTGAAAGGATGAAGACAGCAGACAGGAAGGCATATGGCAGACACAGCCTGCTTCCACCGCGGCGCAGAATGCGCTCGGCAGGAAGGGCTGGCAGACTCCAGTTTCGTTAGATTCGAGGTTTCCACAGGCTCCCTGTTTAAACCCAGGAATCAGCAACACCAGAAGAGCAGCAGCTTTGACTAGTTAACCGTAGCCAAAGAGTCAGAAATATGAAGCAAACAAGATGCCAAGTAAGGGGGGAAAATGAAAAGATCTTGAAATGATGAATCGAACAGCCAGCGGGCACTAATAATGACAACTCGAGGAGGGAGGAAGGACCCACGGGGAGGCATTTCCACCAAATGAATTGGGACTTAAAGGATTTGGGTTCATGTCATTGAGGAAAATGATTAAGGAAAATTCCGAGATGAACATCTGCAAGATGCTAAGCTTTTAGTGATGTGGTAATCCCACTTACACTTTCCACCCTGAAGATTAAGCAGAGCATATGGTGACCGATCTGTGTCCCTGCATTCTGCCAGCTTTCAGAAATAGTCCCAAATCTGACTAGTGCTAACGAAGCATATTTATATTCTAGGTTATGCAGTTTACATTTTTCCTTTGAGGTTATTAGTCACCCATTTTTTTCTTTATGGTACAAAACATTAGCCTCATCTATGGGAAAATACCCAAAGTACCAAACAGGCTTCTGTCAAAAAGAGCAGCGGGTGGTGGGTTAGAGTCGGCGCTCCTACGAGTCACGCGCTGAGGGGTAAGTTGCTCTCCTCCAACGCACCTCTGGCCCTTCACCTGGATAATCTCAAGAAACTGCATCAGTTCAGTCAGGCTAAAGGCTGTAACAAAAAGCCCCACGTCTCCATGGTCTGACACAGTCCATAAAAGAAAACGTATGAGGCGTGTTTCGTTCATATCACAAGGTACAGGCGGTGGGCAGAAATGGTGGCTTCGCACAGGCTGACTCAGGGATCCGGGCTTCCTCTCTTTGGTGGCCCCGCCATCCGTGAGGCCTCACCGTCCTCTGAAGCTCATGGTCCTCCCCTGGAGGCTTGGCACCTCACCCACCCATCCGCTGAGACCAAGAGAATGCAGAGGCTTTCTCTGCACCACTCAGGGTCCAGATCCAGAAACAGCCGAGATCTCTGCTCCCCTGTCCCCGGCACAGCTGGTCAGATGAGTGGGGCTAAGTGCCTGCAGTCTAGGAACCCTCATCAAGCTGTGTGCCTGAGAGGACACAGCTGGTGAGCAACCCACCCATCTGAGCCTCAGGACCTTCTACCCCTATTTTTCTGTTATTTTTAAATTCCAGTTTAAAAAGCTTTCAAACACTGAGAAAGGTTTGCAGCCAAACTAAATTGTTTGCTTTGGTTCTCTGCTTGCTTTATTTTACTACAGTGCTTTTATTGTGCCTTTAAATTAGAATTTATTCTTAGAAAAGACCGAATTGGCACACATGCCATTGCTTAGTATTTTGAGGAAAATATGAGGAGTGGAAAGGGAAGGCAGCATTCTGGTATGTGAGTACGCCATCATTGTAAGGAAGCCTGGCCTATAAGAATATGAATCTCCCAAACCCACTGATAAATTGGAGGGTTTTCCTAACTGTTGACTGAAAAACAATGCACAGTGTGAGACCTGTGAGTTAACTTTTATTTGGGGCAAAATAAGGACTATAGCCTGGGAGACAGCGTCTTGGATAGCCATGAGAAACTGCTCCAAAGAGGCGGGGTAGAAAGTCAGTGTGCATGTGATCTTGGTGAAGGGGGAGTACATGTAATCAAGCACATATTTTTCCAGAAGGTTTCTGCTAGTGTTGTGAAGCTTTTACTAGTCATGAGGAATAGTCGTCACCATGAAGGATTTCAGTGCTCTTCTAGATGCAAAAGGAGATGCAAGAATTGAGCTCATAGAATCTCCTGAAATCTTCCAACCGTCTGAAGTCTGTTCTGCCAGTTTTTCCAGAGCACAGAGTACCTCATTCCCGGTCTCCACCCTGAACCCCTTTCCGGGGCGGCTGACGGTCAGCAGCTGTAGCAGCACATGGCTTAATCCTCGTAGCCACAGATGTGAGTGTGTGCGCTGAGCCCCTCAGGCGTGTCTGACTCTTTGTGACTGTGAACCGTAGCCCGCAGGCTCTTCTGTCCTTGGGCTTCTCCAGGCAAGAACACTGGAGTGGGCTGTCATTTCCCTCTCCAGGGCGTCTTCCTGACCCAGGGATTGAACTCTCGTCTCCTGTGTCTCCGGCACTGCAGGGAGATTCTCTGCCCACTGAGCCATCCAGCGAAGCCCTGTGGCGGCAGATGGCAAGCGCCAGTTTGTAGGTGACATACCTTGAAGTATTTTCTCAGTTTTTCCAAATAATTTACCACAGAGTCACTTTAACGGGACCTCCCCAAGTAAAAGCAAATATTCGTTCAGGAATGGTGAGTGAATTAACAGAAAGGGAGGCCTAAGAGAAATCTCAGCAGCAATTATTTAGAGCCAGTGCTGAGGAGAAGTGATACCTCCTGACGGCTGAGTGGGAATTACAGGGAAAATATGGCTTCCTCTGTGAGACTCCAAATGAATTATCTGAGAAGCATCTTTCTTCCCTAAATGTGGTGTGCCCTCACAGTCCAGCTAAGGCCGGAATTGATCCCTCAAAGTACCCAGCATTTCTAATTTCTTTCAACTCCCAGAGAAACAACCTGACAAGCACAGTTTGACACAGCAGATGGGAAAGAGGAAGGGCCAGGACTGGTTTGCACAGATTTGTGTAAATAGTCATGAAAGCATCATCCTTCCCATTGGCTCACTTGTGCATAAACCTATCGAAATAATTGTCTTAAAACCTGGAAAAAATGTGTTCTGAACAGCAGTCTATGCATTTCCTCTCCATAACTAAAAGAATGCTATCTTTGTGTGGATCTAAAAGTAACGTAGTTAGCTAGTTCTGTAAATTCAGAAAGACTCACTGTAAGAAGTTCTGCCCATTCTGAATGGATCCGCCTCACTCACTGGTCACGTTTTTATGAAGAGGTTTCCTCAGCGGATATCTCTGTGGTTTCCCCCAAAAGGGAACTGGCCACTTTGTGACTAGCTTGCCATGGGATAATGCTAAGAACATATAGGACTTCCCTGGTAGCTCAGCTGGTAAAGAATCTGCCTGCAGTGCAGGAGACCCTGGTTCCATTCCTGGGGCAGGAAGATCGCCTGCAGCAGGGACAGGCCACCCCCTCCAGTGTTCTTGGGCTCCCCTTGTGGCTCAGCTGGTAAAGAATCTGCCTGCAATGCGGGAGACCTGGGTTTGATCCTTGGGTTGGGAAGATGCCTGGAGCAGGAAATGGTTACCCACTCCAGTGTTCTGGCCTGGAGAATTCCACGCACTGTATAGTCCATGGGGTCACAAAGAGTCAGACATGACTGAGTGACTTTCACTAAAGGAAGCATGCTTTGGGTGAGAACGTTATTAGCAGAGACCAAGAGAAGGAAACGGCGTGTTTTTAAAATATGATCAGGTATATTTTATCAATGACAGTTTTTGACCTGGGAGCTTCTGGAGCACCCCGGGGGGATCAAAACTGTGAAACAAGATACATTTCTTTCTAAATTTCAGTGACTTGGAATTCCATTGTGAACTCTCACAAAGACTTGCTTTTAGTCTATATCTAATTAGTCAATATACCTTCCTTATTTTGCTCCTTTGTAAAGGAGCATCACCTTTGTGAAACAAAACCCTAGCTTTATTTTTAAGTTAATTTTATTAGAGTAACTTGATTTACAATTTGTGTTAGTTTCTGCCGCACAGCGAAGTGAATCAGTCATACACAGACATATGCCCACTCTTTTCAGACTCTCTCCCCACGTAGGTCGTTACAGAGTATTGAGTAGGTGTCCCTGTGTTATTCAGCAGGTTCTGTTAGTTATCCATCTTGTCTGTAGTAGTATGTGTATGTCAATCCCAACCTTCCGGTTTATCTCTCCTACCTCAATGCTCTGGTTTCCATAAGTTTGTAAATGAGTGCATTTGTACCATTTGTTAGATTCCACATATAAACTATGTCATATGATACTCGTCTTGGTCTGACTTACTTCACTCAGTATTACAGTCTCTAGGCGCATCTGTGTTGTGCAAATGGCATTATTCCGTTCATTTTAATGACTGAGTGATATTCCATTGTACACGTGCACCACGTCTTTATCCATTCGTCTGTTGATGGACATTTGTGTTGCCTCTGTGTCTTGGCCACTGTGAATAGAGCTGCAGTGAGCACGGGAGTGCATGCATCTGTTAGAATCATGGTTTTCTCTGGATGTATGCCTACGAGTGGGATTACTGGATTAGATGGTGACTCTACTGTTATACTATTCTCCATAATGGCTGCACCAGCTTACATTCCCACCAACAGTGTAGGAGGAAAACCCTAACTTTAGAAGCTTGGCCTCATATCTCCTATCTGTGAGACTTTTTTCCTCGCCTAGAAGTTATTGAAAGTGAAAGCGAAAGTCGCTCAGTCGTGTCCGACTCTTTGTGACCCCATGGACTATAGAGTCCATGGAATTCTCCAGGCCGGAATACTGGAGTGGGTAGCCTTTCCCTTCTCCAGGGGATCTTCCGAACCCAGGGATTGAACCCAGGTCTCCCACATTGCAAGCGGTTTCTTTACCAGTGGAGCCACACGGGAAGCCCAAGAACGCTGGAGTGGGTAGCCTGTCCCTTCTCCAGAAGATCTTCCTGACCCAGGAGTCTAACCGGAGTCTCCTGCATTGCAAGTGGATTCTTTACCAACTGAGCTATGAGGGAAGCCCTGTTATTGAGTGTTTGCTAAAAGTATGAATGCTATGATGAATGGTATTCATCTTGCTTGAGTTTCAAAGATTTATTTCATTAAAAATATGAATGCCAAACAAATGTGTGCATTTGGTCATGTAGAGGCTGCTTATGACCCCAGTATCGTGGTCCTTCCTACATGGTGGTCGTCAAATCCCTCAGTTGTATCCGACCCACGCGACCCCATGGACTGTAGCCTGCCTGGCTCCTCCATCCATGGGATTCTCCAGGCAAGAATCCTGGAGTGGGTTGCCATTTCCTTCTCCAGGGGATCTTCCTGACCCAGGGGCTGAACCCTGTTCTCCTGCGTTGCAGGCGGATGTTTTACTGACTGAGCTTCCGTGACTCGCTAGATAGACCTCTTCTTATTGTCTGTAGCTGAAGGAGACCATCTGAGGTTCCATTGTTCAGATTTACAAAGAGCCTCATTTCAGTCTGCTGCTTCAAACACTGTCTTCAGCTTTTCTGCGTGTAACTGGCAGTGGGCTTCCTAGGTAGCAAATCAGGCATTTCCTGTTAACTTTAAAAGTGCCACCAACAGTCGTGATGCAAAAATTCCTCACTCCAAATTGAGCATCTTTGTGCACCGACCTGGTTTGGAACTGAGCACTCAGCATGTATCCTGAAAATCTTACGAAACCAGCTATTGTGTTTCCTTACAATCACATAGTAGCTGGTTTTACAGGCTAGCCAGGAGCCATTGTACCCTAATCAGGAGCTGGCCACTGGGGGGCCAGGAATCTCAGCTCCACATAATGAGTTTAAACTGTGTAAATTCTTCTAGCGTTGATTAGCCTGCCGAACGCCCAAATCATTGATTTGGTGCACACCTCCTTAAACCGGAAATCTTTAAAGACGTGTGTCATTGCTGAGAGATTTCTAGTTTAGTTTTCTTCACACAATTGTGTGTGTTTCCTTTCTTTTCCATTCTAGGATAATATGAAATACATATCAAAAGAATCCTTTTTACATAAGTGTTAAGGGATATCTTTCGGTTTCTTTAATTCCAAAGGTAATTCATGTATTTGAATTCAAAGAGGTTAAAATTGTGCTCAACTTAATTTGTACATATTTCAGTGTCTTCCTGGCTATGTTCATACTTGTGGGCAATTTGAAAGGGCCTCATTTTACTTAAATGAAGCAGATAAAGAGGTTGAGAGAGAAAAGAATAGAATGTCAAGCTATTACTTCTTTAAAGTGTTCCATCCAGTACTGTACAAAGAAAAGTGTGTTTTTGCGGCATGGGATGACAGCTCTTCTGTTAATACAGAAGAGCAATTTGGAGATATTTGTGTTTAAGTCTAGCAGCCTCCTTATTAGGAAGTCTTTATATGTATACATTAGTTTTTAAGTTGGACAGGCCCATCTGTTGAATGTTTAACTCTGCATCATCTAGATAATAATTTCTTATTACCTCAATTAAAAGAAAATTTTCTTCATAACCAATTATCAATAATATAATTACCACTTATTAACAGGGATTAGCTTTATGCCAGACACCACACCAAATACTTACCAAATGCACCAGTGTGAGGACTTTTTCACCATAAATTCTAGGTGAGGATTCTTTGTGGATTATTAAATTGCAATGATAAGAAATGTACACATCCCGTGCTTAGTCACGAGAAACAGTCATGTTTGACTGTTTGAGATCTATGGACTGTAGCCCACCAGGCTCCACTGTCCATGGGATAACCCAGGCAAGATGCTGGAGTGGGCTGCCATTCCCTTCTCTTAGGGGATCTTCCCGACCCAGGGATCGAACCCTCCTATCTGGCATCTCCTGCATTGGCAGGCAGATCTGTTACCACTGCGACACCTGCCCAGCAGGTTTCCCGGAGACAGAAGAAAGGGGCCCCCTCTGGCAGGAACGCTGGACGTGATGGCGGGACGGAAGCAAAAATGAACAGGAGAGATGCAGGGAGGCAGTCTCAGTGAGGGGGCTCGGAGAGCACCACTGTGCTCGCCAAGGGGACAGGCAAGGAGACCACTCCAGAGGCCGCGCTGGCTCATCACTGCACCGCCGCCGAGGGTCTGAACGACATGGACAAAAAGACCAGGATCATTTTTTGGTTACTTTTGGTTGCTGTGCTACATCTCTCTTCGAGGTGACGCTGTCGGATGTGGCCAGCTGGGCTTCCAGGTTTGTTAACTTTACGCATCCTCAAAACTGCTTTAGTTTTCATCATCAGTTTTGAGAGGAAGAATGAGACACAGAATTCACTTGTGTTAAGCCATTGAAATCTAGTGCTTTATTTGTTACCTCAGCATTACCTGTTCTATTACCTGCTTCCCAGGGATGAATAGCTGATAAGTGACAAGACTGTGGTAATTCCAGCTCTTGACTGTTTCGCTGTGGTGCCCCCTAAATGGGTCCCGTTCCCCATACACAGACCTTTCACCATAATATATATCAGTGAAGAGTTTTTGTGGTGCCTCCTACACTGCAGGTTCAGGAACAATTCCCTAGCTCTAGCCACCCGTAAGTGGCTGGATTCAAGGCTAAGTTCAAGACTGGATTTGTGCATCCCACACCAGAAGTGATACCGGTTACCCAGGGGAAAAGACTACTCCTCCAAGTTTTAGTAGTCTGTCTTGACCTCAAGACTACGGATGAAATTGGGAAATGTCAAAATTACTCGTCTTTTCATTAAAATCTCTTTTCTATTCCTAAGTTAGATAAAAAGCCAAGAAAACATAATAGAAATTGTACTGCCCACTTAAGAGTTTCAGACCAGCCTCAAATATCTCTTCTTTAGATTAGATGGCTGTGAGCACTCAGACGCGTTGTGCTGAAAATGGACGCCCCCCTTCACAGCCTCGCCTTTCCCGGAGACTTCTAATTCCTCCTCTCTGCCGCCCGCCGTCCGCGTCCTTCGCTGCTCCTGGGCACCTCCTCGGAGTCGAGGAGAGGAGCCGCAGACCGGAAATGAGGCCTGTTGATCTGACAATTACGTACGGCTTTGTTAGAGTGGGCTTTTTAACGATGTGAGCTATGGGGCTGTTTGTGAGCGTCCTTCATTCATCTTTTATTTACCCCGAACAATCACCAGCGCGGGCTAACGCTGCTCTGCAGTGAGGGAGACAAACGCTGCGGTAACCCCCTCTTCTGAACGGGGGCGCACGCTCATTCCATCTACCCTGTGACTTGATCACTGTGGCGTTAGAAAATCACGGGTCAGTTGAAGAGAGAGCCTTGTGATTCGCATCTCCTTTTCCCATGAAGCACTTAGCTGCTTTGGGGCTTAGGAGATTCCGTAGTTGAGACGGTATTTGCAGACCTCTCGGGGGCCGATCCGTCCTACCCGCAGAGCAGGCAGACAGTGGGATGGATTTCCCGCCTCCCGGGCCGCCGTTAGGAGCGCCGGGTCTGGGTGGTGGGTCCACCAGCACGTGCTGCCTTCTTGCCCCGTCCTGGTCACTTTCTCCGTGGCATGACCCCTTGGGACGCCCTGGAGGGGAAGGAGAAGTTGTTGATAATGCCTCATCAGGCACGGCCCTTCTGGTGGCGCCGGTTAGCTCCTGGGAAAGCAGGGCCCCACACCTTACCGTCTCAGCTCCATCATCAGAACAAAACAGCATTTTAATGGACGGGGGAAAGAGATGAAAGAAATCAAAGAGCTCCCTTCCCAACCACGAGAATTCATAAAAATCCTAACATCAAGAAGATTTGCTATTAGAAAATTTAAGAACATAAGAAAAAACATGAGTTGAATGGCCAAGGTAGGCATGAACCTGTGAAAGCCCTTATAAAAGTGTCTTCATTGAATAAAAGAGAGCATTAAGGAATGCAGTGGCACGTGCCACATCTAAAATTACCATTAATTTTAGTATATTTGATTTCCATTTGCAATACAATCTCAATAGTAGAACTTGGGGCCTTTTTAACACAGTTAAAAAAAATTGTGAATTTGTTTTGCCTTTTTTGATAGCAAATCTTCTGAGGACTAAGAGGCCCTTTTTCCTCTTCCGGTCCTCCATGACAGTGAGCAGTATTTTTCCAGTGAAACAGTGCAGGCTCCCAGCTCCCACCGGACTCACAGATTACTCTGGGGCTTAGTCTGTGCACTTCCAGATTACTCACGGAGTAATGTAGGTAGTTAGGACTGGGGGAAAGAGAAGAATCTTTGAAAACCTGTATACCAAAGCTGAGAAAGTTTCTTACACAGTCTGCAAGGTTATGAAGCCTTCCTTCTTTTTTAAATTTATTTTTATTGGAGTATAGTTGTTTTCTGGTGCTGTTAGCTTCAGTGTACAGAAAAGTGAGTCAGTTATACGTAAACCTGTATCGACTCTTGTTTTAGCTCCTTTTCGCATACAGGTCATTACAAAGCATTGAGTCAAGTTCCCTGTGCTGGACAAGAGGTGTTTATTAGCTACCCGTTATATATATTGTCATGTGTGTATGGCAGTCCCAATCTCACTTATATGTGGAATCAAAAAAGGGGGCACAGACGAGCCTTCCTTCTGCTTAAAGCCTCACGTGAGGCCCTGGGCTCAGGCCTCCCGCCGTCGCTGCGCTCCTTCCGTCCTCCTAGGCCGAAGGGCATGACCCAAACACGGGGCCTTCCTGAGCTCGCCCACAGCTCTGCTGCCCCAGCTGTTCCCTTCTCCTGTGTCTGACTTACTTCCCTTTTGTCTCCCCGACCTCTATCACCTTGGTCTTTTTTTCCCCCCTAACTACCCTCATTAGAGATCACCAACAATTCTTCTCCCTGTCTAAACGGTGTAGAAACTCCATGTGGGACTGACTCAAAATTGGATAGCTGCCTTCCTCAAAACTTTCAAAACTGTTGAGTCTTTTAGTTCAGAACAAGAAAACGGGATCAATAAACATTTTTCATCCAAAGGTCATAGCTGTGTTTCTCCCCTCCACCGCCACTGGGGAGAGAATGCCTAGAATTCAACCAGTTTCCTAAAAGATCTGTGATCCAAAGGGTGAACGAGACCCTTCGATAATTCAGCATCCTGAGTGTTTGGGGGCGTCTACTTTGTGACGACCCTCAAACCAGATTAGATTCCGTGGTACATCAGCCACTTTGTCTTTCCGCCCGAGAAGCAGCGTTAACTGCTAGAGCAGGTGCCTGAAGAAACTCCTGGTTCTGTGGAAGGTCACTAGGAACCAGGAGGCATAGCTTCTGGTGGAAGAGTTATGCCACTAACTTGTTGCGTGTATTGGGCAAGTGTTTTCATGTTTCTGGGCCACTGTTTCCACATCTCTAATTAGGGAATTGGACTAACTCAGCGGTTTCAAACCTGACCTGGAGATTTGGGCCCCATGCCCACCCACCTCCAACCAAAAGAGACTGGTAGGAGTCGCTGTAACCTGATTTTTTTAAGGAACCCTTCTCAAAGCATCCTATTGTCTGCCACGTGTACAATCCATTGTAGCTGAGACTCTGTAGGGTTACTTCTAGCTTTAAAATGCTGCACGATAGTCGCTCAGTCGTGTCTAACTCCTTGCAACCCCATGGAGTATAGCCTGCTAGGCTCCTTTGTCCATGGAATTCACCAGGCAAGAATACTGGAGTGGGTTGTCATTTCCTTCTCCAAGTTAAAATACTGATTTTTCCATTAAACTAGTATTCTCTACACTAATGCTAATCTGAATTAACATGAAGTATTGGTGTTAGTCAGGGCTTCTCTGATAGCTCAGTTGGTAAAGAATCTGCCTGCCATGCAGGAGACCCTGGTTTGGTTCCTGAGTCGGGAAGATCTGCTGCAGAAGAGATAGGCTACCCGCACCAGTATTCTTGGGCTGCCCTTGTGTCTCAGCTGGTAAAGAAACCGCCTGCAATGCAGGAGACCAGGGTTCGATCCCTGGGTTGGGAAGATTCCCTGGAGAAGGGATAGGCTATCCACTCCAGTATTCTGGCCTGGAGAATCCCATGGACTGTATAATCCATGGGGTCCCAAGGAATCGAACACGACTGAGTGACTTTCACTTTCACTTTCATTGATATTAGTCAACAGAATGACTATATCAGAGCATTCTGTTTAAAATACACGTGATTAATAATATGTGTGAATGAAATGATTTATTCAGAGAGCCCAGCACAGTAGTGCTGGCTATATAATGAACACTGACCTCATAGGATTTGCAGTGAAAATAAGTGGGATATTGTGGCTGAGGAGCATGTGCCAGCGTGCTGACGACAGTGAATACTCAATGAATTGATAGCCGACAGGATGGTAATAGGGCTTCCCAGGTGGCATTAGTGGTCAAGAACCTGCCTGCCAATGCAGGAGACATAAGAGACGTGTGTTTGATCCCTGGTTTAGGAAGAGCCCTTGGAGAAGGAAGTGGAAACCCACTCAGTATTCTTCCCTGGAGAATCCTATGGACACAGGAGCCTGGCAGGCTACAGGGTCTATAGGTCTATAGGGTCGCAAAGAGTTGGACACGACTGAAGCAACTCAGCACGCACACACACACAGGGTGATAATAATTGTGACATTGGTTATAAGATCTCATTACTCAAAGTGTGTCCCAGGGGTGAGCAACATCAATATTATCTGGGAACTCATCAGAATGCAGAGTCTCAGGCTCCACCCCAGACCTCCTGAGGCAGAACCTGCATTTTAACGAGATCTCTAGGTGATTTGTGTGCACACAGAAGTTCAAGAAGCACTGATATAGAAAAAGTCTTGGGGTTCAGCAACTCCAGGGAACTCATACTAGTAGTAAACTATTGGGGTTGGGAGTCACACGCAAATTAGAAGATGCTAAGGCCGGTGCCTTTCTCTTATTCCTTAGAAAGTGTCTCTGACCCAGAGATGTCAGACTTCTGAATCCCTCTAGCATGCTCTTTCTCGCATCCAAACTGTAACTGAAAAGCTTTTTTAAAAACACAGTATTATGTCTACCACAGTAGCAATAGCACTGTAATTTTGCTTTATTTTTCACATTTTTAATTATTCAGCTGTTTTATTTGTCACCATTTAGGGAATTATTGCAAAACTTATGTCTACAATGCTACTGATTAATGCATATTTAGGCAACTAAACAGATGTAGAATGGGTTGACTGCTTTGATAAAATTAAACATTGATGAAACATATATTTGCACAGCAATAATGATGCTGGCATTTGTGTAAATAATAACAGATCTAGCTCCCTAATCATCCACAAAACACAGTGAAGGAGGTGACAGAATTACCAAATACGTCTCACTTACTAGGCAGATCATTTTCGAGTGCGTGTTTTTTTCCATGTGAATAAAGTTATGTTAATTTATAGCATCTATTACCACTTTAAAATGAAAGAAGTATATTTGAGCAAAAAACAATGTGGATGAGACCCAAAGCATATTTCCAAAATATGTTATAATCTCCAGAGCTGCTTTGTACTTCATGGAAGGTACATGTCTTCTAATGTACTCCTCCACAGTAATGTGGTTTGATTTTATGCAAGATATGTTTTGAGCTTAACTGAATCTATGTTACACATTTTAACATCTCTGAAATTGGGATCTGTCATAATTGATGGCATGTCACAATTCAATTGACAGCATTTTTTTTCTATTTTTTACAATCAATTGGATCTTAAAACCAATTAAATTGAAAATTAGGATCTGTAGTGAACTTAATCCTAGTACACATGCTAAGTCACTTCAGTCGTGTCTGACCCTTTGCGGCCCTAGGGACTGTAGCCCACCAGGCTCCTCTGTCCATGGGACTCTCCAGGCAAGAATACTGGAGTGTGCTGTCATTTCCTTCTCCAATCCTAGACCACAGAGTACAATAAATGGAACATAAAGGAATCATTACAGCCACCTGTATTAAAGTAAGAAGGGCAAGCGAATAAAGAGATAGAAATGACATTAAATAAGAAATGGTTCCACGGATTTCTGTTTTCACAAGAGCCAGAGGGGAAAATCCTAGAAGATAAGATAATTTAGTAAAAGGGCAAGAAAGAGCAGTAAGAGAGATGGAAAACAAAAGGAGAGCAAATAAAGAACCAGCTGGAAAATGTAGCCAAAAAGTATATTGTTTTGACCACCGTCTCCTTAAGTTCAGTGTCCTACACCAGCCAGTCAATTTGCCGCTCCCTTTTCTGGATGCAGGAGATGCTCCCAGCATCTTTCAGGTGGTGTTTTCTCTCTGCTGGCCCACACAGGTGGGCCAGTCACCCCATCACCTCTGAACTTCCATCTCTTTCCCTGCCTCCTGTGTTTTATCCAGGCCCAAACCACCCACGTTACCATCCAGGGTTCTTGGCCTCCTTAGTCAATAGAAATCGGTCAAAGGCCAGACAAGAAACTCCCGCAGGTCTTCACTGGGGCCGCTGCTGCACAGAGGGAGCCAAGAAGGAAGCACAGGCTCCCTGGCGCGCTCACTCCGCAAGGCGGGGCCAGCTGGTCCACGCGGTGTGGGTGGGCGGGGCCAGCTGGTCCACGCGGTGTGGGTGGGTGGGGCCAGCTGGTCCACGCGGTGCGGGTGGACGTGCCCAGGGCCGGGGCCAGCGGGCGGCTCAGACGCCCGCCCACCCGCAGGCCCTGGACCCTGCTTTCCGTCTGGCTCTTCAGAAGCGGCAGTTGGGTTTTTTTGTCTTTTGTTTGGTTTTTTGGTCTTTTATCTTGTTGTCCACAGTTAGCCCCAGCTGCACGTTCATTTTTAGTCCCTTGTAGTTTCTTCGTATTTCGTTGCTTGAGGAAGGTCTGTCCAGATGCAAACACAGCCAAGCGTCCCGGGGCCCAGGCCCGTCTCCCTGGGCGGGAATGATGGTTACAACTTCTGTTTTTGTTCTTTCAGGTGATCTCAAGATTATCAAACAAATCGACAGTCTCACAGGTATGGCTTTTTGCCAAAGAGCAAAATATTTATCTAAACTTCGTCGGATTTCCAACAAATCTGTTTCCCTCTTGAAGATTTTATGTATTCACCTTTGACTTCCCCTAAAACACTTCCCAATGAGAGATGTGGTAATTGACTTCCCTGCGTTTGGGAACAGAAAGAAGGAGACTCATAAATCTTTTTAAGGGCCTTACTGGTATGGTTAAAAAGTAGTTTGTCACCAAAACCTGCCCAAACTAGCAAAGTCCTGAAGTGTTCATCTTAGCAGAATTGAGTTTGTAGGTCAGTCCCAACTTTTAAGAATCCTCCAATTTCATGGAAAACTTTCCTGCAAAACAGTGGCTTGTCAGACTTATAACCTAGACTTTTATTGCCAATCATCCTGTGACAGGAACCCTATAAATGGCTCCTTTTCTTGCCTTGTTCTCTTTGTGAAGCAGAGCCCCCGATTTTCACACACACAGACACACACACACACACACACACACAGACACTTGCATGCAGAGGCACACGAATAAATCCAGTTGCATAACACGTTACAGAGATGTTGATACTTGACTGAAGATGGTTGGAAGTGGGGAGCAAACTGAGCTAGTCTTGAAAAGTGTTTTTAAAACTCTTAAAGCATCTCAGTGCTGTCAGCCACGTTTCTCTCTGGCACTGGTTGCCTTTCCTCTCCCTTCTCTACAAAACCCGTCCTCAGGAACTAGTAAAACTGTCCTTCCGTGAGAGTAGGCATCTTCTCGACAGGCATCCTTTCCTCGTGACTGTACCTCTTTTCTGCCAGGCCTTTCCTGTATTCTCTTTCTCATGAAGAGAAATGTAACCTTCTTCTGGATTTTCCAATTTGAATTCTTCACCCCTCCACAGCACTCCGAAAATGAACATCCCTTCCAAGAATACACCACCCTTAACTTTCAAAATAAATTTCTCTATAATTAAGGCTGAAGCTCATTTGCAGTATCAAAGCCACTAGAAAAACAGGGGTTTTAATAAAATACTTATTTATTTGTCTCTCATGGATTAGGTTGGAGGTGGGCAATATGACAGTGTCGATCGGGTCTAGAGATTTCCTTCTTGCTGCATGATCTTTAAAGCATGCCTTCCTGCTTCAAGATCTCCTCATTCTCTCAGATGGCTGCTGGAGATCCATTCATTTCACCAGTGTTCAAGACTAGATGCTAAATAAATATAAAAGAGCAAGATAGAAGCTCCCCTTCTTCTAGGAGCCTTCCTTAAATGTCCTTATAACTGGTCGACTTATACACTATCATCCCAGAATTTGGACTCATGTCTAAACTATATGGCAAGGGAATGTGGAAAAAGTGATCTTTGGGCAAGGTGCATTGCTAAGAGTTCTTTAAGAAATAAGGGGATATTATGTAAAATATCCCAATACTATCTGTAGGACCTGCCCTAATGTAAATATTTTTTCCATTTTCTTCATGATCATCCTCATCATCACAAGGGCAAGCATTTAATTAAGCTCATTCACTGGAGAAGGAAGTAGCAACCCACTCCAGTACTCTCGCCTGGAGAATCCCATGGACAGAGGAGCCTGGTGGGCTACAGTCCATGAGGCCACAGAGTCAGACACAATTCAGCGACTGAGCACAGCACAGCAAAATGCACATCACTAAGGGTTTAACTTCCATTACCTAGTATCTAATTTTTCCTCACACTATCGCTGATTTACAGATGAGGAAACCAAGGCTTTAAATAGTCACATTACTTTATCAAGGTTCGCTGGAAAGTAGGACTTTTAGGACCGTGTGACCAAAAATGCATGCATTTAACCACTACACTTTATTCTGCTTTCATTTTAGTCAAGACAGGCTTGACTGACTCATTTGTGAGTTTGAAATGACTACCCCAGCAAAATGTCATGAGCTCACTTCGAGATTCCTTTGACTGTGGGAATTGCCCCATGGGAGCTTTCATGAGAAAGATGAGAGGGAAATGAAGAGACAGGTCAAAGAGAAGGGAAAGAAAGATCTGTGGTTAAACTTTGTGGCCATGTACACACAGGTGAACCCAGCGGCACGAGGGAGGAGGGTGTTTCTATACGGATGGCCCAAGAAAGTAACTGGTGCTCATCCTGCACAGAGGCTGTATGTGGGGCTGATGCTTAATAATTTAATACATTTGGGTGCTGTCTGCAATAATGGTCCAGTAATTAATTCTTGGTATAAATCGCGTTGGCTGCCCGGATCACAAGATGTAGTATCTAAGCAACTGGTCCAGTGCGCCAAATCTCCATGACGAAATGGAAGTATGAAAATTAAATGAACTTGTAGAAGTACACGCATCTTATAGGTTACTAGTCAGAAGATTCTCTTAGAGCCAAGGGAGCCTCTTTGAAACAAAGGCATGATTAAATTGCCAGTGCTAATGTAAATAGAAGTCCAATCAGAGAATGTACTCACTGATCTTAATTTCTTTGATAAGTTTGCTCTGTCCTGTCTTTAGCTGGATGAGCTCACTTTTCTTTTCCACAATACTAGTGTGCAAATGTTCCTCTGCAATCCCACATGGGTCCACCTTTTGTTAAAAGCACAGAATTTTGAAATGCTGTGGGGAAAAAAAAAAACAAAATAAAGGCAAAACCATGACTACTGAATAAAGGGGCTTCCCTCATAGCTCAAATGCTAAAGAATCTGCCTGCAGTGCAGTAGACTTGGGTTTGATCCCTGGGTCAGGAAGATCCCTTGGAGAAGAAAATGGCAACCCACACCAGCATTCTCGCCTGGAGAATTCCAAGGACAGAGGAGCCTGGCGGGCTACAGTCCATGGGGTCGCAAAGAGTTGGACAAGACTGAGCAACTAAGCACATTAAATAAAGAACTAATGGCATTACATTTAAATATTAATTTAAATATTTGCATCTAGTTGGAAAGATGAGTCTTTCCCTTTCCTCAAGAAATTTTAACCCGTGAAATTAAAATACACAAAAAATCTTCCTAAGTGAACTGATCGTTTCAGTTATAAAAGCTATGGCCTCCACTGAATGGGCCCGTCAATCACTATAGATCCAAATTCATTTGGGATTCTCCAAGGAAAAAAGACTGGAGTGGTTTGCCATTTCCTTCTCCAGGGGGTCTTCCCAATCCAGGGATCGAAAGTGGGTCATCTCCTGCGTTGTAGGCAGACTGTTTACCAGCTAAGCCACCAGGGAAACCCATATATACATACATACATATACATATATATTTGATTATAGCTATTATAGTAAAATTCACATACCAATGACCCAAGTGTTTATTAAGATGAAGTAATAACCATGACAGCTCATGACATTTGAATAGTGCTCTTAGATGTTTACTGTTTATTTTATTTTTATTAAAAATTGTTGATAAGAAAGTATACAAGATACTGAGGCACAGGACAATGAACGGACCTTTTGGAGTAGGGAAGCCATGCCTGGGGCAGAAGAAACGCAGACTCTTCCAGCAAATCTGCTGAGGGCCACCAGCTTGGCCTTTGCAGCCTGGCCTGCCTGCCCCTTCATCAGTTCCTCTGTCCTTGCCCACGCTCTCCTTAGCTTCTTCTAAGCCTGCGAGGCTGAATGGTCCCAGGCAAGGCTCTACGTAGGGTTTGGCAAGACCAGCTCCTTCCTTTCCCAAGGCCCTTTACAGGAAGCAGATCACAGCATTTGCTGTACTTCCCACCACCTGACTTGTGGGAACCAGGAAAACCGAGGAAACTTCTCATCTTCTTCCATCTATGATACAAAATAGGAAAAAGCTTTCTTCTCCATGATAATATAATTTTGCTGGTTGATCGCCACATGAAGTTCCACTGAGGACCTTGTAGCTTTAAAATATCAAGGCCCAATTATGCTAAGTGAAATCAGTCAGACAGAAGAAAAGACAAAAACTGTATGAGATCATTTACACGTTGAAGTATCTAAAAAATACAACAGGCTAATGGCTGTAAGCCAGAAGAAGCAGACTGGCAGCCACAGAAAACAAACTGCTGGTTACCAGCGCTGGGGGGGGAGGGCAAATTTCAGGGTGGGGGGGCTGGGGTGCAGACTATTGCGTATCAAATAAGCTACAGGGTATATTGCACAACATGAGGAATGTAGGCAATACTTTATAGTAACTGTAAGTGGAGTATAGCCTGTAAAAAGTGTGAATCATATTGTATATCTGTGAATTACATGATACAATTTTATATAATATCAACCATAATTCAATAAAATAAAATGATAAGGATACATGAAATTAGTTAGTTAATTAAACTATCAAGGCCCAAGACTTCTCAGTAAAATTGAAAATGTCTTATTCCTAAAAGCGTGCCATCATATACTGTTATAAATGACAGGCTGATGAAAAGCCTGATGCAAACCTAGTAAAACGCACCTTTCGCATAGCTCCCACTAAGAAGGTTTAAAAGACCAAACAAGCAAAGCCCAGGAAAGCAGAGAGAACAAACCTAGCAGAGATCAGAAACTGGGAGGCTTTGCACACCTGAGTAAGCGAAAGCCGAGTCTGTGAAGTCTTCCGTTTTAAAGTCTCTTGGGGAGCTGACTGCTCAGATGGGAGTTGCTGGTGAATGGTGCGTGCCTCTGAAAAGCTCTTCACGTCTGTCCTCATCTGTGTCGCCCTCTGGTTCAGTCGGAGCCCAAGGGAAATGGCAGCATCAAGAAGAGACTGCCGTCCATCGTGGAAGACGAGGAGGAGGAGGACTTGGGGGAGGAGACAGCCTCCCTGTCCCCCGTCTGCACCAGGGGACCCGCCTCTTCTCGCAGCAAGCGGCCTGGAGGCGGCAAGAGCTACCTCGGCTTGAGCTTGAAGCAGCTGGCCTCGGGGACCGTGCCGTTTCATTCACCTATCAGAGTCTCCAGTTCAAACTCCCCCAAAACCAAACAGGAGACGGATGCCCCAAACCACGGCAAAAGCAAAGAGAAGAACTTGAAACTGCAGCTTTCAACCTTGAACAGTGCTGGACCCCCAGACCTCAGTCCAAGGTAAGAGCTTACCTCATAGAATCCTCTCCGGTGGAGATGGCTGCCTTTGCCCCTCGCTGGCATCTGGCTAGAAAATGACTCAGCCTTCTGGGCCTTTCTACCATGAAAGTCCCGAGCCTGGAGGCTTCAGCGTTCCTAAATTTTTCTGTGCAATTTTTGACTCTATAGTGAAGTGTGGGCAGAATGAGAATAAATCATGTTAGTCATATTCTCAACAGGGTCCATTAAATGTTCCCAATTCCTTCTCTTCTCCATTTGTTCATTTAGCTCTACCTACTTTATATAGGAGCGGGTTGCCATTAACGCCTCCAGGGGATCTTCCCAGTGCAGGGACTGAACCCACGTCTCCTGTGACGTCTGCACTGGCAGGTGGATTGAGCCAGTCTGCCAACGAACCACCTGGGAAGCCCCAACTGTGTACACGCTTTTATAGATGCATATTTCTACATTGTAATTTTATAATTTATAAATTTCTAATAAAAATGAAAGAGAGGAAATGAAGGTTATATCATTATCCCTTGATATCTGAAACTTTACCAACAGTTTCACAGAGCACTCAGTGGAAATGATAGAGAAAATTAAGTGCTGCTCCTCATTCCCCATAGTATTTGCTTCATTATTGTGAATAACTGAAGCTTGATTTTACTCCCAGCCTCTTCAGTAGGTAATATGGGATGCTTCTATTTTTAATTTAAAACATTCACTTTAGGATCCACTAAAGATGATTGAGACAGTAAAAATTCCTGACTCAGAAAACGTGAAAGGGGTAGACTATGGGGCAAAGCAGCTAATTAAAAAGTAGACGTAAGAAAAAAGCATATTGAATGATTTCTATTCCCATTTACTCGGCTGGGTAATTTTGCATTTACTGTTATGGTTAGTCTTTTCAGGAATCTTATAAAGTAGTTCATAGTACCTCAGCTATAAACTTATAAGAAGTGTATTTTGAAGGTTAAATAGTTTGTCTAAAATTTCAGAAATTTGAGTTCTGAAATATAGATTCAAAGTCTGTTTTTCTGTTCATAAGGCAAGAGATCTTTCTGGTATACTATATATTGGTTACTCACTTGAAGAATACACTTTATCCATTTAGAGAAAATAGTAAGGAAAAAATAAGCAAAGCAGGCTTAGTGAAAAGTAGATGGATATTAAATGTTCAGGAATTCAGTTGGAGATGGCAATTTGAAAACTCAGCTTAACTGTTCTTTCTCTAAAATGAAAAAATAATAAATTTTAAATAGGGGGAAAATGTGTCAGAGCTGGAAAATAAAGGTTCATGTACAACTGATTCTACACTTATGAAAAAAATGTTTTATTTTATATACAGAAATATTTTGAGAACATGGCAAAATGATAATGATAATTGTGCATGACAGATGATTTTTCTTTTGAGATTTTGATTGCATGTTTACATTTTCTACAATAAATTAATCTTTTTAAAAAAATTATGAGCAGGTTAGATATTCACCAAGGAAAGAAGATTAGCTAGAGTCCTAGTAGTCATTTAAGTACAATTCTTCAGCTGTCACTTCAGAGTTTCAAGTCTAGAGTGAAGTGATCATTAGGTTAAAACACTTTAATTCTGGATAGAACAGTAAATTAATATAAATTTAGATAAGAGGACCGGAGAAGGCAATGGCACCCCACTCCAGCACTCTTGCCTGGAAAATCCCATGGACCGAGGAGCCTGGTGGGCTTCAGTCCATGGGGTCGCTAAGAGTCAGACACGACTGAGCGACTTCACTTTCACTTTTCACTCTCATGCATTGGAGAAGAAATGGCAACCCACTCCAGTGTTCTTGCCTGAAGAATCCCAGGGACGGGGGAGCCTGGTGGGCTGCCGTCTATGGGGTCACACAGACCCAGACACAACTGAAGTGACTTAGCAGCAGCAGCAGCAGATAAGAGGACTTCTGTAGCTAAGGTTTTGAATCTGAGAATAAATAAGAATCTAAAATCTATAGAATTGCTATTCAATAGAAATATAACACGAGATAAAATTGTGAGACACACAAGCATTTCTAATCATTCCAGTAGCCACATCTTTGGAAAGTAAACACACATGTGCACACTTGTGAAATTATTTAATAATAATTCAATGATATGTTTTATTTGATTTGAGATGCCTCAGATATTAGCATTTCAGATGTAAACAGTATAAAAAATTACTAGTTAAATAGCATAATGTTTTTACGAAAATCTTCAAAGTCCGGTGTGTGTTTTATACTTGCAGCACATCTCATTTTCACACTGCCGGCGCTCAGCGGCTGTGGAAGGCTAATGGCTACCACGTTGGGTGGCACACCTCTAGAGTGTCTAGAATTTAGAAATTTAACACAAGATTTTTTAACTTTTCTAGAAGTAACTGTGACCCATGAACATAAATGCACAACTCGCCAATCCTCATTATCTTAAACAGGATTGTTGATGGAATTGAAGATGGAAACAGCAGTGAAGAGGGCCAGACTTTTGACTTTGGCTCTGAGCGAATCAGACCAGAACCCAGAATTTCTCCTCCTCTTGGAGGTAAGCTCTATATTTAGTCTTTTCTCAAAGGGTGATATTCTTTGTAATTTGTAATATTTGGCTCTTCGAATCAGGTGGCCAAAGTATTGGAGCTTCAGCATCAGTCCTTCCAGTGAATGTTCAGGGCTGATTTCCTTTAGGATGGACTGGTTGGATCTCCTTGCAGTCCAAGGCTCTCCAGAGTCTTTTCCAGCACCACGACTTGAAAGCATCAGTTCTTTGGCTCTCCTCCGTGGTCTGACTCTCCTGAACATAGGCAACCCCAACAGTCACGAGATGTAAGGCTGAGAGTCCCCTGCCCACTCCCTCCTCCCCTTCCCACCTGGCTCTGATGTCCTTGTGTCAGGATCTCCTGCTAATGAGCAAGTCCTTCCATGGCCAAAGCCAAGCCCAAGAAAGACTTCTGAGTGTACAGTCCTGGGGGGAATGTGTCTCCATTTGGTAGAATGCCAGTCTTCTATCTCAGTCAGCACCTCTTCCAGGCACTGATCATCTCCTGGGGAGACAGGTGGGTGAGACCCCCTAGTAGGATGACAGTGGGGTAGGGAAGGTGAGGAGAGGAATGCAGATGGCAGTCAGCAGTTCTTATGCATTCATGTAGTGGATTTTCATGTGCTGATACCACTCTGCTTGGAGCAAGAGGCACAGAAATATAGCTCTGGTCAAACAGGTGTGAGTCTTTGCTGTGGAAGCTGGTGGTGGTCCCACCTGGGAGTTCTCCTTGTTGGGTCATAGGACGTCACCATGACTGCCCACCTGATATTCCTGGTCCCGCCACCTTCCACCCTCCTCCTCTCCCTTTCCCAGCGTTCACACTGACACTCACTCATCCGTTCAAGCAACAAGCATGCTTGACTCTGCCTTCTACGTGTCTCTCATTTCTGTCTGAGACTTTCTGTCCTTTCTGCCACTACCCTTTCCCCGCCTCATTCATCTCTTGCCTGCTTTGCTGCCAAAGTCTCTTTTCTGCTTTCACTCTGTTCTCCAAAAGAGTGGACAATTTTTTAAAAATATAAATGTATTCTTATTATTGTATTCCTATGCTTAAAATCCTGAGATGGACTCCCATTGCCTTTAGTATGAAATTCAAGCCTGTTGCCTAATTGCTTTTTGAATGTTTCTTTTCTCTGCTAGACTCACAGTTCCAGGAGGGTCAATATATTTCCTTTATTTCTGTCTCCTCGAAAGGGGAACTTCCCTGATAGCTCAGCTGGTAAAGAATCCGCCTGCAATGCAGGAGATCTGAGTTCGATCTTTGGGTTGGGAAGATCCCCTGGAGAAAGGAAAGTCTACGCACTCCAGCATTCTGGCCTAGAGAATTCCATACACTGTATAGTCCATGAGGTTGCAAAGAGTCAGACATGACTGAGCGACTTTCACTTCACTTCACCTCCAAAGGAGGTCTAGCCTACTGTAAGTGACCTTGTATTATTCATTGAATGAATAGATTAACTTTGCAAAATGCCTCTGTAAAAGGAGCTTTTACTACTCTGCCACTTCAGATTGTTTTGAACAACTTTTTTTTCCTCCCACAAATAAATTCTCTGTGCTTAGTTGACCAGAATTAGGATATTAAGATAGTCATATCATGATATTTATACTGACAGATAGTACAGGTATAGATGTCTCTATATATCAAATCCTTTCCACTCTAGCTAGCAATGACTCATCTGTGCTTCTGCTCCTAACAGATATGAATAGCTTTGTAAAAGTACTGTAGAGAAAAGGTGGCGATAAGAGAACCAGGAAATGGGAGAATTACCTTTTAGTGCAACAGAAGAGACAGAAATCTGCAGTGGAGAGGAGCACCTTTAATAGAGGTGGGAAGAAAATGCTCTCATGGACCCAGGAGTCAAAATTTGGGAAGGAAAGAGAGGAGGAAAAGAGCGCTCCCTTTCCATGGCTTGGAGGACGCTGGCTGCGATATATTTTTTGGCAAACAGTCAAAGAAGAGAACGAGAGCCCTTTGGCCGCATGGTAGTGATAGTGTTGAGGAGACAGGGCATTTGGCCGTGGACACACCCAGTAAGTGTGGTCACAGTCCCCGCCATGCTGCGGGCCCGGTTCCAAAGAGTCCATCCGGTGCCATCCAGAGGCACACCGGGGAGCCAGAACTGACGGTTACGCGTCTCAGGCAAGGTAGCCTGGGCTTCCTTCCCGGTCCGGTCGCCCCAGTCCTCAGACATGAGGCGTATTCCTAAGGGCTCATTCTCTGTGTGTCACTTTCCAGACCCAGAGGTTGGAGCTGCTGTCCTCTTCATCAAGGCGGAGGAGACGAAGCAGCAAATAAACAGGCTCAACAGCGAGGTACGGGGCTTTTCTTTCTCTGCTCAGGCTGGGGTGGTAAGGGGCTAGAGCGCCCAGGCACCCGCAGAGGCGGTGTGATAGAGTCGAGGCAGACATGCGCTCTCGTGGCTAGCGACAAGTGTGGATGGATTCCCACTCGACCTGATGTGAGTATCATCATAACTTAACTTAACTTAACTTAACATAACTTAACATAGCATAACTTCTCTCAAGCTCTGCCTTGCCATAACAAGGAGATAGCAGTTATACCTACCTTACGGCCCATCTCTGAAGTTAAATGGGATCATCTAGCTAAATCATTTAACATACAGGAAGCATTAAGTGCTAATTTCTCTAATTAATGTCATAAATGTATTGATATTTGGTTTCATTCGTGCTTTTTTAAATATACTTTGACTTTTAATGAGTTAAAGCAAGATCATTCGTCCAGAGATGAATCAGAAGTAATGAATCAGAGTGATCCAGTGGCCTGAAGCTGTTCTTTTCTCTAGCCTGCATTTGCTGTATAACTGAGCAATTTAGCTCTCTGGATCTTACCATCTCTTTGTATAAAATAAGGTAATTATAAAAACAATTTTATTGTGCTATACTGTACATCTCATAAAAGACACTCATTTGAAATGAGCACAATTTAATAATTTTTAGTAGCTTTATTGAGTGGTTCAACCATGCTCATGTGAGTTTTAGAATATTTTTATCACCCTAACAAGATCTCCCACACCCAATCCTGATTAATTCCTGTTCCCATATCCAGTCCTGGGCAACCACTTGTCTACTTGCTGTTTCTATAAGTTTGTCTTTTCTGGATATTTCATACAAAAAGAGAAGGTAATTTCTGAATCACTCTGTTCATTTGGGCGCCCCCCCCCCCAATATAATTAATTGTTTTAAAAAAGATTTTGAGACAATGACTTGCATGCAGATACTTTCTCTGGGAGGTCCTCTGGGAAGCAAGAGGGAGGAGTAGAGGAATAAGACAGGAAAGAAAGGAAGGCGAGTGAATGGGGGCGTGAATGAGACGATTAACTCTGAAGGCAGTTGGGGCTCCATTCTGCTGGGGTGCGGGGCGCTGGGAGCTTGTGTAGGGCACCTCGGAATCGTTCTTCCGTGAGACAAGAGAAGAGATGGCTTCTGAGGGGTTACCTGCAGGCTTAGCTGCCCGAGAGACTAGAAAGATCCTTCAAATAGGGAAATGCAGGAAGACCCAACTGTTTGTGACGACCTTCAGGATACACCTAGGTCAAGTGCCGCGAGCAGGCACAGGTAGGTAATAGGGCCGAGGTGGTAGATGCTCTGATGAGATCTCGGCAGGAAATGTAGCCAGCTGATGATGTGGATGAGATCTGAGAAAAATGAAATTCATATAAACGTCACTGGTTTCCAGTTTTCCGTAACAGCGGAGAACTGGGCATCTTGTCACGACGTGCAGAGGCTTCTGTTCCCCTTTGCTCCGCCAGCTCAGGGAGGATGCGTGTCTCACTGCGCTCTGTCCTGCGTCTGCGCTCTCTGGAGCTGAGAGTGTTGCCACCAGGAACGAAGAGGCCAAAGTGCAGACTAACAAGTGAGGGACAGAAACACTCGCTGGCTTGGAACTCCTGTAGCTGTAAGGACTTGTCCGTATGTGGGGTCACCCCCAAAGCCTCTTTTTGAAAATACACCAAAAGAGCAAAAGCTGGACATCAACGTTGTGTGTGTGTGTGTGTGTGTGTGTTTGGTTTAAGAGCACTTTATTGTTGTGGAGCTTTTTTTGATTGGCGGGGTTTTTTTGTTTGTTTGTTTGAACATCAACTTTTTGTGAAACAATTTCCTTTAAAATATTGTCATCAGATAAAATCACCTATCAAATTATTTTCTCTCACATTTGAGGAGATTATCTAGTGGCTGTAAGAATGGACTGACCAATATCTTAGCTCAGCTACCGAAGTTAGTGACTAGTTTGGGGAAAAAATGTGTATCTTCACCTTTTGGAATATTGATAATTTTTCCAAGTTACAGCTGAAAATCCATACAGTATATGCCTTTCCTTTCAGAATGTGAGTCAATGATAAATGCATTAAAACATATGACCATTTGGAAAACAAAATATTTCCCCTGTGTGATTCTACATTCATGACTGCTTTTCTAGTGAAATGACATAAATCTTGTTGTCTTGTCATATACTGAAGTTAAAAGGTAAAAGGGCAAGATAAGTGTCAGTGATCCGATTATTCCTTCCCTAAAGAATTAGTTTTTCCTTAGTTGAAAATATCTGATTTCTTCATAGTTGAAGTGTAAGTAAAAAAAAAAAAAAAAATCTTACTTTTCACACATAATTTGTACATAGTCTTGACCTTTAGGTAGTACATTAAAACTCACTAAGACAGATAGGATTAAAATACGAACTGACTTCAAACTGTAAAATTAAGTAATGTTTATATAGCCAAAAAAAAATTCTGTCTTTCAAAGGCCAAGACTGATTTTTCCGTTTCACCTACTTCTTGCTACTAACATATGTGATCATTTGATTGCTCTGTTCTTTCTTTATTCTATTCTTTTGGTTAGGAGTAAGCAGGAAAAGAATTAATAATAAATGGTAGGAGGCACTGCATGACAATAACTCTGCAACCCAAAGGGGACCCCCTTAATCTAGGTGAGGCATATTTGACACTGCGTAACCCAGAAGGCATTGTGCAATCCCTATTCTGATATTTGCTCAAACAGTTCAGATATAAAGAAATTGTTCATTGATGTGTAGAGTTCATAATCAGCTGACTAAATACAGTACTAAAATAAGGAAAGGAAAAGTGTTGGTAACAACCTACATTCACAGAACCGTTTAGAGAGCTTAGGAGATGTAGGACAGCTGCTGCTGTTTGAATGCTTTTGAAAACATTGCCATTGCTTTGCAGCGGTGAAATGGTGACATGCTAAGAAAATTGTTTAAAAATAACAACAAAACATCGTGGCGGGTGGCAAGGGCTGTGCCAGTCGAATGCTCCACTTGTGAAAAGGTTTGTAGGTAAGGATCAGAGGGTTTCCTCATCTCTGAAATCTGGGTGACCCAGAAAGACTCCACAGCCAGGCCTACCAAGAGAAGCTGCATGCCCCACCCCAGCAGAGATAATGCATCGAACACAACGGAGAGAAAGGGGGAAAGTTTGGAGTGAGGACGGTACCTAGATCCCTATTCATGGACTAGCTCTGTGACTTCAGCAAAGTGTTCACCTTCCCTACATTCAGATATGTCGTCTATTAAATATTAATAATACAATCTGTCAGAGAGGAGTGTTGCAGGGGCTTCAGACTCTGTGCAAACAAACACGGTGTCTTCCTTTACTAAGTGGGCAAGTGATCATTCCTTCCTCGTGCAAGGTCATGCTTCTCGTCAACAAATGTGACTCAAGTTAGACCCCCACGCTACCCAGCAGTGCCGCATGCAGAGTGATAGCAGAATCCGTCAGTGCTGATGGAACCAAATGAAATGAATTAAGGGAAACATACTTGATTATGAAAATTACTGCTTTCACCTGGGATTTCCTTTTGCTATGAAGATGTTCACTGTCAAATTAGTATAGAAAGTGATAGGGCAAAAAAATGTTATGTTTCACTGCATCTTACTTTAGCTGAACAGTTTGAGGTAATGGTGTCACTGATTTACTGTAAGGAACACTTACTCTGTAACACTTACAGATTGAAGGGCAAAGAGAGCCAGTATGCCAGTTAATAATGCTTGACCGTTACTTGACATTACACTAAACATATAAACAGCAAAATGATGGTAAAACTAGGCAGAAAACAACCTGCCAAACTTACCAGGAAGATGACCGACCACAGTCAAATCTTCGTTTGCAAAGTGAGAAAATATGGTGACCTGTTAAATCATCCTTAGCAGAGTGCAGCTTAGCTAGAATGTTCTACTCGCCACTTTTAGCATTTTTCTTATAAGTACATAAAGGAATCAGTTAATACTGGGCCATTTTAAGGCAACTTGAGCTTTAACTAAATTAAGAAGAATGAAATATATACATGCCTAAACAAAAGAAACTTTATTTTGGGGGGGGCTCCAAAATCACTGCAGATGGTGACTGCAGCCATGAAATTAAAAGACACTTGCTCCTTGGAAGAAAAGCTATGATCAACCTAGACAGCATAGTAAAAAGCAGAGACATTACTTTGTGAACAAAGGTCCGTCTAGTCAAGGCTATGGTTTTTCCAGTAGTCATGTATGGATGAGAGAGTTGGAGTATAAAGAAAGCTGAGTGCCAAAGAATTGATGCTTTTGAACTGTGGTGTTGGAAAAGACTCTTGAGAGTCCCTTGGACTGCAAGGAGATCCAACCATTCCATCCTAAAGGAGATCAGTCCTGGGTGTTCATTGAAAGGACTGATGTTGAAGCTGAAACTCTAATACTTTGGCCACCTGATGTGAAGAGCTGACTCATTTGAAAAGACCCTAAAGCTGGGAAAGATTGAAGGCAGGAGGAGAAGGGGACAACAGAGGATGAGATGGTTGGATGTTGTCACCGACTCAATGGACATGAGTTTGGGTAAACTCTGGGAGTTGGTGATGGACAGGGAGGCCTGGCGTGCTGTGGTTCATGGGATCGCAAAGAGTCGGACACGACTGAGCAACTGAACTGAGCTGAAACAAAAAAAAGTGAGCTTTGTAGAAACAACAATTTATATTGACATTTTTGAGACAGAAGTCTGGCTTCTCATACTTTTTCTTAACTCCAGATTTGAAACAAGTTGATTGAGAGATGATTAACATGTCATAGAATTCATCCACTTAAAGTTACAACCTAAGACGTCCCTGGCAGTCCATGCTTCCACTTCAGGGGGCAAAGGTTCAGTCCCTGGTGGAGAACTGGGATCCTGCATGCTGTGCAGTGTGGCCTAAATTAATTAACTAATTAAAGTGTAAAACACAAGGCCTTTTAGTATATTCCTGGACTCGTGCATGCATCACCATAATAAATTTTCGCACATTTCGTTACCCCACAAAGAAAGTTTGCCACACAGCCAACACTAGTGGCTCCCCACCCCTCAGCCCCATGCAACCGCTGATCCACACTCCGCACCTACACATTCACCTACTCTGGACATTTCAGATAAGTGGAATTGTACAATATGGCCCCTTGTGACTGGCTCTTTTCATTGAGCGTGTTTTTGCTGTTTTCATCTCACGTTGTGGCATGCCAGTACTTTATTCCTTTTTATTGCCAAATAATAGGTTTAATTATATAGATATTCCACATTTTATTTATTCATTCATCACTAGATGGGCATTTGTGGTATGCCCACTCTTTGGCAATAAGAATAATGCTGCTATGAACATTCATAAAACACTCAGAAAAAGTTTCGTGTGGACTTTAAAAGAAAAGCATGTGCGAAAGGATTTTATTGCTCTCTGTCCGCCCTGAGTGATTTCAGCCAGGTACAGATGGCCATCACAGTGTGATGGGTAGTCCTTTGAATATGTATTCTATTTTTATTTTTAATTGGAGGATAGTTGCTTCACAACGCTGCCCTAGCTTCTGCTGTACAAGAACACGAGTCAGCCTTAAGGCATCATGCATCCCCTGCTCCCGGGGCCATCTCCCACGCCCCATCTCCCCCATCCCGTCATCACAGAGCACCCGGCAGAGCTCCCTGGGCTCAGAGCAGCTTCTCACTAGCATCTGTTCCCCACGTGGTCGTGTGTGGATGTCAGGGCTCCTCTCTGAGTGCACGCCCCCCCCCCAGCTGTGCCCGCGAGCCCATCCTCCACATCTGCGCCTCTGTGCCTGTCCTGCAAATAGGTTCCTCAGTGCCGCTTTCCTAGATTCCGTGTGTATGTGTTAACAGACGACAGTTTTCTCTCTCTGACTTTGTGTGCACAGTTTTAGTTTCTCTTGGGTAAGGAAGAATTGCTGGTAACTCTGTGTAACATTTGAGCAACTGCCAGACTTCCCCAGAGCGGCAGACATACTGTGCGTTTAGCAGCGTATGTAGATTCCAAGCTCTCCAGGCGCTCACAACAATTTTTATTTATCTGATTTTCTTTTATTATGACCATTCTTGTGTGTGTGAGGTGGGATCTCCTGTGGTTTTCAACTGCGTTTCCCTGAGAGCTAATAATGTGGAGCATATTTTCATGTGCTTCCTGGCCATTTGCATGGATTTGGAGACTGTCAGCTTATATCCTCTCCCCATTTTAATACTAGTTTGTCTATTTATTATTGAGTTGGGAGTGTTCTTTATATATTCTAGATAACAAGTTATGATGTACTGTTTTCTTCTCGCATTCTTCAAGTTGTCCTTTCGTTTTCTTAACGTTTTACTACAAAGCACAAAGTATTAATTTTGGTGATATCCATTTTATCTGGATTTTTTTTTTTTTTATTTTGCTCTTTGTGATTTTGAGGTAATGTCTAAGAAACCATTGCCTATTCCAGGGTCATGAAGATTTATTCCTCTGTTTTCTTCTAAGCGTTTTATAGTGTGAGCTCTTCCATTTAGGTCTTTGATCTGTTTTGAGTTAATTTTTGTATATGGTGTGTGTGTGTGTGTGTGTGTTAAGTCGCTTCAGTCGTGTCTGACTCTTTCTGACCCCATGGACTATAGCTCGCCAGGCTCCTCTGTCCATGGGATTCTCCAGGCAAGAATACTGGACTGGGTTGCATTTCTTTCTCCATGTGGTTGATGAGTGGACTGAATTTTATTTAATTTTTTGTATGTGGATGTCCAGTTGTCACATCACCATTTGTAAAAAACACTGTTTTGCCCCCCCATTGAATCATCTTAGCACACCTATGAGACACTTACCATTGATATTAGCATTTATTTCTGGACTCTCAATTCTATTCTACTGATCTATATGTCTATACATATCTTTTAAAATTTCTTCCAACAGTATTTTAATTTTTCAACAGTAGTTCTTAGTGTACAAATATCCTTGGTTAAATGTATTCCTAAGAGTTCTGTTATTTTTGATGCTATTGTTAATAAAATTGTTTTCTGAACTTATTTTGGGGTTGCTCACTCACAGTGTACAGAAATACACCTGATTTTTCCATGCTTATCTTGTGTCCTCCAACTTTACCAAGCTTTTTAAGTAGTTCTAATAATTTATGGGTGAATTTTTTAGAAAACTTTTATATAATATCATGCCTTCTAGAAATAGAGATGCTTTTATTTCTTCCTTCCTACTTTAAATACCTTATATTAACTTTTCTTCCCTAATTGCCTTGCCTAGAACTCCCAGTGCAACACTGAATAGGAATGGAAAGAAATATCCCTGTCTTGTGCCTTCTCTTGAGAAGGAACTCTTTCAGTCTGTCACCATTGAATATGACATTAATTGTCAGTTTTTCGTAAGTTCCCTTTTTCATGTTGAGGAAGTACCTTTGTGTTCCTGATTTGTTGCGTGTCTTTATTGCACTGTTAAATCTTGTCAAATGCTTTTTCTTGCACCTATTGCATGATAATGTGTTAGCTTGGTTTTGTTCTTTCTTCTACTGAGATGGTGTATTACATTAATTAATGGTTTGAGGATGCTACAGTAACCTTGCATTCCTAAAATAAATCCCTCTAGCCATGGTGTAGAATCCCTTTTATATATTTCTGGATTCAATTTACCAGTATTTTGCTGAGAATTTTTGCTATCTACACTCATAACATATTTGTCTGCAGTTTTCTTTTTTCTGTGATATCTTTGTCTAGTTTTTCTGTCAGAGTAATATTGGTCTCATAGAACAGGTTGGGAAATATTCGCACCTGTTCTATGTGTTTGGAGTTCGTGAAGAATTTCTATTAATCTTAAAGATTTGGTATAAGTCGCCAGTGAAGCCATCTGATCCTGCACTCTTCTTTGTGGAGTGTTTCGATTGCTAATTTAATCACTTCACTTCTATCTCCATTTAGATATTCTATTTCTTCTTGAGTTAGTTTTCATAGTTTGTGTCCTAAAATTTGTTTAATTCACCTAAGTTATCTAATTTGTTGGCCTATGATGGTCAAAGTAGTTCCTTATGATTCTTTTCATTTCTGTAATGTTGGTGGTAGTGTCTCTTCTTTCATTCCTGATTTTAGTAATTTCAGTCATCTCGTTTTTTATCTAGATGAGGCTCTGTCAATTTTGTTGATTTTTTTTTAAACTTTTGCTTTTGATCATTTTTCTTCATTTCTGTTCTCTATTTTTATTGTTTTCTGCTCTCATCCTTGTTATTTCCTTCTTTCTGCTTTCTTTGAATTTAGTTTGTTCTTTTTCCAGGGCCTTAATATGGAAGTTGATGTTAGATCTTTCTTATTTTTTGATAGGCATTACTATAAATTTATCCCTAAGCACTGCTTAACTACACCCCATAAACTTTAGTATGTTCTCATTTTCATTTATGTCAAATTATTTTTAAATTTCTCCTGTGATTTATTTTTTGATCCATTTGTTATTTAGTAATGTGTGATTTAATGTCCATGTGCTTGAGAATTCTCTACTTTTCTTTATTTCATTCTTATTTCATTCTAACTGGAAAAGACACTTTCTATTATTTTAATCCTGTTAAGTTTATTTAGGTTTCTTTAATGACATAGCACATGGTCTTACATGGAGAATATTCTGTTTGTGCTTGAGAAGACTGTGTATTATACTGTTGTTGGGTGAATATTCTAGATATCTATTAGGTCTGTGACTATAGGTCTGTTATGTTCAAGTTTTCCATTTCTTTATTGATCTGCCTAATTGTTCTATTTATTATTAAAAGTTAGATACTGTAATCTGTAACTATTATTACTGATTGTCTATTTCTTCCTTCAATTCTGATTTTTTTGCTTCATGTGTTTAATGCTCTGTTATTAGAAATATATATACATAATTTTTATAATTTCCTATAAAGTTGACCACGTGTCTTACAAAACACTTCTTCTTTATCTCTAATAAAAAAGATTTTTAATCTGTTTTATCTGACATTAATATAGCTTTTCCAGCTTTCTTGTGGTTGTTGTTTGTATGATATTTTTCTTATCCATCTACTTTCAACCTACTTATATCTTTGAATCTAATGTGTGTCTTCTATTGACAGCTAACAAATGAATCTTGATTTTTATTCAGTCTATCAATATTTACATTTTGATTAGATGGCTTAATTCATTCATATTTACTATTATGTATATAGTTTGATTTGGTCTTCCGAGGTGGTTCAGTGCTAAAGAATCCACTTGCCAATGCAGGCAGACCCAAGAGATGCAAGTTAGATCCCCGGGTCAGGAAAGACCCCCTGGCATAGGAAACGGCAACCCACTTCAGTATTGCTGCCTGTAAAGCTCCAGAACCACCTGGCGAGCTACAGTGCATGGGGTCACAAAGAGCTGGACATGACTGAGAGAGTGAGCACAAATATAGTTTGATTTACCTCTTTTTTTTTAGTTTTTATTTTCTATTTATCTCCTGTCTACTTGTTTTCACTTACTAACTGTGGCCTTCTTATGTTATGAAATATTCGTTTTAAAAATATGTTCAAAACACTTATCATGGTTGCTAATAAAATAGAATTATGTGGAGCAAGGAGTGGAGGTTCCTCCCTTGCTTTATATATTCCAAAAGCATATATAATACTTGAACATTTTGTTCTTTTTCAGATGATTTAAAATAAAACTTAGAGAACAATTCCTCCTTGGTTAAGTACATCTGGTATATTTTACTTAAAATTAACTCATATTCTTGGAGATGCACGCTAGTCATTAGCATACTAAGACCCTGAATTCTTGCAGTAAAGAAACTACCTTATCAATAGTTTATCTTTAGCCTGTATTGACGAAGTGCATTTGCGTATGGATGACTTTAACAACATAATAACTATTAACATTTTGTTGCCCATTAGTATAGCTTGGAATAAAATGGAAAGCGCTGGACTAAAGAAGAAGCCTCATTAAAATGTTATCCAAAATTCTTATCTACCATTTTTAGCTTATGCTATTCTGAGTTTGGTTTTGCCCCATTTTATGTACCAAGACTTATTCCTGTTCTTATTTCAGGTCTCTTTGTGATGCTCCCAAAACATTCTTGATTTTTGCTTTTGCTTTTGTACCTGCTTAAAGTTCAAGTAAAGTCTTTACCACTCGATTCCTGTGATGGTTTGTACCTTTCATTTGTTGTTGCTATTGTTCAATTATTAAGTCATGTCTGGCTCTGCATCACCATGGACTGTAGCCTACCAAGGACCTCTGTCCTCCACTATCTCTCAGACTTTGCTCAAATTCATGTCCTTTGAGTCAGTGATGCTGTTTAACCATCTCATCTTCTGTTGCCCTTCCCATTTTGCCTTCCTTCTTTCCCAGCATCAGAGTCTTTTCCAATGAGTTTGTTCTTAGCATCAGTTGGCTGAAGTATTGGAGCTTCAGCATCTGTACTTCCAGTGAATATTCAGGGTTGATTTTCTTTAGGATTGACTGGTTCGATCTTCTTGCAGTCCAAGGAACTCTCAGGAGTCTTTTCCAGCACGACAGTTTGAAAGCATCAATTACTTGGTGCTTATTCTTTTTTGTGGTCCAACTCTCACATCCACACATGACTATTGGAAAAGCTATAGCTTTGACTATATACACCTTTTTCAACAAAGTGATGTCTCTGCTTTTCAATAAGCTGTCTAGGTTTGTCGTAACTTTTCTTCCAAGAAGCGTCTTTTAATTTCATGGCTACAGTGATTTTGGAACCCAAAAAAGTAAAACCTGCCACTGTTTCCATTTTTCCCCATCTATTTGCCGTGAAGAGATTGATGGGACCAGATGCCATGATCTTAGTTTTTTTGAATGTTGAATTTTAAGCCAACTTTTTCACTCTCCTCTTTCACTCTCATCAAGAGGCTCTTTAGTTCCACTTTGCTTTCTGCCATTATAGTGGTGTCATCTGCATATCTGAGGTTATTGATATTTCTCTTGGCAATCTTGATTCCAGTTCGTGATTCATCCAGTCTGACATTTCACATGATGTACTCTGCATAGAAGTTAAATAAGCAGGGTGACAATAAACAGCTTTTTTGTACTCCCTTCCCAACTTTGAACCAATCAGTTATTCCATGTCCAATTCTAACTGTTGCTTCTTGACCTGTATATAGGTTTCTCAGGAGATAGACAAGGTGGTCTGGTATTTCCATTACTTTAACAGTTTTCCACAATTTGTTATCATCCACACAGTGAAAGACTTTTTAGCATATTCAGTGAAGCAGAAGTAGATGTTTTTATGGAACTCCCTTTCTTTTTCCCTGATCCAATGTATGTTGGCAATTTTGATCTCTGGTTCCTCTGCCTCTTCAAAACCCAGGCTTGTACATCAGGATGTTCTTGTGTTCACATACTGCTGAAGCATAGCTTGAAGGATTTTGAGCATAACCTTGCTAGCACTTGAAATGAGCACAAATACACAGTAATTGAAACACTCTTTGCCATTGTCCTTCTTTGGGATTGAAGTGAAAACTGACCTTGTATAGTCCTTGTTTGGGATTGGAATGAAAACTGACATTTCCCAGTCCTATGGCCACTGCTGAGTTTTCAGAATTTGTTGACATATTGATTGCAGTATTTTACAGCATCATCTTTTGGGATATGAAATAGCTCAGCTAGAATTCTGTCACCTCTACTAGCTTTGTCTGTAGTGATGCCTCCTAAGCCCCACTTGACTTCCCACTCCAGGGTGTCCGGCTGTAAGCGACACCACCGTGTTTATCCCGGTCATTAAGGCCTTTTTCTACAGTTCTGTGTATTCTTGCCACCTCTTCCTAAATCTCTTCTGCTTCTGTTAGGTCCATACTGTTTTTGTCCTTTATTGTGCTCATCTTTGCATGAAATATTCCCTTGAAACCCCCAGTTTTCTTGAAGAGATCTCTAGCCTCTCCTGTTCTATTGTTTTCCTCTATTTCTTGGCATTGTTTATTGAAGAAGGTCTTCTTACTCTCCTTGCCTTTCTCTGGGACTGTGCATTCAGTTGGGCATATCTTTCCCTTTCTCCCATATCTTTCACTTCTCTTCTTTCCTCAACTATTTGTAAAGCCTCCTCAGACAACCACTTTGCCTTCTTGTATTTCTTTTTCTTGGGGGATGGTTTTGCTCACTGCCTCCTGTACAATGTTATGAACCCCTGTCCATAGTTCTTCAGGCACTCTATCAGATCTAATCTTTTGAATCTATTCATCACCTCCACTGCATAACCATAAATGATTTGATTTAGGTCATACCTGAATGGCTTAGTGCTTTTCCCTACTTTTTCAATTCAAGGTAAATTTTGCAATAAGGAACTCATGATCTAACACACCGTTAGCTCTGTGTGTGTGCTAAGTCACTTCAGCCATGTCTGATTCTGTGCGACCCTGTGGACTGTGGCCCACCAGGCTCCTCTGGGCATAGGATTCTCCAAGAAAGATGGAGTGAGTTGCCATGCCATCCTCCAGGGGGTCTTCCTGACCCAGCAACTGAACCTGAGTGTCTCGCATCTCCTACATTGGCAGGCAGCTTCTTTACCACTAGTGCCAGCTGGGAAGCTCAGTTAGCTTGTTTTTGCTGACTGTATAGAGCTTCTCCATCTTCCGATGCAAAGAACATAATCAATCTGATTTCGATATTGCCCATCTGGTGATGTCCATGTGTAGAGTTGTCTCTTGGCTTGTTGAAAAACAAAAAGTATGTACTCTGACCAGCTGTTCTCTTGCCTAAACTCTGTTAGCTTTAGCCTGCTTCATTTTGTACTCCAAGACCAAATTTGCCTGTTATTCTGGGTATCTCTTGACTATCTACTCTTGCATTCCAATCCTCTATGATGAAAAGAACGTCTATTTTTGGTGGTAGTTCTAGAAGGTGGCATAGGTCTTCAGAGAACCAGTCACCTTCAGCTTCTTCAGCATTAATGGTTGGGGCACAGAATTGGATTACTGTGATGCTGAGTGGTTTGCATTGTAAATAAACCTAGATTATTCTGGATTTTTGAGATTGCACCCAAGTATTTGGGTGCAATTTCAGGCCCTTTTGTTAACTATGAGGGCTACTCCATTCCTTCTAAGGAATTCTTGCCCACAGTAGTACATATAGTGGTCATCTGAATTAAATTTGTCCATTCCCATCCATTTTATTAATAGTTCACTGATTCCTAAGATGTTGATGTTCACTCTTGCCATCTCCTGTTTGGCCTGTTCCCATTTACCTTGATTCATAGACCTAACATTCCAGGTTCCTATGCAATATGGTTCTTTATAACATCAGACTTTGCTTTCACTACCAGATAACATCCACAGCTGAGTGTCATCTCCACCTTGGCCCAACCATTTTCTTTTTTTCTGGAGCTGTTAGTAATTGCCACCAGCTCTTCCCCAATAGCATCTTCCAACCTGGGAGACTCATCTTCCAACCTGGGAGACTCATCTTCCAGTGTCATGTCTTTTTGTCTTTTCATACTGTCCATGGGGTTTTCCAGATAAGGGTCCTGGAGTGATTTGCCATTTCCTTCTCCGGTGGATCACGTTTTGTCAGAACTCTCTGCTCTGATCCATTCACCTTTGGTGGCCCTGGCTTATAACTTCACTGAGTTACACAAGCCCCTCAGGCATGACGAAGCTGTGATCCATGAAGGGAAGTACGTTTCATATGTTGCCCAAAGCAAGTATGTGGATAGAAGCATGTGTTAACAAAGAGTGAGAGAGAGAGGTTTTATTATAATGAATTGGCTTGTGACATTAGGAGAGATTTGAGAAGTCTATTCATAGTAACTTGGCCTCTGGCCTGTTAGAGTCCAAGCTCTTGTTGCTATGGAGACCAACAGAAAAGCATCTTCTTTTGAGACAAGGCTGTGTTTGCATCATATTTCATAATTGGATCATAGATTATGTTCTTTAAAAATAGCTATTCCAGTCATCTCCCTAGGTCCAGTATTTTCCCAAGGCTTTAAAGGATGATTTTGTAATAGTCACAAAAGCTATACATCCAATTTCAAATTGTGTTTTGTAACATCAACATCTTTTAACTTTTCTTTCCTCATTTTCAACTTACTCAAAAAAGTCTAGTAACTTTTTCTGAAATATCGAAGAGTTGCACCATTCTCAGATAGGCAGTGTCACAGAGTAAGGTATCCTAACAGACAAACTCCAAATCTCATTGGTTCACATTTATTCCTTGTTCAAGCAAGATGCCTTACACTAGTTATCGGGAGTGGACACCACTACCTGGATTATCATTGACTAGCTACCTTCCATTTGAAGAGGGGAGCAGAGATGATTATCTTGGCTCAGAAGATATACACATCATTTTTGTTTACATTTCAGTAACCAGAATCAATTCCATGGATGCAATTAATTTCAAGAGATAAAAAGTATAATCTTCTGTGATCTCTAGAAGTAACAGAAAACTGGATACTGGTAAGCACTAGTAGTATCTACCACAGCATCCAGATAGGGGACTTTCATTTCCTCTTTCCTTTTGCTTAAGTTTAGATGCCAGCATGTCCCCAATTAAACGTGTCATACAATATCCAAGTAAACAGATACAGATGTGAAATATATTCTGCTGAAAACAGAGAATCTCGGTTGTTTTCTAGGTTGTATTTGAGAACGTCACTAGCTAAGTTTTAAATTTGTGTCTCTAAATCAGTGAAGTCTCTCTCGGTGAAATAAATAGAATTGTAACAACAGGTCACTCTTTAATTAAGAGTTGCTTTATTTAGATAAACAACAGGGACCTACTGTATTCAATATCTTGTAATAACCTGTAATGGAAAAGAATCTGAAGAAATTTCATATGTATAATTTGAGTATACATATTCATATGTATATATATTCAATTATATATATTTATAATGTGTTTTACACATTATTTAATGGACTTTCCTGGTGGCTCAGATGGTAAAGCGTCTGCCTACAATGCGGGAGACCTGGAAGATCCTCCGGAGAAGGAAATAGCAACCCACTCCAATACCCTTGCCTGGAAAATGCCATGGACAGAGGAGTGTGGTGGGCTACAGTCCATGGGTCGCAAAGAGTCGGACACAACTGAGCGACTTCACTCTCACTTTCTTATAATGTGTTTACGTTAGGTATGCAGCAGTAATTTCAGGTCTACACCTTTATGCATCTATATATAACTGAATCACTTTGCTGTACATCTGGAATAAACACATTATAAACCAATAATACTTCAATTTAAAAAAGAGTTGTTTTACTACGTTTCTAGATGGCTATGAAAACCCAGGGTTCTGCCACTAATTCACATAAGAAAGCCTGCATGAGTCTATCCTGTGGCAAAATCATTCTTTAGTCTTCTGAATTAGTGTCATCATTATATCTGTTCATTGACAGCTGGTTCAACTGAAACACACTGATAGGATTGCCAGACCATCCTAAGATATAGCCGTATAGTCTCTTGTCTTCTTCATCATGATCATAAATAAATAGTAATTGACCATAAAATAAAACAGATGACCAGTGCAAGCTTGATGCATGAAGCAGGGCATCCAAAGTCAGTGCTCTGGACAACCCAGAGGGATGGGGTGGGTAGGAGGCGGGAGGGCTCAGGGTGGGCAACACATGTACAACTGTGGCTGATTCACGTTGATGTATGGGAAAAACCACCACGATATTGTGAAATAATCGTCCTCCAATTGAACTAAATAAATAATTTTTTTTTAAAAAAGCGAGACATAAGGAAAGGCTGTACATTCACTTTTTGACACAGAAAAACAAAGTCCATTTAAACTGCTGACAAAACCATTTCTTTTTCATTTTCATACATATGTCTTGCTGATATTAAAGCTGCATTTTGCGGACACAGGTTTCTAAATTGAAATATATCCAACTAATTAATGACTTAACATTTTTTGATTATTTTCCAGTCCTCAAGCATAAGCATAATGTGCATAAGTGGATTGATAGCTCTCATGAGAGTTTTACTGATAGTAAATAAGTTAATTAATTAAACAGTAAAGGATAGTGAGGCTCTCTCAAAAGGAAAAAAAAAATATGCCACTCAAAAGTTTGTCCTGTGAAGTCTGGATTTGAAATGCATGTATTTTTTGGAGATTATTTTTGTCCTCTTTGCCTGGGATTTGCCTTGTATGTGGATCTCTTCTCATCTCTGAATAGAGGGACTAGATGAATATGACATTTGTGTCCAAGTGAGACCAGTGCCACATTCCAAAGAAGCAATCTGAGATGAGTTGGACCAAGGAGCCTCTACAGAGGCATCAGTAAGGCTGTAGGGACCCACCAAGGATGGGACCGCCGCCTCCGCCCCGGCGCGATGTCAGCAGACGTTCACTGCCTCTCCTGGGTCCACGGAGCCAGGGTGGAGACCGGGTACAGACTGCTGAGGCGGGGAAGGCCCCCTCGCAGGAGCCAGGGTCTGGTTGGTGCCTCTGCGCCCAGCTCGGCCCTCAAGGAGGCCAGAGAGTCCCACGCCCGCCGCCGTCGCATCCCTCTGGGATGACGGCGTTCTCAGTGGCCAAGCCCAGCCAGAAGCCCAGGAGCCCGTGGCTGCTGACGGACATCACACAGGGTCGCTTGGAAAGTGGACCTATTCTAAGATGCAAATGGAAGTAGTTAGTAAAATGAGTTACTATGTATACAAGCAAGTACAGAAACGTTCTGTGGAAGCTAACGTTCATCCACCAGGAAGCAGCCAGTTGGTGGTGGCTAGTTATTAGCTGACCACTAACAGGGTTTCAGAGTTACTGGTTGTTTTTAAAAAATGGATATAAGTGTTTGACCCCATATCTCCTAAAGTCTGTAAGTTGACGTAATCTTTCAAAAATGTTTAGCTCTGCCATTTTTCATTCATCAGTAGGAGAATTAAGTTCAGTAATTAATCTGGTCCAACAGCTATGACTAATGTTGGAGTATTTCTTCTAGGATCTTAGAGTTGGGAGGGACTGGAGAGGCCCTTTTCTTTATTATTCTCTCCCTGAATTCATGAATTTTCCCTTTTTAAAAGTGAGAAGACCTCAGATCTTTCGACAGGCTCCAATCCCTTTAGTATTCATTCTCCCTCCAGTCTCCTGTGGATTTCCTTGAGTCCCACTTCCTAAGTCCTTCTTCTCAATTTCAACACCTGCTTCTACCCTTGCCATTCAGTATTTCGTTTAATGTGGTTCTATGTTATTTTGATGCACACATTTTTTTCTTCCCCAAATAGAGCATCACACTCTTCAGAACTTGGACTGTGCACCCAAAACACTCTGTGAATTGCCTCAAGGTTATTATTATAAAAGTATTCTGGGATTTCCCTGGTGGTCCCAAGGTTAGGACTCCATTTTCCCAATGCAGAGGAGCCGGGGTCAACCCCTGGTCAAGGAACTAGATCCCACATGCCGCAAACAGGATCCAGTGCAGCCAAGTGAATAAATAATTTTTTTAAACTATTCTGATTTTATGTGCTACGTCACTTCAGTCGTGTCCGACTCTCTGCAACCCCATGGGCTGTAGCCCACCAGGCTCCTCTGTCCCTGGGATTCTCCAGGCAGGAATCCTGGACTGGGTTGCCATGCCCTCCTCCAGGGGATGTTCCTCACCCAGGGGTCGAACCCATGTCTCCTGTGTCTCCTGCATTGGCAGGCAAATTCTTTACCACTAGCTCCACCTGGGAAGCCCACACAAAAGTATGCTGACTTTATTGAAGTAAAATAGAGAATGCCCATTGTCTCAAGTAACTCAATGTTCAGGATTAGAAAATAAATATACATGAATTTGAGGAGGCTTGGATTTTTTTCAGTCGTTCTATTAAAGAACAATAAGGCATCGAGGGGAAAGAGAGGCAGCACTTCCCACTCACTTGTGCACAATTAGAAATAAGCACAATAGACATAAATCAGTACGAGGTTAGTCAGATTTCCTTTTTGTGTTTATGTGACTACAGGATGGGATTCCCCAGTAGTTCAGCTGTAAAGATCCCACCCACAATCCAGGAGCCAGAGGAGATGCTGGTTCAGTCCTTGGGGCGGGAAGATCCCCTGGAGAAGGGCATGGCACCCCAGTCCAGGATTCCTGCCTGGAGAAGCCGATGGACAGAGGACCCTGGCGGGCTGCAGTCCATGGGGTCGCAGAGAGTCAGGCCTGACTGAAGCAACTCAGCATGCAGGATCACAGGATAGGATAGAACTTGAAATAATCGACTATTAAAAATAACAGGTAAAAGAATTATCTTGAAACAAATAATTAAGCAGCTTCACCTCAATACAATTGTAGTTTCATAATGTGGTGGTTTCATGAAATCTGAAAATTGAGAGCTACGTTAGAGCACACCTACTCTGACTTCTCACCCAATGTGGGAATTTTTTTCCCAGGGTTACTGGCAAGAAGTTATCTTGTCTGAATATTTTCTGTAGTAAGAATCTCACCATGCCCCAGGGGAATCTACAGCAATGATTCCCAAACCTGGCTGTGCTTTCAAATTCTCTGAAAGTGTGTTTTTATATAATTATAAATATGTTTAATAAATTAATATAAAAAATAATGAATACATATTTTTAAAATAACCTTTCGTGTAGCTGATCATAGGCAGAGTCTTGAACCTATAGAGCATGTCTTTTTTTTTTTTCCATTTATTTTTATTCGTTGGAGGCTAATTACTTTACAATATTGTAGTGGTTTTTGTCTATTTTTATAAATTCTTCAAATATTCCTAATGACAGCAAACCATGCAAACAATGGCCTACTTAATTTCTCAGTTGCCTTAGCAGTGAGAAACCTCCGCTCTATATTTAACTGATATAACTCCCCGTAAAGCCTGTTATCATTCTCCTGCTCCTTTTGCTCTGGACTAACAAGTGTCAGTTGCCAGTCGTGTCCGACTCTCTGTGGCCCCATGCACTGCAGCCCTCCAGGCTCCTGTCCACGGGATTCTCCAGGCAAGAATCCTGGAGGGGGTTGCCATTCCCTTCTCCAGGGGCTCTTCCCGACCCAGGATTGCTCTTGATTAGAACAGGGAAAGCTATTCAACTGTTCTTTTGAAATGAACATAGTTTGAGCTAACACTTCTCTGTGATGGACAGGGAGGCCTGGCGGGCTACAGTCCATCGGGTCGCAAAGAGTCGGACATGACTGAGCTACTGAACTGAACTGAATACTTCTCTTCCTCCCCACTCTGTAACATATTTTTCTCTGCTATAAATGTTCTGCCTTCCTTGAAACATTCCTCATGTGATGTGAGATCCAGACACTTCATCATCGTGATCAACTTCCTTTGCCTCTGCCCCTCCTAACCCAGCTTCGCAAAGACAATGACAAATGACCTCAGTGTCCTACAGATGATGCTTCCAGAACAGGTTATTGTCTATTAAGCATCATAAAGCTTCAGTTCATGAAAGCACCTCAAGGCCTCGTATTCCTTCTCTCTGTTCAGAGAGCTCTTTCCCGAGATGTCTGTGTGGACGGGGTCTCTTCCCTCTTTCAAGTCTACCCTCAAATATTCTTTTCTTCATGAGCTTCTCCTTGACCAACCTTTTAAAGATAGCAGCCACTCTCTCCCCAAATTTACCTCCAAACTGGTTTTCCCTCCAAACCCTATCACACCTCTATTATGGCTTACTTATCCACATTTTCATTGTCTGTGTGTGTGTGCTCAGTCACGTCCCACTTCTTGCGACCCCATGGACTGTAGCCAACCAGGTTCCTCTATCCCAGGCAAGAATACTGGAGTAGGTTGCCATGCCCTTCTCTAGGACATCTTTCCCACCCGGTGATCGAACCCACGTCTCCAGCATCTCCTGTGTCTCCTGCATTGTAGGCAGATTCTTTACCACTGAGCCACCTGGGAAGCCCGTTTCATTGTATTTATCCATTTTCCCATTAGAAAGTCAGTCTCAGGAGGACAAGAATCTTTATCTGCTTTCTCCTTTATCGGTTGGCACATGGTAGGCACGTATGTATGGTGGATGAACGAATAAAAGCGGTTTGGATTATGTATTATGTCCATTTTGACTCTTCTAGGCATTAGGACATTGAATAGAGGAGGAAAGTGGGATTTCAGTTCTGAGTTTGAAGAGACCTTAGAAATCCTGACACTGGGGGTGCGCCATTGCAGATGAGTGACCTGAGGTCCAGAGAAAGTCCCACATGCAGCAAATGGCAAGGAAGGCCTGGAGACAGGACCTCAGCCCCAGCAATGAGTAACCTGAGGTCCAGAGAAAGTCCCATATGCAGCAAACGGCAAGGAAGGCCTGGAGACAGGACCTCAGCCCCAGCAATGAGCAACCTGAGGTCCAGAGAAAGTCCCACATGCAGCAAACGGCAAGGAAGGCCTGGAGACAGGACCTCAGCCCCAGCAATGAGTAACCTGAGGTCCAGAGAAAGTCCCACATGCAGCAAATGGCAAGGAAGGCCTGGAGACAGGACCTCAGCCCCAGCAATGAGCAACCTGAGGTCCAGAGAAAGTCCCACATGCAGCAAACGGCAAGGAAGGCCTGGAGACAGGACCTCAGCCCCAGCAATGAGTAACCTGAGGTCCAGAGAAAGTCCCACATGCAGCAAACGGCAAGGAAGGCCTGGAGACAGGACCTCAGCCCCAGCAATGAGCAACCTGAGGTCCAGAGAACGTCCCACATGCAGCAAACGGCAAGGAAGGCCTGGAGACAGGACCTCAGCCCCAGCAATGAGTAACCTGAGGTCCAGAGAAAGTCCCACATGCAGCAAACGGCAAGGAAGGCCTGGAGACAGGACCTCAGCCCCAGCAATGAGTAACCTGAGGTCCAGAGAACGTCCCACATGCAGCAAACGGCAAGGAAGGCCTGGAGACAGGACCTCAGCCCCAGCAATGAGTAACCTGAGGTCCAGAGAAAGTCACACATGCAGCAAACGGCAAGGAAGGCCTGGAGACAGGACCTCAGCCCCAGCAATGAGTAACCTGAGGTCCAGAGAACGTCCCACATGCAGCAAATGGCAAGGAAGGCCTGGAGACAGGACCTCAGCCCCAGCAATGAGTAACCTGAGGTCCAGAGAAAGTCCCACATGCAGCAAACGGCAAGGAAGGCCTGGAGACAGGACCTCAGCCCCAGCAATGAGTAACCTGAGGTCCAGAGAAAGTCACACATGCAGCAAACGGCAAGAAAGGCCTGGAGACAGGACCTCAGCCCCAGCAATGAGCAACCTGAGGTCCAGAGAAAGTCCCACATGCAGCAAACGGCAAGGAAGGCCTGGAGACAGGACCTCAGCCCCAGCCCAGCAGGCTCAGCGTTCCAAGCAGGTGATCCCGGGTCTGCACTGAAAAGATTTCTTCTCTGAGATGTCAGAAGCCCACATCAAGACCTGAGTCTTTGATTTCTTAAACTGACCAGGTATATGCTTAAATCTGACTCGATTAAATTGTGGACAGATAATTTTCGGGTAGGATAACTTCAGAAAGAGCTTTTCAAAAAAGCCTGGTAAAATATACCATATGTTTATTCAAGGAAAAATCACGTATTTCCTATGTATGTTTTCCTATATGTGTTTCCCATGCATGACTATTCCACATGTTAGCATTTTCAAATCTTAGGACAACAACAATAACAACAAAAAAAATAGGAATGCACTGTAAGACAAAGTGATAAAGAGGAGAGACAGAGATGTGGGGAATTCACTGGTAATTTACTGGCCTTTTCAACGCATTTTTAAAGTCAAATCAGATCATTAGTATTTATTGCTGTTCAGTCACTAAGTTGTGTCAACTCCTTGCGACCCCATGGACTGCAGAACACCAGGCTTTCCCGTCCTTCACTATCTCCTGGAGTTTGCTCAAATTCATGTGCATTGAGTTAGTGATGCTATCTAACCATCTCATCCTCTGTTTTCCCCTTCCCCTTTTGCCTTCAATCCTTCCCAGTATCAGGGTCTTTTCCCATGAGTAAACTCTTCACATCAGGTAACCACAGTATTGCTACAGACCTGTGCTGATCTCAGCTGGCGAGCTGCAAGTTCGCTTTCTAAACTGAATCTCCTCAGCCTTGGAGAGGAGGAATTCTGTTCAAATTAGCATTTATTAAGGAGTTTGTTAGTGGAAAGTGTTTTTTATTTAAAGCCCCATTATCAAATGTTGCAGTTGGGGAGGACGTCTGCCGATGACTTAAAGAAGGCTCCTTTTGGAGCCCTGACGCCCAGCTCAGGACCATGGCTCTGTGACAGTGTTATTCTAGACCTCTCTGGGCCAGGCCTGCTCACTGCGATGCTCCCTCCTTGGCTGTTCTTTGAGTGAAGGAAGACTCTCTGCATTAACTCTGTAAGAACCTGACCTCTTGGTGGGTCTTTGTGGACATTAATTGGCAGTAGTTAAGAATGGGTCATTGAAATGTACAGTAATCAAAGATAAAGAAGAAACAATTGATGAAAACTAGTTCTTTTCTTCATTAAAGGTATATAGACATTGTTATAAAAATAAGACTACTGTGCATACTGAATATTTTGTTTTCTCCTTTTTAACCATAGGCTAATTTAAATATATAGAAATTTATGCGGTAACAGATATCTAAATAACTATCAGACAAATAATATGTGCACATGTTTCAGATATTATGCTTTAAAGAAACTAAAATTTTGGACCCTTTAAGATTCTTCTTTCTTATTTCATAAAATGATAGAACTCAAGGGTTAGAAAAAAATTCAAAAAGAAATTAGAAGTAAGAAAAATATCATTGTAGAAACTGTAGCAATGCAGGAACAAATAAACAAGTTCGTCAAAGCAGATGATGAAACAGAAGGAAAATGTAATGGATCTAATCTGGTTGAAGAAGATTTTTTTAAAAATATTACAGGGAAGGTGACAGACATTTAAAATGCACATAAGAAAGATCTAACATATGAAAAATACAGGTCTCTGATGAAGAAAGCAAGTTTAGACTTTCTTGTATAGACTTTCTATACAAACAAACACGAAAACTGATTCTCCAATAAAACTGTCCCAATTTTTTAAAATGAAACTACATATTGAAATTATGTACTATAGTGTAACTGCTAGACTTTAAAGTAAGAAAAAAGATCCTTTGGACATCTAGCCAAAAAAGATCTTATGAAAGACTTGCAAGGGAGAAATCTAGACTATCATTAGACTTTCAGACAGCAACATGTTATGCAAGAAGATGGAATAAAGTGCAAAGTACATAAGATTCTTAAGAAAGTAAAGTGTAAACAGGATTTTTCTATTCAGCAAAAATGACCACAAGTATCAAGTTTTTATTAATACAAAAGAATTCAGGGAATATTCTTTCCATATACATTTCCGGGAAAATGTACTAGAGAACAAGATTCAGAAAACCAAGATAACTTGAAAAAAAACAAAACTGTCATAGGACAAGTTTCTCAACGTTAAAATATGTACTTATTTATAGCACCAAATCTAAATGAAAGTCAAATGGAGGAGAATGCAAGTTGTCAAGAGCCAGATACCCTGACAATGTAAATATAGCAGACCTAAAAAAAGAGGGGAGTGAGGAGAGAATGCTCACAGAATATGCCAGAAATTTTGACCTGTTTTCAATAATCATAGTTTGCAGTGTAGTACTGTATTGATGTGCTCAGCCTGTGGCATGAGTAACGGAGGTGGAGCAACTGAGTGCAGACACACCTCAGAAGTAGCAGGTCCAGCCCCACACGCTGCAGGGAAGCAGATATCACGAGACAGTGAGTCACAAGTGTTTTACTTCCCAACCCATGTAACAGTTACAGTTACACTATTCTGCCGTCTATTGAGTGTGTAATAGCATTATGCCTTAAAAAACCCAATGTATGTGCTTTAATTTTTTAAAAAATGTTTTATGGCTAAAAAACGCTAGCCATCACCTGACAATGCAGGGTCGCCACAAATCTTCAATTTGTAAAAAGTCCTACATCTGTGAAGATGATATAGCAGAGCACGATAGAATGATGTAAGCCTGTAATTATGGCATATCCTAGTTCTATCATCCTCTGTATCTCAATAGCCAGAATCCCCAGTGCAGAATAAAGGAGATACAAGCATGATATGGAAAAGCGTTAAGTATGACCCCTACAGTGCTGAAATGGAATTAGAAATCCTAATATGAACTGACATGCTATCATCAACATGTGTACATCTCCAAGTTCTTTTCACAGACACAGAAGAAAAACAGTGGCCAGCCCAAACACTGTGAGAATTTCTGTGCCTCAGTTACGGCCTTGAAATACAATTTCCCACCAGAGGAAGCAGAGCTTCTTGTATGAACGGCTGTTTCCAACTGTGGGGCATGAAGTACCTGTGACACGTCTGGGAGACCTTCGTGTGCAGAGCCCAAGAGCACTTTCACACCCTGTTAGCGAGAGGCTGAAAGAACTTGGCTCCGTGGCCAAAGACGGGACAATCTGAGCTTCAGTAAAGATAAAGAGGGCTCCCCTGTAGCTCAGGTGCTCGAGAAGCTGCCTGCAGTGCAGGAGACCCGGGTTTGATCCCCGGGTCAGGAAGATCCTCTGGAGGAGGGAGTGCAATCCACTCCAGTACTCTTGCCTGGGTAAGATAAGAAATATAATGAATTAAAACACATAAAATGATAACAAATGTTCCAAAATGGTGCCACAGGAAGCACCTAAATCTTTCTCCTCCAAAAGTGCAGCCACACACAGGATAATTCAGAGAAATGCAGAGGTTAGCGGGGTGACTGCTGCACATGGGTAATGAAGCAACGCCCGTAGGAGAACAGGCAGGGAACACGAGACGCGTCTTCGTCATCCCTGGCAGAGCACCACACCATCGGGAGTGGGGGGACTCCCAACTCGCAGCTTCTTTCTGAGACCGAAGGGCTTAAATGGCACAGCCAGCACCCCTGACTTCTAAGGCCCCCGCCTGGCGGACAGGTCTCCAAGGCACCTGGCTCTGTGAGCCGGCGGGGCTTGTGCTTAGAAGCCCCCACAGACTATGGCAAAGAAGCAGTTGGAAAGGGCGCCTGCAAGGCTCTGTACCTGGGCTCAGCAGAAATGCCCATCTCTCAGTTTCTCCCCAAGAAGGGTGGGACTGCACACTTCCCAGCTGCTTCCCGAGGGCCCAGCTCTCCGCCAGCCTGCGTCTCGGCGCTCACTGACATCCTCTGCTTTGACATGCCGACGGGTCTTGACACATCCTCAACTTCAGGGATCCATTAAGAACAAAGATCCTAAACCCCCAAAATGCCACCAAAAAGCTGTTTAGAACTCATAAACGAATTCAGTGAAGTTGCAGGGTACAAAAGCAATTGACAAAAACCCTTTGCATTTTGATACACTAACAATGAACAACCAGAAAGCAAAATTAAGAAGACAGTCCCACTTACAATAGTATAAATAAAATAAAGTGCCTAAGAACAAAATTAACCAAGGAGATACAAGACTTGTATACAGAAAACTACAGAACAGTGTTGAAAGAAAGGTCTAAACAGATGAAAATCTCCAACTATAAACTCACTGTGTGTGTGAAGGTCATTCAGTCATGTCTGATTCTTTGCAACTGCATGGCCTACAGAGTTCGTGGAATTCTCCAGGCCAGAATACTGGAGTGGGTAGCCTTTTCCCTCTCCAGGATCTTCCTAACCCAGGGATCGAACCCAGGTCTCCCGCATTGCAGGCGGACTCTTTACCAGCTGAGCCACAAGCAAAGCCCCGTAAACTCACTAGAGGAACTGAAAAGGTTGACTAAGTGTTAAGCTGTTACTGAAAGATTGGTCTATGAAGAGTTAACCAAAATGACCACATCATGAGAATAGGAACTACATCCATAAAAACAGGATTACTGACTCAGAGCTGGACGCAGTGGGCTCTGGCTCCGTACCTGGGGGCTTGTTGGAAATTCAGAATCCCAGGCCCCACCACACACCTACTGATCTCAGTATACACGCTGACAGATCCCCGGGTGGTTCCTCTCTACATTAACTCTTGACAGGCAATTGGTATTCTGAAAGGAGACAGACTCTGGTTTCATATTCCTGATAATGGTGAAGATCCCCGAGCCAGACAGCAATTTAGATGCTAACCAAACTGTCACCGGAAGCGGGATGGTAGGAAAGCAACCAAAGGGTAGATAAATAATGGATTCGCATAGTACAGCTAAAGTTATACGGTTGGGTCCAAAGGTCTGAGCTTGCAGAAATTCATTGAAACCATTACAGTAACCGCTTTCAAGACGGTAACTGGTCATTTTTCGCATTGGTCTTGTATTCTTTTATGATTTGAGAAGCATCAGTTGCACCCGCAAAAGGAAAGGCCTTGGTACTGCTCCTGTGTGACCTTGGATGAGCCGCTTCACCCCCCCGGCATCCTAGTCCCTCCAGCTGTAGACGAGATTTACAACTTTCATCAGTAATGGCACAGAGATCTTAATTTGGCTGGAGTTTATGCAAGTACAAGTATGATTATTATTTTAGCTGACAGATAAAAAGACTGTCACTTGTTTTTGAATGCTTTGTGAAGCAAAAAAAGACAAGGATGAAATTATGCCGATCGTCTTTTTTGTTTTGCCTGCTTATGGAGTTTGATTGAACTTGTCTGAATCCCATGATAAATATGCAACGTAACAAAGGATTAAATGAAAGACCATTTAATTACCTGAATCAGAGCTTGTAAAAATGTATATGTGTTCATGGCAGGGGGAGACGATTGGTGTAATTAGCACCCCTGAATTTAGGAAAATTGTGTCTGGCAGGAAAATGTGTACATATTTGGCAAAAATTGAGTGACAGGTCAAGAACTCTCCAAGCTAAGAAGATTTTATCAACAGATGCATTCCCCATCTGCTCACTGAATGCACAGAAATGGAAATCATGTTTTTTCTCTATCAACTGAAGTTTCAGTTACACTCAGAGTCCATGAATCATACCATACCGGTAGCTGAGATGAAGAAATGTAAAACAGGAATAACATAAGATGAAGCTATTTTCTATGTGAAATGAAAGATACTGTCAAAGACACATTCTGGGCTTCATTACTAAACTCACACTCCTTTTTTTTTTTTTTGCTCTTTCTTCAACAGTGAATTTATTTATTTATTTTTTCCATTTTCTACAATTCTTTTTTTTTTATTATTAGTTGGAGGATAATTACTTTACAACATTGCAGTGGTTTTTGTCATACATTGAAATGAATTAGCCATGGATTTACATGTATTCCCCATCCCGGTCCCCCCTCCCACCTCCCTCTCCACCCGATCCCTCTGGGTCTTTCCAGTGCACCAGGCCTGAGCACTTGTCTCATGCACCCAACCTGGGCTGGTGATCTTAAACTCACACTCCTATTTGCAAAAGGCACAATTCAAAGAGACACTATAAAAGCAAATCTGTGCTTATACCCAAACTCCTATAGTCTCCGTGTAAAAGCTGGCCATTCAGGTGTTATTGGACCATAGGACACCAAGAGCACAGATGGATTATTTAAGCCATGTTTCATAACACAATGTTTTCAAAATCTGCCATTTTGGCTTCGGTGAGATGAGATCATATGTGACATTCTTACCTGCTAGAGTTATAGTGACACCTCTGTGTCTTGCAGTGCTATTTAGAGGAAACTGGAGAAAGTTATTTAAGTTCAAGCGAAAATAACAAACTCATAGTAAGAAACTAACCATGCAGTCTATCATTTATTAAATTACTCATGTATCAACAAAGATTTGCACTGTGTCGGCCAAACAGTTCACTTGGGTTTTTCCATATACGGTAACAGGAAAAGCCAAACAAGCTTTTTGAGCAACTCAGTCAGTGGCAGGGCTTGTGCAAGGCCTTGGGCTACTGTGAAAAGATAAAGACCATTGTACCTTCCCCCACCCCTGTCCCACACTGGTCCTTACTCAATTCTTTTCAACACCAAGCTGCATATCCTTGTATTTTAGCTCACACATCATTTTTAGAGAATTCTTAATCCATCTGGCTGCAGTTACTCAAGACTCAGACTTAAGGATCCGTGTGTGCCAAGCCGCTTCAGTCGTGTCCAACTTTTTGTGACCCTATGGACTGTAGCCCGCCAGGCTCTTCTGTCCATGGAATTCTCCAGACAAGAGTACTCGACTGGGTTGCCATGCCCTCCTCCAGGGGATTTTCTCAACCCAGGGATCGAACCCCTGTCTCCTGCGGCTCCTGCATGGCAGGTAGTTTCTTTTCCACTAAGCCACCGGAGAAGCCCCAGACTTAAAGGCACAGGACCTTAATTAAAATTTTTAAAAGCTCTGATTACTGCTATTGCCATTTGCTCCTGGAAAGATACACACAAGGCAAGGCTAAAACATGGAGACTCTGTTTCTTCCAATATTAATTATGTCAAAGTGTTAACAGGGGTGGTTTACTTCTCCATGATAAGGCTGAAGAGGCGTTACGGAGATAGCTGACTTTTATTTCCTTTGGGCTTGGTGTTTCCTGGGTTAGTATTCCCCACCATAGAGTTTCAACTAAGTTTAGTGACTGTGTTGCATTATTAAATTCAAACACCTGAAATGCTGGCATACCACCAGTCCCCTGGGGGGTAAACTTTAACATCCATCATACGATTTAATTGTCACAACAAAGCCCTTGTTGAGATATGACTCAGGAGGATGAGACGTACTATCACATCAATGAAGCAAATTAAACATGAAAGGGGAAACCCAGGCACTCTGGAAATGTAAGTGATGATAATTTCTTGGCCAACAGAAGCTTGGAGGAAACATGGATATGGCAGAAATAGAACAATTGTGGTACTTCCTGATTCCCTTCTTAGCAGTAGGGCAAGATCAGTGTGTGGATTATCATGGACAATTGAAGGGTCTGTTGGCACACAGGCGTTTCTACTCATGATGGAGATGCTGCTCAAAAGAGGGAACACACTGCCAGGAAACCTTCCAAACCTCTTGATTTGTCGGTTAACTGCGTGGTGTTGGGAGAAGAGAGAAGGGAAGAATCTTTAGATACTCCAAAGTTTTGGCTAGAAGACTGAACGACTTGGAAGCACATATGGTGTTTCCATCAATTCTTCTCCCTAACAGTTGGGGTTTTAGAGGCTAGAGAAATCTTGGATCTGGACAATGGCCTACACAGATGGTAATGGTGAACGGGTTTGGCCAACAGTTTTAAAGACTGGTGGATTCTTATCCACTGACACATGAGAAGGCGGAGGAGAAAGAAGAGGGGAAAGTGAGTTAAGGAAGTCTAACTTAATACACGAGTAAAAGAATAATGTGTATTATTAATAAGCTATGGTTTCCTTACTATATTCGGAAGTATCAATGATCAGAAAGCCACATCTAAAATAGCCATGAAGAATGGCAACCAGGGATGCGAAAAGCTTTGCCAAATTTCAGCTGATAAAACAACTCTGAATAACTTAATTGAATTTGTCACTTGGCACTCTGCATGTAATCATGAGATACAGGAGTCAGTAAACAGAGAAAATTTCCCCAGGGAATCAAAACTACCCATGGAAAACAAGCTTATACTGGGATAAGTGACAAAGCAGTAGGATAAATGAAGTCTAGTAGAAGTCTTGGCCAAAAGAGACCTATTTCTATAATTATGAAGGAAACACAATAAAATCAAAAGGATTCTTAGTGGTGGGAATGCCACCTGCTCATAAAAACTGGGAAATATCCAAGGATTTGATTCAGGAAATTTATATACAAAAATTTTAACAAAAAAAAAATTTTTAACAGTCATAATACTTACTTTTAGCATATTAACGTGAGGTAAAGGGCACCGGTTACAGATTTTCCAACATAATTTTTTAATAGGAATATTTCCCACATGTTATTTACGGCAAAATCATGAGATAACATAAAATAAATATTGAAGGTGATGGGAGAACCAAAGTCCTTCGAAATGGCAAGAACTAAATTCCTTTGTACATTCAATTTATTATTATTATTTTTATTTTTTTTTATTTTTTCCCAATTATTTTTATTAGTTGGAGGCTACTTTACAATATTGTAGTGGTTTTTGCCATACATTGAGCCCATTATACAGAGTGAAGTAAGTCAGAAAGAAAAACACCAATACAGTATACTAACACATATATATGGAATTTAGAAAGATGGTAACGATGACCCTATATGCAAGACAGAAAAAGAGACACAGATGTATAGAAGAGACTTTTGGACTCTATGGGAGAAGCCGAGGGTGGGATGACCTGAGAGAACAGCATCGAAACATGTATATTATCAAGTGTGAAACAGATCGCCAGTCCAGGTTGGATGCATGAGACAAGTGCTCGGGGCTGGTGCACTGGGATGACCCAGAGGGATGGGATAGGGAGGGAGGTGGGAGAGGGGTTCAGGATGGGGAACACACACAAATCCATGGGAGATTCTTTTCCTATATAGCTTATCACAAACGGTGATACCATCAGTTATCTGGCGGTTATCTGACGGTCAGTTATAACTGACTGTTATACCGTCAGTCATCCTCACTGATTATCTGTTTAATAGTGTGTGTACATTAGTCCCCAAATCCTAATTCATCCCCTCTGCTCCCCCTTTTGTTCGTTTCCTACATCAGTGTTTCTGTATCTCTTTTGTATATACGTTGGACCTAGAGATTATCATACTGAGTGAAGTAAGCCAAGGAAAAACATATGATACTGTTTATATGTGGAATCTGAAAACAGCGAACTAATTTCAGACAACTTTTAAACATGAGTCTCCTGTTTGTATCATCCAGGCTCTTCACAAATTCTGACTACGTTAGCAAAAATCTCTCAACTCAACCAGTATTTTCTCTTCTGTGAATTAAGATACTGTAATAGAAAAGGCACCAAACCTAGAAAGCTAGAACTCCCTACCAAAAACCGTCAGTCATGAAATAAGAGAACTTAAAATGTCATTTAGGGACTTCCTTGGGGGTCCAGTGGCTAAGTCTGCCTTGCAATGCAGGAGATGTATGTTCCATCCCAGGTCAGGGGACTAAGATCCCGCATGTCACAGAGCAGGTAAGCCCTTGCACTCGGAGCCAACCAAGACCCCGTGCAGCCGAATTTTTTTTAAATGTCAATTAATCTCTGAGCTTTAGTGTCCCCACTTCACAGATGGGAAAATAGTAGTGTGTTTCTGATGCTCTTAGGATTGTTTGTCAGTCCAATAAGGAAAGTGTACCTAAAAGCATGTTGTATTATTTACTTATTTGTTGAGTATAACTGTTGATGTGTCTAAAATGCAAAGCCATGCTTCAAATATTATGTCTTTATTCAATGCTAAGGCCACCTGGAAACATTTTTACTGGGAGCTAAGCCCCGGTGAATTTGATACAGGCATTAACTTAGACAACCTACAAGAATGAATGGTTATCATATCCTTCAACTATCTCATTTAGTATCAACTTTCTCTTCTGAAATTTTGATAGACGAGCTAATCAACTGAAGATAGAGGCCTGGGTGAATGCCTGCTGTGCTGAGATGCGGAGATGACTCCTGTCGGCCTGGGTACTTTAGAATTGAGGACTGGCAGGGTATGAAATTGACAACCTGCAGTGAAAATTTTAAAACACATAGACTCTTTCTCAGATTCACTGTTTCTCTTATTAAATGTGAGTCTCAGAGGTATCTTTTTTGTCGCCAATAGTTTTGGATCTGTTGAAAAGCCTGGGCAGGTATTAGATTGAGTCCCTTGAGTTCCACACTAACTGCAAGGCAGAAATATTTTTGGTCTGGCAATTTCAAGGCAGGTTTTACCAGTTGGTTGTCTGAAACATGGAAAAACCTCCTTCTGGCCTTTTAAAAATGCCTGATTTGACTGGTACTACCTCCTAATGCGCCCGCCAGGGAGAATTAGTTTCAGACTGCAGTTACAGTAAGTGGGCTGAATGAAGTTCCTGGGTGAAATTAGGAATGTATACTTATATATTGAAAAAGAAAATGTCTACCCAAAACCTAACCGAAACAGCAATATTGGTTCTGGCTTCATTAAAACTGAACTGCCCTTTGGTCTTCTTTTGTTTTCTTATGGTATTTGGCCAATGGGTTCAGCTGCTTGTGTTGGAATTTGTGGTTCACAACAGTTAAGATCAAGGCATAGGAAGTCCTTTATAAAATAGTCTTATAGCAATGAAGCCAAGATGTTATCATGTGCAGGAGTGGTATGAATGTAACCAAAGACTAGAAAATAGGTGTGTGTCCTGCTTTCTGAAATATAGGTTTTCCTCACTTTGAAAAATCCAGAAAAGCTGGATTTAAGTCAAATTGAATTTTCTGGTGGTCTTCCATGATTAAAAAAGCAGTGTGGTTATTAGGAAAATAAACCCTCCAGTGAATTACAGTATTAGTTCAAGTGTAAAACAGATAATGCGGATTCTTCAGTGTTCCTGAGAACTTGAGGGTCACGTCTCCTTTGAAAATCTTACACAGACTGTGTCTCACCTAGAAAAGTGAATAAAGTTCATAGTGCACAACTGGGGTTGTATCAGTAATTCTGCAGGTGTCTGATACAGTGATTCTGGGACCACTGATGGATCCCAGCCCTCCTGGGTCCTCATGATGTTTATCTTTAGAGTCACCTGGAAGATCTTTTCATTTCTCTCTATCACTTTGCAACTTTCCCTTTTCCTATAGACAAATCCTAGCAAATCTGGTGTGAGTTCTTGCTGACCATCCTCCCTACCCTTGGCCAATGTGTCTCTGAATAAAGTGCAGAAAAGTGCAGATGGTGACCAGAAATGGCAGGAGGGGGGGCCATCATTCACTGGGTGCCTGCCCTGGGCAGGAAGCGTGCTGAGCGCTTTACACACAACACTCACTTCCGCACATCGCTTTGAGACGTCTGGGGTGGGTGCTGAGCACCCTGGAGCAGCCCACTAGCTCAGAGGAAGCAAAGGATGCTGCATTTAAGAGGTACCAGAGTTGATGGACCTACATGTCTAATTTTGTCCAAGAACTCTCAAATCACTGGTTAAGAACGTCAAAGATAAATATCATATGATATCATTTATGTGGTAATCTTTTAAAAAATGATACAAATGAACTTATTTACAAAACAGAAAGAGATTCACAGACATAGAAAACAAGTTTATGGTTACCAAGACAGAAAGGGGCGGACAGGGCTAAATTAGGAGTTTACTAATTTACACTACTATATATAAACTAGAAAAACAACAAGGACCTGCTGGATAGCACAGGGTGGTCTGCTTAATGGGTTGTGATAATCTTTAAGGGAAAATAACCTAAAAAGAAATATATGCGTATGTATGGGTGTGTGCCTGCTCAGACGCTTCAGTCTTGTCCAACTCTTTGCGACCCCGTGGACTGTAGCCCACTAGGCTCCTCTGTCCATGGGGATTCTCCAGGCAAGAATACTGGAGGGTTGCCATGCCCTCCTCCAGGGGATCTTCTCCACCCAGGGATCAAACCCACGTCTCCTGTGGCTTTTGCATTGCAGGCAGATTCTTTACCATGAGCCACTGGAGAAGCCCCAAGTGTGTGTGTGTGTGTGTGTGTGTGTGTGTGTGTGTGTTGCGTTTGCCTAAAAGTTCCAGGATGAACTTTCAGGCCAATCCTAACGTGTAGAGCTCAATCACTTTGTTATCCACCTGAAACATTATACATCAACAATATTTCAATAAAAAAAAAAATAAAGGTATACAATTAAAAACAACAACAACAGACTGTGTCTCTCCAGGTCTCCTCAGAATGAGGATGGCTTTAGATCAGGTGCTCCGTTCCTCGGTCACCCTTCGGGCTTGGCTGGAATTGGAGGCCAAGCCGTCTTCCGGACCTTCTGACTGAGAAACGTCCCTTCCCTTCCGCGCTCTGAGATCGCGGCCCTGCTGGTCTGACCGCTGTGCTTTGTCCCCGCAGGTAACCACGCTGACTCAGGAGGTCTCCCAGCTCGGCAGGGACATGAAGACGGTGATGCAGCTTCTCGAGCACGTCCTGTCGCCGCAGCAGCAGTCCCGGCTTTGCTCTCTGCACACCGCCTCTCTGTGTCCCTCCGGTTTCCACGGCAGGACGGCCTGGAGCACGCACCAGCCCTGTCTGCACTCGCAAGCCGCCGGCGACGCGTACAGCCCAGCCCCGCTGTGCCAGGGGAGCGTCACCCCCGACAGATGGAGCGCGGGGCCCTCCTCGGCGGGCGGCAGCCCCCAGCAGACGGGCGCCCAGGAGCAGAGTCCGGCGGGCGGGGAGCTCCGCGCCTCCCCGAGCCTGGACCACGCGCCTGCCCACTGCCCGGTGGTCCAGGAAGGTCGCCTGCAGTTCCTCAGGTGCGTGTCCCCGCAGTCGGACACGACGCTGACGCCGCTGCAGTCCATCTCGGCCACCCTCTCCTCCTCCGTCTGCTCCTCCTCAGAGACGTCTTTGCACCTGGTTCTCCCCAGCAGATCGGAGGAGGGCAGCTTGGGCCAGGGCGCTGTGAGCTCCTTCAGTCTGGAAAACCTGCCGGGATCTTGGGAGCGGGAGGGACGGGCATCCGTCTCCACCGAAGCCCTGGAGAACTTTCCCCTGGAAATGGTCGCAAGCACAGCAGAAGTGAAAGATGACGGAGCCGTGCGCGTATGATGGCAGTGCACCTGGGCGGTGCCCGCCTCCGCCCGTCGCCGCGGGATGCCAGCCCGGGGTGGCTTCGCTTGCCCCTGGCAGCGTGAAGACGGGGCCGAGCCCTGGAAAACGGGCCCCAGGGCAGGAGAACCACCTCCATCCCGCAGCAGACCCTTCCTACATCCTAGCGACAAAAGTAGGGCCCATTACCTGCGCAGGTATTAACTTACTGGTCTGTTCGACAGACTTTGGTGAAAGTCCAAAGACCCTGCGGGTCTGAGCAGCTACAAGTCCCAGACGAAGAGAGTGTGGACTCGAGTCCTAGGTGGCTTTTCAGAGGAGCAGCCAAGGTTTTTCCTGAGTGCCTGCGTGGCCCTCCTGAACAATATCCACATTGTGGGCTCTGGGAGTACACAGCTCCTGCTGATCTGTTTTTCAAAAATAGAAGGCGAGTGAACAATTATCACTGCATGTCATCTCCTAGACAATCAGCCACACAGAGCCGGTGGCCAGCGGTCAGCTATTGCACGTTGTTTGCCATGTAAATGAATGTCTTTATTTATCAAAAAAAAAAAAGAGAGAGAGGCTATTTTTATATCCTTGGTATGAAATATGTATTTAAACTATTTAAACTATTTATAAAGAAATGAATGTTTTCTTTTCATTTTGGTAAAAAAAAAAAAAAAAGCTTGCTGTTTTAACAAGAAATGCACTACTGTTATGTCTAGTAGATCAAAAATTATTATTAAGAGGATGTAGTTTTGAAAGGAAGCCCCCCCCCCCCTTTATCTGCATGCAGTTTGCAACAAATGTATCCTCATGCTTCTGGATTACAAAAGAAAAGTGAGGTCATATTTTATTAATGAAATAAAAACCCGGCCAGAGTGTCTGGCATGGTGGGGGGTGGGGGTGGAATCCACTCGAGCTCTGGGGACTCCTATAGAATCCGGACTTGAGGCTACCCCCACCATGCCCACATAAAGGTTTCTCCTCCAGCCATCGTAAGTGTGGTTCTGAAACCCAAAATTGGTCTGGGGAATATGAAACCGCAACTACATTGAACTATTTTGGCCTCAAAATGAGGAAGAAAACCTTGAGTGTGTTCTTCCTCTGTGCTTATCTTTCAGGGGAGCTTGTGTAGACCAGTGAACATTCCAAAATGAAGCCAGAACTTCTGAGCTCTAACTTGTAAACAGGCTGCCAGCTTGCTTTGGATCAGCACTTTCATTTTTTTTCTTGAAAGCTCTCAACAGTGCTGTAAGTTATGAAGAGCAGGTGTTTTCATTCTCCTTTTGCAGAGAGAAAAAAAAAAATAAAGCCCCAGCAATTATACAGCTAGGATGCTGGAGACAGTCTAGAACCCATAATGCTTTCTACACCTCAACCAATATCCAAATTCAGATGCTGGCATGGTAATAATTTAAATGCCTTCACTTCAGGTTTATTATGGTTAAGAATGTGTAGGGCCTCATCATTTAAGATGTTCTTAGAGAATATACTGAATTCACTTTCTGGAGTCCCCTGTTCCCATTTCCCACTGCAAAGAATAACTAATTTGAAAATTGTGTTATTAAAGACATCTACACAAAGCAAGACTTCTGGTGTGTGACTCTTATGCCCTAAAACTGGATAGAGCAGCAGAAAGAAAGCTTTTCTGAGAAAAGTGAAAGCCATACATGTGTCTGAGGCAGGTCATTTAAGAGTCTATCTTCTATTCCCCCAGTTCCCAAGTTCAATCTCTCCTTACCCAAGTGAATGGGGAAACTGAGGCAGAGGCAACATGCAGGACTTAACACATGTATTTGTAGCCACACTTTTTGCTCATCCTGACCTACATCATCATTTTAAGTACCATTCCAATAGAACTAACTGGTATTGGTTCTGCTGTCTTTCTGGAAAACTATCACGGCTATCACAGGCTAATAATAAAGTCCGACATTCTGATCTGTGAGTACTGACTATATATCAACACATTTAAGGAGTAACACCTTATGTTTCCTTACACAACAGTCAACAATGCTAAAGTTATTATTTTATTCCCATTTTGTAAATGAATAATTGGGACACAGATTTTTTTAAACTGCCCAGTCACACTGTTTTAAATAACAGCCCCAGTACTCCCGTGGACACCCTGGGTACCCCTCCTTTCATGTCCAAATCTATTCCTGCTGCCTTTTGAAGTTGCACTCGTCATTAATTTCCCTTGAAATCCATGAATAAAATAAAATATTTGGTTTGGGTGGTTTTTTTTAAGCACACCTATGGGATAAATTGGGCTTCCCAGGTGGCACTAGTGGTAAAGAACCTGCCTGCCAATGCAGGAGACGTGAGATGCAGGTTGGATCCCTGGGTTGGGAAGATCCCCTGGAGGAGGGCATGGCAACCCACTCCAGTACTCTTGTCTGGAGAATCCCATGGACAGAGGAGTCTGGCGGGCTACAGTCCATGGGGTCACAGAGAGTCAGGCTGAAGGGACTGAGCATGCATTCATAGGATAAGTCAGTCAAGCTCTGGGGATTTGGGAAAGTCCTAGTGACATGCCTAGAAATATGCCCATGATTTTCCATCCAGTCACCTTCTGTGTGCCTACTCCTGACAGCTGACTTAGTGGGTGTCAGACCCAGCCGCCCACGGTGGGCAGGTCTGCAGCTGGACGGGAATGAGCAAGCACCTGAAAAAGGGTGAAAGCTGAAAAAGGGGCCCTGCCTCCTGGGAATCAGCCCCACTCTATCCCTTATTAACCTTTCCCCTCATCACCATCAGGCTTCCATCGTAGCTCAGTTGGTAAAGAATCTGCTGGCAACGCAGGAGACCTGGGTTTGATCCCTGGGTCGGGAAGACCCCCTGGAGAAGGAAATGGCAACCCACTCCAGTGTTCGTGCCTGGAAAATCCCATGGACAGAGGATCCTGGCAGGCTACAGTCCATGGGGTCACAGAGTCGGACACGACTTCGTGACTAAACCACCAACGTCACCATTATGCTGACAAACAGGACTCTCCCACATCCAGAGCAGCTCAGAATGACACAGTTTGGGTTTCCTCTGTATGGTTGTGCGTGTGGTGATATTCTAGGAGCTGAGACTTCCGAGTTCCTCTAGATGTTTGGTTCTCTGAACACCAGGACTGTGCAAGCGACAGAGGCCCGCAGGGCCCCACGAGACATGTGTTTGTATCCCCACCTTTTCCTCTCCTCCCCACTCTGCCCAAGAAGCAACACTGGGACCTAGAAAGAAGAGAAGCACAGATGTTCTCGGTCAAGTGTATTTTCTTTAAAATAGTACTGGGGACTAAAGTCTTCTTGTAGTTCTATTTAAGAGAACCAGGCAGATTATATTAGACTTTATTTTGATACAATGTAAGAAGACATTTCTGGCAATTTAAGTTACTTACAAATGGAGTTTATTGTGGAAGAGGCAATAAAAATCGGAAATAAATTGTCCTTTCAGAGGTTGCATAACTATCTAACAGGAATATTGTTTTCCAGAGGGTTCTGTATGAGGTGGGAATCTAGCAGAATACCTACATCAGGATCACATGAGGTAGTTGTTTGAAATGCCAGAAGAATCTGGCTTCAACCCAGTCCCTCTGAATGGGGTCTGGGAATCAGCCATTTAGTAAACATGCATTAAAGACTGGAAATTATTTGTCTAGAGTCCATTATAGTACAAGATTGCGTCCTAGCTAATTTATAAACAAGTGGGCCAGCATCTAGATTTCATTAACGACAGCCTCGGGTCTATAATTGTGTAATAGAGAGGCTTGGTTAACACCTGTATCAGGAGTTCTCAGATTTCAGTTTGAATAATGTATTTCTGGGTGTTGCACAGTGAGGCCAAACAATACTGAAACACTGGCGTCTGGAAACCAGGAAAGTTTATTACAAGGTCATGCTCACGGCTAAAGAACCCCAAAGTTACTGAAAGCTTTCAGCAAAGCCCGTTTAAAGCAAAAGTGAGGCGGGGGGGCACGGATAGTTGTTGCAAACGTCTTGGCGTCAGAGCCTTTCTTCTTGAAGTCAGGTCGTGGTCCGGTAAGGACGTCCCTGTAAGTCTCTACCAAATGAACGTGCCGCTCTGCCCTGACAAGGAAGGGCTAGGACCCGGTCCTGGCTGAGAGGAGGCAGATCTCAGACGCCAGCTCCGCCGGGGCCGGGTTCCCGCAGGCTGCCCGTACGGGGGGAGGACCAGGTCCCACAGACTGTCACCCAGGAAGACGGCCACCGCTATTAGGTTGCAGAAACAGGGGTGGGGAAGAGGTTCGTCGCTGCCTCAAGGCCTGCCCGCTGGGGGTCCTTGGTGAGGCTCTGGAGCCCCGCAGAGCACTGCCCCAGGCTGTCATCTGGGCCCCCAGCGCCGCTGGCCCAAGTTGAGGTGAGCTGGAGCGCCTCCGGGAGGAAGCCTGAAGCTGCCTCTAAGTCTCCACCTGATGACCAGCTGTGTGAGGCATCCCCTCACTCACAGCCCTCCTTGTTACCTGGAGGCAGGCCCGCTGCGGCCCCACCCACAGCTGAGAAGGATGGAACCCGCTGCTGGACCTCTGCTTGCTTGTGGGTGGGGCCCGGTGAAGCGCTGGCCAATGGCTGCGCAGGGCGTGTTGCCTGGCAACAGTGGGGCGTGATGCGGCCCCAAGACTGAGTGCAGAAGGCTGTGCTCACCACAGTCTGCTACGTGGGGGCCTCTCATCAAAACAGAGATTTCAGTCCTGACGTCTCAGATGAGCGCTGGGTTCCGAGTGTTTCCGATATAGATGGTCCAGGGAGCACATCCTAGAAACACGGCACCGGCAGTGTCAACATCTTGATAGTGAGGAGTTAGACCAATTAGAATCAAACCGGTTACAGCTGACAGCTGCATGTAATACTGTTTCCATTTGTTCTGCCACATCCATGATTTTTTTCATGAGCGTGATGGATCATCTGCTCCGAGAGACCTTCGAAGTTTCACTCGCTACTTAAATCCTAGTGTTTGCCTGCCTGCTGTGCGTTGTGCACCAGCACCACATTTGTTGTACATCCTTTTGTTTTGAAACGAAGAGCTGTTTTATTTAACGGAGATGTAATTTACATATAACATTCAGTTCAGTTCAGTTCAGTCACTCAGTCGTGTCTGACTCTTTGTGACCCCATGAACCACAGCACGCCAGGCCTCCCTGTCCATCACCAATTCCCACCAACTCCCAAACCCATGTCCATCGAGTTGGTGATGTCATCCAGCCATCTCATCCTCTGTCGTCCTCTTCTCCTCCTGCCCTCAATCTTTCCCAGCATCAGGGTCTTTTCCAATGAGTCCGTTCTTCGCATCAGGTGGCCAAAGGATTGGAGTTTCAGCTTCAACATCAGTCCTTCCAATGAACACCCAGGACTGATCTCCTTTAGGATGAACTGACTGGATCTCCTTGCAGTCCAAGGGACTCTCAAGAGTCTTCTCCAACACCACAGTTCAAAAGCATCAATTCTTCGGCGCTCAGCTTTCTTTATAGTCCAACTCTCACATGCATACATGACCACTGGAAAAACCATAGCCTTGACTAGATGGACCTTTGGTGGCAAAGTAATGTCTCTGCTTTTCAATATGGTGCCTAGGTTGGTCATAAGTTTCTTTCCAAGGAGTAAGTATCTTTTAATTTCATGGCTGCAGTCACCATCTGCAGTGATTTTGAAGCCCAGAAAAATAAAGTCAGCCACCATTTCCACTGTTTCCCCATCTGTTTGCCATGAAGTGATGGGACCAGATGCCATGATCTTCATTTTCTGAATGTTGAGCTTTAAGCCAACTTTTTCACTCTCCTCTTTCACTTTCATCATGAGGCTCTTTAGTTCTTCTTCACTTTCTGCCATAAGGGTGGGGTCATCTGCATAACTGAGGTTATTGATATTTCTCCCAGCAATCTTGATTCTAGCTTATGCTTCCTCCAGCCCAGTGTTTCTCATGATGTACTCTGCATATAAGTTAAATAAGTAAGGTGACAATATACAGCCTTGATGTACTCCTTTTCCTACTTGGAACCAGTCTGTTGTTCCATATCCAGTTCTAACTGTTGCTTCCTGACCTGCATACAGGTTTCTCAAGTGGCAGGTCAGGTGGTCTGGTATTCCCATCTCTTTCAAAATTTTCCACAGTTTATTGTGATCCACACAGTCAAAGGCTTTGGCATAGTCAATAAAGCAGAAATAGATGTTTTTTTTTGGAACTCTCTTGCTTTTTTGATATCCATCGGATGTTGGCAATTTGATCTCTGATTCCTCTGCCTTTTCTAAAACCAGCTTGAACATCTGGAAGTTCATGGTTCATGTATTGCTGAAGCCTGGCTTGGAGAATTTTAAGCATTACTTTACTAGCGTGTGAGATGTGTGCAATTGTGCGGTACTTTGAGCATTCTTTGGCATTGCCTTTCTTTGGGATTGGAATGAAAATTGATGTTTTCCAGTCTTATAGCCACTGCTGAGTTTTCCAAATTTGCTGGCACATTGAGTGCAGCACTTTCACAGCGTCATCTTTGCATGAGTTTCAAGATAATGATTTGTAATTTGGATACACTGCAAAATAACCACAATAATATCCAACACACAGTTTCAATTTTTTCTTATGGTAAGAAGTTTTATCAGCTACTCTCTTAGTAAAGTTGCTCAGTCATGTCCGACTCTTTGCGACCCCATGGACTGTAGCCTACCAGGCTCCTCTGTCCATGGGATTTTCCAGACAAGAATACTGGAGTGGGTTGCCATTTCCTTCTCCAGGGGATCTTCCCGACCCAGGGATCCAACCTGGGTCTCCAGCATTGCAGACAGACGCTTTACCGTCTCAGCCACCAGGGAAGAGTGGCTATTCTTAGCAACTCCCAAGTGTACAATTCAGCATGATTAAATATAGTCACCCTGTTGTACTTACATGCCCTGACTTAACGATTTTTGTAACTAGAAGTTTGTACCTTTTGACCATCATCACATATTTTACCCATCCCCGCCCCCTTCTCTGTTTCAAGTTTCATTTGGATTTTCTAGCAAGGAAAAAGAAAAAAGTGAAGATGCCCTTTGAACTCTCACAGATGGGTCAGTTCCACTGGATAGGGAGAAGCATGCTTGTCTGGTTGGAGAAGGACAGCTGCTACGGGTGTCCCTGGGTGGACCGTAACTGCTCCCGTCAGGGTTATGATTTTACCCAGAACAATAAAGGAGCTTGTCCCTAGTGGAGCTTGGAAGGTTGCTGCTTCCCGTGAGGGTGTGGCTCCTTCCCCAAGGTCGTCCTCACCAGACACTGGCTTTGCTCTAGCATGTTTAACTCTCCCCGCGTCATCTTCCACAATCACCGCCACAGTGGAGCCTCCGCACAGGCAGAGACTCAATTAAAGGCTGTTCCAAAGGCTGCCTTTGCCCACTTCTTTCATCTCATCCTGTGATAAATGCTCCAAATAAACAAGATGCTGAGAAAGGAGTAGGATCTTTGGCTGAACACAAGCGAGTGTTTGAGTCCAACCAGTTTCCCCTTGATCTGGGACCGCAGACGAGTTATTTAACACGACTGACTCCTCATTTCTCCATTTGAAAATTGAGGATTAGACTACGTCTAGCTCGCAGTCTTTGTGAGGGTTTAATGAAGTGATTTGTGTGAACGCACACTGCCTGACCTCGGTGACTGCTGCGCAAATGTCAGCTCTCCCCGTGGGTCCCTCCCACCCGCCTCCTGGCGCCTCTGTCTGCCTCTCCTTCCCCTGATTCCTCCAGCCTTCCCCCTAGAACTTGCCCCCCGCCTCCTCCCCGGGGCTCCTGTCTTTCCACCTTCCCCTCCGTCTCTCCCTCACCCTCCCCTCGCATCCCAGGCTCACTCCTGGAACCTGAGCCCCTTTTGACAATTCTCTCCACAAAGGTCACGATGCGGCTTTTACACTGCGTCTCCCGACAGTCCACTTCTCACGGTATTCACCATCGTGTCAACATCTACCTCCATAAAAAACCATCACTGAGGAGACGCCAGGGGCAAAACATGCTCTCTGCTCCTGCTGTCTTAGCCCCAGCCCGTGTGGCTTCTGATTTACCTACATTTTAGCAAGTAAAGCCTTAAAAAAAAAAAAAAAAAACCCTTAATACAATTACAGGAAGATGCAAGACTTGTATTCACTGATGTGAGCATGCTACATAAGCATATACTTTTCTTGCCCTCGAGTTTCTCGCGGAAGTTTGTGGTTGCTTCAGAAGCCGCGCGCGCGAGTCGCGCCCACCACCCTGGGTCACAGAAGCCCCGGGCTGTGTCAGCCACCAGCCGGAGAGCTTGCTGGCAAGCGGCCGTGTCCAGGGCCCCTTGGCTGGCGCAGAGAGGCCGAGGCGTCGGCCACTAGACGCGGATGCCTCCAGAGCCCCTCCTGGGCTCCCTGGGAGAGCGTGGCTCCGGCCGGGGAGCCGCCGACCCTCAGGCCGGCAGAGACCCGAGAGGAGCCGCCCGCGGGCGGCCTCGCGCCGCAGAGCCGCGAGCAGAGAGCTCCCGGGAGGCCCGCGCACGGCTGAGCGGGGCCGAGGCCGCACCTCCGCGCCTGGGTTTCGGGGATCAAAGAGCCGAACCGCCTAGAAAAAGCGGCGAGGCCAGCAGGACGGGGCCTGCTGCCTCCGGCTTCTCTCCCTTCCGTGCAGAGTCTGTGTCGGAGGTGAAGTCGGTGCTGACTCTGGGGCTCGGACTTTTAGGGGCTTCCCCCTTTTTTCTTTACAGTTGATAAAAATTGTACATCCATATGTGATACATTTGAGCATGACAGAAAGTAAAATGGAAGGAAATAAAGACTTGGAAGTGTGTCTGTCCACGTTTTTCATTTTTGTGAGAAGCCAGCATCCTACCTTGATCCAGTCGCTAGGTTGTATCCGACTCTCGCGACCCCATGGACTGCGGCCCACGGGCTCCTCTGTCTGCGGATTCTCCAGGCAGGAATCCTGGAGCGGGGTGCCACGCCTCCCCCAGAGTACTCCCGTGGGGGCCCTTTTCGGGTAAGAGCTCCCTCCGGGCTGGAGAGCGCCCTGCGCCTTTGCTCGCAGTGGTGAACTTTCCACCGGCCGAGGCCCCTGCGCTCAGCGGCGTCTCTTCTCCAGGAGGGTTCACTTGTCCTGAGGAGGAATCACTCCTGAACTGGGCGTGGGGGTCCCGTTGAAGAAGAGCCTCCGCTCTCTGCTGAGGCCTTCGGGGGGCTGCAGCCGCGTGGCCACCCCGGGTCTTGGGGGTCCCTTGGTGTGGCCGGCGAGACGTCCAGGAGCCCTCAGTGGAGATGCGGATTTCTGAAAGTCGCCATTGCCCACAGTGTGTCCTGACTGTGCCTCCTGCTCGAATCAGGCAGAAAAAAATCAGACTGTCATCTCTGGTCTCTCACTGAAAAGACATTTGAGTCCTGCACCAGGGCCACTTAGTATATCTCTTGTTAGCTTGTTCAGAACCTGCATCCACAGAGCAAGGATAAAAGACATTTCTGACTCTCGGTTCTCAAAGTGTGGTCAACTTCATCTGGAAGCTGGCTAAAAATGCAGATTTTGGACTCCAGCCCAGAGCTATTGAATCAGTGTCTGCATTTTAACAATATCCTCAGGTGTACAAGCTACACTGATTTTTTAGAAACACTGGATACACATTGGTTCTTGACTCTGACTACCCGGAAGAATTACCCATACAGCTTTTAAAAGCCAGATTCCTGGCCCTAACCTCAAAGACTTTGATTTAGTTTGCCTGAGAGGAGCCCAAGCATCGGTAATATTTAACACTTCTCAGGCGACTGCAGTAAACAGTATGGAAACACACTGCTCTGGAACAGAGGTTCTTAACGTGTGGTCCCGGGTCAGCAGCATCAGCGTCACCGAGAACTAGTGAGGAGTGCAAATTCTCCGGCCCCAGCCAGAAGCTAGAGTCAGAAACCTGGGGGTGGGGGTGGGGTGGACCCCAGGGATTCAAGATGATTCTGTTGTCGGTAAAATCTGAGACTACTGCGCTAGTCTGGGCCACAAAGGAACCAGCCCAGGCTAAAGGAGGTCTCGAGCAGGTGAAACTTGGACCGCAGTAATGCAGTATTATATGTCACATGCTTAATGACATAACACAATGTCAACCTTCTTCTAGGAGACTCATCATTTTCTATTTCAAATGTTCCTCTGTGTTTTAAAATCATACTGATAGACACAGAGAACAAACTTACGCTTACCAAAAGGGACAGGGTGGGTAGGGGAACATTAGGAGTTTGAGATTAAAATATACATACTATTAATACTAAGTATAAAGTAAATAACCAACAGGGACCTACTATACAGTAAAGGGAACTGTATTTAGCATCTTATAATAACCTATAATGGAAAAGAATGTAAAAATAATATATATGTGTATGAATCACTTTGCTGTACATCTGAAACTAACCCAGCATTGTAAGTCAACTAATTTCAATAAAAAAAATTTAAAGATAGAGAATTGAAAAGAAAAATAAGTAAAACCAAACTGATAGATGAACATATCACTTTCTGATTAGAATAGGCTCTCTTCATTCCCATATTTCCCATTTCTACCATTTAGCCTAATGATATCCTTGTGAAAATTGTATTCCTAGGAGAGCATCAGTGCATCTGTTTTATAAGGTCTGCTTTGGGAAAAGATGCTGGTTCACTACAAGCATGGCCTGGAAGAGAAGCTTCCCCACAAGACTATAGACAGCATGTACCAGGGAAAGCATCCCCACGTCTTTCTTAGTGTTAGTTACAAAGGTCGTGGTACATGAAACATAAGTCAAGGCTTCATATGTCAACACAGAACCAGCCGCGTGTGTAAGCCACAAGAGCGACTTCTTGCTGTTCCAATCACAGTCACAGAAAGTAACTACCTACCTATAATCTGACGTGAAGAGGCGGTACCTACTGACCAGAAACTATCACACGCAGGAGAATGAGAAGGCAAAGTTTTCTGTTATCAGAAATAAAGTGAAAGTGAAAGTTGCTCAGTTGTGTCCAACTCTTTGCGACCCCTTGGACCATACAGTCCATGGGATTCTCCAGGCTGGAACACTGGAGTGGGTAGCCCTTCCCTTCTCCAGGGGATCTTCCCAACCTAGGGAGCGAACCCAGGTCTCCCGCATTGCAGGCAGATTCTTTACCGGCTGAGCCAGCAGAGAAGCCCATATTTACTCTCACGATGCCTGTGCGGCAGCTGCAGGAACCCGTTACAGAGAGTCACTGTTCACATTAAACATTAATATTGAGTAATATATCATTACAGTAAATTCCCACCGGCGTAAGACCTACTTCAGCCTGGGCCGGTTGCTTTGTCGTCCAGACTAGAGCAGTCATCTTAAATTTTGGCAGCATCAGAAACACCAGCCTTCACTGGGGCCTGCCCCTGGGATTTCTGACTCTGGATGTCTGGGGTGGGGCCTGGGGTTTGCATTTCTAACGAGTTCTCAGTGATGACAGCGTTTCCAGAACTGCTGTTTCTGAGCAGTGTGTTTTCACTTTTAAACGAGTCAATTTTACTGTTATATATGGGGCACCTGTATTCTAGACTAATAAGTCTGAATTTATCTAAAACCTTTACAGAGACCTACGCTGAAGGACATGTAAATAATGAGATCTGGGCTGAGATGAGCCGAGTTTTTCGCTCCTCTTTGTTTATTTTTGACTTTAGACTTGATCACTAAATCCTCAGACTCCTCCTTCCCTCATCTCTGAGATGCAGTGTGTTCATTTGAGAACTAGGAGCCTGTCTTATAGTTTACCCGGGGGTGACCTCAGGAGACACTGATAAGTGAGATAAGGAAAGAAAGGCTGTCCTTGAAAGGTGCATTTTTAATTACTTTATGTTGGATCGTAGTGGCTTAGCCATGTTGTGTTCATGTCTTCTGTACAGCAAAGTGAATCAGTTATACTCATATGTCTTCTCTTCTTTCAATTAGTTTTGCATGTAGGCCATTCCAGAGTGTTCAGAAGCGTTCCCTGTGCTATATAGTAGGTCCTTGTTAGTTATCTATTTTAATATAGTAGTGCGTATGTGTCAGTCCAATCACCCTAACTGGCACCCCAGTCTTCATCTCTGGTAACCATAAGTTTGCTCTCTATGTCTGGGAGTCTGTCTCTATTTTGTAAATAATTTCATCTGCATCATTTTTTTAAGATTCTGCATGTGAGTGATATGACATTTGTCTTTCTCCGTCTGACTTACTTCTCTCAGTATGAGAATCTCCAGGTCCACCATGTCGCTGCAAAAGGCATTATTTCATTCTTTTTAAGGCTGAGTAGTATATTCCATTGTGTGTGTCTACCACATCTTGTTTACCCACTCCTCTGTTGATGAACATCTAGGTTGCTCCCATGTGGTGGCTATGATGAATAATACTGCAATGAACACTGGGTGTATCCTTGTGAACCATGTTTTTCTGAAGATGTGAAAGATGTATTGTGGAGCAGATCATCTCTGTGAGCAGCTGAGGACCGATGGCCTAGTGGAGCTCTGGGAGACACTGCAAACATGCCCGTGAGCTGTACCATCTGAGGAGGAAGAAGCTGCTGTCTTCACCCTCCAACTCTCACCGGCCAATGGCTGCTGGAGGCTCGCAGACATGCTACCCCCACAGCAAGCCCCGCATGCAAAGACAAAGCCTTAGTATCAGGGTGCCTGCTGTAGGAATTCTGGGGCAGGGAGTGGAATGGTGTGTGATGGCAGACATGGGCAGGACAGGGTGTGTACCAAGTCAGTCACGGGACAGATGCTTGGAACAGGAAACACTTAAAAGAAAGAATTAGCAATTACTTATGGAGTATTAGCTCCATTGAAGAGATGAAAGAGAATGCCAAGGAATACCTTATGGTGGAAGAAGATGCACCAAGGAAGGAAAAAATTTGGAAGAAGCATTCCTCGAGATAGGATCCAGACGTGGTTGAAGAAGGCAGAGATGCAGCTCACTGAAGAGCAGAGAGCTTTGCTTGGTTGCCTGGACCAGAAACGGCGAGTCTCTGGACTGAGGCTGGAGGACAATGAAATGCATGCAAGGGTCCACAGAAAACCCCCGCTTGGGGTGGGCCAGGTGGGCCACGGCTGGTGCCGTAAGCGGCAAGCCTGAGTGTGAGTGTCCCTGGGCGCCCCACACACCGCAGGTCACTTTGTACCACAGGAACCACCCAAGAAGCGACCCACGGAGCCAGGAGAAGCCCCCGTTTCATCTGCAGCAGGTGCAGTGAGGGTGGTTTTCAGGTGAGAGCGGGTCGCGCAAGATAACACTATTCACCTAAGATCATTCTGTATGAAGTAAATGAAATGACTAGTAACAAGATTCCTTTTTGAGCTGTTAAGTTCTCCTTTATAGTATTTTCAAAGTGTGTTTTCATTCAAAAGCATCATCCAAATCACTGCTTGGAATAAAGGATTTTTTTCATCAATACCACTGATTTATTATTTTATGTAAAGAAACCTTTATCGTATGGAGCTTAACAGGATTTGCAGTCTATGTAAGAATGTTGTGAATTGACTCCTGAGTCCATACACATTTTCTTGGGTGACCTAAAATTCCTGTAATGGGAGCAAGTCTTTTCTGCACAATTAACGTTTGCAATAGATTGATTTTGATCCAGAAGAGAGGGGTTCAACCATGTCTTTGTTCATTTTACTGCAGATGTTCTCAGGAAGCAGTGGCAGTGTCATACAGCTAGGGTACAGGGTAAGTAAGCCATCACTGAATAGCTAGAAGGTCATTGCTTCCTCCCCTCGTAGACCCCCTGGAAACTTCACGTCTGCTTACTCCGGGTAGCGCAGAATCAGACAGGGTTCAGCAGGGCACCGAGTTGAAATCCTCTGATAGAGCGCACTTTCTTATCCTCACTAGAGTGAAGATGTGACTGTCAGCGGAAATGTCACCTTGAGATGTCTTTATCACACACACATCCAATTAATTAATCTTTCTAATAAATGAATTAGTCCCTTGACCTATGAATATGCTTCTGGCTATTAATTCATTGTTTTCTTTCAATTACCATCCACCTTCACAGCCATGCATAATTCTTAAAAATAGAAATTAACCTGTCTTAGGGAATGCTGGCAGGTCAGAGCATCCTTCTTTCTTCCTCCTCCTTCTGGCTTCAAGAAACTTCAAAGACAAGCAAAGGGATACATTCCCGTGACAGTGTAACTCACAGACCCAGAGACGACAAGCAGAGAGAGGGGTCCACGGTACAGCAGCTGGGATTCTGAAGGAAATTATAACCCAGGTGGTCAGAGTTGCTCAATGCACATCGGCCAAGGCCAGTGTCGAACCAAATTGGACCAGGTTGCAGCTGAAACATTTTTGTGTTTCAGATCCTCCAGTCATGCTGCTGCTGCTGCCGCTAAGTCGCTTCAGTCGTGTCTGACTCTGTGTGACCCCATAGACAGCAGCCCACCAGGCTCCCCCATCCCTGGGCTTCTCCAGGCAAGAACACCGGAGTGGAAGAGAGAGAGAAAAGTCAGGCTAAGGGAAAACTTCCAAGGGTCTCTTGGACTCTAGTCCTATGTGACCCATAGTAACAGTGATCGTCCACAAAGGCATGGAAGTGGGTAGTCTGGTCAAGAGTGAGAAATGATTTGGTAAGTATTCACGTAGCTCATCCCGTAAACCACAAATCTTAGCAAAATATGACTTTTAGAACCACCAGGGAGAACTTTATCCCTCCTCCTTCTGATGCCAGGACTGATTCCGGGCCGGTTAATTCACGCCACTCTGGTGTTCAGCAGAGCGGCTGGAGCAGGAGACAGCAGTGAGATGAAGTGAAGAGAAATGAAAAGGAGCGGAAGCGGGGCCTCTGCCCCAGCGCGCAGGCCCGCGTATCTGCAGATCTGGGGTTTCCGTCAGTGGATCTCCACGTAGGGTTTCACTGCCCTTCTTCCAAAGCCTGCCTTTCATTTCTCGTATCAAGCCGCACACACGTGTGCTCAGCAGCTTTAGTTGTGCCCGACTCTGCGACCGCACGGACTGCGTCCCACCAGGCTCCTCTGTCCATGGGACTCTCCAGGCAAGAGGACTAGAGTGGGTTGCCACGCCCTCCTCCAGGGGACCTCCCCGACACAGGGGTTGAACTCACGTCTCTTACTTCTCCTGCATTGGCAGGGGGTTCTTTATCACTGGAGCCACCTGGGAAGTCCCTTCATATCCACCTAAGGTGACTCAATCGGCCATCTGTTCTTTACTAGGTATTTTAAACGTGTGCTCCTTTAATACTTCCCAAACTGCCCAGAACACTCTCTCTTCTCCCTTTATCACAAACAAGGGAGCACAGGCTGAGAAAGCAGCAAGCGGGAGATGCCGTCCTTACTGTTACGGTCCTCTCATACTCCACCTGGACGTCTATGAGCACGGACTTGCCCCTCTCATGAACCTGAAGCTGGAGGACAAATCTCATCATAATCACATACAATTGTATCATCCCTTAAACGTGAGAGTGCTTTTATTCGAGTCTCTGGATTAACCTGTTATATTGTCAGGGCACATGATGTTTGCTGTTATTCGGTCGCCAAGTCGTGTCTGACTCTTTGCGACCCCATGGACTGCCGCACGCCAGGCTCCCCGTCCTTCACTGTCTCGCGGAGTTTGCTCATACTCACGCCCACTGAGTGAGTGATGCTGTGATAGGAAGCTTATTTTACAGAGGAGGATATTGAGGCAAGAGTCTGAACCTGAAAGAGATGAAAATAGCTGATATTTAACGAGCGCTGACAAGGTCACAGGCACTCTACTCAGCTTTAAATATCAGTTCATTTTGTACTAATAATACAGTAAGTCCCCTACATACGAACCTTCACGTCACAAACTCAAAGACGCAGACGTGCGCGCTAGCCTCTGTCTAGCAGCTGCTGCGCTTTTCAAGCGCCGTGCTCTAAGATTAAAGAGTCTTCTTTGTGTTTTGTGCTTGCTTGTTTCTCACGTGTCATTTGTGTGAAGTTTTATAAACCTATCGCAGTACAGTGCTATCTAGCAGACTGTGTTAGCCAGGTCCCTAGGGTGACTTTGCTGGGTTTTCAAATGAATTGGACATAGGCATGCACTCTCAGAACAGAACTCATTCGTGTGTGGGGACTTCTGTAATCCTAACAGGGGGTTACTGCTCTTCTCTATATCTCATAGCTAGGAAGATGAGGATAAAAGAAGATAAATAAGCTACCCAAAGCCACACTTTTGGTGAAAGACTGAACCAGGATTTAAATCCAGTTACACTGGTTCCGGAATCCCTGCTGTTGCTTTGAGCTATATTATAGTCCACATTTGTGCTTTTTTATTGGGCTTCCCTGGCGACTCAGATGGTAAAGAATCTGCCTGCAATGCAAGAGACCTGGGTTCAGTCCCTGGGTTGGAAAGATCCCCTGGAGTAGGAAACAGCTATCCATTCCAGTATCCTTGTCTGGGAAATCCTGTGGACCGAGGAGCATGGTGGACTAAAGTCCATGAGGTCACAAAGAGCCGGACACGACTGAGTGGCGTGTTCACTTCTCCTTACTTCTGTGCCTCTTGTATTGTAAAGCACTCCAGGACAGCCAGTCTTTCAGCAGATGTATATTCCCAACACAGCAACCAGGTCAGGGCCTGGCATGAAATGATTGCTGTGAAAATGTAACTGAAAGACCATGTAACCTAAAAAACAATTATTCGCATGGGAAAGATCGGTCATTTCAAGGCTTCCCCCGACACAGCATTCAAAGCAAATAACTGAAACGGCATTGAATCTGCCCCTGGTTCCAGGTCCCCCATCAACTGTGCCGCAAAGGCAGATGTAAAAGGGTTTTTTTTTTTTTATTTTTGCCATGGTTTGTGGGATCTTAGTTCCCTGATCAAGAATTGAAGCTGAGACTTTGGCAGTGAAAGCTCTGAGTCCTAACCACTGGACCACCAGGGAATTCCCATAACTAGGATATGATATGGTGCATTGACTGTGCTCCAAACTGGAACCCAGAGATGGGCAGGATCTCCACACATTCCACACAATCTTCTTAACCATAAACAACTTCTCTCCTTAGGAAAAAATCTGAAGTCCCCTTACTCTGTCAAATTTCCTCTCTAGAAAAAAAAAAAAATTTAGCTGTTTTTTTTTTCAGTAAATGAATCTCAGAAAGTGAATTATCCCTTCTGATTTTATTTAAGGTGATAATAGAGTCGCTGCACTTTGGCCTCTCTCTTCAAGGGAGCTTTTTAGGACTTGGCTACCTGAGGGTATTAATTGCCCTGCAAATCAATAACCAGCATACTTAGCATTACCATGCTTCCCAGGTGGTGCCAGTGCTAAAGAACCCTCCTGCCAACGCAGAGACTCGGGTTTGATCCCTGGGCTGGGAAGATCCCGGGGGGAGGGCAGGGCGACCCACTCCAGTGTTCTTGCCTGGAGAACCCCGTGGACAGAGGAGCCCGGCGGCCGGCGGTCTACGCAGCGGCACAGAGTCAGACACAGCTGAAGCCCCTGAACAGGCCGGGAGGTGCTCGGCATCACCTGCCTTACTTAAAAAAAAAAAAAATGAGTCAAAGCAAATGGCACCTTTTCTTAAGGTTTCAGATCTTTGAATAGGCCAAGTCACTAGCCCAGACACTGCTAGTGATTTAAAAAAAAAAAAAAGAAAGAAAAAGAAATACACAGTTTTATTCCTCTATCAAAAGCAAAATGGCAAGACATTCACACATGACATTCAAGGCAGGTACATTCTTTCTCTTCAGTCTCTCACTAAAATGGACAAGTTCACTGTGACGCTGCCCCCACTTGAACTATTCTAGGTAAGCATGCTTTTTTTTTTTCCTTTGAGGCCTCCAGATTCTTTTTTTTTTCTTTTCTTTTTTTTTTTTTTTTTGGCTGTGCCAGATCTTGGTTGTGGCACGCGGGATCTTTCAGATGCGGCATGCAGGATCTAGTTCCTTGACAGGGGATTGAACCCCGGCCCCCTGCCCTGGGAGCGCAGAGTCTGAACCCCTGGGAGACTTCACCACCAGGGAAGTCTCGAGGACACCGAATTCTTATGATTAATGCTGGAGCTTTCTGTTAGAACCAAGCCCTTTCCATCTGCCAAGCTCGAGACTTCAGCAAGTGTCTCTGCCCTTCCTTCCCTGCCCTCCTCCACGTCCCTCCCCACCTTGACTCGGCCCCACCCTCTACGCTGAAATATCAACACAAGGGAGTTGGCTTAAATGCGAGATAAAATATTTCCATCATCTGTTCAGAGACCTCTGCCAAATATCAAGGTTATTGACCCATGCGAAGTGTAAATATACTTTGAAAACCACGTGTCAAGGGACCTCAGCTTACCTTATCCACCTGGGCCGCTCAGAAGTACACTGCTCAGAGAGGAGGCTAGCCAGAGGCCCTGGAGTGGCTGCTCTTTGATGGCCCCAGAATAGGGATGATTCACTTGCTGGGATTCATTTATTGAAAAACAAACTGCTAAACCTTTTATTCACAGGGAGGAAATTTGATAGAGCAAATTCAGGCTTTCCCTAAGATAACACCCTGGTTAGTTTTCAGGGATCATGTGGACCCCCATCTTTGCTGCCAGTGTGTGGGCAGAGGAGTGTAAAAGAGCTTCGACATGGTCCAGGGGTCCCTGTCTCCTGGTGCTCACGCTCGTGTGACCTCCCCATGAGTGTGTGCTGGACCTAACAGCATACAGCCAAAGGGATGCAATATTCCTACCTCTGCTGTTGTGGTTTAGTCGCTAAGCCGTGTTTGGCTCTTTTCCAGCCCCATAGACCGCAGCCCCCAGACTCTTCCAGGGCAGCCAAAGACGTGACTCCTGCTGACACTTCCTGTTTCAGGTCTTCTTTACTTACTGTGATGAAAGCCCCACCAGGCAAGGACTGAGGGCAGTCTCTGGCCAATATCCACTAGGAACTGAGGCCTCCAGCCCAACAGCCCACAGAGAGTGGAATCTTGCCAACAACCGCTGAGTGAGCTTGGAAGCCAATCCTACCCCAGTTGAACCTGGAGTTGAACCTTGCAGCCTCCGCCTACATCTCGACTGAAGCCTTGCAAAAGACCTGCTGAGCAAGAGACCCGGCTGCCACACAGCCTGTGAGATAACATACATCTATTGTCTCATGCGATAATTTTGGGGAAATCTGTTATACAGCAACAGGGAAGTAATATCATAAGAATTAGGGCACATGTCCTTAAACTGAGCAGAAGCCCTCGTGTGCTTTCTCAGTATAAAAGTAGCTACCCCTAAACCCCAGGTGCTTCACAGTCATGGGATTGCTCGGTGAGCATGAGGAAAGGTGAAAAGGAGTTCATTAGCCTTAAAAGTTCTTTCATCCAGAGTTGAATAGTGGTTAATCTAAGGATTTAAAAAGACTATTCTCTCCTTTGAGAGGATGGGGAGGCACTCCTGAGTTTTGGCCTTTTGGTCTACACAGCTCTTCTCTTGACCGTCCGGTTATGATGCAGCTGATTAGATCCCTGCCTCCTACAGTCATCTCCCAACTCACGACCCTTTGACCGCACTGATTGGCTTGCATCATTTCCAAGTCTCAAGCAGATGGTTCTACTGTCCACCCAATGCTGACAACTCAATCTTGTCCCAGTAACTGCAGTGCTACTAGCTCAAGCCTGCGCATGAGTGAATCTGGAAAAGGTCTCATGACACGTCAGTGGAAGAACCAAGAGTGGGATCTGGTCTCGGGCTCATCTCTGGGGTCACCCAGTTGCTCAATACCATTGCTTCTTGATTCTTTGTGGAAATATCCATTTCAAGACTTGCACGTTGACTAATGCTCACAGCTCCCACTCTACCTACTTCTGCACTAACATCCCATTCCGCTTGATGCCAGCTTTTTGTCTTTGGGGGTTATACAGTCCCTCTCCCCAGCTCCGTGCTCTCCAGAGTTCATTATGATCTCTTCCTCAGACTCTTAGAATGTTAGGCTTTTCCCCAAATATTCTCTCTTGACTCCTTGAAAGGCTTAGAAGAGGCATGCGTTTTGAAATCTTGCCTTCTTGGGTTCCAGTTCTACCATTTACTAGATATGTGACTTTTGAGAAAATTACACTAATATCTCTGGTTTTCAGTTTCCTAATAGTTTCTAAAAAAATGAAACAGTCACGTGTGTTTTAATAATTAAATGAGGTGCTAGATACAGGACAGGAGGACAGGAGCTGCCACCCTGGAGGTGCCCCGCATCTCTGAGCTCTCGCCTCCCGTCTCTTCTGTTACCTCCCCGGTAGTCTTTCCTGTATAAATGCAAAGGAGTGAACTGTTTTTCCTGGCTAGCAGACCCAGCCTCAACTGAGTATTATTAAGACGCTTGAAACGCATGCATTCTCTTTTTTTTTTTCTTCATTAATTTTTATTAGTTGGAGGCTAATTACTTTACAACATTGCAGTGGTTTTTGTCATACATTGAAATGAATTAGCCATGGATTTACATGTATTCCCCATCCCAGTCCCCCCCTCCCACCTCCCTCTCCACCCGATCCCTCTGGGTCTTCCCAGTGCACCAGGCCCGAGCACTTGTCTCATGCATCCAACCTGGGCTGGTGATCTGTCTCACCCTAGATAATATACATGTTTCGATGCTGTTCTCTTAAAACATCCCACCCTTGCCTTCTCCCACAGAGTCCACAAGTCTGTTCTACACATCTGAGTCTTTTTCTGTTTTGCATATAGGGTTATCGTTACCATCTTTCTAAATTCCATATATATGTGTTAGTATACTGTAATGGTCTTTATCTTTCTGGCTTACTTCACTCTGTATAATGGGCTCCAGTTTCATCCATCTCATTAGAACTGATTCAAATGAATTCTTTTTAATGGCTGAGTAATATTCCATGGTGTATATGTCCCACAGCTTCCTCATCCATTCATCTGCAGATGGGCATCTGGGTTGCTTCCATGTCCTGGCTATTATAAACAGTGCTGCGATTAACATTGGGGTGCACGTGTCTCTTTCAGATCTGGTTTCCTCGGTGTGTATGCCCAGAAGTGGGATTGCTGGGTCATATGGCAGTTCTATTTCCAGCTTTTTAAGAAATCTCCACACTGTTTTCCATAGTGGCTGTACTAGTTTGCATTCCCACCAACAGTGTAAGAGGGTTCCCTTTTCTCCACACCCTTTCCAGCATTTATTGCTTGTAGACTTTTGGATAGCAGCCATCCTGACTGGCGTATAATGGTACCTCATTGTGGTTTTGATTTGCATTTCTCTGATAATGAGTGATGTTGAGCATCTTTTCATGTGTTTTTTTGCCATCTGTATGTCTTCCTTGGAGAAATGTCTGTTGAGTTCTTTGGCCCATTTTTTGATTGGGTCATTTATTTTTCTGGAGTTGAGCTTGAGGAGTTGCTTGTATATTTTTGAGATTAATCCTTTGTCTGTTGCTTCGTTTGCTATTATTTTCTCCCAATCTGAGGGCTGTCTTTTCACCTTGCTTATAGTTTCCTTTGTTGTGCAAAAGCTTTTAAGTTTCATTAGGTCCCATTTGTTTATTTTTGCTTTTATTTCTAAAATTCTGGGAGGTGGGTCATAGAGGATCCTGCTGTGATTTATGTTGGAGAGTGTTTTGCCTATGTTCTCCTCTAGGAGTTTTATAGTTTCTGGTCTTACATTTAGATCTTTAATCCATTTTGAGTTTATTTTGTGTATGGTGTTAGAAAGTGTTCTAGTTTCATTCTTTTACAGGTGGTTGACCAGTTTTCCCAACACCACTTGTTAAAGAGGTTGTCTTTTTTCCATCATATATCCTTGCCTCCTTTGTCAAAGATAAGTTGTCCATAGGTGTGTGGATTTATCTCTGGGCTTTCTATTCTGTTCCATTGATCTATATTTCTGTCTTTGTGCCAGTACCATACTGTCTTGATGACTGTGGCTTTGTAGTAGAGTCTGAAGTCAGGCAGGTTGATTCCTCCAGTTCCATTCTTCTTTCTCAAGGTTACTTTGGCTATTCAAGGTTTTTTGTATTTCCATACAAATTGTGAAATTATTTGTTCTAGTTCTATGAAAAAATATCGTTGGTAGTTTGATAGGGATTGCATTGAAATCTATAGATTGCTTTGGGTAGTATAGCCATTTTGACAATATTGATTCTTCCAATCCATGAACACGGTATATTTCTCCATCTGTTTGTGTCCTCTTTGATTTCTTTCATCAGTGTTTTACAGTTTCCTATGTATAGGTCTTTTGTTTCTTTAAGTAGATATACTCCTTAGTATTTTATTCTTTTTGTTGCAATGGTGAATGGTATCATTTCCTTAATTTCTCTTTCTGTTTTCTCATTGTTAGTGTATAGGGCTGCAAGAGATTTCTGTGTGTTAATTTTATATCCTGCAACTTTACTGTATTCATTGATTAGCTCTAGTAATTTTCTGGTAGAGTCTTTAGGGTTTTCTATGTAGAGGATCATGTCATCTGCAAACAGAGAGAGTTTCACTTATTCTTTTCCTATCTGGATTCCTTTTACTTCTTTTTCTGCCCTGATTGCTGTGGCCAACACTTCCAAAACTATGTTGAATAGTAGTGGTGAGAGTGGGCACCCTTGTCTTGTTCCTGATTTCAGGGGAAATGCTTTCAATTTTTCACCATTGAGGGTGACGCTTGCTGTGGGTTTGTCATATATAGCTTTTATTATGTTGAGGTATGTTCCTTCTATTCCTACTTTCTGGAGAGTTTTAATCATAAATGGATGTTGAATTTTGTCAAAGGCTTTTTCTGCATCTATTGAGATAATCATATGGTTTTTATCTTTCAATTTGTTAATGTGGTGCATTACATTGATTGATTTGCAGATATTAAAGAATCCTTGCATTCCTGGGATAAAGCCCACTTGGTCATGGTGTATGATTTTTTTAATATGTTGTTGGATTCTGTTTGCTAGAATTTTCTTAAGGATTTTTGCATCTATGTTCATCAGTGATATTGGCCTGTAGTTTTCTTTTCTTGTGGCATCTTTGTCTGGTTTTGGAATTAGGGTGATGGTGGCCTCATAGAATGAGTTTGGAAGTTTACCTTCTTCTGCAATTTTCTGGAAGAGTTTGAGTAAGATAGGTGTTAGCTCTTCTCTAAATTTTTGGTAGAATTCAGCTGTGAAGCCATCTGGCCCTGGGCTTTTGTTTGCTGGAAGATTTCTGATTACAGTTTCGATTTCCTTGCTTGTGATGGGTTTGTTAAGATCTTCTATTTCTTCCTGGTTCAGTTTTGGAAAGTTATACTTCTCTAAGAACTGGTCCATTTCTTCCAAGTTGTCCATTTTATTGGCATAGAGCTGCTGGTAGTAGTCTCTTATGATCCTTTGTATTTCAGAGTTGTCTGTTGTGATCTCTCCATTTTCGTTTCTAATTTTGTTAATTTGGTTCTTCTCCCTTTGTTTCTTAATGAGTCTTGCTAATGGTTTGTCAATTTTGTTTATTTTTTCAAAAAACCAGCTTTTAGCTTTGTTGATTTTTGCTATGGTCTCTTTAGTTTCTTTTGCATTTATTTCTGCCCTAATTTTTAAGATTTCTTTCCTTCTAACCCTGGGGCTCTTCATTTCTTCCTTCTCTAGTTGCTTTAGATGTAGAGTTAGGTTATTTATTTGACTTTTTTCTTGTTTCTTGAGGTAGGCCTGTAATGCTATGAATCTTCCCCTTAGCACTGTTTTACAGTGTCCCATAGGTTTTGGGTTGTTGTATTTTCATTTTCATTCATTTCTATGCATATTTTGATTTCTTTTTTGATTTCTTCTATGATTTGTTGGTTATTCAGAAGCGTGTTGTTTAGCCTCCATATGTTTGAATTTTTAATAATTTTTTTCCTGTCATTGAGATCTAATCTTACTGCACTGTGGTCAGAAAAGATGACTGGAATGATTTCAATTTTTTTGAATTTACCAAGACTAGATTTATGGCCCAGGATGTGATCTATTCTGGAGAAGGTTCCGTGTGCACTTGAGAAAAAGGTGAAGTTGATTGTTTTGGGGTGAAACGTCCTATAGATGTCAATTAGGTCTAGCTGGTCCATTGTGTCCTTTAAAGTTTGTGTTTCCTTGTTCATTTTCTGTTTAGTTGATCTATCCATAGTTGTGAGTGGGGTATTAAAGTCTCCCACTATTATTGTATTACTATTAATTTCCTCTTTCATACTCGTTAGCATTTGCCTTACATATTGCGGTGCTCCTGTGTTGGGTGCATATATATTTATACTTGTTATATCTTCTTCTTGGATTGATCCTTTGATCATTATGTAGTGTCCATCTTTGTCTCTTTTCACAGACTTAATTTGAAAGTCTATTTTATCTGATATGAGTATTGCGACTCCTGCTTTCTTTTGGTCTCCGTTTGCGTGGAATATTTTTTTCCAGCCCTTCACTTTTAGTCTGTATGTGTCCCTTGCTTTGAGGTGGGTCTCTTGTAGACAGCATATATAGGGGTCTTGCTTTTGTATCCATTCAGCCAGCCTTTGTCTTTTGGTTGGGGCATTCAACCCATTTACATTTAAGGTAATTATTGATAGGTATGGTCCCGTTGCCATTTATTTTGTTGTTTGGGGTTCATGTTTATACCACCTTTCTGTGTTTCCTGTCTAGAGAAGATCCTTTAGTATTTGTTGAAGAGCTGGTTTGGTGGTGCTGAATTCTCTCAGCTTTTGCTTGTCTGTAAAGCTTTTGAATTCTCCCTCATATCTGAATGAGATCCTTGCCGGGTACAGTAATCTAGGTTGTAGGTTATTCTCTTTCATTACTCTAAGTATGTCCTGCCATTCCCTTCTGGCATGAAGGGTTTCTATTGATAGATCAGCTGTTATCCTTATGGGAATCCCTTTGTATGTTATTTGTTGTTTCTCCCTTGCTGCTTTTAATATTTGTTCTTTGTGTTTGATCTTTGTTAATTTGATTAATATGTGTCTTGGGGTGTTTCACCTTGGGTTTATCCTGTTTGGGACTCTCTGGGTTTCTTGGACTTGGGTGGCTATTTCCTTCCCCATTTTAGGGAAGTTTTCAGCTATTATCTCCTCAAGTATCTTCTCATGGCCTTTCTTTTTGTCTTCTTCTTCTTCTGGGACTCCTATGATTTGAATGTTGGAGCGTTTCACATTGTCCCAGAGGTCCCTGAGGTTGTCCTCATTTCTTTTGATTCTTTTTTCTTTTTTCCTCTCTGCTTCATTTATTTCCACCATTTTATCTTCTAACTCACTTATCCTATCTTCTGTCTCCGTTATTCTACTCATGGTTCCCTCCAGAGTGTTTTTGATCTCATTTATTTCATTATTAATTTTTAATTGACTTTTTAAAATTTCTTCTAGGTCCTTGTTAAACATTTCTTGCATCTTCTCAATCTTTGTCTCCAGGCTATTTATTTGTAACTCCATTTTGTTTTAAAGATTTTGGATGATTTTTATTATCATTCTTGTAAATTCTTTTTCAGGTAGATTCCCTATTTCCTCCTCTTTTGTTTGACTTGGTGGGCTTTTTTCATGTTCCTTTACCTGTTGGGTATTTCTCTGCCTTTTCATCATGTTTAGATTGCTGTGTCTGGAGTGGGCTTTCTGTATTCTTGTGGTCTGTGGTTCCTTTTTATTGTGGAGGTTTCACCCAGTGGGTGGGGTTGGACGACTGGTTTGTCAAGGTTTCCTGGTTAGGGAAGCTTGTGTCAGCGTTCTGGTGCGTGCAATTGGATTTCTTCTCTCTGGAGTGCAATGGAGTGTCCAGTAATGAGTTTTGCGATGGGTCTATGTGTTAGGTGTGACTTTGGAGAGCCTGTATGTTGACACTCAGGTCTATGTTCCTGCGTTGCTAAAGAATTTGTGTGGTATGTCTTGTACTGGAGCTTATTGGTTCTTGGGTGGTGGTTGGTTTTGGTGTAGGTATGGAGGCTTTTGGATGGTCTCTTATTCCTTAATGTTCCGTGTAGTCAGGAGTTTTCTGGTTTTCTCAGGTTTTGGGCTTAAGTCTCCTGCGTCTGGATTTCAGTTTTATTCTTCCAATAGTCTCAAGACTTCTCCAACTATACAGCACTGATAATAAAACTTCTAGGTTAATGGTGAAAAGATTCTCCACCGTGAGAGACAACCAGAGAGGTTCACAGAGTTACATGAAGAATAGGAGAGGGTGGAAGGAGATAGAGGTGAGCAGGAGGAGAAAAAGGGGACTCAAGAGGAGAGAGACAGATCTACGCAGTTATCTGTTCCCAAAGTGTTCTCTGTAGCCCAGACACCCACAAAGATTCACAGAGTTGGATTGGGAAGAGAAGGAGAAAGGAGGAAATAGAGGTGTTATGAGGTAGAAAACAGAGAGTCCAAAGTGGGAGAGTAATCACCACACTCCTGAATAGAAATGGGAACTGAATATTGGATTCTTAAATGTCCAAAATTTATATCACATACTGAAAAACAAAGATTAAAAATCTAGTGTAGACGTTAGACTCTTTAAAATACAATATTTAAAAACAAAAACACACAAAAAATTTAGAAATGTATATGAAGTTCGGTTTAAAAATAGGGTTTCTCTCTTTTTTTTTGGCAAGGTTGTAGTGAAATGAAAATGAAAATTAAGGAATAATAGAGGAGTATTAGAGGACTTTAAAAGGAAATAGGAGAGAAAAACAAGAAAAAAAAAAAGAAAAAAAAATTTTTTCCCCTAATTAAAAAAATCGTAAAAATATATGAAAATGAAAGTTGAGGAGTAATGGGGGTGTAATAGGGAATTTTAAAAGAAAATAAAAGAGAAAAAAGAAAAAAGAAAAAAAAGGAAAGAAAAAAAATTTTTTTTAAATTTAAAAAAAAAAATGTACATATATATCTAGGAATTTCTCTGAGGTTGTTGCGGTCAGCGTAGGTTCAGTTCAATTTCAGATAGCTCCTCTTTCCAGCTTACACTTCTCGGTATCTGTAGGCCCCTTCCCGTGTAGTCGGTGTTACCTTCAGGGATTTTAATCTGTTGCACCGGTCCTTTCTGAAGCGGTTCCCTTTGTTTATTTGGCTTCTGTTTGCCGTCTCTTCGGTGTCTAATTTCCGCCCTGACACAGGCGGGCGGAGGTGATCTCTTATTTAGGTTCGCTAGTTCAGTTCAGTCCTGCTACGGGGAGGGCGGGGCGCTGCAGACAGATACCGCTCTGTGTGGATAGCGCTCACCGTGTTCCGGCCACACTGGGTTTGCCCCGCTCACGGGTGTCTGTGCTTTCCCCGTCTACACTGCTCAGGCTCCCGGCTGCTCTATATGGAGCGGGCCCTGCGTTGAGTGCGGTTCCAGTTTTCGGGTACTCCACAAAAGCGCAGATTCGGTTGCTCCTGCGTTTTGTGCCTTCCCCGGCCTGAGCGGCCCAGGCAGCCAGAGGCTTGGGCGTATTCTCCCTGGATACGGCGCGCCTTTTCCCTCCGCAGCGAGCGGCCCAGGCTGCCAGAGGCTTGGGCGTACTCTCCCGGGTGCGGCGCGCCTTTTCCCTCCGCGGCGAGCGGTTCAGGCAGCCAGAGGTTTGGGCGCCCTCTCTCCCCGGGTATGGCGCGCTTTTTCCCTCCGCGGCCCCAGCACGCACCGCCAGTCGGTCTCAGGAAGTCTTTAGCTAGAACCCGGAGGCCTGTTTGCAGTGTGGGATGGGGTGGCTTCTCAGGGGCTGCGTTTGCCCTTCTCCCCTCCCCCCTGCCTCCTACCTCCAGCGGGGATGGGCCGGCTCTTCTCTGGAGATTCTCAGTCCCTTTGTTTTGCGAACCGCCGGCAGTGTGTTCAGGCCGGTTAATTTTGTCCCTTGCTATCCCACAGTTTAAAAAAGCTCCCTCTGATTGCTCTCAGGGTCTTCGGGCCGGTCCTCACCCTAAGCAATGCCGCCCGCTCCTCTCCGTTCCGCCCCCGCTTGTTGCTGGCGGGTGCGGGCGTCTGGGGTACTTTTCTGCTGGGAGTTGCTTTTAGGCATGTAATCTGTGGGCCTTGATTAATATTTCCTCCCAGTTAGATTGCAGAAAACTTCCCCCAGTCCCGCCAGTGCGAGGGTTTCCTGGTGATTGGAAACTTCCTCTGTTAAGACTCCCTTCCCGGGACGGGTCTCCGTCCGTAGCTCTTTTGACTCCCTTTTTATCTTTTATATTTTGTCCTACCTCCCTTCGAAGACAATGGGCTGCTTTTCTGGGCGCCTGATGTCCTCTGCTAGCAATCAGAAGTTTGTGAAATTTGCCCAGCATTCAAATGTTCTTTCGATGAATTTGTAGGGGAGAAAGTGGTCTCCCCGTCCTAGTCCTCCGCCGTCTTGGCACCTCCCTCAAACGCATGCCTTCTCTCCTATGTTGATTCTTCCCGTGGTGTTTTGCTTCCTTACTGTTAAAGTTCCTTTCAGCATCCCCATACAGTAATATCGCCCATTACGTTAGGTACCAGGCATCATTCAAGGTTGCTGGGGTAGGGGGATGTTGGTGATGATGATATTAAGTCCCAAGTTACTGTGAATGTTGGTCCCCAGGTAAATCTGCAGATAATCCCATGAGTTCACCTGCTTCTAAGAAGTGTTGTAACCCCTGACAAAAATCCCCAAAGTAAGTCCAAAGATGATCAGTATCAGACCATGAATCTGACATGTGACAGACTTTATTTCTTGGTGTGCGCCCTCTTCTGAGGCCATTCCTCTGAACTGAAATTTTACATTATACAGAATCAGAAAGGCCCTTCATAGACCTTCCCTCAGCTCAGTCTTTTCTCTTCAAGCCATATGATAATCGGCCTGTTTGTTTCCAAAAAGCAGTTTATCCGTGATTGTATTTTCAGATTTTTCTGATTAGTTTCTGCTTTTTCTCTGTACTAGGGGAACATAGCCTCCAGTTTTTGCATGAAACTGTATTCTGAGCTTTAAAGTATGGATGCCTTTCCATTTGATGAGGATGCATAACAGGTGCCGGGCTAACACGAGAATCAGGAAGGAGCTAACAGGTAGTCTGGCGATGACTGATCACAGACAGGTTTATAGCCCAGCCCAGGGCAAATTTTCCTTCTATATCTTCAAGATCTGCTCCCTTTTCAATGATTTCTTACCCAAATGAGATAAGTGTATTTCTTATATTCAGGACAAGGCTTCAAGCTTTAAGTTAAGGAATGTAAGAGCTGCTGGGATTCCCTCTTAAAACTTTTGTATGAAAAGGAAGCCACCATCATCTTTCTTTATTCTCTTCCCACTTAAGTCATGGCTATTTTTTTACAACCTGCGAGCAGAAGCCAGACTAGATTCTACCACAATTTTAATATGAAACTGGTATTTCATATGCGAATTCAACCTTCAGGTCCCAACTCAAATGCCACTTTTTTTAGGTTTATACTCTGAGAGTACTTTGAGATCATATTTTCTTTTGTAAAAAGTTATTCTATTTTAATAATTAAATTCATAAAATGTTTAACTATCTTAATGCCAAAGTCTTAACCTATAAATGATTGTAAACCATTCTTAAAATGTGCTTAATACTCATGGATACCTTGTTTCCATGAATAAAGATAGTAAGAAACTTAAAGTCAACACCATTTCCTAATTTTTAAGTCCACCATAATGTGTTTTAGGCATGAAAAACTAGCTTGATGTAGTGAAGAAAGAAAAAAAAAAGGATTAAAGATAATTGAGGCTTTTTTTCCTTCTTCTAAATTGCTATGAGATTTCCTTTTACAGATTTTAAAGTTAAAATGTATGCTATTTATTTGATTAATGTCTTCTACTTAGACTATAAACTTTTTGAGAGTAAGCACTTTATTTTTCTCATCAGTATATCTGCAAAGAACACAGAAATTAATACATGTTTGTTTAATGAGTGAACAAATGAAAGAATGAATGCATAAATGGAAAGGAACTGGGATCAGATTTTTTGCATGATGAACTGTGTCCTTAAGAAATCTTGACACCCAGCCAGTCTCTAATTTGCGTCCCCTATATGTGTCATGTTTATTGCTTCATGAAGTAGCGGATCCTCCTATAGACGAACTTTGAATTTTTTGAGCACCCTTGAAATCCCTAACAGTGTAACTACTCTGCTAGGTTCAAGCACATCCAATCTCTAGCTTCCTCAGATGCTCCGGGTATTGACTAAGAGGCCATTATCAACATCCAGAACTTCTAGGCTTCTTATCTAAAGACCATGAAGTTACATGCATTGGGTCAGAGTGTCCCTAAAACCTGAAAGAAATCTTGGACCTAGCACTCAGCCTTACTTGAATACAGAGGAGAGCAGTGAAGGGGGTGGGGGGGTGGGAAGTGAAAAGAGAAAGAAAGCAGAAAAGAGCATTTTTTTAATACAACCTTTGGAAGTAGCAAAAATAATAATTCGTATGTAACTATATCATTCTACAATTAACAAAAACTTATAGCACATTTCTCAAAGCTCATGTCTTTAAAGCTGATAAATAGATTGCTGAGACAGTGATATTTCCTCTTATGGTTCAATATGTTACTATTGGGAGCAGAGTATAACTTGTGTTTATGTTTAGTTTAAGTTTCTACCTTTTATCTGTCAGGGGAAATTTGAATAAGGATACAGCGGTTTAGAATACCTCAAAGTTTCTCAGTTGTAGCTTGGCATGCAGGTATAATTAGTGGTGGGAATGGAAATTCCCTACTCTGGGGATTCTGGCTTTATTACTATTAAATCTTCTGCACTGAGGTTGGGCCAGAAGGTCTTGGAACCACATGTTCCACGTCCCCCTCTGATTCTGTCCCTATTTCTTCTTCTGAGTAGATTTCCTCCAAGAACAAAACCATACTATGTAAGTGGTCCTGTTGCCATAGCAGCTAAAACGTTCAGCTCTTCTCTCCTCCTCTCAGAGACCTTGATGCGTTCAGTGCTTTTCTTGGGGTTAAAACATAGCAGCTAGGCTAGGATTAGCCTTAGACACTCTCTCAACCACTGAGATAAAGCTGCTGTGAGAATTCACTGGCTGTTGATATTGCAAATCATCCTCAAGCCACTTGCAGCATGGAAAAGAATCAGCCGTGTGACTGACTGACGGTTCTGGAGAATACCATCTGTCTAGGGGCTCTCCTGAGAGGGAACAAGGAAGGCTAATTGAGCCTGAACTTTCTGTGGCTTAAAAACTTGGTTACATCTCAAATTAGATTTACATGTTTGATTCCCTGCAGTTTAGTTCAGCAAGCAGTACCCCATTAAGGTTGGTTCTTCCTCTGATTGAGTCAGATAATTACTTGCTTATACTTCCAAGCTCTCACACTCATTCCAATTTCTTTCATTTCCTCAATGGAGCTACTGCCTTGTTGGTTAGGTAAAAAGATTAAACCCTAACTGAAAATGAAGTAGAATTCTTTTTTGGAAGTGACTATTCTCTGCTGCTAAGTCGCTTCAGTCGTGTCCGACTCTGTACAACCCCATAGATGGTTGCCCACCAGGCTCCCCCATCCCTGGGATTCTCCAGGCAAGAAAACTGGAGTGGGTTGCCATCTCCTTCTCCAATGCATGAAAGCAAAAAGTGAAAGTGAAGTCGCTCAGTCATGTCCTACTTTTAGCGACCCCATGGACTGCAGCCTACCAGGCTCCTCCATCCATGGAATTTTCCAGGCAAGAACACTGGAGTGGGTGCCATTGCCTTCTCCAACTACTCTCTGAGTCTCCATAATAGAAACAGGAAAGGCAGTGAATTTTACAAACACTATCACATTCATTGCTAAGTTTATATATGTCTGTCCATTTCAAGGCATGGCTCTCTGAAGCTGTAGAAAATCAAATCAAATAGGGAGACAGAGTATACAAAAGGAAAACAAAACCAGATAAACATATGGCTACATAAAGATATTCACAAAAATCCATAGCAGCTTAATTCATAGTAGTTTTGAACTGAAAACAACACAAATGTCCATCAACAGGGGATGAACAAACTGCTACTCAGCAATGAAAAGGAATGATCTACTAGATGTGGTCTATATATAAAATGGGATATTACTCGGCCATGAAAAATAATGAACTACTAATGCCATTTGGCAACATGAATGGACCTAGAGATTATCATATTAAGTGAAGTAAGTCAGACAGAGAATGACAAATATAATATGATATCATGTATATGTAGAATCTATAAAAATGGTAGAAATGAACTTAAAAAACAGAAATATACTAAAAGGGAAGGAGAGAGGTATAAGTAGGGTGTTGGGATTAACAGATACACACGCCTGCATATAAAATAAACAATAAGCACCTATTGTATAGCACAGGAAACTCTACTCAATATCTTGCAATAATCTATAATGAAAAATAATATGAAAAAGAATATATATGTTTGTGTATAACTGAATCACTTTGCTGTATACCAGAAACTAACACATTGTAATTCAACTACACTTCAATAAAAAATAAATTTTAAAAAAGGAATGACCTCCTACTCTACACAACAACATAGATAAATCTCAAAAGCATTATGCTGAATGGAAGAAGCATACTGAGGAACTGAATTTAAAATGAATAAAAGCATATCACAATTAAAAAACACACACACACAAGGAACATTTGCGGGGTGATAAAAGTGTTCTGTATATTGATTATAGGTGTGCTTATGTGAGTGTATAGATTTATCAAAATTCATTAGAAAATTTTAAATGGTAGTATTTTATTTAATGTAAATTATATTCAATAAATGTGACATATATATTCTTCATTCCTTACTACTAAACCTTTGTAAACACACTCTTGATCTTCACTTTCAAAAAGAGAAACAGATTTAACATTAAAAAACTGTTGCATTTCCTTGGATTAGATGCTCTATATCTGTAGTACACTGGACAATATCCCCAAACATATCAAGTCCCAATCCTAGGAAACTGTAAATGAAAAGAGCGTCTTTGCAGATATGATTAAGTTAAGGGTCTTGTCCTGGACTATTCAGGCAGGATCTAAACACTACCAGGCGACGTGGAAGTGGCTCGTGTCTGACTCGTGGCCTGTATAGGCCACGGGATTCTCCAGGCCGGAACACCAGAGTGGGTAGCCTGTTCCCTTCTCCAGGGGATCTCTCCAACCCAGGGAGCAAACCCAGGTCTCCCGCACTGCAGGCTGATTCTTTACCAGCTCAGCCACCGTAAGAGTTCTTGAGAGAGACGGACACAGAGAGCTTCTGCATGCAGAGAAGGAAACGTGAAGACGGGCAGAGATGGAGCAATAGAGCCACGTTCCAAGGAAGACCAGCAACCACCAGAACCTAGAAGACATAAGAAAAGCATTCTGCCCTGGGGCTTCCAAAAACAGCACGGCCCAACTTGATTTCATCCCAGTGACATTGATTTGGACTTCTGGTTCTGGAACTGTGAGAGAATGAATTTCTGTTGTTTTAGGCCATCAAACTTGTGGTGATTCACTCCAGCAGCAACAGGAAAACTAAAGAATCATTTTCACAGAATCCTGAACATTCAGAAGTTTTAAAACTCCATTCAGGTTAAAAAAGGTATGATACATACATACAATGGGATACTATCCAGCCATAAAAAGGAATGATTTGGGGTCATTTGTAGTGGTGTGGATGGACCTGGAGTGTCACACAGAGTGAAGTAAGAGAGAGAGAGAAATAAAAATAGTGTATTAATGCATATATGTGGACTCTAGAAAAATGGTACAGAGGAACCTCTTTGCAGGGCAGGGATAGAGACGCAGACATGGAGAGTGGGCCTGTGGCCCTGAAGGGATTGGGAGGATGGGGCGAATTAGGAGACTGTGACCACACATACACATTACCATGTGTGGAGCAGGTAGCTGCTGGGACTCCGCTGTGCAGTGTGGGGAGCTCAGCTCGGGGTCTGTGATGACCCAGATGGGAGGGATGTGGGCAGGGAGGAAGGCTCAAGAAAGCGGGCTTATAAGTATACACGTCACTGGTTCATTTTATGGTACAGCAGAAACCAACACAGCATCGTAAAGGGACTATACGCCAATAACATAACAAAAATAAGCAAAATCCCACTCAGTGAGAGAAGGATTTAATGCGTGAATACTATAAATAAACCGCAGGGAGAACCGAACTCAAGTCAGTTATAGTCAAAAGGAGGAAACAGGTGCGAGAATACAGGGCAGATGGGAGAAGAACAGTAACAGAAGCTACGTGGGCCATGGGAAGCAGAGGTGGGAAGATGACTTCTGACCCAAGGACCAGAGTATGCTTTGGGGGGGGAAAGCCATCTTAAAATTTCACCTTGAAAATTGATAAGACTTCAGCAAACGTTAACAGGAAACCTGAATGTATTTGAGAGTCACTCACATGAGTTCATTCATAACTAAGATTTCTTGGAACTCTTGGTATCAGCCAGTCTGTAGTTCACATAATGTCCTGTGAAATCACAGTGCCACTTTCACTTAAAATGGAAAATGTATTAAACTGATGTTATTCTTACATTTTGACACCAGCCATAACCAGTGTGTCCTCCTCTGTAGGAAACATTCTAATGCTCAGATGAATGTTAAAAATATAGCTTCTCTTGGCACTAACCTTTTAAATCTGTGTCTAGGAGCAGGAGTTTCAGGTTTTGTCCTTGTTTGATAGCAGTCCTGACATCTCATTTGTCCAAATGTGCAATCCAAGAACAAATGAGAAACGCAACCATGTCTGAAGTGTGCTCTCAAAAAGCTATCAAGGGACTAGGGACCAACAGCCTCATTTTTCAAAGATAAAAACCAGGTTGCAGAATTCATAGCTTCAGTTCAGTTCAGTCACTCAGTCGTGTCCGACTCTTTGCGACCCCATGAACTGCAGCATGCCAGGCCTCCCTGTCCATCACCAACTCTCAGAGTCCACCCAAACCCATGTCCATTGAGTTGGTGATGCCATCCAACCATCTCATCCTCTGTCATCCCCTTCTCCTCCTGCCCTCAATCTTTCCCAGCATCAGGGTCTTTTCCAATGAGTCAACTCTTCCCATCAGGTGGCCAAAGTATTGGAGTTTCAGCTTTAGCATCAGTCCTTCCAATGAACACCCAGGACTGATCTCCTTTAGGATGGACTGGTTGGGTCTCCTTGCAGTCCATGGGACTCTCAAGAGTCTTCTCCAACACCACAGTTCAAAAGCATCAATTTTTCAGCACTCAGCTTTCTTCACAGTCCAACTCTCACATCCATATATGACCACTGGAAAAACCACAACCTTGACTTAAGCTTAGTAAACTATAAAATACTTCTCACCCAGTCTCCTCATTCTCCCTCCATATGCATGCATGTTATCAATAAATAGGAATGAGCCCTACCAGATCTGAAAGCACATTATGTAATGAAATCAGCTCACTGCTGGAGATAGATTATTGAACTCAATAATGGAGAGAGCAGAATTACACACAAATGTGGTAGATGTCTGGTATATGACAAAGTTAATATTGATATGGATACAATATGATATGATGTGAGCAGTGAAGTGAATTCACTCAGTCGTGTCTGACTCTTTGCGACTCCGTGGACTGTAGCCTACCAGGCTTCTCAGCCCATGGAATTTTTTCAGGCAAGAGAAACAACTAGCATTAAAAAATTAGCTGGATTCTAATTCACCTCTTGCACTAAAACATAAATTCCAGAAGATCAAAGATTTAGGTATTTTAAAAAATGAAATAGTAAAATTGCCAGAAGAACAAATACACACACATACATGAAAATCTTTGAGTACAGAATTCCTTTCCAATCAGGACACAAAACCTAGTGCCATAAAGATAAAAACACTGAAAATAAAAATGGAAAAGACTGATAAATCTGATTACATAAAAATGAAAACTTTTATACCAAAAAAAATAGTATGAACAATGTCAACATTATGGACAAAATATATGCAACCAGTGACAAAATGATAATTTTCTTAGTATATGGAAAAATTGTAAATGTTAAATAAAATATATAAAAGATTAGTTATTCCATGGGAAAATTGATAAAGGGCAAAGACTGATGGTTTTCATGATTAATAAAACATCTATGGATGGTAGGTTAAACTGGTACCACCTTCTAATGGGCAATTGGAGCAACATCTGTAAACTTTTTCAGCTAATTAGCTTATTTATTTATTTGGCTGTGCCAAGTCTGAGTTGCAGCGCATCTTCATTGCGGCAACAGTTAATTTTCAAAGTGCACATACAGTTTGATGGAGGTTCTAGAAAATCATTCTACAAATAATCTCAACCAAGTGTCCACAAATATTTATGTATAAAATATGTTTTATATGTGCTAGTATTGTGATATCCTCATGGCATATAAATTGTTTAGTCAAATTTGTCCATTAAGAGGAGAATCTTAATTATTTTATAATGGATGACTATCATCAGTACTCTATGGAAAGAGGTATCAGTTTATGAAAAGTTTTTGCTATTATTATTATATGTTGAAAAGATTTTTATTGGAGAAAAGTCACCAAGGGTGTGTGTTATGGAGGGGGAGAAGCAACCTATATTTATAAATTCATCTTGTATTATTTTATTTCAAAGAGCAATAGAATTTCAAAAAATATATATAAAATAAACTTGGAATATAGATATCTTCGATGCTAAAACTCATTAAGATTGATCATCCTCAGTTCCTAAGGTTTTAAGCTAATCATTTAAAAAATATCTCTCACTCCACCACCAAATAAGTCAGAAAAAGTCATGTAGCAGAAATTTTGGGTGCCGGTTCCTTCTCAAATGATGTTTTAGCCTGCTGAACAGATCACTCATCAATGACAAAGGAGATCACGAGAGCAGTCGAACTTGAAATGAAGGCAAATAACACATGGAACATTTCATAACTCGCTGAAAATAAATGTCACTCTCAAATGTCAAAAAAGTAGCCTTTATAGATTTTCAGAATTAGAACTATAGAATGCACGCCAGACAAGACCTGGGGTAGATTGCTGAAGTTTCTCTGAGCATACAAAGTCGCCTCTGGAAAGCTACTTGAGAAAAGAAAAATCTTTGGTTAGCTTTCAGTTGTGGTCTAAACCCTTAGTAACAGGGATGAAAGCTTTGTTCTACCAACTCTTTAGCTGGAAATTTTGTTAAGATGACCCCCAGGGACTTTAAGATTTAGCAGCAAGCACATGAACCCCGTGCCAGTAAATGGAAAGATTTATACCCTAGGAATTCTAAGCTAGGACAATTGAAGAGTGGACACGGGGTTATGTCAACATAACCGTCTGCTCTCACGGTGAGGGCACATCTAAGAGTAAGTCTCAGGTGAGTCAGGGGACAACTCCAGTCGTAAACAAGAGACGTCAGGCTCTGGGACCTGCAGCCCCCACTTATCTCATCACCCCCCGGCTCCTGTAATAACTGAGCCAGTGCTCATTCCAGTTTTCAGAAAAGTCAATTTGCCCAAACACACAGAGTTTTAAAGATGCAAACGTGCTCAATGCAAGTCGCCGTCCTCACGGGCTACAACAGCTGCTTCTATTAGTCATTCTAGTTGCTGTGCAGCAGGTCGTTTAGGTCCCACATGGAGCCACAACCTACTCGCTCAATGGGACCGAGCAGTTTCCCACACTTATTGGCCACTTACAAATATATTTTTAAGCAAACTCTCAGAGAAGCTGTATTTTTGAGATGTAGTAAATACCTATTGTCAACCCAATTATTTTTATTTTAAATCAAGCTGTAGCAACTTAAAAATACGTGTATTTTACCCCAACTTAATCAACACAAAGTGTTACAAACTTTTAAAAAATGTTCTACTCAGTGTTGCTATATTCTACATTTTTAATAATTTCTCCTATTTTGCTTCCCAATTGTACTTCTATTTTAATTTAAATATAGTTGAAGTAAAATATTATAATGTTTGCTTCAGATGTACTACTTCGAGATTTGACATTTGCATACATTATGAAATGTTTACCATGATAAGTTTAGTAAACAAGTATCCCCATTCAGTTATCACATATTATTGACCTTCTTCCTTAAGCTGTATAATAAATCCTTATGATGTTATATTACTGAAGTTTTATGCCTTTTAATCTCCTATACTTATTTACTTCCTCCTCTCACCCCCCAACCTCTGGCAACCATCCATTTCTTCTCTGTATCTGTATGCCTGTTTCGATTTTGTATTTTTACATTCAGCATAGAAGTGAATATATATATATATATATACACACACACACACCACATTTTCCTTATCCATTCGTCTATGGATCAACACTTAAGTTGCTTCTGTATCCTGGCTATTTTAAATAATGCTGTTATGAACATTAAGAGTTCATATATCCTTTCAAACTAGTGTTGTTTTTTTTTTCCTTGAAGTAAAAATCCAGAAGTGAAATTGCTGGATCACATGGCAGTCCTATTTTTTTATTTTTTGAGGCACCTCCACATTGCTTTCCCTAGAGGCTACACTAATATACCTTCTCACTAACTGCACAAGCGTCTTATGTACTCTACATCCTCACCAGCACTTGTTACTTGGTGTCTTTTTGATAACAGCCTTTCTGACGGCTGTGACGTGGTATCCCATTGTAGTTTTGACTTGCATTTCCCTGATGGTTAGTGATTTAGATTATCTTTTCATATTCTGTTAACCATAATCTTCTTTGGAAAAACATCTATTCAGGTCCTCTGTGCATTTTCAGCTGGGCTATTTGCATTTTTTTATGATGATTTCTTTTAGCCCTTTGTTTATTCTGGATATTAACCCTTTACTGAATATATCGCTAGCAAATATCTTTTCCTGTCCGGTGGGCTGCCTTTTCACATTGGTGATAGTTTTCTTCAGCAAATAAAAGCTTCACAGGCTTTGATGCAGTCTCAGTTTTCCTGCTGTTTCTCTCGCCTGGGGAGACATACCCTCCCAAATATTGCTAAGACCAGTGTCAAAGACTGTAGTGCCTGAGCTTTTTGGTTTCGGGTCTTACAGGGAAGTATTTAATCCATTTTGAGCTAATCTTTGTATATGACATGAAAACATAGTCCATTTTGCTTCTTTCATGTGTGGCGGTCTAATTTTTCTAAAGCTATTTATTAAAGAGACAGTATTGTCCCCATTGCATACTCTTGCCTCCTTTGTCACACTAATTGAGTACATATGTGGTCTGTCTGTTTTTTTGTTTCTTTTTTTAACCAGTACCACACTATTTTGATTACGGTAGCTTTGTGGTATAGTTTGAATCAGGGAGTGTAATACCTCCAATCCAGTTTTGTTACTCTTTCTCAAGATTGTTTTCACTATTTAGGGTCTTTCCTGTTTCCATGCAAATTTTAGAATCATTTGTTCTAGTAGTGTGAAAAATGGTATCAGTATATTTATAAGAATTGCACTAACTCTATAAATTGCCTTGGAGAATAGAACTATTTTAGCAGTATTTAACTCATTCTATACATGATCATGGTATATCTTTCCATTTGTCTCATCTTCAATTTCTTTCATCAGCATCTTATAGTTTTCAGAGTATGGTGTTTTGCCTTCTTACATAACTTTATTCCTAGGTATTTTTATTCTTTGATGCAATTATAAATGGGATTGTTTCCTTAATTCCTCTTTCATTGTTAACATATAAAATGAAGCAAATTTCTGTACATTAATTTTGTATCCTTCAAATTTATTGAGTTCACTTATTCTAATAGTTTTGGGGTGGCATCTTTAGAATTTTCTACAAATAATATCATGTCATCTACAAACAGTGAGAGCTTTACTTCTTCCTTTTCAACTGGGATCCTTTTTATTTCTTAAATTTTATTTCTGTGGCTAGGACTTCCAATACTACGTTGAAAAAAGTGATGAGAGTAGGCATACGTGTCTTGTTCCTGACCTTAGAGAAAGGGTTTCAGCTTTTGACCACTGAGTGTGTTAGCTGTAAGCTTGCATGCAAGGCCCTTTTAATATTAAAGTGTGTTCTCTCTATACCTAGTTTATTGAGTGTTTTTTATCATAAATTGATATTGACATCTGTCAAAAGCTTTTTCTGGCTCTATTGAGGTGGTCGTTGCTGTTGTTTAGTCACTGAGTTGTGTCCAAATCTTATGTGACCCTACAGACTCTAGGCCAGCAGGCTTCTCTGTTCGCAGGATTTCCCAGGCAAGAATACTGGAGTGAGCTACTATTTCCTTCTCCAGGAGATCATCCTGACCCAAGGATCAAACCTACATTTCCTGCGCTGCAGGCAGGTTCTTTATCATTGAGCCACCGGGGAAGTCCATCACTGAAATGATTATATGATTATTATTCTTCAGTTTGTTAATGTGGTAATGTGGTATTGGTTAATTTGTGGATGTTGAACCACCTCATGTCCCTGGCTAAATCCAACTTGATTACAGTGTATGACTCTTCTAATGTACAGCTGAATTTGGTTTAGTAGTAGTTTGTTGAGGATTTTTGCATCCAGTGATGTTAGCCTGTAACTTTCTTTTGTGTGTGTGGTGTTCTCTGATTTCGGTATCAGGATAATTCTGGCCTGATAGAATGATTTTGGAAGTGTTTTTTCCTGTTTAACTTTCTGGAAGAGTTTGAGAAGTATAGGTGTTAACTTCTCTAAATGTTTGATAGAGTTTAACTGTAAAGCTATAATATCTGATCATGGACTTTTTTTCATTAGGAGTTTATATAATTACTGACTCAATTTCATTACCTATAATTGGTCTGTTCATATTTTCTATTTCTTTCTGGTTCAGCCTTGAGAGATAGTACATTTCTAGGAATGTCCATTTCTTCTAGGTTTTCTACCTTATTGGCATATAATTATCTATAATAATCTCTTATCATCTTTTGTATTTTTGTGGTGTTGCTTGCAACTTCTCCTCCTAAATAATTTTTAAAATTTATTTAGGTCTTTTTCTTCTTGATCAGTCTGGCTAAATGTTTATCAATTTTCTTTATCTTTTCAAAGAACCAGGAGTTAGTTTCATTGCTCTTTTCTATTTTTGTAAGAATCTCTTTCATATATTTCCACTTAGATCTTCATTCTTTCTTTCTTTCTTTCTGATGACACTGGATTTTGCTTGTTCTTCTTTTTTCCTTTGGTGTAAAGTTAGGTGGATTATTTGAGATTTTTTTTGTTCCTGATGTAAGAACTTCCCTCTTAAAACTGCTTTTGTTGTTCTGCATAGATTTTGGATCACTATGTTTCCATTTTCATTTACCTCTAGATATCTTTTATTTCCTGTTTGATTTATTCAGTGGCCCACTGGTTTTTTAGTAGCATACTGCTTGGCCTCCATGTTTGTGGGTTTTGCAAGTTTTTTATAGCTGATTTCTATTCTTATTCCATTGTGGTCAGAAAGATGATTGATATGGTTTCCATTTTCTTAAATTTATTGAGACTTGTTTTGTGTCCTAACATGTGACCTATCCTGAAGAATGTTTGAAATGCACTTGAAAAGAGTATGTTATCTGCTCCTTTGGAGTGGAATGTTCCATATATAACTATTAAGTCCACCTGGCATAATATGTCATTCAAAGCCAATATTTTCTTATTGGTTTTCTGTCTGAATGACCTGTCCATTGATGTAAGTGGGGTGTTATAGTTCTCAACTATTTACCATCAGTTTCTCCTTTTATATTAATATATGTTAATATTTGTGTATTTAGACACTCCTATATTGGGTGCATTTTGCCAACAAAGGTGTGTGTAGTCAAAGCTATGATTTTCAAGTAGTCATGTTTGGATGTGAGAGTTGGACTGAGCACCAAATAATTGATGCTTTCAAATTCTGGTGCTGGAAAAGACTGAGAGTTCCTGGACTACAAGGAGATCAAACCAATCAATCCTAAAGGAAATCAACCTTGTATATTCATTGGAAGTACAGTTGCTGAAGCAGAAGCTCCATACTTTGGCCACGTGATGCAAAAAGCCTACTCACTGGAAAAAGACCTAGATGCTAGGAGAGATTGAAGGCAAAAGGAGGAAGAGGTGGCAGAGGGTGAGTTGGTTCGACAGCATCACTGACTCAATGCACATGAATCTGAGCAAACTCTGGGAGAGAGTGAATATCAGAGGGTCTGGCATGCTGCAGTCCCTGGGGTCACAGAGTCAGACATGACTTAGTGGCTGAACAACAACAACAAATACCCTAAAATCATTCTGTCCACCCATTCATGGCAAGAAAACACTAAGTTAGATGTTTGTTTCTTGTAAAGTCAAAATTTAAATATCGTTTCAGTTAAAATAGTAAAATACATAAAATAATAGAAAGATATGGTTACATTTTACAACACATATGAATATCGAATCACTGTGTTGCATACCTGAAACTAACACAATGTTATATTCCAGTTGTACATCAATAAAAAGCTTAACAATTGGGAAAACTATAGCACCATATAGAAAAATATAAAATAAATTGAGAAACACTTCTTTCAAATAATTACTTTTTAATTATTCTCTTCTATATTTATTATTTCTTTTGTGTTTTGTTATAATTAATGGATTTTATTTTAGAGCAGTTTTAAGTTCACAGAAAAGTTGAGCAAAAAGTACAGGGAGTTTTTATATATTCCTGCTTCCCCTTCCCCTACTATTAACAACTTGAATTAGTGTGGCACATCTGGTACAGTTAATAAACCAATGAGGATACAATATTATTAACTAAAGTCCATAATACACTGTATGGCTTACTCTTTGTGTTATTCAGTTCTATTGGTTTTGACAAACACATAATATTGTGCACCCACCTTTACAGTATCACACAAATGGTTTCACTATCCTAAAAATCCCCTGTGTGTCTGTTCATACACCCCTCATTCCCTCTCCCAGAACCCCTAACAACCATGGATAATTTTGTTATCTCTACTTCTTTTGTCTTTTCCAGAATGTGATATGGTTGGAGTTATACATTTTATGTAGTTCATATCAGTTTCTTTTAATTTGCTTTATGCTTTAAGATGCCTTTCAATGGCTTGATAGCTCATTTCTTTTTATTGCTAAATAATACTTCACTGTACAGATATGCCATAGTGTTTATCCATTTACCTAATAAAGACAATTAGTTGCTTCCAATATGTGGAAGATTTCTCATTCCTTTTCTCTGTCTTTCACTGTGCGCTGCATTAGGAAATAGGAAAGATACAATTGGGCATCATTATTATATTGTCCTTGAGTTTAAAGGGATGTCTATACTTCATTCAAATACAATGGTGGCTTTGTGTTTACAAGTTAAGCACAAAGATTCTTAAAACTGAATGTGTTTTTTTAAATATACAAAAGACCAAGGAAGGGAGATTCTTCTAAGAATCAGTGATATCTTTATTCAAGTCTTATTTTAAATATGTCAATAAAGATTTACACTTTTAAAAATTGTACATAGTTAACTTTTTTGAACAATATATATTTTTAATGATTTGAAATTTATGTCTTTTTGCATCATTTTACATATTTGTTTTAAAACACTTTGAATGTTCTGAAGAATTATAATGATCATAATACCCAAAGCAATCTACATATTTAATGCAATACCTCTCAAAATATCCATGATATTTTTCACAGAACTACAACAAATAATTCTAAAATCTTCATGGAAACATAAAAGATCCAGAATTGCCAAAATAATCATGAGGATAAAGAGCAAAGCAGGAGGCATTACCTGCTCAGACTTTAGACAATACTACTGAAATATAGTAATCAATACAGCATGGCATTGGTACAAAAACAGACATATGGATCGATAAAACTGAATGGAGACTCCAGAAGTAAACCCACACCCCTACAGACAATTAATCTTCAACAAAGGAGGCAAGAATATACTATGAGGAAAAGACAGTCTCTTCAGCAAGTGGTGTTGGGAAAGCTAAACGGCTGCATGTAAATCGGTGAAGCTGAAACACACCCTCACACAATGCACAAAAACTAATCTTGAAGTGGCTAAAAGACTTAAATATAAGACAAGGTACTATAAAACTCCTAGAGGAGAACATAGGAAAACATGCTCTGACATAATTGCTACCAATGTTTTCTTAGGTTAGCCTCCCAAGGCAATAGAAATAAAAACAAAAATAAACAAATGGGGCCTATTCACACTTATAAACCTTTTCACAGCAAAGGAAACTATGACAAAACAAACAGAAAACCTATGGACTGGGTGGCAAATGATGTGACAGACAAGGGCTTAATTTCCAAAATATACAAACAACTCCTACAATTCCATAACAAAAAAACCAAACAACCCGATCTAAAAATGGGCAGAAGACCTCAATAGACATTTATCCAGAGAAGAGACACATGACCAATAGGCACATGGAAAGATGCTCACTATCACTAATTGTTAGATGAAAATCAAAACAACAATAAGGTACTAACTCGCACCAGTCAGAATGGCCATCATTAAAATGTCTACAAACAGTAACTGTTAGAGAGGGTGTGGAGAAAAGAGAACCATATTACAGTGTGGAATAACATGTAAATTGGTACAGTCACTATGAAAAACAGTATGGAGGTGCCTCAAAAAACTAAAAATTGAGTTGCCATATGATACAGCAATCCCACTCCTGGGCATATGCTCAGTAAAAACTATAATTCAAAAAGATATAAGCATCCATATGTTCAAAACAGCACAATTTACAATAGCCACGACATGGAAGCAACCTAAATGTCTATTGACAGATGAATGGATAAAGAACTGAACACTACTCAGCCATAAAAGGGCTTCCCTTGTGGCTCAGCTGGTAAAGAATCTGCCCGCGATGCAGGAGACCTGGGTTCGATCCCTGGGTTAGGAAGATGCCCTGGAGAAGGGGAAGGCTACCCACTCCAGTATTCTGGCCTGGAAAATTCTATGGACTGTATAGTCCATGGGGTCCCAAAGAGTCGGACAGGACTGAGCAATGTTCACTTCACAACCATAAAAAAGTAAGAAGCAGTTCCTGATGCTGGGAGGGACTGGGGGCAGGAGGAGAAGGGGACAACAGAGGATGAGAAGGCTGGATGGCATCACTAACTCGATGGACATGAGTTTGGGTGAACTCTGGGAGTTGGTGATGGACAGGGAGGCCTGGCGTGCTGCAGTCCATGGGGTCACAAAGAGTTGGACCCAACTGAGTGACTAACACTTTCACTTTCAATATTTTTGTTTAGACCAATGAAAACATTTTCCTTCCAGATTAAATGATCTCCTATGCTTTTTTGAGAAATTAGAAGAGGAGGCCTATTGGTGTTTTCTAGAACTCGGCCATCTTCCTAGACATTATCAGTTGGAGATTCTTGTCAGGAAGAATGATTCTCTGTCAATCTCAATCAAATTAAAATAGCAAACACATGGTATAATTTCTACTTTCCAATATCCAATAGAAATGCTTAAAACAACATCAATGGTAATTTCATAATGATTTTCAATGACTCATCCAACATTTTATTATGCTGGGCATTCATTCATACACACACCACACACACACACTCTCATTAACTTGGTGATAGCCAACTCAAATTTAGTGCAAGAAGTCTGTATTCAGCCATAGCCTTCATTCCAATTAAAGGTAATAATACTGGAAGCCCTCATGGATATTACTTTTCTGTTTTTCTTTCATACATTTTTTTAGCATGGATAGCAGTAGCAGTGTTAGTCACTTAGTCGTGCCTGACTCTTTGCAACCCCATGAACTGTAGCCCACCAGGCTCCTAAGTCCATGGGATTCTTCAGGCAAGAATACTGGAGTGGATTGCCATTCCCTTCTCTAGAGGATCTTCCTGACCTAGGAATCAAACCTAGGTCTTCTGCATTGCAGGCAGATTATTTGCCATCTGAGTTACAGGGAAGATCCAGATTTGGCATGGATACTTCTAAGTGGATATTTTCTTCTATGCCTATATTTTCAAAGTTTCAATACTTTGGGCTTCAGCATTTACGAGTTGGATTTTAGGGGTTTTGCAAGCAATGTTAGTAAGTGAATAAGTGAATTAATGAATGAACTCAAGATCACTTTTACTGAAGAAGGTGGTTTTCAGCCAACATCATCAAGTCCCATTATTCCCTGTGATAGCACTAATTTCTAGGACCTTTTATCATTAAAATACTCCTGATTAAATATATCAAACTGATAGTTATAAAAATATGACTTTTGCTTTTGGTTTAATTTATAAATCTTTGTACTAAGTTAACACATACTATATTATATGGAATATTTTGCCATCAAATTTGTATCTGCCATCACATTTACCCTATACTAAAATATTTATTACTGGCCTGAAATCATAGGAATCCTTGCCTCCGCCATTATGTGAAGTATATCACGCCATTTACAGGCTTTCCAAAGCTCTGGGACCTGGAAGATAATTGGATGCTGGAAAAAGCAGTCTTAGTCCCAAGGCTTCCCCGCTACTGTACAGAAAGATGGGCAGTCCCAGCTCCATCCCCCAGAGATTGGCAGTCCCAGCTCCATCCCCCAGAGATTGGCAGTCCCAGCTCCATCCCCCAGAGATTGGCAGTCCCAGCTCCATCCCCCAGAGGCCACACTGAGTCTGGAATTTCAAACGCAGCTGGATGTCTCTGTCTCTGGTGGTTGGAAATGGTCATTGACATTCAGACAGGTAGTCTCCTTTTGCAGCATTTCTTTTCTCTAGAATTTACCTTCAGTATGACTGTCATTGCTGAAAGGACCTAGGAAAACAAAAAGGATGAGAATAAAGAATGACAGTGCAGGAGCAAGGAGGAGGGCTGAACAATCAGAACATGGCTTTCTACAATGTCTGAAAGGTTATAAGGCAGCTATCTTCCAGAATTATGTTCTGTATATACCTAATTGATTGCCATGTCTTTAAGTAGAAGATTTGATATATTTCACTTTTTCTCAAGCTGCTACATGAATTCATATTTCATATTCATCATATAGCTGAGAGAAGCTTTCATTTTTCATGGATAGTACAAGGAATGAAAGAGGGGTAAAGACTCAGAGGCAAAGAAAAGAAAGGAACAAACTCAAGATGCAGAGAATTCAAACAGTGCACTCCACTACAGAGAAGGGTGTGGAAGTGGCTGGGAAGGTAAACTCTAGGACTCAATCTGAGACAAAACTTCCTGCTGCACTTTCTGGGGATCAAAGCAGGAGTCACAATACTCATATCAGATAAAACAGACTTTCAAATTAAGTCTGTGAAAAGAGACAAAGATGGACACTACATAATGATCAAAGGATCAATCCAAGAAGAAGATATAACAAGTATAAATATATATGCACCCAACATAGGAGCACCGCAATATGTAAGGCAAACGCTAACGAGTATGAAAGAGGAAATTAATAGTAACACAATAATAGTAGGAGACTTTAATACCCCACTCACAACTATGGATAGATCAACTAAACAGAAAATGAACAAGGAAACACAAACTTTAAAGGATACAATGGACCAGCTAGACCTAATTGACATCTATAGGATGTTTCATCCCAAAACAATCAACTTCACCTTTTTCTCAAGTGCACACGGAACCTTCTCCAGAATAGATCACATCCTGGGCCATAAATCTAGTCTTGGTAAATTCAAAAAGATTGAAATCATTCCAGTCATCTTTTCTGACCACAGTGCAGTAAGATTAGATCTCAATTACAGGAAAAAAATTATTAAAAGTTCAAACATATGGAGGCTAAACAACACGCTTCTGAATAACCAACAAATCATAGAAGAAATCAAAAAAGAAATCAAAATATGCATAGAAATGAATGAAAATGAAAACACAACAACCCAAAACCTATGGGACACTGTAAAGGCAGTGCTAAGGGGAGGATTCATAGCATTACAGGCCTACCTCAAGAAACAAGAAAAAAGTCAAATGAATAACCTAACTCTACACCTAAAGCAACTAGAGGAGGAAGAAATGAAGAACCCCAGGGTTAGTAGAAGGAAAGAAATCTTAAAAATTAGGGCAGAAATAAATGCAAAAGAAACTAAAGAGATCATGGCAAAAATTAACAAAGCTAAAAGCTGGTTTTTTGAAAAAATAAACAAAATTGACAAACCATTAGCAAGACTCATTAAGAAACAAAGGGAGAAGAACCAAATTAACAAAATTAGAAACGAAAATGGAGAGATCACAACAGACAACACTGAAATACAAAGGATCATAAGAGACTACTACCAGCAGCTCTATGCCAATAAAATGGACAACTTGGAAGAAACGGACAAGTTCTTAGAGAAGTATAACTTTCCAAAACTGAACCAGGAAGAAATAGAAGATCTTAACAGACCCATCACAAGCAAGGAAATCGAAACTGTAATCAGAAATCTTCAAGCAAAGAAGTAACAGAACTGGACATGGGACAAAGCACTGGTTTCAAATTGGGAAAGGAGTACGTCAAGGCTGTATTTTGTCACCCTGTTTATTTAACTTATATGTGGCATATATCTTGTGAAATTCTGGGCTGGATGAAGCACAAGCTGGAATCAAGATTGATGGGAGAAATATCAATAACCTCAGATATGCAGAGGCACTACCCTTATGGCAGAAAGTGAAGAGGAACTAAAGAGCCTCTTAATGAAGGCTTTCACCTTCATCAAGGAGGAGAATGAAAAAGCTGGCTTAAAACTCAACAGTCAAAAAACTAAGATCATGGCATCTGGTCCCATCACTTCATGGAAAATAGAAGGGGAAAAAGTGGAAACAGTGTCAGATTTCATTTTCTTGGGCTCCCCAATCAATGCCAACAGTGACCACAGCCATGAAATTAAAAGATCCTTGGAAGAAAAGCTATGACCAACCTAGACAGCATACTAAAAAGCAGAGACATCACTTTGCCGACAAAAGTCCGTCTAGTCAAAGCTATGGTTTTTCCAGTAGTCGTGTATGGATGTGAGAGTTGGACCATAAAGAATACTGAGTGCCGAAGAACTGGTGCTTTTGAGCAGCGGTGCTGGAGGAGACTCTTGAGAGTCCCTTGGGTAGCAAAGAGATCAAACCAGTCAATCCTAAAGGAAATCAACCCTGAATATTCATTGGAAGGATTGATGCTGAAGCTGAAGCTACAATATTTTAGCCTCCTGATGGGAAAAGCTGACTCAATGGAAAAGACCCTGAGGCTGAGAAAGAGTGAGGGCAAGAGGAGAAGGGGGTGACAGAGGATGAGATGATTGGATGGCATCACTGGCTCAATGGACATGAGTTTGAGCAAATTCAGGGAGATAGTGAAAGACAGAGAGGACTGGCATGCTGCAGTTCATGAGATTGCAAAGAATTGGACAAAACTTAGCAACTGAACAACTCCAGGGGACCTTCCAGACCCAGGGATATAACCCACATCTCTTGCATTGCAGATGGTGTCCTGAATTGGAAGGTGAATTCTTTACCGCTAAACCACCAAGGGGAAGGAAGTGAGCCACTATGGACCCTGTGTTGGGTTAGGATTTTTGGTCATGTGTTTCCTCCCTCCCTCCATTTTCTCCCTGATTATAAATCATAATTGCATATGCAAAAAAAAATCCTATTAGAATTACATTGTTGAGATGGGATAAATGCCTTCTATAAACAGGACAGAAGTGGCTCTTCTGGGTGATGAACATGAGGCCAAGGAATGTGTGCGGCACTTGGTCAGGGTCCAGTGCCTCCAGGATGATGTCATAGCTGTGAAATACAATTTATCATAATATTGTTGAATTGAGGATTGCATTAAGGAGTCTACAGTGAGCTCAGACCTCCTTATTGAGGTGCTAGAGATGTCATATTGGGTGTGAGCATCAAAGATTTCTGTGCATTATGTGAGTGTTGCACAGACATACCCCTTTAGGGTGGTGGCGACAAAGCTATAGCAATGAAGAAAGAAGCTTTTCCATGCACATATCTTCTATTCAAAGGACGTCTGTATCATCTCTGGCCCAGAGGCATGGTGCCCATGGACACTTGGGATATCCTAGTGAATATCCCTGAAGAGACCTTTCGGTGAGACTATCTCACCTGACCCTAAATAATACAGTCTAAACAACAGGATACCTACCTGGTGATTTCGGGTGTCCATCAAGTACACAATAGAGAACTCTCAAGCAGAGACAATGCCTTCTTGGCCTTGTGTAGACTTATTGGCTGGACTGAAGATAGATATTCCGTTTCTGGGTATTCAAATGTCGTTTCTTAAGATGGTTTCCCAGTTGCTACAGAAATATTCAAACCAGAAGTCCACATGCAGATACATTTATCAAGTAAGCCCAGCAAGAGACCGGCGATGGAAGCCCTATAGAGGCAGGCTTTGAATGACAGCCCCTCCTTTTATCACAGGCTCTACTCAGTTGGCATAACTATCCTGCAAAGCTGCAGAAATGGTTCCAGGTTGAGGAACATGGGATAGCAGAACTAGACCTGACTAGTTCCTTTCCACTAGTAGACTGGGTGGATTTCCCTTGTGGTGAGGGTAGAATCTCTTGTACCATACAACCTGCCTCACTGCAAATTGCACCTGGGTTCCCTCCCATATTTGCCATTACTTGCAATGGGCCTACTTTAGATACACCAAGAGGGAGAAGGAATAAACAGATACATTCGTAGGTTTTTCTCTCCCTTCCTTGAACAGGGAGCTGCCATACCTTCATGCTCCTGCAGCTGAACCACCATTTGCGGCTACCTTTCTGAGGAGGTGAAGGCAGGTCCCTACCCTGGCTCCTGCCTAGTTTCACAAATGCCTATCAATTCAGAAAATTCAGGGCTTGATAATAATAGCAGTAAGATAGTACTGTAAAATAATCAAAACAATAACATTTTTGAAAGTTTATTACATTCCCAGCACAGTGGATGGCGTCACCGACTCAGTGGACATGGATTTGAGCCAGCTCTGGAAGTTGGTGATGGACAGGGAAGCCTGGCGTACTGCAGCCCATGGGGTCACAAAAGTCAGACATGACTGAGCTACTGAACTGACTGAAGCACCATGCCACATGCTTTACATAGACTATCTTTATTATTCTCACAAAAACTTTGTGAAGTAGATACTATTGTAATCTCAGGAATATGACATGGATAGGCCAAAATAACTTCCTTGATGTCATATATTGAGTAAGTAGCAGAAGAAAGCTGAAATTCAGTTCTGTCAGATATGAAAGCCCACACTCTTAAACATGGTCTGGAAACACACAGACATTTTACATATACATATATCCATCATATACAAATGAGGAAGATTATTCTCTGAAAAGAGATTTTGCAAGGCTCTCTACTTACCTACTAAACATCCATTCTCCCATATTTTCTCAATAACCAAAAGCCTGATTTGGGGAGTGTCAAATTTGCCAAACTAGAAATTTTGGTTTCCTAGCCATTTTTGCAATTACGGGTGATCCTTCAGTCTTACTCAATGAGACAGCACTGGAAGGGAATGTACAGCGAATTTAATTCAGGCTAGAACATGCATTTGACACTTGGAGGTATGGAGCTACTCACCAGCTGTGGGGAAGAGGGTTTCCACACAATAAGGATGGCTAGTTAGTTAGTTCAATTGCTGTCATGTCCGACTCTTTGAGACCAGATGGACTGCAGCACACCAGGCCTCCCTGTCCATCACCAACTCCCAGAGCTTGATCAAACTCATGTCCACCAAGTTAGTGATGCCATCCAACCATCTCATCCTCTGTCATCCCCTTCTCCTCCCACCTTCAATCTTTCCCATCATCAGGGTCTTTTTCAATGAGTCAGTTCTTTACATCAGGTGGCCAAAGTACTGGAGTTTCAGCTTCAGTATCACACTTCCAATGAATATTCAGGACTCATTTCCTTTAGAATTGACTGGTTGGATCTCCCTGAAGTCCCTTGGAGACTTGCAAGTCTCCAAGACTTGGAAGACTCTTAAGAGTCGCCTCCAACACCACAGTTCAAAAGCATCAATTCTTTGGCACTCAGGTTTCTTTATTGTCCAACTCTCACATCCACACATGACTACTGGAAAAACCATAGCTTTGACTAGATGGACACTTTTCTGGCAAAGTAATGTCTCTGCTTTTTAATATGCTGTCTAGGTTGGTCATAGCTTTTCTTCCAAAGAGCAAGTGCTTTTTAATTTCATGGCAGCAGTCACCATCTGCAGTGATTTTGAAGCCCAAGAAAATAAAATCTGTCACTGTTTCCACTGCTTCCCCATCTATTTGCCATGAAGTGATGGGACTAGATGCCATGATCTTCATTTTTTGAATGTTGAGTTTTAAGCCAGCTTTTTCACTTTCCTCCTTTACTTTCACCAAAAGGCTCTTTAGTTCCTCTTCACTTTCTGCCATAAGGGTGATATCATCTGCGTATCTGAGGTTATTGATATTTCTCCCAGCAATCTTGATTCCAGCTTGAGCTTTATCCAGCCCCGCATTCCCCATGACGTACTCTGCATATAAGTTGAGGAAGCAGAGTGACAATATACATACAGCCTTGAACTGCTTTCCCAATTTGGAACCAGTCTGTTGTTCCATGTCTGGTTATAACTGTTGCTTCTTGACCTGCATACAGATTTCTCAGGAAGCAGGTAGGGTGGTCTGGTATTCCCATCTCTTTAAGAATTTTCCACAGTTTATTGTGATCCACACAATCAAAGGCTTTGGCGTAATCAATAAAGCAGAAGTAGATGCTTTTCTGGAACTCTCTTGCTTTTTCTATGATCCAGTGTATGTTGGCAATTTGATCTCTGGTTCCTCTGCCTTTTCTAAATCCAGTTTGAACATCTGGAAGTTCATGTACTGTTGAAGCCTAGCTTGGAGAATTTTGAGCATTACTTGAGTGTGAGATGAGAGCAATTGTGCAGTAGTTTGAACATTCTTTGGCATTGCCCTTCTTTGAGATTGGAATGAAAACTGACCTTTTCCAGTCCTGTGGCCACTGCTGAGTCTTCCAAATTTGCTGACATACTGAGTGCATCACTTTCACAGCATCATCTTTTAGGATTTGAAACAGCTTAATTGGAATTCCATCATCCTTCACTTGACTTTGCATTCCAAGATATCTGGCTCTAAGTGAGTGATCACACCATCATGATTATCTGGGTCATGCAGATCTTTTTTATATAGTTTTTCCGTGTATTCTTGCCACCTCTTCTTAATATCTTCTGCTTCTGTTAGGTCCATACCATTTCTGTCCTTTATCGAGCCCATATTTGCATGAAATGTTCCTTGGTATCTCTAATTTTCTTGAAGAGATCTCTAGTCTTTCCCATTCTATTGTTTTCCTCTATTTCTTTGCATTGATCACTGAGGAAGGCTTTCTTATTTCTCCTTGCTATTCTTTGGAACTCTGCATTCAAATGGGTATATCTTACCTTTTCTCCTTTGTCTTTAGCTTCTCTTTTCCCAGCTATTTGTAAGACCTCCTCAGACAACCATTTTGCCTTTTTACATTTCTTTTTCTTGGGGATGGTTTTGATCACTGCCTCCTGCACAATGTCGTGAGCCTCTGTCCATAGTTCTTCAGGCACTCTATCAGATCTAATCCCTGAAATCTTTTTCTCACTTCCACTGCATAATCTTAAGGAGTTTGATTTAGGTCATACCTGAATTGTCTCGTGGTTTTCCCTACTTTCTTCAATTTAAGCTGGTGGAAGCTGGCAAGATGGCAGAGTAGATGGACATGTGGTCATCTTCTCCTGCAAGAACTCCAAAATTACAACTTGCTGCTGAACAACCATCCACAGGAGAATGCTGGATCCCACTAAAAAAAGATACTGCACATCCAAGGGCAAAGGAGAAGCACCAGTAAGGTGGTAGGAGGGGCAAAATCACATTTAGAATCAAACCCCATACCCTCCAGAGAGACTCATGTAGGGCTCAAACAAAACCTTGTGCACACCAGGACCCAGAGACCCCACAGAGACTGACCAGACCTGTGTCTGAGTCTCCTGCGGAGGCAGGAGTCAGCAGTGGCCGGCCGCAGGGGCAGGGGCTCTGCATGCAGCTCCCTGGGCACACAGCCTGTGGCGTGAGCCCTCTTGGAGGAGTCGCCCTCCAGCTGCCCAGCAGAAGACCCCAAACTGCAGAACAATTATACCAGGGCAATGCTCGCACTGTTCAGAAAGTTCTAGGACCCACACCAGATTTCCCAACCTGGGGGTCCGGCAAAGGCACTGAGCATTCCCAGAGAATTTGACTTTGGAGGCCAGTGGGATTTGATTACAGAACTTACAAAGGCTTGGGGAAACTGACTCTTGGAAGGCACAAACAAGACTAAAGATAATAGAGTGGGGCGTTGAAAGAAACATGAGGCCCCAATGGCACCAAAGTCCTAGTGAACAAGTTCTCAGCTTTGTCTGATAAACAACTCCTATTTGTTTAAGTCATCGTTTCACGGATTTTCTCCTGCTTTAAGCAGAATATATTCCTAATCAATGTACATATTAATGAACACTATTTCCATATTTGACAGCTCAAGTTTGAGAATTAAAAACTCTTCTTTTCCTAAGTCTCACTTGGTAGTGAGAGGGTAACAGGCAGGAGGGCCAGGGGTCTCCCAATGGAGCAAACAGGCTGCAAGTGTCAGACTTTTTTATCTCTCTCTTAAGCGGCAGGAGGAAGCAAACTACTTGTGTTATATGTTTTCCCCTTCTCTATGCAAATTTTAAAAGAGGTTTCTTTTAAAACTCTGTGTTGTCTTGACGACACCTGGCTCCACCTGAACTTAACTTTTCTCAAACCTTGAGCTAACCAATGCGTTTTTCTTACAGAAATGTTTGTCTTAAGCTATGTTAATATACTATGTATTTACCCTAGACTCTGGCTTCAAGTTGGTTCCACCTAAGACTCAGAACCGACTTGACAAACCTGCGTGTTTTACTCATACATTGCCCTCCTAATCTATGTTAATGAAACTCTATGTTTACTTGGAAACCTGCCTTTCTTCAAGATTCATGTCAACCATTTTATGCGCTGGGATAACTCACCTGGTGCCAGTGTTATCCCAAACTGCATGCTGTGGATGAGGGGCCTGGTGCCAATTTCTGAGTTTTTGAGACATCCCCTTTCTATAATTAACAATCTGCTAGTAACTATATAACATCCAATTAAAGACAAGCGGAGGAGCACTCTTCCTGCCCTCCTCTGACGTCTATGTCAGAAAGTTTCTCTTTCTTTTATATTTTTTCTTTCTTTTTTTTCCATTTATTTTTATTAGTTGGAGGCTAATTACTTTACAATATTGTAGCAGTTTTTGCCATACATTGACATGAATCAGCCATGGATTTACATGTGCTCCCCATCCCAATCCCCCCTCCCACCTCCCTCCCCATCCCTTCCCTCTGGGTCTTCCCAGTGCACCAGCCCTGAGCACTTGTCTCATGCATCCAACCTGGGCTGGTGATCTGTTTCACCCTTGATAGTATACTTGTTTCAATGCTATTCTTTCAAACCATCCCATCCTCGCCTTCTCCCACAGAGTCTAAAAGTCTGTTCTGTACATCTGTGTCTCTTTTTCTGCTTTGCATATAGCGTTACCGTTACCATCTTTTTAAATTCCATATATATGTGTTAGTATACTGTAATGGTCTTTATCTTTCTGGCTTACTTCACTCTGTATAATGGGCTCAAGTTTCATGCATCTCATTAGAACTTATTCAAATAAATTCTTTTTAATGGCTGAGTAATATTCCATGGTGTATATGTACCACAGCTTCCTTATCCATTCGTCTGCTGATGGACATCTAGGTTGCTTCCATGTCCTGGCTATTATAAACAGTGCTGCGATGAATATTGGGGTGCACGTGTCTCTTTCAGATCTGGTTTCCTTGGTGTGTGTGCCCAGGAGTGGGATTGCTGGGTCACATGGCAGTTCTATTTCCAGTTTTTTAAGGAATCTCCACACTGTTCACCATAGCAGCTGTACTAGTTTGCATTCCCACCAACAGTGTAAGAGGGTTCCCTTTTCTCCACACCCTCTCCAGCATTTATTGCTTGTAGACTTTTGGATAGCAGCCATCCTGACTGGCGTATAATGGTACCTCATTGTGGTTTTGATTTGCATTTCTCTGATAATGAGTGATGTTGAGCATCTTTTCATGTGTTTGTTAGCCATCTATATGTCTTCTTTGGAGAAATGTCTGTTTAGATCTTTGGCCCATTTTTTGATTGGGTCATTTATTTTTCTGGAATTAAGCTGCAGGAGTTGCTTGTATATTTTTGAGATTAATCCTTTGTCTGTTGCTTCATTTGCTATTATTTTCTCCCTTTCTGAAGTTTCTCCCATTCTGAAAAGACTGTCTTTTCACCTTTCTTATAGTTTCCTTTGTTGTGCATAAGCTTTTAAGTTTAATTAGGTCCCATTTGTTTATTTTTGCTTTTATTTCCAATATACTGGGAGGTGGGTCATAGAGGATCTTGCTGTGATTTATGTCAGAGAATGTTTTGCCTATGCTCTCCTCTAGGAGTTTTACAGTTCCTGGTGTTACATTTAGATCTTTAATCCATTTTGAGTTTATTTTTGTGTATGGTGTTAGAAAGTGTTCTAGTTTCATTCTTTTACAAGTGGTTGACCAGTTTTCCCAGCACCACTTGTTAAAGAGGTTGTCTTTTCTCCATTGTATATCCTTGCCTCCTTTGTCGAAGATAAGGTGACCATAGGTTCGTGGATTTATCTCTGGGCTTTCTATTCTGCTCCATTGATCTATATTTCTGTCTTTGTGCCAGTACCATACTGTCTTGATGACTGTGGCTTTGTAGTATAGCCTGAAGTCAGGCAGGTTGATGCCTCCAGTTCCATCTTCTTTCTCAAGATTGCTTTGGCTATTCGAGGTTTTTTGTATTTCCATACAAATTGTGAAATTATTTGTTCTAGTTCTGTGAAGAATACCATTTGTAGCTTGATAGGGAGTGCATTGAATCTATAGATTGCTTTGGGTAGTATACTCATTTTCACAATATTGATTCTTCCAAGTCATGAACATGGTATATTTCTCCATCTATTTGTGTCCTTTTTGATTTCTTTCATCAGTGTTTGATAGTTTCCTATGTATAGGTCTTTTGTTTCTTTAGGTAGATATACTCCTAAGTATTTTATTCTTTTTGTTGCAATGGTGAATGGTATTGTTTCCTTAATTTCTCTTTCTGTTTTCTCATTGTTAGTGTATAGGAATGCAAGGGATTTCTGTGTGTTAATTTTATATCCTGCAACTTTATTCATTGATTAGCTCTAGTAATTTTCTGGTAGAGTCTTTAGGGTTTTCTATGTAGAGGATCATGTCATCTGCAAACAGTGAGAGTTTCACTTCTTCTTTTCCTATCTGGATTCCCTTTATTTCTTTTTCTGCTCTGATTGCTGTGGCCAAAACTTTCAAAACTTCTCTTTTATACTTTAATAAAACTTCATCGCACAAAAGCTTTGAGCCATCAAGCCTCATCACTGGCCCCGGATTGAATTCTTCTCCCCCGAGGCCAAGAATCCTGGTGTCTTTCACTGCTCAGCAACAACCTTTCAATAGTGGGCCCTTTTAGATTATGGCAGTACTCCTCCCAAACTACAAGGCTTTTCTTCCTTTCTTTATTGCTTTATTTTTTATTTTATTGTTATAAGTTTAAGATATTATATGTAAGCCTAATAGTAATCACATGGGAAAGTCTTGTATTAATAGTAATTTTATGAAAATTTTATTAGCGCTATAGTTGATTTATAATGTTAATTTCTGATGTACAGTGAAGTGAATCAGTTATACATACATACATATATATATATATATATATATATATATATATCCACTCTTTTTCAGATTCTTTTCCCATATAGGTTGTTACAGAGCACCTAGTTGAGCTCCCTGCTATAGAGCAAGTCCTTATCAGTTTATCTATTTTATATGTAGTCAGCTTCCCTGGTGGCTCAGAGGGTAAAGAATCTGGCTGCAATGCAGGAGACCTGGGTTTGATCCCTGGGTCAGGAAGATCCCTCACAGAAGGGAATGGCTACCCACTCCAGTATTCTTACCTGGAGAATCCCACGGACAGAGGAGCCTGGTGGGCTATAGTTCATGGGGTCACAAAGAGTCAGGCACGACCGAGCGACTAAGCACACACACATATATATAGTAGAGTGTATGTGTCAACCCCAATGTCCCAATTTATAAAACTTTTCCATATGCCACTCCTTGTGGTTAAAGCAGCAATGCAATTATGCACCAAAAAAATGCCATGTCCCAGGCACATCACAGCTTTGGCGCTGCGACCTGATTAGTTAAACTGAATTACCAGGGGACCAGGGGGAGGAAACACTGTGATAGCTCCTGCTGCTCTCCACCCAATTTGCACGTTTTCCTAGAATTATTTTAGATGTTATTATCGCCCAAACACCTGCTGCTACACAGGCAGGAAAACAAGCCAAAAGCAAATGAGAAAGCAAAACACACTAAATTAAAGACAAATGAGCACAATCCCTAAGTACAGGATACAAATCGTAGCCTTCAAATTTGAGGGCCAGTTCTCCTGGTTATTAACCAGTCTCTAAGGCACTGTAAGTGCCCACACTGAAAAAAGGAGGCAAAATCATCCAGGTAATTTCCATCTTGGTTTCTCTTCTTTTTCCTCTATGTTTTCTGCAGAATGAAAAAGAAAAAAATTCCAAAAGATACATTCTTAACGCCTCTCGTTTCAGCGAACTCAGCTGCGACTTTACTTTGTTGTTGCTGTTCAGGCACCCAGTCATGTCCAACTCCTTGAGACCCCATGGACCACAGCACCTCAGGCCTCCCTGTCCTCCACTATCTCCCTGAGTTTGCTCAGACTCATGGCCCTTGAATCAGTGATTCCATCCAGACATCTCACCCTCGGTCACCCCCTTCTCCTCCTGCCTTCCTCTTTCCCAGCATCAGGGTCTTTTCCAGTGAGTCGGCTCTTTGCATCAGGTGGCCAAAGTATTGGAGCTTCAGCTTCAGCATCAGTCCTTCCAATGAGTATTCAGGGTTGATTTCCTTTAGGATTGACTGATTTGATCTCCTTACTGTCCAAGGGACTCTCCAGAGTCTTCTCCAACACCACAGTTCAAAAGCATCAATTGTTCAGCATTCAGCGTTCTTTACAGACCAACTCTCACATCCATACATGACCACTGGAAAAATCATAGCTTTGACTATATGGACCTTTGTCTGAAAAATAATGTCTCTGCTTCTTAATATGCTGACTGGATTTGTCATAACCTTTCTTCCAAGGAGCAAGCATCTTTTAATTTCATGGCTGCAGTTACAATCTGCAGTGATTTTGGAGCCCAAGAAAATAAAATCTGTCACTGTTTCCATTGTTTCCCCATCTATTTGTCATGAAGTGATGGGACTGGATGGCATGATCTCGGTTTTTTTGAATGTTGAGTTTCAAGCCAGCTTTTTCATTCTCCTCTTTCACCTTCATCCAGAGGCTCTTTAGTTCCTCTTTGTGACTTTATTTATAGCAGTATTTTTACCCAAAACACCTTTTAACCATCTCAAAAACAACACATACAAAATACTCAGCAGTAGGGAAGAAATGTTGATATTAAACATAACTTTATATGATTTGAATATTGAAAGCTATTGGTTTTTTTGGGGGGGGTGGGTTTTTTGTTTGTTTTTTGGTTTTGTTTTTGTTTTTGGCTCTGTTGACTCAGTGGACAGGGGTGGGGAACGGGAGAACAACTCAGAGATTCTAAACTGAATAATTTAAGACTGGTTATTAGGATAGATACTACATTTCCAGAGCCTTTCTTTATTCCTAAGATTGCCCATGAAAAAGTTTCCTCTACATTTCCTTCCTAGTTGAGTTTGGGAGAAAGGAACCAAAGGAGAAAGACATCAAGATCCAAACTTTGGTTTCTGGTTGCCAGCTCTTTCTAGAGAGATAACTTTATTCATCACTGTTTCAAGGCAGGGTTGATGCCTGGTTATCCTGAGCCAGGCCTTCAGAACAGGGGGCCAAACTATCCTCTCAAGGGTCACACACAGCTCCTCTGGGTAAGTGTACTGCACACCACGTACAATTGGGGAGGAGAAAGTCAGTGAAACACAAGAAGGTGCTGGTGGAATTACAGCAATGAGAGAGACAGCGGGGTTGGTGGGAGAAGGTTTTAAGCCGTGGCCATAGTAGGGAAAAGTTTCAAGGAGAGAGAGAGCAAAAGGGGATATTTATAGAAAGCTTTGTGTCTTGGGTGAAAGTGCTTGGGCTGTCATTTGAAAACCTGCAGTGCTGATGGACACGATTCTTTAAAGCTTCAGTAATGGACAGTAATTCCTTGAAAGCAACATGAATCCTTAGGTGACCAGGATTACACTGGTTGTATACTGGGGGGCACCACACAGGCAGTGTGAACATAGGCCCAGGCCTGGCCTATGCTGAGACAAAACACAGCAAAGATCCAAGCCCCAAAGTGCCCCATCAGCCACACCAACCCAGCTCACAGAAAAATGGTGTCAAAGACCATCAGATCATGTCAGACACCAACCATACACTGTGACGGTTCTGGGAATATCATTGCAAGCCCAGCCTGACAATTTGGGAAAGAACACTATTTTAAATTGCATGTTCTTGGTAGAAAACCAGATGTAGGCAGCATTATATGAATTCTCTAAATTTATAGAAGTCTAAAAATTTGTTCATGAAATTACCTCCTAAAAATTGTATTTTAACCTAGACCTACCTAATCAATGATCTATAACTCTCTTAGGAAATTAGTCTTTTTTGTTCTGGAAGAAGTGAGGGGGCAAAGGCAGATAACTTGAGACTGGATTGTCTTTTGCCCATCTCAGCATACTGAGATATTTTGAACTTTCGTTTTACTTTGGGCCTTGAAATTAAGGAGACTTTTGAATTGCTGGTCCTGTCTGCTGTCCACTAGAAATTGAAGAAAAGATTTTTAAGCATAGCTAACGGATGTTGTAGGGCCAGTGGCAGTCCTGTGATCCCTGCTTCCGTCATGCCCTTTCTCGTCTTGAGTGTGGGCTGAACCTAGTGATGCATTAGTGAGTAAAATATGCGACGTGATGTCATTTTCAAATTCAGGTTACAAAAAGACTACGGAGTCTGTCTTGGGAGCAGCCCACGGGGTCACAAAGAGTCGGACATGACTGAGCAACTGAACAGCGGCAACAAAATAAAGCCGCAGCCGAGTTCGCTGAAAAAAGAGGCGGGGAGATAAGAATGTGGCCTTTGAGATGCTCTTTTCCATTCTGCAGAAAACGTAGAGGAAAAAGAAGAGAAACCAGCATGGAAATTAGCTGGATGGTTTTGCCTCCTTTTTCAGTGTGGGCGCTTACAGTGCCTTAGAGACTGGTTAATAGCCAGGAGAACTGGCCCTCAATTTGAAGGCTATGATTTGTATCCTGTACTTAGGGATTCTGCTCATTTGTCTTTAATTTAGTGTGTTTTCCTTTCTCATTTGTTTCTGGCTTGTTTTCCTGCCTGTATAGCAAGCCCATCCCAGGAGCTACATGATCTGTACAACTTTAATGCCTTTTCACAAGAGCACTCTTGAACACCTCATTAGGTTTTCACGCCTTGCCAGATTCTGCCCTGAAACACACCCTTTGATGCTTGTGAAGCAGAGTGTCAAAAGGGTACATCTTGGGGGTCTTTTGAGCATGCTGACAGAGGGATTTTTTACCATTAGGAAGCATATATTAAAAGATATGATGCCTTTGTTATACATTGTTAAAAGCAATAGCATCTTACAGTGCTACTTCTAGAAGGAACAGTGATTGCAAAAGGCACAGAATGGCTTCAGCTGATATTGCTACGTTGTTTGGATCTAGGCTGCTAACATGGGTGCTTTCGGTTTGAGAGACTACATCAAGTGTACATTTATTATTTGTGGACTTTCCCGTATGCACATTGTACTTCAGTAAACATGTCACTAAAAGCAAACAAATGATGATAGTTGACATCACTGTCCCACCCGTTTGAAGAAGATTAACTTATTCAAATACTTATGAGGAACAAATAAGAGCACGGGACTGTTCCAGGTGCCATGTGACAAGGCTTCTCTTCCTCCAGGAGTTTTCCAGTCAATGAAAGAAAGAGAAGTAACCCACCACTAATCCATGGTGGCTCAGTGATAAAGAATCTGCCTACCAGTACAGGAGACAGGGTTCCATCCCTGGGTCGGGAAGATCCCCTGGAGAAGGAAATGGCAACCCACTCCACTATTCCTGCCTGGCAAATCCTATGGACAGAGGAGTCTGGTGGGCTACAGTCCATGGGATCACAAAACAGTCAGAAAAGTCTCAGCAACTAAATAACAGCAAAATCCATGCACAATACAGTGTAAACAGGTGTGTGCTCAGTCACTAAGTCATGTCCGACTGTTCTATGACCTGACCCAGGACTGGAACCTGTGTCTCCTGCATTGGCAGGCTGATTCTTTACTGCTGAGTTGCTAGGGAAGTCAGTACATAAATAGCATGAAGTAATAAGCATCAGGTATTATAGCAGTGATGTGGATACAGCACCAGGGTTATAGAAGTTGGAAGAAGGAAAGATCACTTTTGGTGTGAAAACCATGTTATGAATATTCTGTTGCACCCTCCCCATCCAGAGTCCTGAAAAAACTGTCCTATTGATGGGCCTTACTAGATGATTGGAAGCAGACAGGGAAGTAGCAAAAGGCTTTAGGACAAAAGCAGAGCAGAGCTGGTTCGAGTCCCAGTCCCACCACTCACAGACTGTGTAAAGCCATGGGCAGGTTACTCAGAGAAATCTACAATTGATCTTATTTTTCTAGCCCTTCTCTTCTCCCTGGTGGGTCAGAGGGTAAAGAGTCTGCTTGCAATGTGGGAGACCCAGGTTTGATCCCTGGGTCGGGAAGATCCCCTGGAGAAGAAAATGGCAACCCACTCTAGTATTCTTGCCTGGAGAATCCCATGAACAGAGGAGCCTGGTGGGCTACAGTCCATGGGGTTGCAAAGAGTTGGACACGACTGAGGGACTTCACTTTCACTTTTCTCTCCTTTTTAAATCAAAATCATTAAGAAGTGGGTGGACCCTTTCTTTCCTGATTCCAAACTTGAGTGGAAGCAATTGGTCTTAGTGCCCAATCCCCACCCACTTTCATTGGTCCAGGAATGGGCACATGGATCATATCAGCAACTCAGAGTTATCACCTATCTCTCTTGGGAGGAAAAATTATGGGGTAAAAAGCTGCCAAGAGCCATGTTTCCAGCCACACACAAAAGCCAATGTGAAAGATTGAAACTGAAATGCAGAAAGACGCAGAGAGGGTGAGGAGCCAGCAGAATTGTCCCAGCAGCACTGCTCCCTCTGTTCCAGAAAATTCTGGGGCTCAGCCTTGTCCTTGCCTTTTACATAGTCTGGGATTTACACCAATCAATCCCCCATTTTGCCTAAACTAGTTCAAACTGGGTTTGTGTGATCTGCGATCAAAAGAGCCATGACTAATACATTCCCCTCACTGAACCCTGGTTTTCTGACTGCAAAATTGATAATGCAACTATCTAATGCAGAAGTTTGAATCAAAGGCAAAATACCACTACATGTAAAGATACTTGTTCAATATTAACCCCTTATCATCAATGCCCCGCCAATGTGAGAATTTAATGTCACCCATTCAAGGATTCTTCAAACTAGGATGAATGTGTATTGCCTCTGACTTCATACAGCAGCTGGGCAATCCATGAACCACACCCCCATCATCTGATAAAGGTAAAAGGTAGACTGATCTCAAATATTTCCTATGACTCTCCTTTCTCCTCTGATCAGCTCTCATTCCAAACTCATTCTCCTCTCGTCCACCAGTGTTCCCCATGCCAAACTTGACGCCACCTCTGATCTGTTATAGGATTCCACGCTTATTCTCCACAGCGCTTTGCTATCCAACATCCCTAAAGAATTTTTTTTACTTGATATGCCTCAAATACCATCCCTCCTCCCAAGGCAAATTAAGCATGCAGTTAATTTGGCCCCTTGAATTTCAACCCCTGACAACATCTGTGTGGTCAACACCTCCTGCTTTAGTTACTAACTCAGTTTTCACCCTTTTCCAAGGCAAGAGTTCCAACAGCCTCAGATGACATCCAAAATACCACAAGATTTATCAATTACAGCCAAAATTCATTGAGCACTAACGTGACAGGTTCTATACTAAGCTCCATGTTTATGTTATTTCATTGAATCCTCACTAATGAAGGTCCTTTTATTTTCCTTTGTTACTAGACAAAGAAATGGAGACAAATTTATATAAAATTTTCAAGATTTTTACGGCTAGAAAGCTATGAAGTCCATATTTAAATTCAGGTAGTTTGATGCTAGAAATTATATCCTAAACACTGTTCACAGTTGTGAAATAAACCATATGCCTCAGATTTCAGCCCTGACCACCCCCCTTCCCTTCTCATACCAGGAATATTGGTATACAAGTTTGCTTATAATGTTTCATAGACTCAAACTAAGAGAAAAACACTACTTCTTTTTCCTACTCCTCCCACCATTAGGGATATTTCCATCCCAGGAAACACAAAGGCATGTTCACGTGAGATGAAAACTTGGGCATCAAAGTATTTAGTAGAGAGACTTATGAAAATGTTGGCAAATTCAGACTGACTTGTCAAATAAAAAAATATGACAAATGTAAAGAGAAAAAAAACTGTGAAGTTACCTAAGTTATACAGTTTGCATTAATCTCTTCTTAGTAGAAAAACAACTTTCTCACATAATTATCATGTTCACAAAGCATGTTACCTATCTTTAGAAATGAACTTTGTGAAAGTCAGGTTATAGTTCTCTTGCTTGGGAGTGAGTTATTGGAAGAAATGTTCAAAGTTTCATTGATTTTAAGAAGCAGAACTAGACAGGGTGACCCTGTTAGTTCCAGTCCATCCCATCTGGGGACATCATGTATATGTTTATCATTCACAATGGCGGCGGAACAGAAGGCTCATCTTCCTTCCACACTGGCCATGATTGACATGGCTGGGATCGCCCGAGACAATGGTTAGATCATCTTGATAACGTGGAAGATAATGAAAACACCTTCTGGCTGACTCAGAAACCATGTCATTGATAAAGTGGTTATTACGATTAACCATGGAAGGAAAAGTTATAGGGAAGGCATTTTAATGAGCTCAGAGACCTCTGTTTATCCTCAACTTTAAAAAGACAACACAGTCTTGTTGAAAGAACATGGACTTGGGGAGACTGAACCTGAGCCCTGACTCCATAAATTACCAGAGTCTGACACTGACAAAGTCACAGTGTTGTGACTTTGGAATGTAATGATTTTTTGCTGTTGATGGGGCAGAATAAGAAAGAGAAAAACAACCATGAAAAATGAAACCAAAACATACAATAGAATTAAGAAGTCCAAACATGGGCATTGTCAAAAGACTCAGGTGGGGGAGAAGTATAGTGCACAGTAAATAAAGTGTCAGAGTGGCACCTTACACGTATACCAAGCACTCAACCAACGCTACCTGTCATTGTAAGTTTTTTAGGTTTATAAAACTTTTCCATTTTCAATTGAAAGTTGGGGCTTCTAACTTATACGGAGGTCTTTATATGCAGTACCTGAATTAATTGAATGTAAATTTGACAGAATGTTAACCGTAAGTGGGGATCTGTGCTACACCTGGTTTGTCACTTTGACGTTTATCTAGTTATTAGCCTGAATGATGTTGGTGAGTATTCAAACAATTCCTCAATAAAAAGATACTACATTTCCTCCATAATTTGTAGCTTACTGAAATTTCTAATATATGAGAAGTCATTTCAACTGCCAGAAAAGTCATTCTGAGTAGCCTTATTTTAACATCATTGTCAAAGGCTAGACATTGTGAAGAGTTTGTACTTCTTACATACACATTATTTTGCTTAAAAAGAAAAGAGATTTCCAAAGAAAGTTGACTATCAAATTATTTTAAATCAAATTATCTTGACTTACATTATAATTTTAGAACCATGCAACCATTTCTAATGGCTTATTGATGGTGACCTCTATTCATTACACTTAAGATCTCTACTTAGTGATCGACCAGTAAGCAAGTAAGCAACCATTTACCCGCCCAGAAAAAAACAAACAAACAAAAAAACTACATATTAAAGGAAATCTGTAAACATTCATTTAAATTTGGGTCTTACTAAAGACAACCAGTCCTTGATAATTCAAGTTTGCATTTTCTTGTAACTGTTTTTTTGGCAGCACACATTTACGCCGTTTTTGGCCTTCTTTTCCTTTGTCAGGTTGATGGTGCCTTGTGCAGCAGGGTCCAATGTAGGGATCTTTTCCCATCACATAGAAGCGCAGCCTCTGAACTGAACTATTTCACAGCCGAGAGAGGCTGAGAGGACTTTCGATCACACAAGCTGCTAATTTCCCAAAGGGGATTTAGTCAGGGCAGTGAAGTTCATGGATTTGGAGAAAACTTAGTGAAGCTTTAACCGTGATCAAGACCTCAACTTTAGCATCTTGTTTTAAAGCTAGAAACAAAGCCAAGAAAAGGCTGTGTCAGGGCAAATACAGTCAATTCTAAAAAGGAGGTTCTGATAGAATTGCCATTTTGCAGCACCAGCATATTCTTGACTTCTTTACACTTGAAATTATGAAGAAAACCTCCAAATTTTTGCTTATGTGAGTTATATTCATCAATATTTATAGTATTAGAAATTAGAACAGGGAAATATTTTAAGTATTTTTAATTGATTTTAGAATACATTCATTATATTATGCTATGGCAAAAATAACACGTTGTATTAAAAATAACTATATTTTCCCAAACAAAAAGATGAAGAGTAGCATCATTTTACATTTTTGCAAATCCCTTTAAAGCCAAGCTTAATAAAAACAATTGGATTCTTATATCAGCTTCTGCTATTTAGCCAAATATTATGTTTTTGAAGTATGTGAAGAAAATCAGGCCTCACCAAAGTATGTAATTAGAAAAAGAGGAGTATTTTAATAGCACTTTCAGATATTTTTGGATTTTCTTGTTTGATGTAATGTCAAAACCAAGCAAGCTACAATAAGGAATCTGAAAAAAATCTCAGTTAACTAACTTTGCTTGCTCTGTGACATTAAAATCCATTGGTCTATCTTGCACTCTGAATGGATCTTTTAATCATGAATCATTTGTAACATGAGATGGTCATTTGGAAAATACTTGTTCTCTGACTTTTGCAGATCTCCAGAGTGTTAACACATTTTATTATAGAATATCAAAATAATATTCGTTAATAACACCACTGATCTCATCAGAAAAGTCCTTGGGAAACTGTCAAGATCACATATCAAATGCAAGTGTTCTAAAATTCTGATTTTCATGTGAAAACTTGAGTGACAGCTCACTTCATGGATTTTTGAAAAAATATTTGCCAAATACCCAAGTCAGAATAATCATAGTTTGTCTGTCAATAGATCTTTCTAGTAACAGTGGAATTCCCAGTTTCATGAAAACAGTTTTAAACTCAAAACACACGTGTGCTTTATGTATACTTACCATTATGTCACTCTGAATATTTTTAAAGTGTTCTCTAGGGTGATTTAATAAGATTAATAATTTCACCAGTTCATAAAGGACATTCTTGGGCTTCCCTGGAGGCTCAGATTGTAAAGAACCCACCTGTAACGCAGGAGACCTGGGTTTGATCCCTGGGTGGGGAAGATCCTCTGGAGAGGGGAACGGCTGCCCACTCCAGTATTCAGGCCTGGAGAACTCCATGGACAGAGGAGCCTGGGGGGCTACAGCCCATGGGTTCGCAGAGTTTGACACAACCAAGAAACTAAACAAAGGACATTCTTCAGTAAAACTGACGCTTGTGAGTGTGGCCATGAAGCATACGATGATGCTAACTAATACAGTTTGGTAGGACTGCCTTGATTTGCACTTTAATACCAGTCACTTTACACACCACAGCTTTACACCATCGGCACAAATGTCAACACGATGCAAAAGCAAACATTGTCTTGTATCGATATTATTGTTAAAATAACTTTAACCTCACAAACTTCCTGAAAGACTTTTGAGTACCCCCGGCCCCTGTGGGCCATATTTTGAGAACTGCTGTTCTAGAGAATTCCAGTCCTATTCAGTGGGACCAGTTTTTAAAAGCCTCTTAAGAAGGGCCTGATGTCTTCAGTTTCAGCTGTCCTATCATGAGCTAGCTGAGAACCAGAAAACTGGGCTCCTAGTTGCCTGATGATATAAGATACTCAGATATTCTCAAATTAGAAGAAAAAAAAAATACAAAAACTTAGATCATTTTTAAAGACAAAACAACTGAGTCATTCCATTATTTAAAACTTTTAAGCCCCGTTAGTGTTCTACCAAATTCTGTCATTATGTATAGAAATCTATAAACAGTGCAATAGTTAGATAAGAACAAAAATTAAGATGATAGCATAATTTAGAAAATCTTTAGTGTAACAAACCACGTATCTTGCTCTATCATTTTGAACTTGCCTAAATATCTATGCAGAAAATTTTACGTAGATATACATTATCTGTTCTGAAACCCCTCTTTTTTTTACAGAGAACATAAATTGAAGCTCAAAGAAATTTCACTTAAATCCTAGAAACTTTGAACTGAAACAGTCTTTTAGATCACGTAGTTCAACCTGCCTTCTAAATGAATTTCATCCTTCTTAGATAAACTTCCAGGCTTGCTCTGAACCATTCCAGTAACAAATAGCTCACTGCCTCAGGAGGCATTACTGCATTTCAGACAGGCCATCATCAGCAATTTAGGTATTTTTCTTTAGATTGAGGCAAACAGTTCTTAGATATGCTTCATAATGTAATATAATTTTTCTCTTTTCTAAGACCATATTAGGTTTTTCAGCATTCAAAGCATATTGTTAGTTTATGGTGGCCAGATAGTCTCTGCAACCCAGAAATCTTTCATATGAGTTATCATCAAGTCTATTTAAATCCACCTTTGGATTGTACTATTGTTATTTTTCTTTAATGGTTAGGTTTTAAAATTCAATTTCATATGGATCATTTTGATCCACAGTCATCTTCTTATGATCAATTTCAACTTCAATTTATTCAATACTAATTGACATTATCTACAATGGTAATATAGGGGTGTAGGGGTTAATCATAGCTTCATCTAATTTTGTTTCTTTCTAACGGTGTAATAGTCGCATATAACCTACACCCCCTCCCGTTGTTTATTTTTACTTGCTTTGCTTGTGGCTGTGCTGGGCCTTGCTGCTGTGAGCAGGTTCCTCTCCGTGGGGCACGTGGGGTCTCCCCTCTGGTTGCGGGGAGCAGGCTTCTCCTTGCAGCGGCATCTCTCACGTGGAGCGCGGGCTCCAGAGTGCAGGCACTTCGGCAGTTGCAGCCCGTAGGCTCAGGAGTTGGGGCACATGGGCTTAGCTGCCCCACAGCAGTGGGATCTTACTTCCTAGACCAGGGATTGAACCCAAGTCCCCTGCATTGGCAGGTGGACTCTTAACCACTGGACTACCAGGGAAGTCCTCTAATTCTGCTTCTAATAGAAAAACGACAGGAGAATAGGACAATGGCATGACACTAGAGCTACACATTTATTCAATCACATTTGTCAAGATGTAAAAGTACTGTTCCAGGACCTTAGCTAACTACCTAGCATGAAGGAGAAGAAAAAGAAAGGGACAAAAAGTATACTAAAGCAATAACAGCTAAAAACTCCTCAAACACGGGGAAAGAAATGAAAGAAAGAATGTGAATCCAGATTCACAACATTCAAAATAAGCAAGGTAAAAAGGACCTATGAAGCAAGAAACAAGAAAATGACAACAGTTAAGTATTTATCTATCAATAATTATCTTAAATGTAAATTGATTAAGTTACCCAATAAAAAGACATAGAATTGCAAAATGGATAAAAAGAACAAGACCCAACAATAAGCTGCTTATAAAAAACTCACTTTGTATCAACCTAGAGGGGTGGTATGGGGCGGGAGACAGGAGGGAGTTTCAAAAGCGAGGGGACATGTGTACACCTGTGGCTGATTCATGTTGAGGTCTGACAGAAAATGACAAAATTCTGTTAAGCAATTATCCCTCAATTAAAAATAAATAAATTTTTTTAAAAAATTCTAATAAAACAATGACACACCAGAGTGTCTACATGCTTGTCATATATTTACCTATCTGATCACCTCTCTATAAATCAAACCACTGAAATACTGACTAGGGTGCAATAAACAATGCAATGTGACTGGTTTTGAATTAAAATTTAAAAAAGACTTACTTAGCTTTAAGGAAACTCATAAACTGAGAGTGACGGTACAAAAAAAGAGAGCTCAAACAAATAGTAATGTGCTTACATCTTTAGACTTTAAGCTAAAAACAGATGAATGGGACAAAAAACCATATTTGGTAATTATAGAAAATCAATCCATCATGAAGAAACGACAATTATAAATATTTATATGCCCAATGTTGGATCGTGTAAATATATAAAGCAAATATCAACAAAACTAAAAGGAAAAATAATAGCAATATGATAAGCACTGGAGACTTTGACATCATACTCTCAACAACGGATAGACCATCCAGACAGAGAATCAATAAAGAAATAGTGGAATTAAATATAGACCAAATGAACCTAAAAGACATACTTTGAACATTCTATCCAAAATCAGCAGAATACACATTTTTTCTCAAGTACACACAGAACATTTGCTAGGATAGATTATATGTAAAGCAACAAAATAAGTCTAAACATATTCAAGGAGATAGACATTATACAAGGCATCTTTTCTGACCACAAAGTCTAAAAAAAAAACAACTAGAAACCAATAACAGAAGAGCCAGGAAATTCACAAGTACATGGATTTAAGGAAATTAAGCAATACATTCTTAAATAACCAATGGATCAAAGAGTAAAAAACAAGGGCAAATTTTTAGAAACATCTTGACAAATAAAAATGAAAACACAACATACCAGAACTCATGGGATGCATCGGAAGCAGTAGTACCGGAAGTCTACAGTAATAAATGAATAAACCAAAAACAAAAATTTCAAACGAACAACTTAACTTTTCACCTCATGGCACTAGGAAAAGAAAAAGAGCAAACCAAATCCAAGGTTAGCAGTAGAAAGGAAATAATAAAAATTAGAGCAGAAATAAATAGGAAAGTAATAGAAAAGCTTTTAAAAACTAAAAGCTGGTTCTTGGAGAAGATTTTTTCTTAATGACAAATCTTTACCTAATCTAACCAAGGTAAAAAAGAGAAGAGAAAGTGTTTGCAAAGCACATATCTGATAGGACATTAATATCCATAGTGTAAGGAATTTATGCAACTCAATATTTAAAATGCCCTTTTTAAAAATGGGTGAGAACCTAAATCAACATTATTCCAAGATTTTCAAAAGGCCCAAAGGTACATGAAAAGGAGCTCGACAACATTAATCATCAGAGACGTGCAAATAAAAACCACAATGAGATATAACCTCACACCTGTTAGGATGGCTATCATCAAAAAGATAAGAGATAAGTGCTGGCTAAATGTTGAAAAGGGATCACTCATGCCCTGTGGGTAAGAATGTAAATCAGTGCAGTCACTACAGAAAGCAATATGGAGGTTTCTCAAAATATTGAAAATAGAATTGTCATATGATCTAGCAAACCCACTTCTTAGTATACACCCAATGGGAATGAAATCACTACCTTGAAGAATGATCTGCACCCCCAAGTTCATTGCAGCATTATTTATAACAGCCAAGACATGGAAACAGCTGAAGTGTCCACAATGGATGAGTGGATAAAGATGTATTTTATATATGTCTATCTATAGGTGTGTCTATATTTAAAATGGAATAGTATTCAGGCATAAAAAGAAGAAATCTTGCCACTTGCAACAACACGGATGAAGTTTGAGAGCGTTTTGCTACGTGAAATAAGACAAAGACACATGTTGTATGAGCTCACCTAGAGGTGAAATCTAAAAAACTAAACTCATGAAAACAGAGCAGAGACTGACGGTTGCCGCGGCTGGGGGCAGGGGTGGAGGAGGAAGGCACAAAGGTCCAGGCACAGCCGAGTGAGCGCCGGGGACGTTACGCACAGCTCGGTGACCGTCGTGAGGAGCACTGCGCTGGGGGCGTGAATCTGAGCAAGCTCCAGGGGACGGGGCAGGACAGAGGAGCCTGGCGTGCTGTCATCCACGGGCTTGCAAAGAGTCAGGCGGGGCTCAGGGACTAAACAACAACAATACTTGAAAATGCTAAAGAGTAGATCTTAAAAGTTCTTACTACACACACACAGATGTAAATATGCAAGGTGATGGATGTATTAACTAAATTTACTGTGGTTATCATTCCACAATATACATATATTTCAAACAATTATGTTCCATATCTTAAATTTACACAATGTTTTAGCCAGTTATAGCTCAGTGAAGCCTGGGGAAAAAAATCTGAGAAGCCCAGCTTAACTCAAGTGTCTGTTGAGTTAAGGTCCAATTAACAGTAGTAGCACAGAATGTGGAAACCCCCAATTATATCTACATTTGTTGGCATATGTCATTTTTAATTCCACAGGCTGAGGCGCATTAAGATGACATAGATGCCATTAGTACTCGTTTGAAAATCACTCCACGTTTTATCCAATGTATGAATTCTGTATTTGGGATTGATGGCTGTCACTTTTTACAATAAAGTAAACATTGCTATTTCTTAGGATTTATATTACCACCCACAACTCACCTTCATAATGTGCTCTCTTTTTAGCCTTTGCACACTAGCATCTCTATATTTGAGCCCTGAATTTTAATAAATTCTCCCTGATGAATTTCATTCATTCATTCATGACTCTCCTCATTTATGCATCTATCCATTCACTTTATTGAGTGCTTGCTATATGCTTGTCACTAGGGACTCCAAGAATAATATAGAAACCCACAGAAGATTAAATTTGTTTCTAAGAAAAGGGAGAGCCAACATTTTTTCAAGTACTTAAAAAATATACCAAGATGTTAGTAGTGATTATCTCAAGTAGTACTTTAGTTTAACTCTTTGATCTATATTTATGCCAAGACATGCTTAATTCTATAATCAGTAAAATGCAAATAAATTAAAAATGCTATAGTTTAAAAAAAGATATCAAATTTTCAATTAAGTGAAAGTGAAGTCACTCAGTCGTGTCCGACTCTTTGCGACCCCGTGGCTCCTCCATCCATGGGATTCTCCAGGCAAGAATACTGGAGTGGGGTGCCATTTCCTTCTCCGGGGGATCTTCCCAACCCAGGGATCGAACCCAGGTCTCCCACATTGGAGGCAGATGCTTTAACCTCTGAGCCACCAGGGAAGACAATATGATATTAAATAGCATGATGAGATGAAAATCATATATATGGGTAAATATATCTCTATGGTATCAAGTGCAGTAGGCCAGAAAATTGGTCACACAACAGTTCAGTAAGTTTACTGATCATCTAAAAACTTAGGTACAATTTATCTCTCTTTCACACTAACAACATAATATAATTTCATTTTCTTCCTGTAGTTAATGATAAACATTATGGCCAGTATTGTTCTCTTTTCATCTCTACTAAGAATAAGTTTAATGCTCAGTCACTAAGTCATGTCTGACTCTTGTGATCCCATGGACTATAGCCCACCAGGCTCCTATGTCCATGGGATTTCCCAGGCAAGAATCCTGGAGAGGTTTGCCATTTCCTTCCCCAGGGGATTTTATGAACCAGGGCTCAAACTCATGTCTCCTGCATTGACAGGCAGATTCTTAACCACTGAGCCACCAGGGAAGCCCCCTACAAGAATACGTGATTCCATAGTTCCATACAAGAGCCACTTTTCAGATCACATGATCTGATTTGGGATTCCAAGAATATGCCCCTCCAGTGTGTTGATTTGCAGAGCTTTCCTGGGAACCTGATTGCAGATGCCAAGGAGAGACGTGGGAGATGGAAAAGAAAGGCGGATGAAGGAGAATAAGAAGCTTCCACCAAGTTCTCAAGTCTTAATTTCAGACTCCACTGATAGCGCATCTCTGAGTAGGATTATGGAAAGATGCTAGAGCATTCTCCCCGAGACCAGAGTCAAAGGGCTAGCAGGATGATTAAGAACATGGTGGTATGTGAGATCTGATTTCTACACTGTCAACACTGAAAAAGACTGCAGCGGCCGTCAGAGCAATCAGCAGGTGTCATGCTGGAAACGCAACTCTGCTTTCTCTACCATCTTCCTTTTCACCCGCTTTCTCTTTTACTTCACTTTGTTGGATTAATAAATTTTTAGATTCTCCCTTTTTTTCCACCCTCTTCTGGAGGAAAATAGAGGATACTTTTATTAATAGAGTTTAACATACTTATTGGAGTCTTCATTTTTCTAAATTTGAAGCTGTTGAAGATTTCTTCCTTCTGAAAAATGACATTGATCTTAACACCTTTTAATTTTCAACAGAACGATGTGCCCATGTTGTCACTGCTACCTTGAATATTACTCTTTTCCTTTTAACTCACACACAATATTTGTTTGGCATTATTTTTATATCCAATAGTTTTTTTATATATAAAAAATAGTCTTTTTATATCCAATAGTTGATGAAAGCTATTCAAAATTTACATTAAACTTCTGTGGACAAATATTTAACATTTTGCATCTCATTCCCCTCAGGGTTTAATTTTCTTCAAGAACCCACCTGCAATGCATGAGACCTGGGTTGGGAAGATAACCTGGAGAATGGAACGGCCACCCATTCCAGTACTCTGGCCTGGAGAATCCCATGGACAGAGGAGCCTGGCAGGCTGCAGTCCATGGGGTTGCAAAGAGTCGGACGCAATTTAGAGACTGAACAACAGCAAGACAGTAATGTACATACTTTTCTGCAATTCCTTTCTTTAACTCTTTGACTTCTTCAGCAGATTATGAGCTCTTCACAAAGGAAGATGTACTTATCTTTATGTGCCCAATGATTAGCACATAGCATGTGTTCAAAAATGTCTATTGGATGGAGCAATTGAAGAATAAATGAAAAATTACTTCTTTTAGCTTTTGCTATTTTCAATATGAGCAAGGTAGTTTATGTCCAAAATCTAACTCAGTTCTTCCTCTTTTTTCTAGATCAAAGCTGTCCAATGAAAACATAAGCCACATATATAACTTTAAATTATCTAGTAACCACAAAGAAAGAAAAAGAAACAAATGGAATAATCTATTTTACTTAATTCCATGCTTCAAAGTTATGATTTCAACATGTAAATAATACTTTTAAATTACTATGAAGTATTTTACATTATGGGCTTCTCAGATGGCCCAGGGGTTAAGAAGCCACCTGCCAAAGCAGGAGACAGACGAGGTGCGGGTGCAATCTCTGAGTCGGGAGATCTGGAAGAGGAAATGGCAACCCACTCCAGTGCTCTTGCCTAGAGAATCCCATGGACAGAAGAGCCTGGCGGGCTGCAGTCCATGGGGTTGCAAAGAGTCGACACGACTGAAGCAACTTAGCACGTGCGCATCTTACATTATTCTTTTCACACTGAGAAACCCAGCGGGTGCTTTACACATTCAGATTAGTCGTATCTCAAATGCTCAAGAGCCATATGTAGTTAATCAGTACCCCACCAGACAATTTAGTTCTATATGTTACCTCAAACAAAATGTGAAGCTAACAATTTTCCCGTACAAGACTGCTAGGAAGCAGTAGAGCCTCAGACATATTATTTCGATCAGGATTTCTCAGCTGACACCTCTACATTTTGGCTAGATCCGTCTTTGTTTTGGAGGGCTTTCTTGTGCTTTGTAGGATGTCCAGTTGCATTGTTGGCCTCAACTCATTAACAACTTTCTCCTCCAGTGTGACATCAAAAATGTCTCTTGGCATTGTCAATTGTCCCCTGGGGGTAAAACTGCCCTGTTTGAAAACCTCTGAACTAGATTATCCTTTTTAGCTCTGGGAACCACTTCAGCTCTGGAGTCTCTGCTTGCTGAGGCTTTGTTGATCTGCCAAGAGAACCCACACCTTCCTACCTCTGGCCACTGTGGGACACAGCCTTGGTCTTGACTGGTGTTTGTCCAGAGAGTGCACCAGAAAGAGACATTTCCTGGCGCTTTCCTTCACGTTTCATACAGCAGTCCAATATTTCCTGCTTTGAGCAATAGTGATTGATTCCGGGTAAACAGAAACATAATTTATTGGGAGGTTAACAGGAAAGTTGCCTTCTAAAATACCTTGAGAAAGGATCTGCAATGATACTATAAGTTCATTAAGAAGCTGAATAGTATTAACCTTTTAAGTTAAAGGCTGAGAGTTAAAACCTCCCCTATATGGCATGCCAACTAAATACATCCACATGAGTTATCCCTATTATATCAATAACTACAGTCCTGTTTACTGTATTTCACAGAAAATACACTTATCCTTCAGGCCTATAACTAAAATCAACCAAAACACCAAAACACTCTGCCCCTTGAGAAACAAAATGCATAAAAATTTATTTGCCTCTTTGATCACCTCAACCATAACAGGATTACCTATTGACATGTTTAATCATTATATTTCCAAGCTTTCTATTTACCACACTCAACTGACTGATTAATAACTGCATAATCTCTATTCAGCTCACATCAAAACAGATCATGACTACCTGCAACCAGAAGGGACAAACTCGAACACGAATACTCATGTCACTCATTTATTGGCTCAACCAACCTGCCAGGTCTCTTACCACACGCGTTTATGCCCATGAAGCAACTTTCAATAAGTTTAGGTACAGCAATTCCTCGCTGCAATCACCGGCTTCTATCATAAAACAGAAGCATCTCTAACCCACTTTCTACCAACAAAGAAGACCAATTCCTTTTATCCCCATGCCTGTAAGTGTTGAAACTATTAGCTTATTTGTTCAATCAATAGCTCCAGCCATATGGCTAACAGCTAATATTACAGCCACTCAACTATTAATCCATCTAATCCAAGGAAAAGCCCTGGCCCTAATAAGATTTCATTCAGTTCAATTCAGTCGCTCAGTTGTGTCCAACTCTTTGCAACCCCATGGACTGCAGCACACAGGCCTTTCTGTCTATCACCAACTCCCGGAGTTTACTCAAACTCATGTCCATTGAGTCAGTGATGCCATCCAGCCATCTCATCCTCTGTCATCCCCTTCTCCTCCCGTCTTCAATCTTTTCCAGCATCAGGGTCTTTTCCAATGAGTCAACTCTTCGGATGAGGTGACCAAAGTATTGGAGTTTCAGCTTCAACATCAGTCCTTCCAATGAACACCCAGGACTGATCTCCTTTAGGGTGGACTGGTTGGATCTCCTTGCAGTCCAAGGGACTCTCAAGAGTCTTCTCCAACACCACAGTTCAAAAGAATCAATTCTTCAGCGCTCAGCTTTCTTTATAGTCCAACTCTCACATCCATATATGACCACTGGAAAAACCAGAGCCTTGACTAGACGGACCTTTGCTGGCCAAGTAATGTCTCTGCTTTTTAATACACTGTCTAGGTTGGTCATAGCTTTTTCCAAGGAGTAAGTGTCTTTTCATTACATCACTCATGTTCTGCTCACCATTCTTGAACTTGCAGCCGCCCTAATTCACACTTTCATGTTCAGCTTAATGGTAAGTTTCTACTCATACGGTGCACAGTGTGACCCAACAAACCCACGTGTGTCATATAGGAACTCCCAGCCCCAACAGGAAGACCGGAAAAGCAGATTTGGAAAATGGTTACCAACCAAGGGATTGTCCTCTCGGCCCAGCACTTTATCACAGGCAAGTCTGATTAGGCTGCTGTTACTGGGGTCACAACCACAGGACACTTGTTGCCCCTGGAAACTGGACCCCAGCGCTGTCGCTGTGGGTTTTTTCAATGTCATTGTGAGCTTGCATCACTGTCCCACTGCAGTCTCTGTAGGCTTTATCCACACTTGGCAGCCCTTGGCTGCACGAGACAGGAAATGTTGGATGTGGTCAGATAACCCTGATCCATCCTCACACCTCCTTGATCCATTTTCACAGCCTCTGTGAGCCTCTCTCCTGGAGGTTTGTGCTCCATGCTACTATAACTGCTTCCTTTTCAAAATCCACACCAGAAATGCAGTAGCTCTGGGTGCTTAGAAGTTTCTAACCAGCGGCAGCCAACTCTAACTAATCCTATCAGTGGGGAGGAATTCAACTGGCTTCACCAGAGCCACTGACCTTTCTTTCTGTGACCTTCTCCCATTTCCTTCTCCTTTTCCTCAAGAGTCGCATTTAATGGCCCTCGGAGCATCCCTGTCCTGCCGCAAGGATTTTTCTCTCTTTCCTCTCTGCTGGGTCCTACCGGTCTGAACCTACTTGCTAATTTGTTTCCCAAAGTTACTAAATGATAACAAGACAGGATCCTGTCTAAGGTGATTCATTAGAATGGCATTGCAGGGCAATAGTCCTCTTATTTATTCATCCATTAATTTACTCAACAAATATTTACTTACTGCTCACCATGTGTTAAGCTCACTGACAAATACTGCAGATGCAAAGTAACCAAAACCACCCCCCATATCTGGGGAGCATACAGTCCAAGAAGAGAGACAGACATTCATCAAACGATCAGGGAGAGAAATATGAAATCACAACATGGACAAATCTTTGAAGGAGAGCTCACACCAGGAACATCCTATGCTCGGCAGGTCACTGTTCCGCTGCAGGGGTCAGAACGGCAGTGAGGTTTCTCTGGGGGTGAGATCTGGGAGAGCTGAGCGCAGAGCAGAAGGCAAGCACCTGAGGATGGGGAGCGTTCCAGGAGAACGCAGAGCAGCGGCAGGAAGAAGTGTGGGGGCTTTCAGTTCAGTCCAGTCGCTCAGGCGTGTCCGACTCTGCGACCCCATGAACCGCAGCACGCCAGGCCTCCCTGTCCATCACCAACTCCCGGAGTCCACCCAAACCCATGTTCATTGGGTCGGTGATGCCATCCAACCATCTCATCCTCTGTCGTCCCCTTCTCCTCCTGCCCTCAATCTTTCCCAGCATCAGGGTCTTTTCCAATGAGTCAGTTCTTCACATCAGGTGGCCAAAGGATTGGAGCTTTGGCTTCAGCATCAGTCCTTCCAATGAACACTCAGGACTGATCTCCTTTAGGATGGACTGGTTGGATCTCCTTGCAGTCCAAGGGACTCTCAAGAGTCTTCTCCAACACCACAGTTCAAAAGCATCAATTCTTCAGCACTCAGCTTTCTTTAGAGTACAACTCTCACATCCATACATGACCACCGGAAAAACCATAGTCTTGACTAGACAGACCTTTATTGGCAAAATAATGTCTCTGCTTTTTAATATGCTGTCTAGGTTGGTCGCATCTTTTAATTTCATGGCTGCAGTCACCATCTGCAGTGATTTTGGAGCCCAGAAAAATAAAGTCAGCCACTGTTTCCACTGTTTCCCCATCTATTTGCCATGAAGTGATGGGACCAGATGCCATGGTCTTAGTCTTCTGAATGTTGAGCTTTAAGCCAACTTTTTCACTCTCCTCTTTCACTTTTTAAAGAGCAAGAGGCTCTTTAGTTCTTCTTCACTTTCTGCCATAAGGGTGGTGTCATCTGCATATCTGAGGTTATTGATATTTCTTCCAGCAATCTTGATTCCAGCTTGTGCTTCTTCCAGCCCAGTGTTTCTCATGATGTACTCTGCATATAAGTTAAATAAGCAGGGTGACAATATACAGCCTTGACATACTCCTTTTCCTATTTGGAACCAGTCTGTTGTTCTATATCCAGTTCTAACTGTTGCTTCCTGACCTGCATACAGATTTCTCAAGAGGCAGGTGAGGTGGTCTGGGATTCCCATCTCTTTCAGAATTTTCCAAAGTTTATTGTGATCCACACAGTCAAAGGCTTTGGTGTAGTCAATAAAGCAGAAATAAGACGTTTTTCTGGAACTCTCTTGCTTTTTTGATGATCCATCGGATGTTGGCAATTTGATCTCTGGTTCCTCAGCCTTTTCTAAAACCAGCTTGAACATCTGAAGTTCACAGTTCACGTATTGCTGAAGCCTGGCTTGGAGAATTTTGAGCATTACTCTGCTAGCATGACATGAGTGCAGTTGTGCGGTAGTGTGAGCATTCTTTGGGACTGAATTTAAGGGAATGAAAAAGGCTGGGGGGCTGAGACAGAAAGAGTGAGTGACAGCATGTGTGTTTGACTCCTGAATCTCTAGCTCTGCTCAGTCAAATGTAAGCCAAGGCAAGAGTTTTATGTGTGTGGAGGGGTGGGAGGAGGGAGGAGGTTGTTTTTTTCTTTCTTGAAGTATAATTGATTTGTAATGTTGTGTTACTTTCAGGGGTTCAGTTAAGTGATTCAGTTATATATATGATCCACCTGCAATGTGGGAGACCTGGGTTCCATCCCTAGGTTGGGAAGATCCCCTGGAGGAGGGCATGGCAACCCACTCCAGTGTTCTTGCCTGGAGAATGCCATGGATGGAGGAGCCCATTGCACTTCAGTCCACGGGGTCGCAAAGAGTCAGACACGACTAAGTGACTAAGCACAGCACAGCACAGCACACACGTGTTTATCTATGTCTATATTCTTCTACAGATTCTTCTATATCTTATTACAAGGTATAGAATACAGTTCCCTGTGCTATACAGCAGGTCCTTGCTTATATACATACATCTGTGTGTGTGTGTGTGTGTGTGTGTGTGTGTGTATCTTCAACCCAGGTCTCCTGCATTGCAGGCAGATTCTTTACCCTCTAAGCCACCAGGGAAGCATATATAATAGCATCTATGAAGCCCAAGTTCCTAATTTATGCCTACCTCACCTCTCGCCTTTGGTAACTATAAGTTTTTTTTCTATGTCTATGAGTCTATTTGTTTGCAAAAACCTTTATCTGCGCCATTTTTTTAGATTTCACACGTAAGTGATATCATGTGGTATCTCTCTTCCTGACTTACTCTGTTTAGCACAATAATCTTAGGTCCATCTGTGTTGCTGCAAATGGCACGACTTCATTCCTTTTACGGTTGAGCAATATTCTACTGCGTATTATGAATGCATATATGTATGTATGTGCATATATATGCATACACATGCACATCTTTTTTCATTCATTAATGGACATTTCGCTTGCTTCTATCTCTTGGGTATTGTAAATAGTGCTGCTATGAACATAGGGATGTATGTATCTTTTCAAGGCAAAAGTTTTGATTAACCAAGGGAAGAAATCCTTTGGCTATTTACAAGGAAGGTGTTGAGGCCAACTTGAGGCAGTGGTCAGAGTCTCTTGCAAACTCAATCACAATTTAAACATGAGGTCCCCTAGATGCCCCAGAACTAGCTCCGTTTATAATTTACATATGTAAATTATATGTATGTATAATTGGCATACCCACCTCCTGCAAACACACTTTTTTCCCAAGTTCAGTTGCTGTGACTACCTAATTTGCACCTACCTCACCAGAGAAAGGGTACTCTGGGATGTTTCAATTATTGCCATCACCACCAACCATACATCTGAGTCCAAGCATAAATCTGATGCCAGAATGATAGATGCCTAATTAAAAATGAAGAACATTTAAGTTTCCAAGACATTCTAAGTTTCCAAGACAGCCTGAAGAGAAATTAAGTAAGCCTTTCCCTCAAATGCCTGTGGTTGATCCATGCAACTCAATCTAGAATAATTCAAAGTAAAGTTGGTTGTGTCAGGCAGGATGCCTTCTTCACAGCTGACAATCTGAAAGCAAGGATGGAAGCAAGCAAGGCATGACCAGCTTCCTTTCCTCATTCACCTGCTCTCGGCCCTACTGTCTCCCCCGCTGGTCTGATGGGAAGTTACAACTGAGAGGGTAACAGGCAGGAAGGCCAGGGTCTCCAAATGGAGGAAATAGGCTGCAAGCATCAGACCTTTTTTATCTCTCCCTTAAGCAGCAGGAGGAAACCAACTACAAGTTTCAGATTTTTTTCTCTTAAAATTCTGTGTTGCCATGACGACACCTGGTTCCACCTGTACTTAACTTGTCTCAAACTGTGAGCTAACCAATGCATTTTTCTTATGGAAATGTTTTTCTTAAGCTGTGTTAATGAAACTGTGTATTTGCTTTGGAATTTGCCTTTCTTCAAAATGGTTCCACCTAAGACTAACTTTTGGCTGATAACAGCTCAACAGACCAGTATTCTTACCCATTGTTTTATGGCTGGGGGATGACACACCTCATGCCATCCAATCTCAAAAACGCACGTCGTGGGAGAGGGCCTGGTGGAACTCCGTCAGCCTTGAGATGCCTCTCTTCTGCACCGCTTCTAACGGCAGAACAGCCGGTAAAGACTAGCCCGGGGCACGCTCCGCCCCCCTTCTGATGTCTCTCTCAAGCTTCCTCTGTCGCTTTCTATACTTCAATAAAACTCAGCTACACAAAGCTCTTGAGTGATCAAGCCAGGTCCCCGGTCCTGAAGGTAAATCTTACTCAGAGATCACGAGTCTGACACCACTCACCGTAAGCTACCACAACCAGACTCACCCACCCGGATGGTTCTGCTGACCCGAGAAGAGTCAACTCCATAGTAACTGAAATACGTAGCTGTTTGACTCTCATTTGCAGCAGGGAATTCTGCTTTGATGAAACTAGCTTATTTCCTAAGATTAAAAGGTGAGGGAGAATAAGAGGAAGCAACCTGACCTTCAGTCACCACCGCTGAAGGTCACTGCCTTTTTAATGGCCTCCCCTGGGTGCTTTGAGCAAGACTCTGCCTTTGTGAGCGCCTGTCACTCACACTCCAGCCTGGATCCACGCCTGGGAAAGAGGCAACGCCAGAAAGCCTCTGATAAAGAAACAATCGGAAAATTAAGGGAGTGTGTCCCACCGCCTGCTGCCTCAATTCTGTAGGTTCAAAGGCCCGTTTGGTGGGGACAGACAGCCGGGGTAGAGCTAGAAACAGCGAGCAGAGGAAAACGTGAGGGAACGTGAGACAGGGAGGGGAAGCAGCTCCGAGGCGAGGAGGAGGCGCTGTGAGCGGAGCGGGACCGGAAGAAAGGCGGAAGCAGCAAGGCTGAGGCAGACGCAGAGGCGAGCAGGGGCGGAGAGGGGCGGAGGGGGCACGGGGGAAGTGGAAAGGAAAAGATAGTGCAGTGGGACCGTGAGGGAAAGAGTATGCCCTCACCAGGAATCCGCCGAGCAGCTTCTCCGGGAGGCCGCGGGGTCGGCAGGCCGCGGGACGCAGCAGGAGCCCGGCACATAACCTCTGCAGGGCCGGCCGAGCTGAGAGCTCTCTGAGAAGGGGACCGAGTGGGGATTCTCCGCTGGGATCAGCAGTCCGGCACCCTCCGGGGAAAGGTACAGACCGCGCCGCCTAACAAATGTGCAAAGAGAGCAGTTTAGCATTTACAAACAGTAGGCTCAAAGGCTGAATTTAATCGATTTTCAGCCTTGCTACATATTCTCCTTTGGACTCATACCTCTCCTTATCAGAGCGGCCACTAGTCCAGTCAATATGTAAAAAGCAAACAATAAATGATTTCTTCAAGGCAATATACTTCCGTTATTGGAAAACTGTCATAAAGTGCCGGCTTTCTAAGAATGAAATACTTTACCGCTATCTGCCAAAAAAACTACCTTAATAAACATATACATCTTTCATGTGGACTATGTCAACAGGGACTCGTGTGTTTTTGGGCAGTGCCCAGTCTATACAACCACACACAACAGCCCTGCCCTGAATGCCAATATGTTCCTCTTCCTCAGGCTGGGCCCTTAGAAGTAAAGTAATGGAAATATTTCTGCAACTTCTGGATCAACTGTGTTTAGGACTTCTAAGCTAGAAGCCTACAGGTTGATGTGCCCCAGAGCTCTGCTTGCTTTTATCTGAAACTCTGAGAAATCAGAGTAGTTAAGAATCCAAATTATTGGTTTCTGCTGCAGAATTTGTTCTAATCAGAAGTCTTGTTCCCTCATTGCAATAGACTGCAGGAGCAGAGGGCTTCCCCTGGTGGCTCAATGCTGAAGTGCTAATGCAGGAGATGCAAAAGACGTGGGTTCGATCCTTGGGTCAGGGAAGACCCTCTGGAGAAGTAAATTCGGCTCACTCCAGTATTCTTGCCTGGACAATCCCGTGGATGGAGGAGCAGAGTAGGCCTGCCCCTGGAGTCAAGGGCACGCTCAGAGGCCTCCCTCCTCCCGTCCTCCACTGTTGTTGTTCAGTCGTTAAGTCGTGTCCAACTCTGAGACCCCATGGACTGCAGCACATCAGGCTCCTCTGGCCTCCACTATCTCCCCATTAGCTCAAATTCATGTCCATTGAGTCGGTGATGCTGTCTAACCGACTCATCCTCTGTCGCCCCCTTCTCCTTTTGCCTTCAGTCTTTCCCAGTATCAGGGTCTTTTCCATTCTCCACTATTTCTCACCAATCTCTGGAACACTGAAGCCAAAGATCAGAGTCATTCATCATCATACGTCTACTGCTGTCTTGTTTTTATTCGGCCAACTTCTCATATTTATATATCCTGCCTGGCAATTGAATTGGAAAACGTTGTGTTGTCCAGTATGATAGCCACTAGCCACATGTACCTATTGAAATTAAAGTTAATTAAAGTTAAATTTCTGTTCCTCAGTTTTGCCAGTCACAATTCAAGTCCTCAGCGGCTGCCGGAGGAGGTCGTCTAGAGGACATGGCCACCGTTTGACTGGAGACCTGGACCCAAACAATCGAAAGCCCTTGAGTCCTCCCCTGTCCTTGGAAGGCAGAGTCTGCCCCCGTGACCTCTCCTGAAGACAAAGCCTCGAGAGAGTGAGGTGCTGCTGAGACCATCTGCACAGGGTATGCGGCTGAGCCCAGTGAAGTCCTCTGTGCAAACTTCAAAGGTCTGGCAGGCACCTGGCGAGATCTACTTGTCTTGCAATGTCCAGTGCAAGCCTCAGGTGTAAACTTTCTTGCTTATTAGTAGGAATGTTCTCTTCTCTCTTCACTGTCTTCTAGCCCTCCATGCACAGAGTCTGCTTCATACCCAGGAAGCCCCCATGGTTGAGAAATTTTGGATACCTCAGATATGACACTTTCATCATTACAGAAAGTTCTATCGGATGTGGTTAAGCTAAACAAAAAAAGGGCTGGAACCAGCACTCCCCTGAAATTCTGCCCCAAATTTGGACACAAGAGTCAAGACACACAATAATCATATAACTTTGGAAATGTTATGTGTATTGAAGTCTTAAGGCTGCTGTAACAAATTATTACAAACTTGATGGGTTAAGACAACACATATTTATTATTTTACAGTTCTGGTGGCCAGAGTCCAAGGTGGGTTTCTCTGAGTTAAAATCAAGGTGTTGGCAGGACTGCGTTCCTTTCAGAGGATCCAGGGTAGAGTTATTTTTTTGCCTTTTCCAGCTTCTGGAAGTCACCCCCTTCCAGCTTCAAGGCCAGCAATGGCCAGTCAAGTCTTCCTCTGACTCTGAAACCATCTCTTCTGATTTTGTCTTCCACTTTAAAAGATGCTTGTGATTACACTAGCCCCACTTGATATTCCATGACAATCTTACCATCTTAAGCTCAGCTGACTAGCAACAATAATCCATCTGTAACCTTAATTTTCCCTTGTCATGTAACAAACATTAACAGGTTCTGAGATGAGAACACAAGCAAACTTGGAGATATTACTCTGCCCATCATGCTGTGTTATATCTAACAATTAAGCAGGGATCTTTGCAGAAGGACGTTGATGAAATTTTGGTACCCAAAGAACAAAGTGAACTGGTAAAGGGCTGCATGATCTATTGTTCATTAAATCTATTTCATTATATAACTTTTTTTATGAAGAACATTTATTAAGTGTTTCAAGGGACAGAACTAAAAAATACCACTGTTAGAAGTCAAAAAGAATGACTTGGGAAGAAGTAATCCTTCCAATTAAAGACATGATAATAACATAACTCTAAATAGCATATGGAAATTGTTTTGCAGATACTTACAGGGTCCTCTTGAGATCGTGTTCCCTTAAACAAGACTGGGTGGAGGAGGTGGGAATGAGCTAGACATCTGTTCTGTGTTGTACAAGGGGCATGCTCTTGCCTGGGCCCTGCCGTACTCCCCCTGATTGTGGAAGTCATGGGACATTAAAGCTGTCAGCAAACTTCGGAGTAATCTAACCTAAAGGCCTGGAGTATTAATTCATCCTATGTCATACAGCTAACACGTATCTAAGGACAAACTAGGTTTTTATATCCCTAAGTAAATATTCTTCCCCTCCTGTAAAGTTGCATCTTCCCAAAATGTAGAAAGTCAAGTCTCGTAAATTAAGTTGTTGGTAACTAAACCCTAAAGATATGATCTGTGTCTCTTCTAGGTATTAAGAAATAAAGGCTTTCATTAGAAAGAAGTGCAATATCATTCTGTTATTGGTTTCTTCCCTCAGAAGTCTCCCAGGAAGTCACAAGGAGATTTTAGATTTGGCTTCCCTGTCCATACTGACACTATAATAAAAAAGGAGATTAAGTCTCCGACCTGACCTCCTTGCCAAAGTCCCTTCAATGGACCTGCCTTTCATGAAGCAAGGAACCAAAATACACTACAGAAAGGATGAAATTAGACAGAGCTGATGCGGTGGGAAGTCCTTACATAAAAATGTGAACAAAAGGACCATTTTCTCCAAGGACGAGAAGGAAGGATAAATGACTTTGTTCTCAGCTTCAAGTGGGAAATTAATCTCCGGTGGACATGACTCCACCAGGTCAGAAGGCATCTGTACAAGGTGTGCTATGAGAGGGAGGCCCGGCCCATCCAGTTCCCAACAAAGATTTCACAGTGGATTTGAAAACTTTAGAAGTTCTTAACAAATAACCTTTGCTATTTTAACAGTACATTTTTTAGATTTGTCATCTGTCTCACTGGTTGTTGATAAGCAGGTGCTTTGCAGAAGAAGAATATTAATCACATTATAAAAGTTTACATTTGGAAACAAAATCAGAAATATTCTGAAAGCAATAGCCATCCGGAAGTTGAGGGAGATGGTTAGCTTTTGAATAGTTCTTACTCTTGGAATAGGGAAAAGACACAGGACATTCTATTTTTGAATATTTGGGGGTAAACTTATATGGGAAAGTAATACAGACCTTGTGAAAGACCACACACTCATTCAGATTAGCTTTACAGAATTTAGAGCTCATGTAATTAATTTACACAAATGACCACAGAGGGATTGCTCAGTTTTCTAATCATGGTCTGAACTCTCCTCACTCACTAGAAGAAGACTTGTTTAGGGCTAAGTGCCTGGATTCCAGCAATGACAGCCAAAACCCACCCCCCAACAACACTTCAACAGTTAAAACTGGGTCTTGGGAAATTATGTGGATTACTAGATAAAGAGAGACTAAAGGTTATTAATATGTTTGCTTGTTTTTTAATAAAACACAGAAGGAGACTACAGGCTCAGATTTCAATTTAAAACACTCTAACCTGCAGCAAAACCACATCATTCATCACTGGAACTTATCCAAATGACAAGTCAGAAAGACAAAGCATTAAAAAAGGAAAGGAAGGAAGGAGAAGAACCTGCCAGCTCAGCAAGAGTTGACAGGTGTTCAAGGATTTAGGCTAATTAATTGACCACATGGTTGATGAATTAAGACAGAATTCTTGTTTGGGATGAAGTAAGCTCTCTATGCAGTTTGAGGTGGGTAGTGAGGAGCAGAAACAGGGGAAACATAATTGAGATTGAAATGAAAAGTAACAAAAAGCATTAGTAAATGAAAAAAATTTAAAGAGTAATGGGCAAGTGGGAAGTCCAGCCATTTAGTCGGTCATCCTGAAATAGAATACTATTTGGGTCTAAGAACTGAGTGACTTATAAGGCTGACAAAAATTGTATGATCTCCAAGTCTTTTACAGAAAACTATATATTTGAAAATGAGGATGAAAGCTGGACGCTAACAGACTGAAGATATATTTACCACCCTCCACACCCTAAGCCCGTGCTCTTTGAGACAAACTCTTCCTTCAGAAGGTAAAAACATTCAGACTGTCCAAGGGAAGGTTAATGACACAAACGCCCTCTCACAGGCTCACTGAAGCGCTGTGGTGATGGGCAACAGAGCTCAGGGAGGGATGAGCCAGCCCGGAAGCTTGGGACGCAGCAAATCTGACCTGCTCTGGACGTCCTTGTGCTTCCTCTGGCCTCGGCAGCCCAGCCAAAACAGAAACAATTGTACCATTTCAGTCTTAGGGGACACGCACCATCTGAAACCCGGGTCCTGACTCCATTTCTGCCACTAGCCAACTTCGTCACCTGATAAAAGGCATAACTCTTTTGGACCTCTGTTCTCTTACCTGGAAAATAAGGCAGGCTGCACAAGAGCTAACTTCAGCACTTAATAATCCTCTTCCAAAGCCTGTAGCGGTCATTCTTAGACACCATATTGGCAAAGTAGGATGACACATCACATTGGGTAGCGATCAGCTCTATTGATGGCTGTGTCAACTGTTTTGACTCAAAAGTGTTTCCCATTAACAGAGTATCTGTTGCTACCGAGGGCAGCTTCTTCCCCTTCTGGCTCTCACTTGGCATTAGCCCCACCGATGACAGATCATCAGATTCCTTCACAGTTATTAAATAAGCAGTTAACCCCTGAGGTTATGTGGTCTAGTGGAAAGAGCGTGGCACGGTGGAGCAGAGGCCCTGAAATCCAATTCCTGCCTTATTGCCATTGGATTTCACAGACATTAGAAAAGTCATTTGACTCTAGAAAGCAACCATAATTGATTTGTCTTCTTCATAACATTTTCAGGGTCAAGATATACATAACAGCAATTTGAAAGCACTGTATTTGGTAAACTTGAGTCTCAGGCCACAGACTGCTGTTTTCCAGGCTGTAACTTCACTTCTGCAAATTAATTTGGCTTCTGTTGTGAGCTCTCACTTGACTAGGTGTGAAAAGTTAACCTTCGTCAGTTCAGGTCGTTTCATATCTCAGCTGCATCTGTACCCACAATCCAAGAAGGGCTGCGTGGTGCCAACACACAGGGTGGTCTTCATTTCTCACTTGTCCTTACTGACATCTGCCATGCCCGTCCCGTTTTGCCCCCAGCTGGTTTCTGGCCAACAATCCCTCGAGGTCATCCCTCTTCATAACTTCAAAGTTGCTCCAAGGCAAAACGAGTAAAGGAGGACGAGAACAACAAAACAGCCAGAGAGTTAGGAGGAAAAAAAAGACTAACATTTTGAGATGTGTTATAGAGGACAGGGAAGAGAAAATACCATGAAAAACTGCATCAAAGACTTTAAGTGATTCAGAGAAGTCTAGAAGTAAAGAAGGACCAAAACAAAGCTAGAGGTAACTTTTGGAAGAAGTTCCCTTTGAGTGGTAGAAATACAATGCTAACTGCAGAGGTAGAGAAGGAATACTAACAGCAAATGTGACACGTTCCTTTAGGCATATTTCTAAAAAAATGATTGATGGAAATGATCTTCACTTTGGGGGCTTCCCTGGTGGCTCAGTGGTAAAGAACCTTCCTGTCAACGCAGGAGACACAAAAGACGCAGGTTCAGACCCTGGTTCGGGAAGATCCCCGGAGAAGGAAATGGCAATACACTCCAGTATTCTTACCTGGGAAATCCCATACACGGAGGAGTCTGGTGGGCTACAGTTCACGGGACTGAACTGTAGTTCACGGGGTCGCAAAGAGTCAGACACAACTTAGTGACTGAGAACACACACGTTTTCACTTTGGAAAAGGATGGAAGGTTGTATTCAAAGTCTTAATTTAGAGTGCAATAATTTGAGTACATGAAAGCAGACGACTTCACATACTGGTCAGCGAGACCTGGTCACTGAGTTATTAAAATCTTGCATTATCGATTTTATCTCCGTAGGCAAGACAAAATATTTAAGCCCACAATGATTAGGGCACGAATTCTCTGAAATAATAGTCTTAGGAGTAAACAGCCCTTGAAAATTGAATCCCTTCTGCTGCTATGACTACTTGAGGCAATGGGATGCCAGTGAGGAATGAAATGGGCGCTATTTCCCGCGGATGGGGGAGCGGAGGTCAGTGGGGCTGCTCTGGTGGGGGTGCCAGTGAGGAACGAAATGGGCGCTATTTCCCGCGGATGGGGGAGCGGAGGTCAGTGGGGCTGCTGTGGTGGCTGTAACTTTTCACTTTGCAAGTTTTCATCAGACCAGCCTGATTCCTCCTAATGTAAAGAGTACCAAATAAAATCAAGTCGGTGACATAGGAGTGATCATTATCAGGGCATTTAATGCCAGACACATCCATCTTGGAGATGCACAGATTAGGAGAACATTCCAACCTAAATTAGACTCCAAGGGCTGTGATATAGAGGAGGAAATAAGTAGGAACCACCATGACTTTCTTCTCTTTCCATATCGACCCACTAATCCCAATAAATACTTGTTTTTAAAGTTCTGAATGTTTAATGTCAAGAGCATTCGATTCAGTTCGACAGTAGATTAGGTTAAAAAAAGCCTTTGCTAAGTTTCATTTTCCCTCTCATTCTGCTTAGCTCAGGTAAGCAGCATAGGAGGGGGAAAACAGGCTTTGCCAATTCAAGTCAAGTTGACTCAGTCTGCGACTCACAGGATAAATAGGACTCAAGTATGCTTGCATATCATCTACACCCAGTGCATTATTTTCAGATGCATAAAATGAAGCTTGGGGAGGCCGTGTCTTACCCAAGATATCACAGTGAGTGGAGCCAGGGACAGAACTCAAATTTTCTAACATTAAGACCAAGAGTCAACAAATATTTATTAAGTTCTTAGTCTACACTAGACAATGTCCTAGCCACTGAGGATGAATAAAAATATCACCTGGGATATGGAAAATAAATTGATACTGGCACAACCACTTATAATAGCATCACAAATATGAAACACTTAGGTATAAGTCTAGCAAAATACGCTCCAGATCTATGTGTTGAAAACTCCAAACACTGATAAAAGAAATCATAAAGGACCTTAGGAAATGGAATCACACACCAAGCTTGTGGATTAGAAGACTCAATAGAGTTAAGATGTCTGGGGAGAGTCATTATCATCCCAGTCGAAATCTTAATAAGACTTTTGCAGATGTTGATAAACTGATTCTAAAATGTATATGGAGAGGCAAAGGAACCAGAATGGGCACAGTTTTTAAAAAGAATCAGAAAGTTGGAAGATTCACACAACCTGACTTCAAGACTCACTACAGAGCCGTGGAGTTGGCAGAACCACACACAGACCCACAGGACTGAACAGACAGTCTAGAAACAGACTCTCAAAAACATGGCCAACTGATTTTGACAGATGCAAAGCAATTTCATGAGAAAAGAATAGCCTTTATAATACATGATACTGAAGCAATTCAGTACCTACCTATAAAAAAAAGAATTTTGATACATACATTATATTATACTGTACATAAAAATTAACTCAAAATGGGTCTAAGACAGAGACATAAAACCTAAAGCTCTAGAAGAAAACTGGTAAAATCTTTGTGACCTTGGGTTAAGCTAATCATTCGGAAAGAAGACCCTGAAAGTACAGTCTGGAAAATAAGCAACCTAATTAACAGTGAAAAACCGCCAACTGCTGGACAACATACAAACTAGATCACCCACATGTTACTGGCAGAAGTACAAAATGTCAGTGCCCTCACGAAGATAATTTTTTAGTTTGTTTTTTTTTTTTTTTAACTAAACACGCATTTACCATATTATCCAGTCATTGCACTGATCAGCATTCCTAGGAAAGTAAAATTCACGTTCACACAAAACCTATGTGTTAAAGCCCACAGCAGCTTTATTCATAAGAGCCAAAAGCTGGAAACAATCCACATGTTCTTCTCTGGGTGGATGGTTAAAACTGCAGTACCTCCACATCAGGAATACTACTCGGCAATAAAAGTGAATGAACTATTGATACACGCAACCACTTTGGTAGAGTGCAAAGGATTTATACTGAGTGAAAAAAGATACTCTCAGAAGGTTACATACGGTATGAGTCCATTTATACTGCTGTTGATACACATAACAACTCAGGTGGAACTCAAGAGAATTATGCTAAGACAACAAAAGCCAATTTCCTTCTTCACCGGGCTCTCAAGCAGGAAACCAGAGTCTTCTTGCTGAAATCCGAGCAGCCGAAGCACGCATGTTCATTTGCTCAGTTGCGTCCAATTCTGCAACCGCTGGGACGATAGCACACCAGGCTCCTCTGTGCATGGTATATCCCAGGCAAGAATACTGGAGTGGGTTGCCGTTTCCTCCTCCAGGGGATCTTCCCGACCCAGGGATGGAACCTACACCTTCTGCATCTCCTGCCCTGGCAGGCAGGTTCTCTACCCCTGAGCCACTTGGGAAGCCGAGAAGCCCAAGAGGCAAAACTGAGGCGTGGGTTCCCAACAAACTTCCAGTCCGATCTCTCTACACTGCAGTTCTCAGTCAGCATGCTCTATGTATGTCCTCAGAGCTTTTAAAGCAGCTCTCATCCCTGGCTCTTAATAAAAGTTGGCAAATAAGGATTGCCAATCGTCTGAGGAAAGTCTCTAACCCAAAAGACAGAAGGCTACAACAAAGTAAACAGAAAACAAGAACAAACTAGAAAAAAAAAAACACAAGATTGCTTGGAGAAGACTTCTCACATATACATACACCAACAGAGTCAGAGATCACAAAATCCACGGCACACGGGGAATAAGAACAAGACGCTATCAAAACGGAGCATTCGGGGAACAAAACATAAACCTCAGAGCGGAAAACATGAAATCAGAAATGAATAAGTTAAGAGAAGAGTGGAAGATAAAGCCAAAGATGTGTATGTGTGTGTGTGTGCGTGCACATACATGTGTGTGTGTGTGTGTGTCTGAGAGAGAGGGAAGCAAGGAACAAAGAAACAGAAAAGAGGGGAGAAAAGAGAAAAAAATGAAAGAGTCAGTCCTTCCAACACATCCAGGAAAAGAAGATTAGAGAAAATGAGGGGCAGGAAGCCTGCAGTAAAATCATGCAAACAGAAGACATATAGTAATAGTTTTTTATGTACTAAGTAGTGTTCTCTGTGCTGTACAGTGGGACTTTCCTTTTTACCTATTTTCCATATAGTAGTGTGTATCTGTTAATCCCAAACTCCTCACTCATCCCCACCCATCCCCTTCCTCTTTGGGTAAGCATAAGCTTGTTTTCTGTATCTGTGTGTGTATTTCCGGAAAAGCATATTTTCATTGCAACAGTTTATAATATACTCTCAAGGCGGGGGGGAAATGCTATAGCAAGAATCTGTGAGAAACAACCACATCACAGAAAGCAGGATGTGAAGGGACGTCTTCCGAGCACACAGGGGTGACGACCCGCACGGGTGGCTTCTGGAGAGCGCTGTCACTGTCCCGAGCATCAGGCGAGGGGCAGGCCGAGTCACAGCCTCGCCCTCCTCGTCAGTCTTGTACTCTCATCTTCCGCTTTAAAAAAGCATGTCTGTCTAAGGCTTCTAAAGGTTCTGGGCAAGTTATGACAGTGAAATCCAGTGACTGATGGTGGCATTTTATCTTGTAGCAAAGGCCACTTTTAAGAAAGGAAAGGCACTACCCAGCTTTCAGCTTGAAAATATGCCGGGCTGCCTACAGCTCTGCTCCCGACGGACAGCTTGTGGGGCTCTCTGCTCTGAAGATGTCGTTTTCGATATCCAGGATTCTTGCGACAACTCTGACGGCCCCTGCTGACAGCTCTCTGCTGCTCTGAAGTGACGACCTGGAAACGGCACCGCTGGGCCGGGCCCAGCGCCCCAGTTCCAGCGGCCTCATCAAAGGATGCAAGGCCGCTGCTGTGATGAAGGGATACGAGTTAGGCTAAGCAGCCAGGCCTCAGGAAGGCAGATGCGCAAAACGTTTTCATTTTATCGCCATAGTAGCATTTAAATCTGATTTTTTGGAACAAATTGTTCATGTGCAGCCAAGAGTGTGTTCTGTCTTATGCTCTGAATTACTTTTCTTCAATAAACATTCCTGGGAAATGCAGGCACCGTTTCTTACTATTTGAAGCGGCATCATTGAGCAAAGACAGAGTAAAACCCAAGAGAAGCCCCTAGATTGGTGGATGGGCACTTCAGAGGTTAAAGTGACAGATCCATGTCACTCTCCCTCTTCGAAATCCTTTACCAACGGGAATTTGCTGTGTGGCTCAGGAAACTCAAACACGGGCTCTGTGTCAACCCAGAGGGGTGGGACGGGCGGGAGAGAGGAGGGAGGTTCGTAAGGGGGGGGTACGTGTACAGAAACCGGCACAGTACTGCAAAGCAGTTATTCTTGTCAAATAAACTTTTAAAAATCCTTTGTCTTCCAAATTAAATGTATGTACATATAATATGATATCACTGATACATGGAATCTAAAGATACGACACAAATGAACTTATTTATGACATAGAAACAGACCCACAGACATAGAAAGCAAATTTATGGTTACAAAGCTGACAGGAGGGATTAATTAAGAGCTTGAGATGAAAACATACACACTACTATATATAAAATAGATAAACAACAGGACCTACTGTCTAGCACAGGGAACTAGACTCGCTTTCTTGTAATAACGTATGACGGAAAAGAATATGAAAAATATACATGTGTGTATACATACACATATGCTCTGAGTCTTTTTGCTTGAACCTAACCTGAAACCAACACGTTGTGAATCATATATTTCAATAAAAAATAAAAGTCCTTTGTCTTCAATTCCATTTTTCTCCGCCTTGTCCTCATTTCACTCTTTCCCGCTCAGGCTCTCACCCAAGCACAGCTTCGTAATGACTTTCACAGATTGCAAAAGTCTACAATTGACCTACTACAGATTTACATAGTGCATTGACAATAATAAACACATCTAGTAAATACTCATAAAAAATACTGAGTTTCCAATATATCATATACTGTGCTAGAAACTGGAATTACTATGTTAACCAATGGAGAAGGAAATGGCAACCCCCTCCAGTGTTCTTGCCTGGAAAATTCCATGGACGGAGGAACTTGGTGGGCACTAGTCCATGGGATCGCCAAGAGTCAGACACGACTGAGTGACTAACACACACACACACACACACACACACACACGTTAACCAAAAAATATATATTTGTGGGGTTTGTTAGTAATGGGAATTAAAACTTGAAATTCCTGTGTCACTACTAATCCTTCCCTCCTTTCATCCATCTGTCCATCCATCACTTTGCTCCATGTCTGTATTCATTGCCCCTTATCTGTTCCCGTCATAAACACAGAGAACATAGGAAACAGTATTATTTTAACTGATATGTTCAGGAACCTGTAATGCCAAAGCCATCAAAATGCTAAAAATAGATGCCAGAGCTCCCTGTTCGCAGTCAACAACAGCAGAAAGAAAAAAAAAGATTTTAAATTGTCAAACCAATCAAAGAGTGCATTTCAAGCACCCAAGCTGGCTATCAGATTAGCTATAACTAGAATTTTAAAGTGAGCCAAACACCTGTGCACACTCCTCAGCACCTGTGCGTCCCCAGGCCCCACTCGTCTGGGAGTGAGCGAGTCACATTTCTAGAAACACAGTGGTTGTCTGACTCTTCCCTGGCCGACTGTCGAGTGTTTTCCAGGTCCCCTTAGGCGCTCCCCGAGCCCTTCTGCTTGGCCCCCGACACGGCCGCTGGGACTGAAGAGCCGGGGGCTTGCAGCCAGCGCTGCGTCTCGTCCGGCTCTGGCTTCCGTCCTGGCTCCGCGGGGCGCGGTCGGCGCGGCTCCCAGCCCCGCGCAGCCTGGGGATGTGCGATTTCAGCGCCGCCGCCTCTGGGGACAGCTTCGCGCGGCGTTGTCCGAGGCCACGCGGGGCTCGGGCTGCGCTTTGCTAAAGCCGCCCGATCTCCAGTATGGCAAGCGGCCTCCCCGGCGGAGTGCCCAGTGCCCTCAGCAGGGGAACGGAGAGAACAGACAGCCTCCCCGCTCCTCTCCACTCAGTGTCCCCGTTAGCAGTTCGGAGTGCTGCCGCACACAGAGGCCGCGCAGGAAACACGCCTGGTTTCTTTCTGTGCGGATCTCCGAAACGCAGCGCCAGACTGCGTCGGATGCAGGGTCAGCGCCGAGGCCGAGCCTCCCACCGCCCCCAGCAAACCTAGACCTTCAGGCCGGCGTGATTGGCACGCGGAGGCCTGGCAGGGCTGCGGACCAGACTCCTGTCCCTCACCCAGACCGTCCTACCTTACACACCCAGGCGTGCCCAGAACACAGGGCTTGGAGAACGAGGGGAAGCCCGCGGCGGCCAGGGCCGCTGCCCGAAGTCTTGCCCCGAAGACGCAGCGGGATGCGTGACAGTAAACACGCGGAGCCTGTCAAGACATTCCCTCTGACCTGGCCGATTCTTCGCTCTGCCTGAGCTGAGTCAGAACTTGGGGTGCTTCCGCGAGGACACAGGAGGAAGCTCGGAGCTCCCTCTGCGAGGCCCACCAGGCAGCCCCGAGTTCAGGCGTATCCTTCCCACGGCTTGCTGAGGCCACGGGAAAGCAAAGGAGCAGTAACTCGGGACGAATGCAAACAATCAGTCCTGCTCATCTTAACTTTAGACTCACCTGTTTCTTATTGAAGTACAGTTGATTTATAATATTATATTTGTTTCTGGTATACAGCCTAGTAATTCAGGCTTTTCTTTAGATAACGGCTAGAATGCCCTCCGCTGTACAGTATACAGTTTATTATGTATTTTATGCATAGTCGTTTGCATCTGCTCACCCCACACCCCTAATTTATCTTCCCCTACCCACTTCTCTCTCCTCTTTGGTCACCAAAATTTTTGTTTTCTACAGCTGTGTAGATACACCTGTTGGCTGTGGTCTAGCTCTCAAGACCTTCTTGTGAGTATGGGTTGCAGGCCCTTCCCAGGATAAATGCATACAGACCAGGACGGATGCAGATGGGGTGTCACGTGTGAGCACCCCGCTCCCTAACGGATAAATGCCAGTGAACAAAGCTCTCCCTAATGAGATAGGCTCATCCACCTCCCTCAGCAAGAGAAAGAGAAACCAGAGGGTTTCTCAGTCCTGCCTGAGGGGGTTTGGAACAAAAGCTCATTCAATCCTCAAGCCCAGAATATACCATGATAGGAGCTTGAGAAAAGAGGCATTGTTTTTCTCTACAGATTTCAGAAGAGTGAATGTGCCTTCTGAATCATTTCAAATTTTGGAGAAACTTCACTTTCAGTGTCATTGGCAGTCTCCTGCCTCGCTCTGAAACTCAAGGTCAATCCACACAGGCACTGGTTGAGGATGTTCTGCACAGTGTTTAAAATCACCTTCTCCCTGCCAGTGTTTAGGGGCTGTGGTTGTACCCACATACACATTCTCCCTGCTCAGGAGGAGTCATTCCCAAGAGGTCTCCTCTCATACGTACAGATGGATTCGTGGTGATCCCACCATTCCAGCCCTCCAGACGGACCTCAACACACCTAGGCTGAGCACAACCCTGACTCTGCTGAAAGCAAGACCTGTCACTGACCTTTGTAGTCACGTATATTTACCTTTCTGCCCAGTTTACTAAACTGTTCACACTGCCTGAAGTATGTGCGCTTAGTCGCTCAGTTGTGTCTGACTCTGTGACCCCATAAACTTCCAGGCTCCTCTGTCCATGGGATTCTCCAGGCAAGAATACTGGAGGGGGTAACCAAGCCCCCTCCAGGGGATCTCCCTGACCCAGGGATCGACCCAGGTCTCCCTCATTGCAGATGAATTCTTTATGGGGAAGCCCTCCTGATGTGTACAAATGCCCTGTGAGCATATATACCTATATTCGATCCAAATATAGGCCAAAGACTGAGGCCAAAGATTTCATGAAATTATAAACCTGCACTAGCATATGCAATCCTTTGTCCCCTCTGCTAGAAAATCAGCCCCAGTTATTTTCAAATTTCACATAGCTATGAGCTGGGGAAATGTCTTTCATGGGTCTAAGCCTAAATTCTAGACTGCTGCTTTATTTGGTTTTACTTTCATAATATAATTAGTAAAGCTTAGTGTGCTGCCTTTGGACTGAAATATTTGCATATTGTCTTCAAGGTGTCTATAATTACCATACTTTTATATTTCTGAAATTATAAGGCCTTAGTTAAACTTATCAGTTAAAAAACAGCAAGCATTTTGACTAAAATTCTTTGCAGAGGAGTGAAAAAACACCCTAGAATTGAAGACTTTTCCCTAACCTCCTCAAGACAAAGTAAATTGAGTTTGGAACACAGAGGGAAAATGAAGTTCTAAAGGAATACCACAGAAAGGGAACCAGATCTGGTACTTGGCAAAAGAGTACTGCCATTGTGTTTAAATAAAAAAACGAGAAAATTGATCACATTAAATGTCCCTGGTCTTTGTGGTAAACTGCATTATTAGCTCCAAAGTCTTTAAACCCACCCCCCTGTTTCCATACCTTTTTCTAAACTGTGCCAGTTCCAGCCTAGGTTTTAAAAGGTCTGAGTGTGCCTGCCTTCTTGTGTTTCTGCCATTTATGAGAAGTTCATGCCTGGCTTGCCTGCTAACCTCAAGCAAGGACGAGTTACTCGTGGAGCAGAGCCATCCAGCCAAGCTGCTCCAATCCGTCAGCCTGGATCAACTAGCCCCCAGGCAACCCACAGACATGAGTGAATCTAGCCAAGATCAGCAAAGCTGACCAGCCAATCCCAGTCTAGATCTCCTGACTCCAGGCTGCCCAGCAGACACACACGAGGAAAATAATGCTTTTTGTTACAGACCACCGAGGATACTTTTTTTTCTTATTTTGTTATTTGTTAATTTAACAATACTTTTTATTATTTTTAACCAATACCATCTAATTAATATGATGTATAAACTTGAAAAATACTGTTTAATTCCATTTAGAGATTTGTTCCTTTGGAAAAGTTAAATTCTAACTCTTCTTGAAATTAAAGTTGCTAGATAGAGCAAAACATTGGACTTTCAAACCAAAGCAGGATAGAGTGATTGGATGCATATTTTACTCTGTATTTTAAAGTGAGTGTGATATGTACACACACACACACACACACACACACACAATATAATTGACCAGACAGAGATGAGAGAAAATAGAAATCAAGATACAAGGACAGCCCATTGACTTTTTAGTAGAATTTTGAGCAATAACGCTTTAGCCAACCTGACAGATTTATAAGTGACTAGTAGCCTGGTTCCATCTTACAAAGTTCCAAAGGAAGCCTTTGTTCCACCTTACCAACCATTCCACACACTCCAGTTCAGGAAAGGACCATTCATCTCTACATCATGTAATCCCAGCGAGCTTCCTAGGAGGCAGAGGAACCGTGATAGCAACTCGGTAGCTGCCTTTAGCAATTTACTTTTAGCAGTGTAGTCACTCGCTAAACAAGGATTCCCTACAAAGACAAATCAACACCTATATCCCACCTTTTCAAACTGTTTCTATAAACCAGTATTTGGCATTAATCAGCAAGCGCCTTTCAAGCTTCTGAAATCCTATAAGAAGGCAGAGCTTCATTATCCAAATTTCTGTTCTTTCTTTTCTTGTCCAGGGTGAAATGAAACCACTCCATGGGTCTTCATGCTAGGAAATAATGGAAAATGATTTCTTTAAATTAAAGCAATTTATTAGTCTTATTTGCTAACAAGTTACCTTCAATTATTGAGAATATAAAACTATTGAAAAGTGGTATTCCCTTGGTTTGTTTTAAATTAATTATTATCAACTCAGCTCTGTGGAGTTTATTAAGAAATTAAATCTTTATGAATATAAAATATACTTATAAGAGTAAAAAATGAGAAAGCTACTTTATCTGCCAAGTAGCTGAGAATTTTATATTTAAATTCATTCAAAGTAGTTTTGAAGCAGTTTAAATTCTGCAGAATGTGAGCATTCACTGACTCCTTCTTTAAGAGTTAGAATGACTCACTTCCAATAATAAAATAGATGACTGATGAGAACCTCCGGACAGCACAGGCAACTCTACTTCATGCTGTCTGGTGACCTAAATGGGAAGGGAATTTAAAACGCAGTGGATACGTGTATATGTATAACTGATGTACTTTGCTGTACAAAGAAACTGATACAACCTTGTAAAGCAACTATATTCCAATAAAAAAATAGAATTCCTACAGTCTTATTCATTGGGCATGATATGAGGATGTGTATAAAATTTCATATAAACCTGGGAAAGTACCCCTTTGTCCTGAAAAGTCTGTTTTTTCATCATTCATTTAAAAACAGCTCCTGAGTGCTGTCCTAGTCAGGGCCCCGCAGGAAACAGACGGCATCCTCACATTAGGAGGTTTGCGGGAGGGCCTCCTTTAACGGTCGGGGCGGGCTGAAGAGTGGGGCAGATGCGCCGGATCAAGCGTCAGACCTGCAGGGCCCCCAAGCCACGGAGGGGCCAGGGGCAGAGGACTGCCTCAGAGAAGCGGGGCTGCAAGCCGGAGGCCTCCGCACTGGCTCTCGGTAAAATGCGGCTGACCGCGACCTGCCTTCTGAACCCGTGTCTCGGTGCTAATGCAGATGCGGTCTGAGTTAGTAAGCAAGCATGCACACGCTTCGCCTTCCCTCGCGTTTCCGTTAATCACAAGCGCTGGGTTCAACGCTCTCCAATTCTCCTTCCAGGGCTAACATTCTACACTCGATTTTCCCATTGGACCATCTGTTGCAATTCTTCTGTGTTCAAGCCAGATCAAATACCCTACCTGAAAGCCAAACTCCTTTTTTTTTTTTTTTTTTATGCTGTTTTCTTCTTCATTGCAGCGTGGAGGCTTCCTCTAGTTCCGGTGCTGGGCGTTCTCTAGCTGTGGTGCGCAGGCCTACTTAGCCTCGGGGCAGGGGCCTTAAGTTCCCTGACCAGGGAAGTCCCATCAGTTTCATTCGCTTGACTTACCTTCCCCACTTAAATAGCTTAATTTGACCTAGCCTAACGTCTTACTAACGGAGAAGGCAATGGCACCCCACTCCAGTGCTCTTGCCTGGAAAATCCCATGGATGGAGGAGCCTGGTGGGCTGCAGTCCATGGGGTCGCTAAGAGTCGGACACGACAGAGCGACTTCACTTTCACTTTCATGCACTGGAGAAGGAGATGGCAGCCCACCCCAGTGTTCTTGCCCGGAGAATCCCAGGGACGGGGAGCCTGGTGGGCTGCCGTCTATGGGGTCTCACAGAGCCGGACACGACTGAAGTGACTCAACAGCAGCAGCAGCGTCTTACTAAAAGAGATCAGTCCTGGGTGTTCATTGGAAGGGCTGGTGCTGAAGCTGAAACACCAATACTTTGGCCCCCTGATGCGAAGAGCTGACTCATTGGAAAAGACCCTGATGCCGGGAGGGATTGGGGGCAGGAGGAGAAGGGGATGACAGAGGATGAGATGGCTGGATGGTATCACCGACCGGATGGACATGAGTTTGAGTAAACTCTGGGAGTTGGTGATGGACAGGGAGGCCTGGCGTGCTGTGGTTCATGGGGTCGCAAATAGTCGGACACTACTGAGAGACTGAACTGAACTGAACATCTTACTCATTAAAAATGATTAATAGATGATTTCTGAATCTAATATAGTTAACACTGACTGCAGTGGGATACCATCACTTATCTATTTTCATATACCCACTGGATTACCTTTCTCTGCTCTTCAGCAACTTGATAAACAAAATAGCAGTTTTGAATAATTACATTATATATTAGTATTTTAGGTTTTTCATATCTGCTACCTCATTATATCATCATAGATTCTTTTTATAGCATTTTTTCCAATCATAAATAAATGTATTTAATTACATAAAGTTGAAGTATTAGAGAAACAAAAATTTTTATTTGCATTCAGTACATTTTACCTTGTATGTTAAAATTTGAAATTATTCTGGAAGGCTATTGCATTCTTTTCATTTAACATGTTGTAATAATATCCCATCTCTTCAAACAGTTTGGAACATACTATCAAATCATTGCTAATTCTTTCCTGGAATAGTTGTTTTTTCAGAGAAGTTATTTATAGGTGCAGAAACTTGAGCACAGAAAATTACAGTTTTCTGATATATGATAAGTGAAGATTTTAAATTACTGTGACTCCTCCTGATATAACTTTTTCCACTGAAACATGAAGATGTTCCCCCAAAATGTTGATGCTGGTGATCAATGATTATGATAAATGCCACATAAAATCAATTTTTCATCAAAATCCTCAAAGAAATTACACAGAAGATAAATATTTTTATAAGAAGTAGATATATAATAAACATGGATGGATGGATGGATGAGTAGATATAATGAGTAAATAGATGAATGGATAGATTTGAGGAATCTAACCTAGACTGCTTTTTCCATTGAGACAAATGACCAAAGTCTGCCTTCAGTTCAGTTCAGTTCAGTCACTCAGCCATGTCTGACTCTTTGCAACCCCATGGACTGCAGCACGCCAGGCCTCCGTATCCATCACCAACTCCCAGAGTTTGCTCAGACTCATATCCATTGAGTTGGTGATGCCATCCAACCATCTCATCCTCTGTCGTCCCCTTCCTCTCCTGCCTTCAATCTTTCCCAGCATCAGGGTCTTTTCAAATGAGTCAGTTTTTCACATCAGGTGGCCAAAGTATTGGAGTGTCAGCTTCAACATCAGTCCTTCCAATGAATATTCAGGACTGATTTCCTTAGGGATGGACTGGTTGGATCTTCTTACAATCCAAGGGACTCTCAAGAGTCTTCTCCAACACCACAGTTCAAAAGCATCAATTCTTCAGCACTCAGCCTTCTTTATGGTCCAACTCTTTTCGACCCCATGGACTGCAGCATGCCAGTCTTCCCTGTCCTTCACCATCTCCCGGAGTTTGCTCAAGCTCATGTCCATTGAGTCCATCTCATGGACAGCTCATGTCCATCCAACCATCTCATCCTCTGTCCTCTTCTCCTCCTGCCTTCAATCTTTCTGAGCATCAGGGTCTTTTCCGAGAGTCAGCTCTTCACATCAGGTGGCCAAAGTATTGGAGTTTCAGCTTCAGCATCAGTCCTTCCAATGAACACCCAGGACTGATCTCCTTTAGGATGGACTGGTTGGATCTCCTTGCTGTCTAAGGGACTCTCAAGAGTCTTTTCCAACACTACAGTTCAAAAGCATCAATTCTTCAGCGCTCAGCTTTCTTTATAGTCCAACTCTCACATGTATACGTGACTACTGGAAAAACCATAGCCTTGACTAGATGGACCTTTGTTGGGAAAGTCCACATTAAAGTTTAACATTTCCTCTGTGCTTCAGAGCTAAAATACTGAGCTTGATACAATCTTTACCAAGCTAGTCTCACCAGAAAATGAGAACCTGTGAAGCACTCTTGAAAGGGGTGGACCTTCGACCATATCCAAAGTTATCTCAGCTGCATCCCACCAGCCCGTCTCACAAGGCTGCTGAAACACTGGACACAGTGGAAAGAGTCCCTGTGGCGCTTCTTGCAGTGTGGATGGATATCCTCATGCAAGCATGCAAGAGCACCTAATATCTTGCCTCTTGCAGAATGGTAAACAGTATTTGTTTTTTCTACCCCGAAATAACTCTTAGTTCTTCAGTTCTGGAGAAATTATTTAGTATAAGTGAACTCAGTTACAATATCTGAAACACAGAAGACCATGCATTGGGAATAAACTTTGCTATCGCTAAAGAGAGAGAGATTGAGGAGAGGAAGCAGGGAACATCTGCCCATCCTGGCTGGAGGAGGAACTGCATTCTCTCTCTCCTGGGATCTGACTCTAGCTTGTGGTGCCAGCAAGGCACACTCTCACGTGAACTCTCATCGCCTTGCCCTTAAACGTTTAAGTATGTGAGTTGCAAGTATTTATGGATGAAATGATAAAGACTCCTTCAAAGAAGTATAAGACTAAGCCCACTTAAGAAAAATTACGAATTTCTTAATATCTTTCTGTCTCTCTCTCTCTCCTCCTCATTTTCGGTGTGTGTTCAAACCAGGATCCAAAATTTCATGCAGTTCAACAGGTCAGCAAAAAGCTGCTATGCCCCGTCAAGCTGTTTCAATCTCTTTTTTTTAACTCCTTCACTCTCCGTTTGATTCACTTGTTGTGAAAACCAGGTGCTTCATCTTGTTGAGTTTCTCTCTATGTGCATTTTACAGGCCACCATCCCATGCTGTCATATAATTTGTTTCTATGCGTCTATATTTCCCATGAATTTATATCAATTTCTTTGCTTCCTATGGATCTAGAGGCCTAATCAGATTCATGCTTCATTTGTGGGGAAAGAGGGAGTAGTTCTCTCGTTCTAATATCCAAGGGAAGCGGTTGGGGTTCATATACCATATAATCAGAGAATCATTTTGCTTACTTTTAATTTCTGCTCTACCTCTAAGATCTCCAAGAGACTGTGGGAAGGACAGACACACCCTGGCTGCCGCACTCCTGTCTCCTGTGATGAGGGAGGGAGGCCCATCTGTCATAAACACGGCACCATCTCTAACCCCAGGTTAACAGTTAGCTGTGTCTGCACCAAGCTCACGCTCTCCCAGTCTCAGCCCTGAAGTCGGGTCTTCATTACAGATGCTGCCTTCCACTTGTATCCTTTGTTCCATCAAAGGTCTTCAGTAAAGGCCCTCTCAATCCCTGATATCCCTCCTCATTAAAGGATGCATCTTGGCCTCGAACCTCTAGCTCATAAAGCCTCAACACTATCTCAACACTGTGAGCTCCTCCCGCCTTTAACCTGTTACCATGGAGATTCACTGTCCTTACTGTTACACAGCTAAGAGAAACACTTGTTGTTCAGTCACGTCTGACTCTTTGTAACCCCAGGGACTGTAGCATGCCAAGCTTCCCTGCCCTGCAGGAGTTTGCTCAGACTCATGTCCACTGAGTCAATGATGTCAGTCAACAATCTCATCTTCTGTCGTCCCCTTCTCCTCCTGCCCTCAATCTTTCCCAGCATCAGGGTCTTTTCCAATGAGTCGGCTCTTCACATCAGGTGGCCAAAGTATTGTAGCTTCAGCATCAGTCCTTCCAATGAATATTCAGGGTTGAGTTCCTTTAGGACTGATGAGTTTGATCTCCCTGCCATCCAAGGGACTCTCAAGAGTCTTCTCTTGAAAAGAGAAACACTACCTCCTCCTCAAAGCAAAGACAATTCTAAAATGATATACTGTTTCCATCTATATAGTGAAATAGCAGGCAACTCTATCTGATAAGCCCAGCCTCCAGGATATAGGATTTAACACAAAGAATAATATAATAGGATTATAGGATTTCATGGAACAGGTCACAATAAGACAAGAACATTTTTACAAAGGGGACCTGATATAATCCTTAAAGGAATGTTACCAGTTAGCCTCATCGTCCTCATTCTACCAGTCAAACTGAGAAACTTGCCAAGGGACATAAAGCTGTCTTTCTATTACAACATATGGTATTTAATCAATATTCAAATTAGCAATGCTGTCCAAAGTCAGACAATGACAAGAAAAAAGAAAAACATATTTAAAAACTCTTCATGGGTCTGACTACAGACAATATTCATTCTGCATTCAAACTGGTGCAGCCATCTTTCAGAATCAAGGGAAGAAAAAAATAAAGAGTAAAACCCCACATATTCTTCTGGGTCCAGGAGATTGGCAGGTCACCCTCGGGGGTAATCTCCTGTTACTGATGGAGATGCAAACTGCTGGTGCTGCAGAGGCAAGACACAGCTTGGCATTGTTTTGCTTTTGGCTCCAAAACCATAAGCAGCCAACAGCTTGCTAAGCTGTTTATCTGTCCTCACCCCATTTTCTCATTGGGTGTCATCAGTGCTTTTGTGTAAACACCTTTCTTTTTACCATTCAGCACTCTTTTTTAAATATCAGAGTATATGTGCTATTTAGGATTTAGCTAAACATTCAGATTTTCTATATCAAACTGAAAACTAATTTTATTTGCTTGTCTCTGCAACCTTTCCTGCTAGGTGCCAACACTGAAGAGCCCTTGTTCATTCCTCTGCCTAGCCCCCCAGGTGTCTCCTGATTCGTTCAAGCCTAAACAACAGGGAGGAACATAGGTTAGGATCTGTCATTGTGTGCCTTTGTATTTTATTGGAATGACGGTTTCCCTGGTGGCTCAGATGGCAAAGAATCCGCCTGCAATGCGGGAGACCTGGGTTTGATCCCCGGGTGGGGAAGAGCCCCTGGAGAAGGGCATGGCAACCCACTCCAGTGTTCTTGCCTGGAGAATCCCATGGAGTCTGGAGGTCTGCAGTCCGTGGCGTCGCTAAGCGTCGGTCACAACTGAGCGACTAAGCGCAGCACACAGTTGATTCACAATATTGTGTTAGTTTCAGGTGTGCGGCATGGTGATTCAGTATTTTTGCAGATTATACTCCATCGTAGGTTATTACAAACTAATGACTATAATTCGCTGTGCTATATAGTATATCCTTGTTGCTAATCTATCTCATACAGAGCAGTTTATATCTGTTTATAGCCTGCCCATAATTCGTCCCCGCCCTCCTCCCCTCTCTCCTCTGGCGAGCACCGGTTTGTTTTCCGCATCTGTGAGTCTGTTTCTGTTTTACATGTGCATTCATTTGTGTATATTTTAGATTGCACATATAAGTGATATCACATAGTATTTTTATTTCTCTGTCTGACTTATTTCACTAAGCATAATAATCTCCGGGTCCATCCACATTTCCGCAAATGGCAAACTTTCATTCATTTTTATGACTAATAGTTCATTATATGTATACACTGTGTCTTCTTAAGCCAGTAGTCTGTTGATGGGCACTTGGCTTGTTTCCATGACCTGGCTATTGCAAACAGCACCGCTGTGAACACTGGGGTGCATGTATCTTTTTAAATTACTATTTTAATTTTTTTCCAGATATATACACAGGAGTAGAATTGATGGATCATATAGCAGTTCTATTTTTCTTTTTTTGCAGGAAACTCCATACTGTTCTTCATCATGGCTGCACTAATTTACATTTCTACCAACAGGGTAGGAGGATTCCCTTTTTTCCACATCCTTGCCCATATTTGTTATTTGTAGACTTTATGATGATAGACACTCTGACTGGTGTGAGCTGATACCTCATTATGGTTTTGATTTGCATTTCTCTAATAATTAGCCATGTTGAGTATCTTTTCATGTGCCTCTTAGCCATCTGTATGTCTTCTTTGGGAAAACATCTACTCAGATCTTCTGCCCATTTTTGATTGAGTTGTTTGGCTTTTGTATGTATTGAGTTGTATGTATCAAATATATATTGGATATTAATCCCTTCTCAGTCAAATCATTTACAAATATTTCATCCCAATCCATTGAGCTGTATGTATTGAGTTGTATGTATCAAATATATATTGGATACTAATCCCTTCTCAGTCAAATCATTTACAAATATTTCATTCCAATCCATAGGTTGTCTTTTCATTTTTGCTGATGATTTTCTTTGCTGAGCAAAAGCTTATATGTTTGATTAGGTCCCATATGTTTACTCTTTGCTCCTATTTCTTCTGCCTTAGGAAACTGATAAAAAAATTGCTACAATGTTTGTCAAAGAGTGTTCTGCCTGTGCTCTCTGCTAGAAGTCACATGGTTTTTGTTCTTACACGTAGGTCCTTAAAGCATTTTGAGTTAATTTTCATATATGGTGTAAGGAAATGTTCTAATCCCACTGTTTTTCATGTAGCTGTCCAGTTTTCCCAGCACAACTTATTGAAGAGACTAAATTTTCTCCATTGTACATTTTTGCCTCCTTTGTCATAGATTAACTGACCATAAGTACATGGACTTACTTCCTGTCTCTATTCTTTCTCATTGATTTCTGTGTCTGTTCCGTGGCAGTATGGCACTGCTTTGATTAACGTAGTCTTGCATTATAGTCTGAAGTCTGGGATGGTTACACTTCCAGCTTTGTCCTTTTTTCCTCAAAACTGTCTTGGCAGTTCGGGGTCTTTAATGATTTCAGTGAAAAGAAATAGAGGAAAACAATAGAGTGGGAAAGACTAGAGATCTCTTCAAGAAAATTAAAGATAAACATTTCATGCAAAGATGGGCACAATAAAGGACAGAAACTGTATGGACCTAACAGAAGCAGAAGGTATTAAGAAGAGGTGACAAGAATACACAGAATAACTATATAAAAAGATCTTCATGACCCAGATAACCACGATTGTGTGATCACACACTTAGAGCCAGACACCTTGGAGTACGAAGTCAAGTGGGCCTTAGGAAGCATCACTATGAACAAAGCTAGCAGAGATGATGGAATTCCAGCTGAACTACTTCAAATCCTTAAAGATGATGCTATGAAAGTGGTGTACTCAATGTGCCAGCAAATTTGGAAAACTAAGAAGTGGCCACAGGACTGGAAAAGGTCAGCTTTCATTCCAATCCCCAAAAGGGCAATGCGAAAGAATGATCAAACTACCGCACAATTGCAGTCATCTCACATACTAGTAAAGTAATGCTAAAAATTCTCCAAGTTAGGTATCAACAGTTCATGAACCAAGAACTCCCATATGTTCTAGCTGGATTTAGAAAAGGCAGAGGAACCAGAGATCAAATTGCCAACATCCATTGGATCATCAAAAAAGCAAGAGAGTTCCAGAAAAACATCTGCTTTATTGACTATGCCAAAGCCTTTTACTGTGTGGATCACAACAAACTGTGGAAAATTCTGAAAGAGATGGGAATACCAGACCACCTTACCTGCCTCCTGAAAATCCTGTATGCAGGTCAAGGGGCAACAGTTAGAACTGGACATGGAACAGCAAACTGGTACAAAATTAAGAAAGAAGTATGTTAAGGCTGTATGTTATAATCCTGCTTATTTAATCTATATGCAGAGTACATCATGCAAAATGCCAGACTGGATGAAGCACAAGCTGGAACCAGGATTGCTGGGAGAAGTATCAGTAACCGCATATATGCAAATAACACCACTCTTATGGAAGTGAGTGAAGAGAAACTAAACAGCCTCTTGAAGGTGAAAGAGGGGACTGAAAAAGCTGGCTTAAAACTCAACATTCAAAAAGTAAGATCATGGCATCTGGTCCCATCATTTCATGGCAAATAAATGAGAAAACAATGGAAACAGTGACAGGCTTTATTTTCTTGGGCTGCAAAATCACTGCCGATGGTGACTTCAGCCATGAAATTAAAAGATGCTTACTCCTTGGAAGAAAAACTACGACAAACCTGGACAGTGTAAAATCAGAGACATTACTTTGCCAACAAAGTTCCCTCTAGTCAAGGCTATGGTTTTTCCAGTGGTTGTGCGTGGATGTGAGAGTTGGACCATAAAGAAGGCTGAGTGCCGAAGAATTGATGCTTCTGAACTGTGGTGTTGGAGAAGACTCTTGAGAGTCCCTTGGACTGCAAGGAGATCAAACCAGTCAATCCTAAAGAAAATCAATCCTGAGTATTCATTGGAAGGACTGATGTTGAAGCTGAAGCTCCAATACTTTGGCCACCTGATGTGAAGAACTGACTCACTGGAAAAGACCCTGACGCTGGGAAAGATTGAAGGTGGGAGGAGAAGGGGACAACAGAGGATGAGATGGTTGGATGGCATCATCAACTCAATGGACATGAGTTTGAGCAAGCTCTGGGAGATGGTGAAGGACAGAGAAGCCTGGCATTCTGCAGTCCACAGGGTCACAAAGAGTTGGACATGACTGAGCAACTGAACAACAACAAATGATTCCATATGAAATTTAGGATTATTTTGCTATTTTTCTGAAAAATACCATTGGTATGTTGATAGGGATTGTGCTAAGTCTATAGATGCTTTGTACCCTTTTAAGATGATTGGAAACATTGCCTTTTTTTTTAAACAGACTCTCTATTAAAGGATCCACTCCTTATAGGCAAGATATGTTTTGCTGTGCTCATCTTTTCCAAATAACTGTATCCCAACCATTCATATATTCATTCATCCACCCATTAATTTATTTGGACATCCATCAGTCTGTCCATTCCCTTGACTGCTTATCCATTTATCCATTTATTCATTCAACAAACAGCTGTTAAATCCCTGCTCTATGTTAGGAACCACTGTTAAATCATTCTCCCCATTTCATCATCCTATCTCATTCCTTCGTTTTTTCTCTTGTTCTACTCAAACTTCTGGATCCACATCAGTAATGTTGTAATTCTTCATTATCACCTTCAGAGCATGTAACAGCCTCTCAACATCTATGTGTTGATTAATAAGAAAAGTTTAGGGAACAAGGAGCCAGAAACCGAGGTGAGTAAGCAACACGAAGGAAGGTTAGTAAGCAACACGGAGGCTCAGGAAGTGAAGTGGCCAGAGGGCTATCCGACCCAATTACATTTCTAGGAATATACATTGGGAATACTGGTATATAATTTAAGTTTCATAAAACATTTGGTATGGAAGGAGGAAACCAATTTTCTTATAAAATAAGCCAGTTTCCCAAGGCTAAGTTGTTGTGGGTGGTTTACATTTAGATTTATTTTTCATTTAGATTTATATTTCAAACAGTGGAAGTTGGCAGCATGCAATAATCTTACTTTGATATATATGAAGTGATATTGTTTTGTTAAAGAAGACCATGGTCTTGTCAGGACTCACTAGACATTTATACACATTTGGGGATGAAACAGACCTGAGTTCAAATCTAAACTCTAACATTTTCTACCCATGTGACTTTAGGCAAGTTGTTACCATTTCTGAGCCTTTGTTTCCTCATTTATACAATAAGAATAATAATGCTTATCTGTGTAAAGTTTTGAAAAGGAAATGAGATATATGATAAAGTTTTTAGCCCTGCCCCTAACACATAGTAAAATGTTTAATTAAAGTAGCTATTATTAGGACCGTAACATGGATTTGCTATTTCTTATAAGCAAATTTAGGTAATTGTTGGTTTATTTTCATACATGCCTACTTCTTTGTAAACAGGAGAGGACATCACCTATATGAAAATATGTACCAACTTCAGTTTTCATGTTAGGACATATAATCTAACTGAGACTTTGTATCTTTAAAGAAATTCCAAATCTGCCCACTTTATTAGCAATGAGTGTTTAACATGGACTACTTCTGAGAAAGCCTCTGAACTTCGTTTACTGAATCAATTACTTCCTTCTATTGGCTTTACTTCATAATGGGAAGTAACCCTGAACAAATTAATCCATTATGTCCTAACTTAATAAAATTTTAATTCACAGGTTTGGGCCAGAAGGTAATAAAATGTGAATCAAATAAGATTATGGGGGAAATAAGCCAACCATTAGGAGATTTTTTTCCAGTAATCCAGAAACCAGCTCAGATGCCCCTGCATCTTAAAATGAGCATAAAATTGGCATAGACCCTGTGCCTCAGCAGTGGGAAAGCCGGTGCTCTCTCCAAGGTTCCTGCAAATGGACTGGGAGCTGTGGCTCTTACGGTCCCCTGGTCTCCAATTATCAGCTTCTTCTAAAGACAAATTATTCAGTATATGAATAATTTCACCATGATCCTCTTTTCCCCAACTTTTCCCAACATTGTACTGATCCAAACTTGAAATTTGATGTTTTTCTTTTGATTTCTATAAAGACAAACTCCTTGCAAAAAGCATTGATGTGCAGAGCTGAATTTGCTGAAGGTTTGGAGAGGAAGGAAGGAGAGGAGGTGCTCAACCATCACAACAACGAGAAAACAAAGAGCTGCAGCTGGTTCTGAGACAAGTCTCCCCAAAGTTCCCTGTTGACTTTGCCACAGCAGCTGCTGTGCACCGGCTTACATCCCAGATGCTAGCCAATTTCTTTCTTTCTCTCTTTCTTTTTAATTGATTGATGATTGCGTTAGAATACTGGCTTGATTTCTGCCATACATCAACCTGAATTGGCTATAGGTGTACCTATGTCCCTTCCCCTCGTTCTCTTCCCCTACTCTGTCTTGAAATGTCCTGGAAAAGCTAACAACTCTTCTTGCTCTTTAATGATGTATCCAGTTCTCTCTGACTATTCTTTCCAAATTCAGTGCCAGAGCTGCTTTGTGTTGGACGAATCCCAACTGCTCATCTGTTGAACAATGGGCCAGTCTTCTGTCCTGGCCCCACAGAAGAGCAGTGGAAAACCAACGTGTTCCATACCAGGATCTTGTCTGCTAAAAAAATCTTAAACGATGATTCCTCCTTGTTATGGAAGTACTTAAGGAGGTAACTGGGAAATGAGCCAAATAAATAAAGTCAGAAACAGAGTATATTGTAGTGGAGGAATGATTCTTCCAAGGTTAGAAAAGTGATCACGAAGAATATTCAATAGGACCCTTCACTCAAATGAGGAGAAATTTCCATGCTTTTCCCCAATCTGACATGTCATTTGAGATATGGACATTTTATTGGATTTAGACACAGAAATTTACTTTCAATTTAGAAATTAATGCCAGTACATTACTTGGTGGTGTGGTGATCAGATAAAATAATAAGTGCATAAAAGTTTTATAAGCTAGGAGACATTGTTTAAAATATGGAGACCCATATCAAGATACACAGACTTCTTAAAAGGCGCAGATGAACAACTCTAGAAATCTGGACTAGATATATGGCAATCATGCAATAGTTTCTGCAGCATTAATTTATTTCCTTTTCGTGAACAATCTTGTTAGGTAAGGTTTTTTGGTACATGATACAGAAACTAGAATGTTTCTGTATCTTCTGAAAGAAGGTAAATATCAAAAGTAGCGAGACTACTTGGAGAAACTATCTTGTATTAACTAAGAAAAATATGGACCCAAAGGATATCAATTATTATATTTACAATAAGACATGCTACTTTCATTCAGCATAGAGTATCCATTCTATTCTAATAAGCACATTTTCTTCCAATTTGCAGACCCCAATGCAAAGAGAAGTTATAGATAGAAGACTTCATGGTGAGCCTGAGAATAAAGTAGGAAAATTGTATGATTCTTCCTTTGGTTATTACCAAATGGTAGCCCCAAATATCCATTTTCACAACAGAAACACATATGCATTTGATATCAAGTGCTCATGCTAGTTGCTAAGATATGGGGCTTTTTCACCCTAGAGATTGTTTACATGGATAGAGTCCCTATTTCTCTGACCTTTCTTTCCTTGCTACATTAATCACACTGACCAGCCTCTTCTCTCTACTATCTTCTTTTCTTGTATATGTAAATAGCTTCAGTTAAGGCTTGTAGCCTAGAAGCCATTCAATCTTGTTAAACTGACCTCGCCTATTCTGAAGGGATTGATTGTGCTACAGTCCAATTTTTATTTTGCTCTCCAGGGTCTCTACATTATCCCCCCTATTTCTCAGCCATCTGAGAGGCATCTCACTGTCCTGACTTCCTCACACAGCCCAATAAGTGTGCTCAAAAAAGGGAATATCAGCTTGCCTACTACCCCGCCATCTATTTCCTCTCCATGGTGGAAACTCACCAACACTTGTCTTTTCAAACAACCTGAGGGACCTCCCTCAGGCACAGAACAGCTGCCTAAAAATAGACTTCCCAAAAAAGTCAGAAAGTCCCTGAGTAATAACAAGACATAAATCATGAAGACCTGTAGAAGTTGGTCTCCAGAGGTTAAAATAAAGTTTTAAGAAGTAGTGATAAATGTGCTCAGATTCAGTTTTTGAATTTTCCGAGTGCTCTCCTTATTTTGCTCAGGATATTTCAAAATAGCAAAACTGTTAATGAACCCCCATGTACGTAAGCGCATATGAGCATATTGTCCAATGTACATTTTGGAGCACAAGCTATATGGCAGCTCTTGTGGCCCATGAGCAAGATCAGGTTAAGGCCAAGGCCATAGCTCTCATGGAATTCGCATCCAGGGTGGGAGACAGAAGAAACAAACCAACAACTGTAAGAGAGGATGAAAAGCACATACCTAATTAACCCCTTGGGAGGGACTCAGGCCTCCTCAGAACAGCAGGAGGTGAAGGATGTAATCAAGACAGTGATCCCCATTCCTTTCTTGTCCCTGGGCTTTTGCCCAGCTGGTGATGGCAGCGTTTGGAACAACAGAGACAACGAACAAATTTATGCAAATTCACAAGCAGTTTATTTACCCTGGTTATAACAACATCAGCAGAAACGACAACAGAACTGCAATATTATTCTAAGTTCCCAGCTCACATGCTCCATTCAACCATTTAGTTAACACCCAAAAAATCTCTTTGATTCATTATTTGTGAAGGTCACAGAACCCTCCAGAGCTACTCCTTTGGTTAAAGTCAGTTCAATCATTGCCTTTATTGAAGTCTCTTATTAGAACGGTTTGATTTGCTTTTCTCCATATAACATCATTAAGAAGAGGAGGGGCCAGAGCAACCAGGAGAGAAACCAAGAGATTTCATTCCTCATTAGACTCTCTGCTCCTCTAGGTTGAGCCCAGGGCTTACCTGAGCTCTTTCATGTCCTTGCCACAAAACTGTAAGCACACAGTCATCTTACCCTCATCATCGTTGTTCTCCAAACATCTACCAAGAATTTACTGAATTAAAATATTCCATTTTGACACCAAATATATTTTCCTCTCCCCTATCACAGATTTCCTTTTTGACCATTCCTACCCAATTTAAGGGACAGTGAAACATGAAAAGGAGACGCCTACTCCAGTCCAAAAGAGATGACAGCTAAGATGGGTATGGAAGGGTGGATGGAAGCTATCTCATCAGTGAAGAAGAGGAAGGGACATCCAGAAACAGGGACAAGTCCCAGAAAGTGGGAAAATGTGACTCCTTCAAGAACGCGTTTCTAAAAATGGAGCATCTGGGACATCTCAGAGAAAGGCAAAAGAAGAGGGCATAAACAAACCCTGTCGCCAGCCGACAGAGATCACGAAACACGGGGTTCAGCTGTTTCTATAAATCACCACAAAGGCAGTGACTGCGCATTTCTTGTCCACTGCTGCAAGTCCTATAGAGTAGGACCTGTACTCAATGAATGTGTGAACGAATTAATGAATGAATGAGTGGACAAATGAATACAGGTTATGCTTTATGTCTAACAGTGTTGCATGTAGCACTGCCAGAATAGCAGTCCTATCAAGGGAGCTATTGGTTAAAGCTCAGAAAGAATTAGTGCTAGCAGGCATGCACAAATAGCAAGAAGGCAGAGTAGAAGAGTGTGCCTGCATCTGCTCCTGTGAGAACTCCAAAACTGCAGCTGACTGCTGAACAGCCATCGACAGGAGAATGTTGGATCCCACCAAAGGAAGGTACTCCACGTCCAAGGGCAAAGGAGAATCCCCAACGAGATGGTAGGAGGGGCAAAATCAAGTTTAGAATCAAACCCCATGCCCACCAGAGGTGCCCAGAGGACTCAAAAAAAACCTGTGTGCACCAGGGCCCAGGGAGCCCACAGGAGACTGAGCCAGACCTGCCCTGAGAGTTTGAATGTCTCCTGTGGAGGCCCGGGTCAGCAGCGGCTGCCACAGGGACTGGGGATCCGGCTGCAGCAGGACTGGGACGTGCAGCGTGTAAGCCCCACCATACAGCCACCAAGCAGACGACCCACAAACTGGAGGACAGTTTGCCAAAGAAGTTCTCGCACTGCTGCAAAGGCTCCAGGGCCCACACCAGATTTCCCAACCCGGGGATCCGGCGAAGGAACTGAGACCCCCCAGGGAGTCTGAATTTGGAGGCCAGTGGGGTTTGTTACAGAACTTCCATGGGACTGGGAAACAGACTCTTGGAGGGCACAAACAAAACCTTGTGTGCACCAGGACCCAGGAGGAAAGCGGTGACCCCACAAGAGACTGAGCCAGGCTTGCCTGTGAGTGTCCAGCAGTCTCCTGTGGAGGCTTGAGTCAACAGCAGCCTGCTGTGGGGTCTGGCATAAGTCCTTTTGAAGGAGGCTGGCATTACCACCATTACACCTACCATAGTCTCATAGTCTCAGAGCCCTGAGTCAAACAGGGAGGGAACACAGCCCCACTCATTGGCAGAAAAGTGGATTAAAGATTTGCTGAGTGTGGCCCCATCCTTCAGAGCAAGACCCAGATTTCCCCACAGCTAGTCCCTCCCACCAGGAAACTTCCACAAGCCTCTTATCCTTATCCTTCAGAGGGCAGACAGAATGGAAGCCACAATTACAGAAAACTAATCAAACTGAGCATAGCCTTGTCTAACTCAGGGAAACTCGGAGCCATGCTGTGTGGGGCCACCCAAGACGGTCGGATCATGGTGGAGAGGTCTGACAAAACGTGGTCCACTGGAGAAGGGAATGGCAAACCACTCCAGTATTCTTGCCTTGAGAACCCTGTGAACAGTATGAAAAGGCAAAAAGATAGGACACTGAAAGAGGAACTCCCCAGGTCAGTAGGTGCCCAATATACTACTGGAGAAGAGAGAAGAAACAACTCCAGAAAGAATGAAGAGGCTGAGCCAAAACGAAAACAACACCCAGTTGTGGATGTGACTGGTGATGGAAGTAAAGTTCAAGGCTGTAAGGAACAATATTGCATAGGAACCTGAATGTTAAGTCCATGAATCAAAGCAAATTGGAAGTGGTCAAACAAGAGATGGCAAGAGTGAACATCAACATTTTTTTTCCCAGATACAAAAGCATACTTTTTTTTTTCCATTTTATATTAGTTGGAGGCTAATTACTTTACAATATTGTAGTGGGTTTTGCCATACATTGACATGAATCAGCCATGGATTTACATGTATTCCCCATCCCGATCCCCCCTCCCGCCTCCCTCCCCATCCCATCCCTCTGGGTCTTCCTAGTGCACCAGCCCTGAGCACTTGTCTCATGCATCCAACCTGGGCCAGTGATCTGTTTCACCCTTGATAGTATACTTGTTTCAATGCTATTCTCTCAGATCATCCCATCCTTGCCTTCTCCCACAGAGTCCAAAAGTCTGTTCTATACATCTGTGTCTCTTTTTCTGTCTTGCATATACCATCTTCCTAACTTCCGTATATATGCATTAGTATACTGTATTGATGTTTATCTTTCTGGCTTACTTCACTCTGTATAATGGGCTCCAGTTTCATCCACCTCATTAGAACTGATTGAAATGAATTCTTTTTAAAGGCTGAGTAATATTCCCTAGTGTATATGTACCACAGCTTCCTTATCCATTCATCTGCTGATGGGCATCTAGGTTGCTTCCATGTCCTGGCTATTATAAACAGTGCTGCGATGAACATTGGGGTGCACGTGTCTCTTTCAGATCTGGTTTCCTCGGTGTGTATGCTCAGAAGTGGGACTGTTGGGTCGTATGGCAGTTCTATTTCCAGTTATTTAAGGAATCTCCACACTATTCTCCATAGTGGCTGTACTAGTTTGCATTCCCACCAACAGTGTAAGAGGGTTCCCTTTTCTCCACACCCTCTCCAGCATTTATTGCTTGTAGACTTTTGGATAGCAGCCCTTCTGACTGGCATGAAATGGTACCTCATTGTGGTTTTGATTTGCATTTCTCTGATAATAAGTGATGTTGAGCATCTTTTCATGTGTTTGTTAGCCATCTATATGTTCTCTTTGGAGAAATGTCTGTTTAGTTCTTTGACCCATTTTTTAGAAATCAGTGTACTAAAGTGGAGTGGAATGGGCGAATTTAACTCAGATGACCATTATATCTACTACTGTGGGCAAGAATCTCTTAGAAGAAATAGAGTAGCCCTCACAGTCAGCAAAAGAGTCTGAAATGCAGTCCTTGGGTGCAATCTCAAAAACGAAAGGATGATCTCTGTTCGTTTCCAAGGCAAACCATTCAATATCACAGTAATCCAAGTCTATGCCCCAACCACTCAATTCAGTTTAGTCATTCAGTCATGTCCTACTCCTTGAGACCCCATGGACTGCAGACGCCAGGCTTCCCAGTCCAACACCAACTCCCAGAGTTCACTCAAACTCATGTTCATCAAGTCGGTGATGCCATCTAAATGTCCCATCCTCTGTTGTCCCCTTCTCCTCCTGCCTTCAATCTTTCCCAATATCAGGGTCATTTCCAGTGAGTCAGTTCTTTGCATCAGGTGGCCAAAGTATTGGAGTTTCAGTTTCAGCATCAGTCCTTCCAAGGAATATTCAAGAATGATTTCCTTTAGGATGGATGGGTCGGATCTCCTTGCAGTCCAAGGGGCTCTCAAGAGTCTTCTCCAACACCGCAGTTCAAAAGCATCAACTCTTTGGTGCTCAGCTTTCTTATGGTCCAACTCTTATGACCGTACATGACTATTGGAAAAAACATAGCTTTGACTAGATGGACCTTTACTGGCAAAGTAATGTCTCTGCTTTTTAATATGCTGTCTAGGCTGGTCATAGCTTTTCTTCCAAAGAGCAAGCATCTTTTAATTTCATGACTGCAGTCACCATCTACAGTGATTTTGAAGCCCACCAAAAAATAAAGTCTGTCACTGTTTTCATTGTTTCCCCATCTATTTGTCATGAAGTGATTGGACCGAATGCCATGATCTTAGCTTTCTGAATGTTGAGGTTTAAGCCAACTTTTTCACTCTCCTCTTTCACTTTCATCAAGAGGCTATTTAGTTCCTCACTTTTTGCCATAAGGGTGGTGTCATCTGCATATCTGAGGTTATTGATATTTCTCCCAGTAATCTTGACTCCAGCTTGTGCTTCCTCCAGCCCAGCATTTCTCATGATGTACTCTGCATATAAGTTAAGTAAGCAGGGTGACAATATACAGCCTTGACGTACTCCTTTCCTGATTTGGAACCAGTCTGTTGTCCCACGTCCAGCTCTAACTGCTGCTTCCTGACCTGCATGCAGGTTTCTCAGGAGGCAGGTCAGGTGGTCTGCCTCCTGTACATTTTCATGAACCTCCATCCATAGTTCTTCAAGCATGCCATTTATCAGATCTAATCCCTTGAATCTATTTGTCACTTCCACTGTATAATTGTAAGGGATTTGATTTAGGTCATACCTGAATGGTCTAGTGGTTTTCCCTACTTTTTTCAATTTAAGTCTGAATTTGGCAATAAGGAGTTCATGATCTGAGCCCCAGTCAGCTCCTTGTCTTGTTTTTGCTAACTGTATAGAGCTTCTCCATCTTTGGCTGCAAAGAATATATTCAATCTGATTTCATTGTTGACCGTCTGGTGATGTTCACATGTAGAGTCTTCTCTCGTGTTGTCGGAAGAGCATGTTTGCTATGACCAGTGTGTTCTCTTGGCACAACTCTGTTTGCCTTTGCCTCGCTTTATTTTGTACTCCAGGCCAAATTTGTCTGTTACTCCAGGTATCTTTTGACTTCTTACTTAGCATTCCAGTCTCCTGTGATGAAAAGGACATCTTTTTTGGGTGTTCGTACTAGAAGGTCTTGTAGGTCTTCATAGAATCATTCAACTTCAGCTTCTTTGAAGCTGAAGACAAAAAGATAGGAACAGTATGAAAAGGCAAAAAGCTACGATGCTGAAAGATGAACTCCCCAGGTCAGTGGGTACCCGATACACCACTGGAGAAGAGTGGAGAAATAACTGCAGGAAGGATGAAGAGGCTGAGCCAAAGCACAGTGAAAACAACACCCAGCTGTGGATGCGACTGGTGATGGAAGTAAAGTCTAAGGCTTTAGAGAACAACACTGCATAGAAACCTGTGATGTTAGGTCCATGAATCAAGGCAAATTGGAAGTGGCAAACAGATGGCAAGAGTGAACATCGATGAAGTCAAGTGGAAGTTATGGGCCTAACAGAAGCAGAAGACACTAAGAAGAGGTGACAAGAACACACAGAAGAACTATACAAAAGGTCTTCATGACCGAGATAACAATGACGGTGTGGTCACTCACCTAGAGCCAGACATCCTGGGGTGCAAAGTCAAGTATGTCTTAGGAAGCATCACCATGAACAAAGTTAGTGGAGGTGATAGATTTCCAGCTGAGCTATTTCAAATCCTAAAATATGATGCTGTTAAAATTCTGCACTCAGCAGTGGCCAAAGGACTGGAAAAGGTCAGTTTTCATTCCAGTCCCAAAGAAAGGCAATGCCAGGAACGATCAAACTACTGCACAATTGTCCTCATCTCACACACTAGCAAAGTAATGCTCAAAATTCTCCAAACTTAAACAGTATGTAAACTGAGAACTTGCAGATATTCAAGTTGGGTTTTGAAAAGGCAGAGGACTCAGAGATCAAATTACCAACATCCCTTGGATCATAGAAAAAGCAAGAAGATTCCAGAAAATAACATCTACTTCTACTTCATTAACTATGCTAAAGCCTTGACTGTGTGGATCACAACAAACTGGAAAATTCTTAAAGAGATGGGAATACCAGACCACTCTACCTACCTCCTGAGAAATCTGTATGCAGGTCAAGAAGCCACAGTTAGAACCAGACAGGGAACTGGTCCCAAATTGGGATAGGTATATGTCAAGACCGTATATCATCACCTTGCTTATTTAACTTATATGTAGAGTATACCATACAAAATGCCATACTGGGTGAAGCACAAGCTGGAATCAAGATTGCCAGGAGAAATAAATATTAATAACCTCAGATATGCAGATGACACCACCCTTATTGCAGAAAATGAAAGAGGAAAGTGAAAAAGCCGGCTTAAAACTCAACATTCAAAAAACTAAAATCATGGCATCCAGTCCCATCACTTCATGGTGAATAGATGGGGAAACAATAAAAACAGTGACAGTCTTTATTTTGGGGGGCTCCAAAATCACTGAAGATGGTGGCTGCAGCCATGAAATTAAAAGACACTTGTTTCTTGGAAGAAAAGCTATGACCAACCTAGATAGCATATTAAAAAGCAGAGACATTACTCACCCACAATGATCTGTCTATTCAAAGCTATGGTTTATCCAGTCGTCATGTATGGATGTGAGAGTTGGGCCATAAAGAAAGCTGAGTGGTGGAGAATTAATGCTTTTGAGCTGTAGTGTTGGAGAAGACTCTTGAGAGTCCAACCAGTCCATTCTAAAGGAAATCATTCCTGAATATTCATTGGAAGGACTGAGGCTGAAGTTTAAGCTCCAATACTTTGGCCACCTGATGCGAAGAACTGACTCATTGGAAAAGACCCTGATGCTGGGAAAGATTGAAGGCATGAGGAAAAGGGGACGACAGAGGATGATGGTTGGATGGCATCACTGACTCGATGGACATGAGTTTGAGCAAGTTTTGGGAGTTGGTGATGGACAGGGAAGTCTGGCATGCTGCAGTCCATGGGGTCAAAAAGAGTCAGGCACAGCTGAGGGACTGAACTGAACCGACTGAGAAGGCATGCTGTTAAGTATGGCAGTTTAATGCTCAAAGTGCTTCTCTCCTAGCTGGGTAAGTAGCTAGAGCAGAGGTCTGCAACTTTGGCTGAATACTGCAGTCACGTGGGAGCTGTTAAGAACCTCAAAGTCTAGTTCCCAATTAAAGCAGACGTGAAACTGAGTCACAGTACTTTCAATTCTCCATGTGATTTCTTTTTTTTGTTATTTATCTCTGAGTGTTTTTTTTTCCATTTATTTTTATTAGTTGGAGGCTAATTACTTTACAATACTGTAGTGGTTTTCGCCGTACATTGACATGAATCAGCCATGGATTTACATGTGTTCCCCATCCCGATCCCCCCTCCCGCCTCCCTCCCCATCCCATCCCTCACTGGGAAGATCTCCATCAATGTGCACCCACATCTGAAAACTCTTGAGCTTATATATGAACATTGTCCAAGGTTAACAACTGCAGTTCTTTATCTGTGGTATACATGGAATCACCTGGAGACTTTTTGCCTCAAAAACCACAGGTCTAGTTTCAACCCCTGATTCAGTGGGTAGGAAGGACCCCTACATGTGTACTTGGAAAAAGCCCATGAGGGAGTTGTGCCAGATGCCGAAGTTTAAGCATCACACTTTCAGAGAAAGATAGTGAATTCTGGCAATTGCTCAACATCACTGAAATGCCGGGTTGGAGATATGAAAAGAACTCTCCCTGTCTTCCATCATGAGATGTGAGGCTGTCACTGCCAGAGAGAGACCATGCAGGAATGAAGACAGAGGTGCCCGAGACGAATGATTGGAAGCATCTCTTCACTCAGGGAAGCGACACGCATGTCTCCCCACGTCTGTGACTTGTTTCCTAGGAAACACATCAAGAGATGAGGCCACTCACCCAGCTTCTTCTACAAATCTAACAGTGGGTCATCAGCTTGACTTGTCTGCATCTGCTCTCTGGCAGGGGGTAAGAATGACCCCCAAGTCCTACAGGGAGTGGACTGTCTTATCACACTGAGGCTATATTACAAATCACCTGCTCCTGCATCCCTGACTGTGAGCACAGTTCTTTCTTTAATTAAATCCCCTGAGTGAAAGGATCTTTCCAATCAAACAAACTCTGGAACACTCTGCAGAAGTAAGCACATTAAAGAGAAGAAAAATAGGGTCAGTCAATTATTAGTTAAGGGAGTGGGAGGCAGAAGTTATCATATATTTCTTTTTTAAAAGGACATGAATCAAGGATGCAAAAAAAGAAATCCTAATAGTCATCTGCATTGTCTTCTCCACAAGGCAAAAGATTTTTTCAGGTTTTTCCAAAGCCTTTGAAGACAAAATCAATGAGCTTCATTGCAGCGTAGAGACAAGAGTTTTTCAAACTGTCAAAAGAAAGAAAGACGCCAGCGTTCATTAGTATTAAATTGAGCGTTCTCTTATCAAAGTCAGTATGCCTTGTCTCGCCTTTATAATACTACACTTATTGGCTGGTCTACTTTGCTGTTATTAACTAGACAGAAGGGGACACAGGCTTAAAAATTAGTTCACTTTTATATAATTTGTTCTCAATTTCACTTTTTTCTCATAGAAAATGAGTTGGAGTGTGGTGCATTGCTCTCATTATGATTTATAATAGTTTGTAATGAAATTTAACTGTCACATGTGTTTCTCCAGCACCATTTCATCAAGCTGCTTTGCCAGTTTTGAGACAGCCCTGTGCCCAGAAGCTGTGAGCCGGTCCCATATTAGAGCGATTAAGGATGGTCTGGTTCCTGTCACTTGCACGTCTTTTCTCAGAAGAGCTTTCTTGCTAACGGCCCTCACACACACTTCTACCTGCTTCACAGCCCTTCAGTTTCTGATGTCAGTGATTAGTGTTTGCCACACCTCAGGAGGATTTGTGTAGAGGAGGGGACAGCAGCCTCTCCAACCCTAAGAACCTGGTGACAGCGGCTGTCATCGCTCTGTGATTGCAAAGGCGTAAGCAGGACCAACAGGAGGGAGCAGGAAAACACTCGATCCTGACTTTGATGTGAAAAATCACTCACCTTAATACTAATGAATGCCAATCTCTTATTTTTAAGTCTGAGAAAAAAGTAATAAATGCTAATCTTTATTGAGCAATGGTGACGGCTGTTTAGTCTCTAAGTCATACCTGACTCCTTGTGACCCCATGGACTGCACACACCAGGCTCTCCTGTCCTCCACGAGCTCCACTATTGCTCAAATTCATGTCCATTGAGTCTAGGATACCATCTAAGCAGCTCACCCTCTGCCACCTCCTTCTCCTCCTGCCCTCAATCTTTCCCAGCATCAGAGTCTTCTCCAATGAGTCATTTCTTCACATCAGGTGGCCAAAATGTTGGAGTTTCAACTTCAGCATTAGTCCCTCCAATGAATATTCAGAGTGACATACTGGTATTTTGCTAAATATTTTCCATGGGCTACCTTAATCTTGGGGCTTCTCCAGTGGCTCAGCGATAAAGAACCCACCTGCTAATGCGGGAGACGTGGATTTGACCCCTGGAATGGGAAGATCCCCAGGAAAAGGAAATGGCAACCCACTCCAGTATTCTTGCCTGGGAAATCCCACGGACAGAGGAGCCTGGCAGGCTACAGTCCATGGGGTCACAGAGTCTGACATGATTTAGCAACTAAATAACAACCTTAATCTTAGTCTTCATCTTCTAATAGTTTTATAAAATAGGTTGCTTTGTTATCACCATCAAAGAGAAGAAAACTGAGGCTTACAGAGATTTAGTGACTTGTCTAAGGTTACATGTGAAGCAAGTGACAAGTAGTAATTAAAACTGGGTTAATTTAAAACTCTCATGGGAATATCCTAAAAAATGCTCACTCCACTCAGATGAAGGGGGATGGTACCAACTCCAGAATTTACCTACCCAGGCCATATCTCATTCTAGATAAAGCCAGTGTAACTGGTCTTTGTGTTCTTCTTCAAATTTTGAATTTGTTAAGTATTTTCTTGAAATTTCAACCCAGTGAAATCAACAAACAATAACTTCATGTTGCAAGAGTTTAAACAGTGGGAACTACATTTTCTCAAAAACTGACTTCTCTGGAGTTATTGTCTATAATGCATTTGGTACTTTTTCTCAATGAGAGGGACTGATCTCCACGAGTAAGCCATAACCATTCTCAGCCATGCATGGACGAGCCCCTTTTAACTGTCAAGGAACATCACAGATACAGATTCCAGGTGCTTTCCAATCCTAGAGTTAATTTGCTTTTGGTCTTGTTAGGGGGTTAAAAAACTTGCCGCATCTGACGGCTGGACTCTATTACTGGAAAAATTCAACGAAGCCTTGCTGGATACTGGCTCTGTATTCAGCAGTGTCATAACTGCTATGAGGAACACCAAAGAAATACAAGCAAGGGTCCTTACCTTTAGAAATTTCACAATCTAATTGGTAAAATGAGATACATTCATATGAAATTATTCATAAATGAGAAAAGCATGTAGTAAAAATGGTAATCAAGTGCGGGAAATAATACCGTGATGAAAGTGTTGATACCTAGCTATAAGCTAAATTATATATTTGTTCATTTATCAAATATTAATTCAACACTTGTCAGGTAATGTGGAATTTCAAAGATAAATCAGATATGGACCCTGTGTTCTAGTCTTGAACCTTATAATCTACTTGGAAAAATATGTACCTATAAACAAAAATAACTATAATACATCAGGCAAAATATAATGTGTCTTAAGGTCTCTGATATGGAAAATCAGAGAAGCCTTCATGTAAAGAGATGCCATGTAAGTTTATCATAAGGGCTGATGAGATTTTCAGGGAGCAGACAGTGGAGAGAGGTTTCCAGGAGAAGGGAAATTTTGCATGTGAGCCTGTACTTAAACATGCACGCATTTCTAAAAATTAAGAAAAAAATCTACAAAAATAACTGACTGTTTATGGGTTGGGGAACTACAGGGACTTTTTGTTTGCTTCTTGAGAAATTTCTGAATTTTCCAAGTTCCCACTCCCGCCACCCACGTGGCCGGCACTCCCCACAGAGAGCCAGCTCCTGTCCTCTTCCAGCTGACAGCAGGTGGGTGAAGGCAGGCCCTGCCTGTGGCCCGGAGTCTGATCGCTAAGAGAGAAGGGAGCTCAGGGGCCCAGCCTGACCCACTCCCCAGCGGGGCCATGGATCAGCCACCGCAGCAGCCGTGGCCAAGTTGGCCCTGGCCTCCCATGAGCCGGCATCTGCAGGCCATAGGCTCATGGAGAGAGTCTATGCTAGAGCTTAGGGTGTGTCCGTAAAGCTTATTATCCTAGCTGCGCTTTCTCCGGAAAAGCAGCGCCTGAAACAGAGCCCATCCACCCATAGCTATCTGGGGATGTGATTCTGGGCAACAGGAATGGAGAACAGTGAGAAAGAACCAGTGAGAAAGAAAAAGAAAACGTGAAACTCGCTCAGTCGTGTGGACTCTTTGCGACCCCAGGGACTGTACAGTCCATGGAATTCTCCAGGCCAGAACACTGGAGTGGGTGGCGTTCCCTTCTCCAGGGGATCTTCCCAACCCAGGGATCGGACTCAGGCCTCCCGCATTGCAGGCGGATTCTTTACCAGCTGAGCCAGGAGAAAGCCCCTCGTGGGGAACTAGGGAGAGGGGAACAGACAAGGGGAGAAAGCCGACAGACCCGTTCTTTCCTGCTTGGCCACGGCTGTGGGCACCGGGGCCTCCATCCTGCCGGGACCTTCTGAGAACAGGACTCAGAGGTGAACACCCCGGGGCAGAACCCGGCCTCTCTTTCCCAGCTCCCCGTCCCCATCCGTCAAGGGCTGACCGTGCTGCGAACGCCCTCACACCTCAGGTCCTTCCAGATGGCCCACATATGAGCAGAGTGGATCTGCACCAGCTTCCCCGGCCACGGGGCCAGAAAACCCTGAGGAGAAGCTGAAGATGTGGGTGTGCCTGAGGGGTCACCCCGCATAGAGCTGGCTGTGCGGGGAGGGCCGGGGTGACATGTGGGCCCCAAGGGTTTGAAGAAGGGTTCACATGCATCAACAGCATTTCAATAGTAGGATTTCTCTTCATTTTTCCTTTCAAGAAGCAGTCAGATTTCTGTCAACTGTCCATTTGGAGAAGGAAATAGCAACCCACTCCGCTATCCTTGCCTGGAGAAACCCATGGACAGAGGAGCCTGGCAGGATGCAGTCCATGGGGTCGCAAGTCAGACATGACTGAGTGACTCAACCACCACCATTGTTGTGATATTTAACATATAACCCTATAAATAATGGTGTTTCTATTTTAACAGAAAATAAGCCATAAAAAGTAAAGATGTGTTAATTAGGTTTACATTAAGATAGTTAAATGGGAAAAGTAGTTTTCTTTCTCTTTCCTCTGAAAGAAGATCTAGAAAGAAATAAACTTACTTTTACTGCACTAAACACTATGCCCTGTGGAATATTTTAACTTTCCATAAACTCAACAAAAAAAGCATTGCAATCCAGATATAGGCAAGACCTCACTGCACCTCAGAGGTTTCAGTTTAATAGGCTCAGGGCCCTTTCATAGCACGTGCAAATCAAACATACTCCCCCAGATTCCTGTGACCCACAGCCTCACTTCTGCAGCGTCTCCTCTGACGCTGCCCCTTTATCTGGGAGTGACATCTCTGTGAGGCCCTTTCTTGTAGGCCAGACAGACTTCAGCCCTTTGGCTGTGAACACCCCAAAAAATCCAACCGCACTCATGATTGAGGAATAATTGAAAGAGATCACATCTGTCACCATCCAGCCTCCTGCCTTCTCCCTGAATCCCCTCATATCCTGCCCCCGCCTTCCAAAAGCCTGTTTAGGGCACAGGACCATCTGACCACACATGCCTCTGAGAATGGGGCGGGAGTGGGGGTAGCTTCCTGGCGCTGGCTGTCATTGAGGGCTGCCTGGACCAACTTATCAGACTTCCCCATCTCCACTAGGACACTTCAAATAAAATTACATCGTTTTCACACTATTCATCCGAGAAAACATATTGACTCTATTATACATCAAGCTCTGTGCGAAGAACCAGAAATCACGGACACCATCCATGCCCACTCAGTCCTCAGAGTTTTACAGAAGAGACAGACAAACATAGTTCAGAGCGGTAGGTTTAGTAACATAAACAGTTTCAAGTAACAGAAGAAATGATTGACTCTGAGCAGCCAGCAAGGCTTCCAAGATGAGCTGATGACTAAAATGTATTTTAAAGGGAGAAGGTGGGTTCATTGCATGGAAAAAGGATGGAAGAAAGTTCCAAAGGCCATATCACATATAAAGCCATACAGGTAGGAAGCTCCATGATATGTTTGGGGGGATTAAGATTGTTTTAAAATGATACATGAAAAGCATAAAGGGGAGAAAGTGTGAAAGGACTTTAGATAGGCAGATGACAACCAGATGATGAAATCTGGAGTCTTCTAAGGAACTTGGACTTCTCCTGGGAGTGATGAGGGCCAGTGAAAGATCTGAAATAGCACAGTGGCAAGGCTAATGTTATATCACTCTGGGTACCACGTGGAGGATCAGAGACCCATGAGCACCGGGGCACAGAGACCCATTATGGCTTCATTGCAATAACTCAATTGAAAAAGTATTAGGCAGCAACATTGAGGATGGAGATGAAAAAGAAAATGTATTATAACTAGTTAGGAAATGAAATTGACAGAATTTGGAGACTCAGGGGATGTAGAAGGTAAGGGAAAGGTTAGTCAAGAATGATATAGTGATGTCTCACTGAGTGATAAAAATGAGTGATGAGGCCATTAGCCGACAAAGGAAACACAGGGCAGTCGAGCAGATTTACGGTAAATGGGAGAAAAGGAGGCTAGTTTTAGGCAAGCTGAATTTGAGGTGCCTATAAAATATGTTTCTGTTAGCCAGCTATTTATGAAAAACAACCTCAAAACTCCATAGTTATAAAAAGTAATTATTTATTGTCACTTGTGTATCTTATGACGGACTGGGGTTTGGCTAATCCAGGCTGGATTCAGCAAGCTTGCTGCTTTGAAGGGGGTCTGCTTCCCACTACCAGTCTTGGGTTGGATGGGGAGGCTCTGCTAAAGGTTTCATTCATCCTCCTTTGATTAACGGGCTAGCTAAGGGATTTTTCCATGAGATTTTTCCTGCAGAGGTGGACGAGGGCAGGCAGAAAGACACTCAGCTTCTTAAGGCTTGAACTCAGGACAGGCATGCTATCACTTCCATCCGTGTGCCAGTGGCTAAAGGAAGACAGGGCACATGGCCAGGCCCAAAACCAAAGGGCATGGACAGATTCCTGTATCTACAAATCAGCTATGGCAGGGCAGTGGGTGTGAACAAGGGTGAAAACTTTGAGTCAATGATACGCTGGTTCAAATATCTAGGTGATGGTTTGGGGAAGGCAGTTAGATGTGCATGAGGTAAAAACTTGACAGAAAATCGGGGTCACAGTTACAGATTTTTATTTCATCAGAGTACAGCTGGTGATTAAAGTGAGAGGAGAAAAGTGTAGGGAGTACTTATAGTGATGAGAGAAGTAGGTCAAAGACAGACCCCTAGGAACAGGGTGAGGTGCCTAAAGGAAAGTAGAAAAGAATTGATCACAGGGTTGAAGGAGGAACAGGAGGATTTGCTGTTAAGGAAGCCAAATGAGTCGAGATTTTCAAGAAAGATTCAGGGTTCGAAAATTATATTACATCTACTAGTGGTAGTGCTTATGAGGAATCAAGCATTATTTTTAAACTCTTACATGAACTAATTCACTTAAAACTCTTAAGAATGAAATTAAGTGCATAACATTGTCATCTCTATTTTGATGATGGAGAAAGTGGGGTGGAGAGAAGAAATCTGTGCAAGCTCACACAGCAGTTGAGGTGGAACAACGCCAGAAACCGTGCTCTGAATCTCGACACCACACTGTGACTTAAGAATGTCAAATGCCCACTTTTCAGTCTTTAATAATTTAATATGAAAAATCACACATTTTCACAAATGAAAGGACAGGCTTAGAGGATTTACCCAGTTTGCCTAAGATTCATGCAATCTGCAAAAGGCAGTCACAATTTGAACCCCGATCTTTCAAACTCCAGGGTTTTATCTCAGCCACACTGCAGCTGATGCAGTGATGATTCCTCCGCACATTCAGTGCACCCGAAGACCTTCTCCAGGAGCATGGGATTGAAGCTAGACTTGGGCTACCAACCGCGTTTCTTCTATTGTTACACAAATGACAGCCTAGTTCAGTTCAGTTCAGTTCAGTTACTCAGTCATGTCCGACTCTCTGTGACCCCATGAACCACAGCACGTCAGGCCTCCCTGTCCATCACCAACTCCCACAGTCCACCCAAACCCATGTCCATTGAGTCAGTGATGCCATCCAACCATCTCATCCTCTGTCGTCCCCTTCTCCTCCTGCCCTCGATCTTTCCCAGCATCAGGGTCTTTTCAAATGAGTCAGCTCTTTGCATCAGGTAGCCAAAGTATTAGAGCTTCAGCTTCAGCATCAGTCCTTTCAATGAACACCCAGAACTGATTTCCTTTAGGAGGGACTGGTTGGATCTCCTTGCAGTCCAAGGGACTCTCAAGAGTCTTCTCCAACACCACAGTTCAAAAGCATCAATTCTTCGGTGCTCAGCTTTCTTCACAGTCCAACTCTCACATCCATAGATGACCACTGGAAAAACCATAGCCTTGACTAGACGGACCTTTGTTGGCAAAGTAATGTCTCTGCTTTTTAATATGCTATCTACTTTCCTGCCAAGGAGCAAGAGTCTTTTAATTTCATGGCTGCAATCACCATCTGCAGTGATTTTGGAACCCAGAAAAATAAAGTCAGCCATTGTTTCCACTGTTTCCCCATTGATTTGACATTAAGTGATGGGACTGGATGCCATGATCTTAGTTTTATGAATGTTGAGCCTTAAGCCAACTTTTTCACTATCCTCTTTCACTTTCATCAGGAGGCTCTTTAGTTCTTCACTTTCTGCCATAAGGGTGGTGTCATCTGCATATCTGAGGTTACTGATATTTCTCCCAGCAATCTTGATTCCAGCTTGTGCTTCTTCCAGCCCAGCATTTTCTCATGATGTACTCTGCATATACGTTAAACAAGCAGAGTGACAATATACAGCCCTGACGTACTCCTTTTCCTATTTGGAACGTGTGTTGTTCCATATCCAGTTCTAACTGTTGCTTCCTGACCTGCATACAGGTTTCTCAAGAGGCAGGTCAGATGGCCTGGTATTCCCATCTCTTAAAGAATATTCCACAGTTTATTGTGATCCACACATTCAAAGGCTTTGGCATAATCAATAAAGCAGAAATAGATGTTTTTTTTGGAACTCTCTTGCTTTTTTGATGATCCAATGGATGTTGGCAATTTGATCTCTGGTTCCTCTGCCTTTTCTAAAACCAGCTTGAACATCTGGAAGTTCATGGTTCATGTATTGCTGAAGCCTGGCTTGGAGAATTTTAAGCATTACTTTACTAGCGTGTGAGATGAGTGCAATTGTGTGGTACTTTGAGCATTCTTTGGCATTGCCTTTCTTTGGGATTGGAGTGAAAATTGACGTTTTCCAGTCCTGTGGCCACTGCTGAGTTTTCCAAATTTGCTGGCATATTAAGTGCAGCACTTTCACAGCATCATCTTTCAGGATTTGAAATAGCTCAACTGGAATTCTATCACCTCCACTAGCTTTGTTTGTAGGGATGCTTCCTAAGGCCCACTTGACTTCACATTCCAGGCTGTCTGGCTCTAGGTGAGTGATCACACTATTGTGATTATCTGGGTCATGAAGATCTTTTTTGTACAGTTCTTCTGTGTATTATTGTCACCTCTTCTTAATATTTTCTGCTTCTGTTAGGTCCATACCATTTCTGTCCTTTATTGAGCCCATCTTTGCATGAAATATTCCCTTGGTATCTCTAATTTTCTGGAAGAGATCTCTAGTCTTTCCCATTTTATTGTTTTCCTCTATTTCTTTGCAGCCTAAGAAGACAGCAAAAGAGTAAAACACATGGATCATCTACCACTTTCCTTTCTGATCGATGTAAATTTCAAACATACACTTGACAAGCAGAAATCACCATCTGGTAAATGCCAGGGAAGCTGCTGTTTCTTTTGGGAAGCTGTTCTTACTGAATAGCTAACAAGTGGAACATACCTTGTCCACTAAATTCAGTCCAATCAAACTCTTTGTTGAATTCTTTGTGGATATGGCCAGATCGTTTCACAAAATCAAAGCCTCTGACAAATACATACATTTGATCTATGATATGAGGTCATATAAAGTATTACTTGGAAGGAACATAAAATCATATTCTTTGCTATAATTTAAACTATGTATATAGCTCTTCGTAAATAAGGGCAAAACTTGATAGGAACTATGGAAACTATGAAGATCAATTGTTGAGGTGTCTATTTAATTTATGTTTCCAGAATTATTTCTATATTATAATGTTCCTTCAATACATTAACCTTTTTTCCATATGGCTTTAAATCTACTCTGAACTTTCCCCTCTGTTTTGGATTGAAAAAAATCTGAATGATAAATAATATGATTTATTATTATGTAAGGGATTTTGTCTAAATTATTTCTTAATGTCATTTTAGAATTAGAATTCCTTTAATGAGTGAACTGAATTAACAGGACCGACGACTCTGCTTCTATCTCCAGCTTTTGCCTGGATTTCAAGGACACACATCAATCCAATTACACACCCTGGCTTTTGGTTTTATAAATAAGCCTTTCAACCCCAAAATTAAAGCTTCTTATAATAAATTTCTTTTTGCATTGAGGTTGAAAGAAGGGCAGATATAACTCCAAATCTACTCTTCTGTCCTAAGAAAACTGATACCTATAGATTTTTCTCATGAAGTCAAGTTCCAACTTCAGACACTTCCTCCATCCAGCCCAAAGATTCAGTAGGAAAGAAAGTATTACAGTACCCCCGCACCATTAGGTCATATCTTAGAACACAACCAATTACATCACATTAAAATTGATTGTATGTGTTTCTATTTCCACCACTCTACTGAGAGTAACTTTAGAGGAGAAATTTCTCACATTTATAATTATACCCACAGTGCCTAGAGGGGTGCCTGGCTTCTGAACAGAGGGAATTAAATGAACAGAAGCAACTGCAAACAGGAATCATGAGTTGTCAAGGCCCTGCTCAATGACTGGTGATTATAGTTAATGGTACTGTCTACAAAGTTCTAAGAATGTGTTAAGCACTTTATATGCACCATTTTCTTGAATCCTCATCTCAGCTTCATGGGATTGGTACTATTATTTCCCTCATTTTGCAGTTGAGGAAACAGACTCCAAGAGGTAAATTATTTGTTCAGTGATTCATGAGTAGGAAATGGTCTAGATTCAAACTTGGACATTTTAACTCTGTTCTTACCCAGTATTGCAAGCTATCTTTAGAGCTAAGGACAGTGTTCTCTGGGGACCGTATGGAATGTTCTATTTCCTCTTTATCTAGAAGAGGCACAAGGAACAATAAGAAAACATTCTTTGTCAGTTCGTAGACTTCACGTTCTCAGGGCTTGTTCCATTTTGAGGTCATGGAAAATATAACAGAAAGTCACTCCCTGCGGTTCTGGGCTCAGGAACGTTCTCCAGATCTTGCCTTCCTTTCTTCTGCTCGTGGCCAATGTAGACATTGCCTCTCCATCTGGACTCGTACATCGCACGTTGCTCCCAACTTTGACTCAGTAACCTGGTTCCGGAGTGCCTCTTCCTTATGATTCTGAAACCCCGTGGGCCAGTCCGCTGGCTACACCACGTGCCACAGCACAGACCTAGACTGGGGCCTGCATTGAGCCCAGGGACCCAGAAGTCACCACCCCTCTCACCCTGAATGCAGTCTGCAAACACTTCCAGGGCAGGACACCAGCCACCTAGAACATTTAGTTTTCTTTGAGAATGTTCAGTGACCAGAAACTCATTAGCATTTTCTTTGACCCTCTCCAAATTTTATCCCTCACTTCCAAAGAGTCAGTAATAATTCTTCAAAACTAACTCAACCATAAAATATGTATATACCAGATCTGTGTTATACCAAGTATAAACTCCAGACCAAGAGTTTGTTGGAATGTAGATTCTTGAGCCCTACCCAAACATGGAATCAGAACCTTCATTTTAGCAAGAACCCTAAGTGAGTTTTTGCATGTTAAAGTTTGAGAAGCACTGCAGTAGGAGGCAACCACTCTTTACTGAACTTCTGAAATATTTTCCACATTCTTATCCTTATGAAATATGTTTTTATTCCTACTAATCCCTTCAATTCATTACAACATATGTCATACATTTCTCTGTATAGCTGGGGGGAAAACATCCAATAACACAAAGCAGCAGCATCTTTATCATACGATCTAGATCTTTACTTCTGTCCAGCTTGAGAGTTTTATTGAGTCAAGGATACTACTCAGAATGCTGTTATTCCGTGCTCTAGTATTACTTTTCCTCACAGACAATGCCTTTGGTCAAGGCAAGGAATGTATTCTATTCATATTTGCAGCCTCAGAGGCTGCCATAACATGTGACACATGGAGGTGACATTAATATTTGCTGAATGAATGAACTGTATCACCTTGCATATATTTATTTTTCTGAATTAATACCTTTTTAAGGTATTAAACCCTTATTAAAAGGGTTGCATAACCCTGTGAAGTAGATGTCTTGTCTTACCCATCTTTGCTTCTCCTTCTAGCATCTGGCAGTGTACCTTACATGTAGTAGGTACTTCATGAATATTTATTAAGTTGAACTGATTTGGTCACTGGACATGAAAACCAATAGGACATTTGCCAAATTAGAAGATTGAATCTGAAAGCATAGTTGAACCTGTCATCACATAAACAAGATGGAGAAAGCATCCATGAGAATAGAGTGATTATTGTCATTAAAATATAATAGGGTGAAATCTTTCCCGAAGGAAAAGAAAAGGATAGGACGTTAATTTTAGTGACTTAGTGAGTTCAGGATTATTTCTTGACTCAGATGTGTTATGTAAATAAGACAAGCTCCCTTTTTTAAAATACAGTATTAAAAAAAATCTTAAAAAGTATACATATATATATCACTAAATCACATTGCTGTTCTGCAGAAATTAAGACAACACTGTAAACCACCTATACATCAATAAAATAAATATATAATATGAAAATGTGTGATGTGAAAATGTCAGGTATTTTCCTTTCTGTATAAATAGGAGTAAGGATACCATGACTTGCGAAGAGTGGTATGAAGATCAAACCAGATTCTATACACAAAGGGCTCAACACAGCTCTTGACACATATTAGGTGTTAAATAAATCTTCATTTCATTCCTCTTCACTGAGTAAATCAAATGCATTTATTATATCCCATTCATTCATTTATTCATTCCACTTTTAGTGGAGATATGCTATGGAATCAAGAAAGATTTCAAGGGGGAATGGTCCTTGTTTCAAGCCCTGAAGGACAAAGAAGATTTCAACAAATGGAGGAAAAGAAAGGTAATCCAGTAGAATAAAAGATACATATAATAATATTTTGAAAAATCCTTAAAAAAAGAAGTACATTGAAATATGAGGCTGATGTGCCAAGTCACTTCAGTCGTGTCTGACTCTTTGCAACCCTATGGACCGTAGCTGGCCAGGCTGCTCTGTCCACGGGATTCTCCAGGTAAGAATACTGGGGTGGGTTGCCATGCCCTCCTCCAGGGGATCTTCCCGACCTAGGTATCGAACCCACGTCTCCTATGTCTACTGCATTGGCTGGTGGGTTCTTTACCACTAGCGCCACCTGGGAAGCCCATGAGGTCGATAGTTGGGAGGAAAAAAAAAATGAGTTCAAGTTGAGAAGAACACGGACAACATCACAGAGTTAGGTGTGTTTAGAACACAAGGTAAACTGGAGAATAGGAATAAAATTTAAACTAAAAACAAAAAGGTAGATGAGGACAAGGAAAGGGACAGCTTTAACACTAAAATGAGTGTTTGAGTTTTGTGGTATAAGCTGTTGAACACCACTGAGGGAATCAGGCACCACCGTGACTTCTACAGTCTTTTCTAGATGATCTCCTCGGCCCCCATGTCATTGTAACAGCCTTGCATGACCCGAATTTACCTTTTCAGTCCAGACCTCTTCCCTGAGTTCACACCTGTACGTTCACATCACCCAGCTGCCTGAGGACAGCTCCACGTGGAAATATCACAGACACATTTCAGCTAACAACGTAAGATTAACCTTGTCATCTGCCCCAGTGTTTGCTCATGTCCAGTTAACTACTATTATCCACCCAGTTCTTCAGACCCAATACTTGAGATACATCCTTGACGTCTCCTTCTCCCTTATCATCTATATCCAGTCATAGAATTTTCTAGAATCAACCCTTGCTCAGGGCAACGTTGTCTTCCCCCTGGATGGATGTAAAAGTCTCCTAACCCCTCCTCCATTCCGCGTTTGCCCCTCTCCAATTTATTCTCCACAGAGAAACAGAAGTGATTTAGTTGAATCGTCGATCTCAGTTCATTGCTCCCGTTTGAAATTCATCAATGGCTCTATGGTACCCAGAGCAAAATCCCGACTCCTCAGGAGGGCCTGCAAGGCCCCGCGCGCTTTGGAGCACAGTCCGCTGCGGCTTCATCTGCCGCCACTCCCCCCTTGATCACCACGCTCCAGTCTGCCTCTGCTCACGTGAGCGCCTGCACACGTGCACTTCGCTCTTCTTGAAGACCCCGCCCCCTCCCCCACCAACGCGACCAACACTACCCCTTGCGCATCAAGTGCATAATGCCTGATGCGATGTCTGTCCTCCCAGGAAGATGGCGCAAGAGCCCTCTCGACCCTCTGCATCAGTAGACAATGCCTGGCAAGTAGCAGCTGCGCAACGAAGACCCGAGCAAAGAAGGGTGGCAGGATCCCAGCTGCGCAGGGTCCTTCCGACGTCAGGCGGAGGTTGTCCTGGACCGTCCAGGGACCATATTCAGAACACTATTTCCAAATGAGATGAGGGCCAGGCCTGAACAACATAAACAGAACAAAAGAGAGATGGAAAGAGTGAACGCTAATATCCACCCTAACATCCTGAACTAAAAGGAAGCTCATCACAGAGTATCTTTGCATAAAGACATGGGAGTGTTGCCCAGCACTGGGACGACTGAGAAGGGGGTTTTACGTGGCCAGCCTTTCATGAGTCTAAAGCCTCCACCAATCCCCCTGAGAAAGAGGCCTGAAAATGCAGCCTGCATGTCAGGACTTTACAAAACTATTCAATCTGTAACAACTGCCTAAAAGCTTCTTTCCACTGCCTTAGAAAACTGCCCAGAGAAGTTTGCAAAAGGCTTTTTAATCTACCTCGAGAGAGGAACTTGTCCCTTTAGAATCACCATTATTTCCTATATTATATTTGATGTAAGTGAAACTAAAGAGAAATATCTAGTAATGTAAAATAAACCCAACAGTGCCATTCAGTATTGCTATTGCTTCAAGTCTACTTTTGAAAGTTCATTTCTTACAAGAATATTTTTTGATGGGGGTCTTTATAACCACAGCTTTCCTGGTGACTCAGATGGTAAAGAATTCACCTGCAATGCGGAAGACCTGGGTTCAATCTCTGGCTTGGGAAGATCCCTTGAAGGAGGGCAGAGCAACCCACTCCAGTATTCTTGCCTGGAGAATCCCATGGACAGAGGAGCCTGGCGGGCTATAGTCCAAGGGGTCACAGAGAGTCAGACACGGCTGAGTGACAAAGCATAGCATATATAACCATGGGCACTGATCACTCAGTGAATATACCATTGTGATCTCTGGAGAAAAAGGCATAACAAACTAAAAATTTGTTGATAAGCTGTTTTAAAATCATTTGGGGGCTTTGAGTTTCTATGGCTAAATATGTTTCTAAAAAGCCACACAAACAAAACGTCAGGATATGTAATAGATCCTCATTCCCATCAGTTGCTCTGGATCCATATCAATATCACTGAAGGAATGGCATTTTTAAACTAGGAAAAAGGCAAGCAGAAGCTTTTCGGAGTTCCCGTGAATCGAGCAGACACTTATCTAATGACCGTGGCTGACCTTGACTTCTCTGCCTCAGTTGCCCCATCTTTCAAACGAGAAGGGTCAGCCAAGTGATCGTTAAGGTCTCTTGCTCTTGGAAAAATATCTCACCGTTTGAAGAGAAAAGTAGGCATTAAAAAAAAAACTGTCATACAATGTGATGTGCACAAGAATAACAGTGAGGGGAAATTAAACTACCTCCCCCGGAGGTCTTGGAGAAGAAAATCTTCAACAGGAAAGAAAAGGTTCTTTAGCTAAGGTCCTGAAGGACAAATAGGAGTCGACTAGAATGACGAAAGTGGGAGCGGCACGCCAGGTAAGAGAAAATTTGGGAAAAGACCCAGAGGGCTGAAACATCAGGGGGTCCCATGAAACAGCAAGGGCGTTGTGGTAGACGGAGGCGAGCATGCCAGCGGTGGGGCTGCAGGAGGTGAGCTTAGCAAGCGAGGCTGGAGCCGGGAGGGTTGATTCATAGCGGACAGAAACTAGGGAGGGTAGAATGGGCATCGAGGGATCCTAAGGAAGAAAGAAAACAAGAAGTTTTGTACTCTCGAGTAACAGGACAGATGCAAAGACGGTAGTGTGAAGTTGTGTAGTGATGAGTGATGGTGACAATGAAAACCTCCTTTTCTGGCCATGCCGTGCGGCTTGCAGGATCTCACTTCATTCCCCAGCCGTGGGTTGAATGCAGGCCACGCAGGAAAAGCACCAAGCCCAAACCCCTGGACGGCCAGGGAACTCCCCTGGAAAGGTATTTTAACGCACACACACAAACCTGTATTGTCAGGGCGTAAAAGTGGTTAGATGTGGTATTTAAGAGACAGGGCAAAGCTGATGCTGACTTTAATAGGAAGAAAATACAACAAATGTGCTAACACACATGGCTCGTAGGAAAGCACAGTGGTGTAACCGCTTTGAAAAACAGTCTGGTGGGTTCTCAAAAGATTAAATATAGGTACAGTATGACCCAGCAATTCCCAGCTATATGCCCAGGAAAATGAAAATATATGTTTACCAACACAGAATGCTCAGAGGAGCATTATTCATAATAGAAAAAAATATGGAATTAGTCCAAACATCTATTAACTGATGAATGGATAAATAAAATATGGTAGAGCCATACAGTGAAATACTAAGACAATCTAAAAGAAACAAAATGCTAATGTTACAAGGTGAATGAAGCTTGAAACTTTATGCTAAGCAAAAGAAAGCAGGCACAGAGGACTATATACTGCATGGGTTTATTTGCATGACATGTTTGGAATCAGCAAATCCGTTGAGACAGTAAGTATTTGGGTGCTTTCATAAAGCTGGGAAGCAGAGGAGAAATAGGGAGTGACTCCTATAGAGTTTCTCTTTAATAATGAAAATATTCTAAAATTGATTATGGTGATGACTGCCCAACTCTGAATATACTGAAAACCACTGAACTGTCACTTTAAAAAGGATGAATTATATGGTATGTGAATTATATCTCAATAAAACTGTTATCTAAAAAGTTCTGGGGGGACCCACCCCAGCCACAAGGTCCTCAAGGATGAGATGCAAGCCTTGATGTAGTAGGAACTCAGAAAAATATTTATTGAAGAAAAATCACATGAACAGGTCAGAATCAAAGAGAAGACAACATTGTGTTACCATGCCAATGATTGCACAATCCAGAAAAACAACTAAGTGAAGTGGAGGTAGGCAAACTTTCAGAAAAGAATTCAGAATAATGATAGTGAAGATGATCCAGGATCTCAAGAAAACAATGGAGAAGATGCAAGAAATGTTTACCAAAGACCTGCAAGAACTAAAGAACAAACAAACAGAGATGAATAATGCACTAGAAGGACTCGAGAGCAGAACAGCTGAGGCAGAAGAACGGATAAGTGACCTGGAGGACAGAATGGCGGGCATCACTGCTGCAGAACAGAATATGGAGAAAAGAATGAAAAGAAATGAAGACAGCCTCAGAGACCTCCGAGACATTAAACACACCAGCATTTGCAATACGGGGGTCCCAGAAGGAGGAGAGAGAAAGGACCTGAGAAAATATTTAAAGAGATAATAGCTGAAAACTTCCCAAACATGGGAGCGGAGATAGTCAACCAAGTCCAGGAAGCACAGAGCATCCCAGGCACAACAACCCCAAGGAGGAACACACCGAGACACATAGTAATCAAACGAACCAAAATTAAAGACAGAGATAAAATATTAAAAGCAGCAAGAGAAAGATAGCAAATGACACGCAATGGAACTCCCATCAGGGTATCAGCTGATTTCTCAACAGAAACTCCACAACCCAGAAGCGAATGGCATGATATATTTAAATGATAAAGGGAAGTACCTAAAACCAAGAATACTCTACCCAGCAAGACTCTCCTTCAGATTTGATGGAGAAATCAAAAGCTTTCCAGACAAGCAACAATGAAGAGAATTCAGCACCACCAAAGCAGCTTCACAGCAAATGCTAAAGGAACTTCTCTAGGCAGGAGACACGAGAGAAGAAAAAGATACACAGAAAATAAGCACAAAACAGTTAAGAAAGTGGTAATAAGACCATACATATCAATAATTATCTCAAACGTAAATGGATTAAATGCACCAACCAAAAGACACAGACTGGCTAAGTGGATGAAAACATGGGCATGTATGCACTTCCACTTACACATCACTCTGCTTGACCCCCCAATTCGTATGTAATTATTTTATATTGTTAAGTTAATCATGTTCCCATTAAGGCTTGCAATTGTAATTATCTTTTATTTTTGGCCTGGCTATTAATTGTGAAAGCAAACATCTTTTGTGATTATGTAACTGTTACTCAGTAATATTGTATCATGATTGGTCAACAGAGAAATAATAGAATTCTATATCACCAAAACTACCATTTAATAAAAAAAATGTGTAATCACTTTTTAAAATCCAGATGCACATCAGCATTATCTCAGAACTTTTTGAAAAATACAAATGCCCAGGTATTGCCTTTTTTCTCCAAAGCTCCAGATATGTTTCTATGAGCAGTCATGTTTAGCCAGACTATAGATGAGCTTTTACTTTTATCTAGTTTGTTTCACTTTTTCCATTTCCTATTCAGTGTTCCCATTTCACTCAGTTTACGTTTTCCAGTTTCTCCATCTCTTCTTTTTTTTTCTTGATGTTCTTTCTCAAGATTTTATCAAACAGAGTAGAAAAGCTTTTGTATAGAGAGATATATAATATACATATTTTAGAGAACTTATGAATTTTTGCCTAACTAAAAAATTTATGACATTTTGAATCCACTTGTTTGACTTAGTATGAATAGAATGCTAGATTTCTAATTTTAAAGAAATAGATATGCAACAAGCAAAAAGGTTTACTGTATAGCACAATAGCACCATAGTCAATATTTTTTAATAATCTGAAATGGAAAATAACCTCAAAAGTAATATACGTGTATTTGTATAACTGAATCACTTCGCTATGCACCTGAAACACTGTAAGTCAAATGTACTTAAATAAAATATGTATTAAGAAAAAACAAAAATAAAAAAGGCAGAATCAAGAAGAAATAGAACATCTAATAGATAAATTACTAATAGCAAAAAACTCCCAAGAAACAAAGAACCAGATGGCATTACAGTTGTATTCAACCAAACATTTAAAGAACATTTAATACCTATCATTCTCAAACTATTTCCAAAATATGAAGAAGTAACACTTCCAAACTGATTGTATGAGGCTAGCATTACCCTAAAACCAAAAACAAGACAAAACTACTACAAGAAAAGAAAATTAAAGTTCAATATCCTTGACAAACATAGATGCAAATATACTGAGCAAAATATTAGCAAACAAAAATCAACAACACATTAAAGGAATCATATACCATGATCAAGTGGAATTTGTCCCAGGGATGCAAGGATAGTGCAACATCCACAAAGCAATCAACATAAGACATCACATTAACAAAACCAAGGATAAAAATTGTTTGATTGTCCCAATAGATGCAGAAAAAACATAGGAAAAACTCAGCAGCCATTTATGATAAAAGCTTTCAACAAAGTGGGTATAGCAGGAACATACCTCGACACAATAAAGGCCATATTTCACAAATCCATAGATAACATCACACTCAATGGCAAGAGGCTGAAGCTTTTTCTCTAAGATCAGGAACAAGACAAGGATGCCCATTGTTGTCACGTTTATTCAACATAGTATTGGAAGTCCCAGTCAGAGCAATCAGGCATCAGTAAATTAAGAAAGAAATAAAAGGCATTAAAATAAAAGGTAATCAAATTGGGAAAGCAAAAGTAAAGCTGTCACTATTTCCAGGTTATGTGATACTGTACACAGAAAACCCTAAAGATCCCACCAAAAAAACAAAAACTGTTCTAAAGAGAAAAACAAAAATAAAAAAACTGTTCTAAATAATAAATGAATTCAGTAAAGATGCAGGATACAAAATTAATACACAGAAATCTGCTGCATTTCTATATAATATTAACAATCTATCAGAGAGAAAAATTAATTAAAATTAATTCCATTTGCAATTACATCAGAAAGAATAAAATTCCAAGGAAAAACTTTAGTAAAGGAGGTAAAAGCCCTGTACTCTGAAAACAAAGACACTGATGAAAGAAACTAAAGATATTACAAATAAATGGAAAGACGTATCATTTCATGGGTTAGAAGAATGAAGGTCATCAAGGCCTTACTACCCAAAGCAATCTATATATTTAATGCAATCCCTATCAAAACACCAACACCATTTTTTGCAGAACTGGAACTAATAAGCCTTAAATTTTTTATGAAACCATCAAAGACCCTCAATGGCCAAAGTAATCTTGAGAACGAAAAACAAAACCAGAGGCATCAGACTCCCTGAATTCAAACTATATCACAGAGCCACAGTAATCAAAACAGTATGGTTCTGATGGAAAATAAACACATAGATCAACGGAACAGAACTGGGAGTCTAGGAGTGAACCCAAGCACTTATGGTTTATACAAGGGGAAAAGACAGCCTCCTAACTAAATATATGGTATTGGGAAAATTGGACACCACTGTCTCACACCTTATACAAAAATAAATTCAAAGTGGATTAAAGACTTGAATACAAGACTGGGAACCCCAAAACCCCTAGAAGAAAACATAGGCAGTAAGCTCTTTAAAACCATTCTTAGTAATATCTTTTCGAATCTGTGTCCTCAGGAAGGTTAACAAAAGCAAAAATAAACAAATGAATCATATATCAAATTATAGGCTTCTACACAGCAAGGGAAATCAGTAACAAAATGAAAGGCAAGCTACTGAATGGGATAACATATTTGCAAATCACATGCTTGGTAAGGGGTTAATACCCAGACTCTCTACACATAAACTGATGTGCTGTTGCTGTTTAGTTACAGTCATATCCGACTCTTTTGCACCCCCATGGACCGTAGCCTGCCAGGCCCCTCTGTCCATGGGATTTCCCAGGCAAGAATACTGGAGTGCGTAGCTATTTTCTTCTCCAGAGCATCTTTGCAACTCAGGGATTGAACCTATGTATTCTGCTTGGCAGGCAGATTCTTTAAAACTGAGTGGCCTGGGAAGCCCAAAAGAACTGATACAATTTAATTTTTTTTAAAATTATTAAGAAATGTGCAGAAGACCTGAACAGACATTTTTTCTGAAGAAGGCATACAGATGACAAATAGTCACATTTTTAAAATGCTCAACTTCACTAATTATCAGGGAAATGCAATCAAAACATAATAAGATATTATTACCTCACACCTCCTAGAATGGCTATTACTAAGAATACAAAAAATAGCAAGTGTTGGTGAGGATGTGGAGAAAAAGGAACTCCTGTTCATTGTTGGTTGGTGTTCACTCAGTCATGTCCGACTCTGTGACCCCATGGACTGCAGCACACCAGCCTTCCCTGTCCCTCACCATCTCTGGAAGCTTGCTCAAGCTCACATCCATTGAGTCAGTGATACCATCCAGCCATCTCGTCCTCTGTTGTCCCCTTCTCCTCCTGCCTTCAATCTTTCCTGGAAAGAATCTTTTCTAATGAGTCGACTCTTTGCATCAGTGGTCAAAGTATTGGAGCCTCAGCTTCAACAGTAGTCCTTCCAATGAATATTCAGGATTGATTTCCTTTAAGATTGACTGGTAGGAATGTAAATTGGGGGAGACATTGGAAAACAGTATAGAGGTTCCTCAAAAAATTAAAAATAGAACTACCCTACAATGCAGCAATTCTACTTTCGAGAATCCAAAGACAACACAAATGCTAATTTTAAAAGATATATGCACCCCTATATTTGTTACGGCATATTTAAAATAGCCAAGATATGAAAGCAATCTAAGCATCCGTCAACAGATGAATGGATAAAGAAGATACGGAATACACACACAGGTGGGCTTCTTGGGTGGCTCAACTGGTAAAGAACCCACCTACCAATGCAGGAAACACAAGAGATACAAGCTCAATCCCTGGGCCAGGAAGATCCCCTGGAGAAGGAAGTGGCAGCCAGCTCCAATATTCCCACCCAGAAAACTCCATGGACAGGAGCCTGGCAGGTTATAATCCATGGGCTTACAACAGAGTCAGACATGGCTGAGCACACATGCATGGACATGCACACACACACAGACAATGAAACATTTCTCGGCCACGTAAAAGGCTGAGATCTCGCTATTTGTGACAATATCGATGGACCTACAGGGTGTTGTGCTGAGGTACATAAGTCAGACAGAGAAAGACAGATACCATACGCTCTCACTTATATGTGGGATAGAAAAAGTAAATACAGATTCAAAGACACAGAGAATAAACTGAATAAACTGATAGTTGCAGAGAGGAGGAAGGTGGGGGGATGAATGAGACAAGTGGAGGAGATTCAGAGGCACAAGCTTTCAGCGATAAAATAAGTCAGTCATGAGGATGTAACACACAGAATATGGAATATAGTTTAAAATATCATAATTGGTAACTAGACTTACTGTGCTGATCGTCTCCTAATAATGTCAAATCACTATGTTGTACACCCTAAATGAATACAATGTTGAACATCTTAATACTTAAATTTTTTAAAAATGACATGTAGCACTTCTGTGCAGTGCCAGCTTCGTGAAGCTGAAATCATGCTTCCCAGAATTTCCTTCTCCGTGGGATCCTAGGCTAGCACTAGCCTCTAAGGAAATTCACACAAGATTTGGAAGGCAGAGGTGAAGCCGGACCCACTGTCCTTTGGGGGTAAGTGTAGAGTCGCCGGTGCTGTGACAGCTCCTTCATCGTCACTGACCTCTGACCTGTCTGGCTGGCACAGGCAAGCACCAGATCTGTAGCTCCTCCCACTCCACTGGTCCTCCCCAGCTGCCCCGGGTCCTGAGCCAGACATGAGCACATCTCGGTGATGAAAGACACCAGCTTTTCCTGCAGATCTGAAGTCTGGCTTTCCCACAAGCCAGCCACTTTATGAAGACCGGAGGCAGTGAAGGACAGACACGGGTCCTCATAGGAGAGACAGACACGGGTTCTAAGTCCCCTTCATGGGCTCTCATTTCTCCTCGGCATTATCTGCATCTAGTCTTCCATCCTGATCGTAGATCTGGCTGAATCTCAGAGATTTCCAGCTGAGTACCAGAGGCAGAGACACCAGCCTGCATAGCCCGTCCCACCAGCTCCCAGTCACAGAAGATCCAACTCAATAACAAATCTCTCATTCTATGTCAAAACCCAACTGCTATACAAGATGGCAGCTATGAGACAAGGCACTGAAAATGAAACTATCTCAGACTCACTTGTACTTAAGTGTGCCGTCATCCATAAACTTTCAGAGAATAATAACGAGGTATCTAGAATAAAGAACAAACTACTCCAAAAATAATGAAGACATTCTTCTATCTGTAATCCTTTAAGCATTCCCTTGCATTCAAAATAAAGTCTAAACTTGCACAAGAACCTTCAGTCACAAATCCACTCTCCAGCCAAACCAAAGCCATCTGCAATCACTCACTTCTTTCTCCTCTCTCTTCTCCTTCCCTTCCGTCCCCTCCCCTCTAGCTCTCCTTCCCTGCCTGCCTTCCTCCTTCCCAACCTTCTCATGAGCTCTTCCACCTATAACATCCTGCTCTTACATCTCACACACACCCACACCCCTCTTTCTCCTTGTTAATATAATTTATACCTTACCATCTTTAGAGTACTTTACCTGGCTCCAAGAATTTAGTTTGAAAATAGTTCCATAAGCATTCCTTCTTTTCTTACCACCTGGCTTTTCTATCTTTCTCCTTATCATCATCTCATCTTTGTCCCTCAAATTCCCAATAATTTCTCAGAACTTGGATGCTACTGCTTCCTAAAACTCACCCTAGACTATATTAAGTTCCCCTTCTATGAGACAGGAGGCAAACAGGTGGGGAAACAATGGAAACAGTGACAGACCTTATTTATTGGGCTCCAAAGCAGAATCACTGCAGACGTGAAATAAAAAGATGCTTGCTCCTTGGAAGAAAAGCTATGATAAACCGAGACAGCATATTAAAAAGCAGAGACATTACTTTGCCAACAAAGCTCTGCCTAGTCAAGGCTATGGTTTTTCCAGTCATCACGTGTGGATGTGAGAGTTGGACTATAAAGAAAGCTGAGAGCTGAAGAATTGATGCTTTTGAACTGTGGTGTTGGAGAAGACTCTTGAGAGTCCCTTGGACTGCAAGGAGATCCAACCAGTCCATCCTAAAGGAGATCAGTCCTGGGTGTTCACTGGAAGGACTGATGCTGAAGCTGAAACTCCAATACTTCGGCTACCTGATGCAAAGAGCTGACTAACTGGAAAAGACTGTGATGCTGGGAAAGATTGAGGTCAGGAGGAGAAGGGGACGACAGAGACGAGATGGTTGGATGTCATCACCGACCCAGTGCACATGGGTTTGAGTGGACTCCAGGCATTGGTGATGGACAGGGAGGCCTGGCGTGCTGCCGTCCTTGGGGCTGCAGGGAGTCGGGCTCAGCTGAGCAGCTGAACAGCAACAGCCTCTGAGTCGCTCTCAGGAGTCTCATCACATCAGAGCTGTTTGTTCAACTGCCACCCCCAGTGGACACTTCACTCTCTGACTGCCCTTTGTGGTGGACGCTGCGAGGCCCTGCCCAGATATCCGCTCAGTAACAAAGAACTCAGTCCTGCCGTTAGTGGGAAAGCTGCTGGTAGAGACCCACGTGCCGCCAGCCGCTCTGGGAGTACGGGAAGCAAACGCCCCAGGCCCAGAGCTGCAGCCCTAGTGCGCGACCAGCAGCGATACAGGCGTCTAGATCCAGCCCCCCTGCCCGCAGACGGCAACTCTACAGGCCCCTCCTCAGAGCTGCTTGTGTGCCGGGCTGTGGTCTCCATGGAGCCGGCCTCGCGGTTCAGCTTCCCCATCTGTCCCCTCCAGTCCCTCCCTCCCCTTCCGCAGATGCCGATTCTAAAAACACTCCCAGGAAGCCTCTGGCATCCTAATACCTGTCTCAGAGTCTGCTTCCCAGGGAACCTAATCTCAAACAGCCTTGTCCCCGCAACCCTTAGCACAGGGCCCGTAATGGGGTGCAGTAAGCCCTCGGCTTATTAAATATGATAGAGATGGTGAAGCCTTCCGCAGCCCAGAGACTGTTCCAGAGGGTAACGAAGCTGAGGGGCCAGCAGTCAGCTGCTTCAGACCCTCCGAATGACCCCCAGAAGCCTGAAGTCGTGTGGATCCAGGGCTACGCAAACTGACCCACCTGCTCCAACCTTCAGGATGTCACTGCATCCTCAACCAGTAGCTCCTCGAGGCTGACTGAACCATACAGAGACACCGGCCAGGCGGGGAGAATCAAATTCTGACCAAAGTCAGCGTTCCTGAAAAATTACTGGCAAATTAACTAAAATATTCTATCCTTAAATGGCAAAAGAAGAAAACGACATTCTAGTAAGAAAGATGTTAGTGAAGGAAGAGTCAAAAAGAAAGTAAAACATAAGCATTCTTCATGGTCAAGGTGCCTGAAATTCACCACAGAAAGTGGTGGGGAATGAGTTGGGGTCAGACAGGGCTGAGTTATAATAGATGGAGAAATTCGGCTTTTTAATATATAGCATCAAAATATCTTAAACTTTCTTTCAAGTTGATAATGACATTTATTTACAAATCATATTAGTTGCCTTTTAATTTTGATTTCATTTTCCAAAGAATAATTTCCCATTAGAATTATTAAATTAATGTTTCCTGAGTTACTCCCTCTAAATCTAATCTACTCCCAGAGATTGAGTTATCTTCCCAGCACATTAGGCTCAGATACTTTCTTACTTAATTGTCATTTAATGCAAAAAAAATTAAGTCTATTAATAAGCAGAAGATATATGATATGATAGGGGAGTGAAGACAAGGCTTTATTGTGACATTAGAGCAATAAAAATCGATATAATAGTCTAATTTCAAATACCGTGAATTCTGTTGGAAGGTAAATATTTACAAAATAACCCTATATCCCTCAAAAACTGTGTAGTACACAGGCTCACACTGATGTTTTCCAGCATCCTATCCATGTGGTTGCACCTAGTGAGACAAACAGCATTCACTTGGGTCTCCATCATAGCAGTCGCTATGATCTCAAAGTACACTGTGCAGTTATTTCTCCATCTATCTCACTACCTGCCTAGAATGCCAGCTCCATAGGGCTGGAGTCACGTTTGTTGTTGCTGCTGTCCTCCCGTCTTATCTCTAGCACCTAATAGAGCATCTCTCTCACAAGTGACGCTCAATAACTAATTGGGGAACAAGAATGAATGATTGAGGAACAACTGTGAGCAGAAAAAGGTCATTTTGGAGGATCTCAGCTTCACTGCTAGCAATCCGAGATACCGACAAAACTGTTGGAGTCTTGAAAACCTTGGTTTTAACCTTTGATCACATCTTACCAAGTTCAGCTCAGCCCAGTTGCTCAGTCGTGTCTGAGTCTTTGTGAACATCTGGTCAAAGGGAATGGTAAAAAACCATGTCTGTTTACCTCTCATATGCTACTTGTGCCTGTGCTGGATTGCCATCCCATCAGTGGGGCAGAGCTGGGGAAAAGGAGACTGGATGATACATGAACTCTTTTTATGAGCTCGGGATTTCCCTGGTGGCTCAGAGGGTAAAGCATCTGCCTACAATGCAGGAGACCCGGGTTCAATACCTGAGTCAAGATCTCCTGGAGAAGGAGATGGCAACCCACTCCAGTATTCCTGCCTGGAGAATCCCATGGATGGAGGAGCCTGGTAGGCTACAGTCCATGGGGTTGCAAAGAGTCAGACAAGACTCAGCGGCTTCACTTTCACTTTCACAGAAACCCAGGGTCTAACTTAAGCAAGGAGGAGGTAAGCTACCAAAACAAGAATAAACAAGTATCTCTACTGGGACTTTGACTGGAATACAATTATAGACCAGCTTGAGGATATCTAATTTATTGACTACATTGAAACTCCTAGCTATAAAAATTTGTTCTCTCTTCATGACAAGATTATATGTTTCAATGAATTTTTATATTTTTCTCATAAAGGTATTGCATGTCTATGTTAGATTTACTTCTAGATTTTTCTATACACATGTACACACAACTGTGTCAATATGTAAGTAATATAATTTAAAAATTATATATTCTAAGTGGTTATTTGATGCATACATGCAAATTAAATTGGACAGTGTACACTGATTTTATAACAACCTATATCATCCAGTCATAGACGTGTGACAAACCACCCGAAACTCACTGGCCGTGTTCCTCTGCATCTCTTGGGAGAAGAGACGATATATACAATCCTTCATGCCCAGGAGATATGAGCTGTTTGGTCCATTATCTTGTACAGAGTATAAACCTGAGGAATTGGTGGGAGGGCTCCATCCTCAGCCCCAGTCTAAGTGAATGGGGGACAGAGAAGGCTGCATTTCCCAAAGTGGCCACAGTCACATCTCCCCAGTAGGCTCCTCTGAGGTGTGACCTACGGCAACTCGTCAAGAAGTGGCACCTACGTCCCCTCCCCTTGAGCCGGGCAGAAGTATGACCGCTTTGGTGAACGGAGAATGGCATAACAACCCCATGACTTCTGCGGCTGGGCCATAAGAGGCGCTGAAGCGTCTGCCAGGCTCGTGGGGATTGTCTGCCCACCGAGCGCTCTGGGCCACCCTGTCAGCAACCCAACCACCCACCACCCAAAAGCCTGCATGCCCTGAGGAAGCCAAGACCCACGGGAAGACCACACACAGCTAATCCACTCGACACAGCCAGCCAAGGATCCGGCCAACAGCTAGCACCAACATCCAGACCCGCACGTAAAGCAGCCATCCTTGGAAACGGACTCTCACTCGCAGCCATTTGCGCTTCCCCAGCTGAAGTCCCAGCTCCCACAAAGTGGGGCAATCAGTCACCTCCCCGCCCTTACTGAACTGCCGACCCGAAGGACTTAGGGGCATGAAAATGTTTGATATTTTGAGTTGTTTTCGGATGGATCCGTGCACAGCAAGTGGAACAGTTGTGGTTGTGAGTCACTAAGTCACATTCAATTCTTTGGAACCACATGGACGGCAGCCCACCAGGTTCCTCTGTCCTTGGGATTTCTCAGGCAAGACTTTGGAGAGGGTTGCCATTTCCTTCTCCAGGGGATGATCCCAGGGATGAAACCTGCATCTCCTGCATTGGCAGACGGATTCTTTACCGCTGAGCCACCAAATGGGACAGGGGGTTAGCCAAATCCTCCTGAGACCTTCAGCAACTGGGAACCGAGAGCCTTATTTCTGACTTCACTGCAAAGTGAACCGTGTCAGAGCAAAGGTATCTAAATCCCAGCCTACTTGCTTGAAATCGAGAGGATTCATTTGCTCTTGAAATGATGCATAACCCTGAATCAGTCCCTGCCTGCGTGGGGCTAGGTGTTTGGGGGGCAGGTGGGGGGGTGTCTCTATTTTCCCATAAAAAGGTCATAAGTCCTTGCCAGGTATCTTTGAGTACAGGATCAAGGGAGCCGACAGAAAAGGCAGCCATGCCCACCGTGTCTCGGAGGCACTGACACAGCCAGACTTCAAAGTGAGCCTGGTTCTGTTGCTTTAGCTTTATTTTGTGTTTTCTGAAAGGATGCTTTGCTCAGCTGCTTTTGTAATATTCTTTTTTAACTGGGACAACTAGAGGAATAAACACTCATGGGGGGAGGGGGAAACTGTTGAAAACACCCACTGTGCTGAATAATTAACTATTCCCCAAAATACAGTTTAGCCGACAGAAGCTGGACTGAACTCAAATCTTCCATGGTCTTCTGTGTTCTCATGCGGACTGCTCCTTTTCAGTCCCTAAAGTAGCATTCTTCCAACTTCCTTCTCTGACTATAATGGAGAAAAAATACCCACAAGCCTCCCTGTTACATTTCCCCCTTTCAAAGGAGTTGCTTAGAATACCCCCATCAATTCAGAAGACTTTCTTTAAAGTGATCCTACTTCGAACCTGAGTAATTCACACAACTATAAAAGCCCAGCTCCCCATAAAAGATGATTACATGCTAAAAAGACATTTGATTGTAAAATTCTGAGTTGCTGAGTGGCTTATGGAAGGGAGCCAATGAATCCTTTGAGGGGAAATGTCTTTTCATCTTTTCCAGAAATTGTTTGTTCTCATTTTGGAAGGAAGAGGGAACCGTCTCAACTTCACAGTTTGAGGAACTTCACCTTGGAGCAAGAATCCCAGCTGTCAGAATCCCAGGACAGGAGCACTAATCCACAGCCTCTCCGTTGGAGACAGAAACATTCCCAAACAAGATAAAGCACCAGTTCTGTGAAGCCTGGTGACAATCATTGTTGCCTCTTTCTGGAGTAAGAGGCCATTTTAAGATTTTTAGCAGTCTGCTTATTTATAAAAATCAAACCCAGGTCACTTCTTTGAATGGGAAGGTGCCAGCAGCCTACAGTTTTGCTTTCCATGCCTTTCAAATCTCACAGAAAGCCGTTCTGAGGCAAGAGAATTATTACAAAAGGAACCGTGGTACTCTGAGAGATGGTGACTCCAGGTGGTCACTAGTCTCCAAAGATATTCCCAGCAGTCTCTCCGGCACTGTTTGCACTCACGACTCCCTCAGCAAAGGCGGAGCTTACGGGCATCGCCCCTTGACTCTTCACTGAGTTTTCTATTGCTTTGACCAATTGAATGATGAGAAGTGGGTTCTTGAACATCTCAGACCTTCCTCCTTCAAGGACCCTTGAAAGTCAGTAAAACATGCTTTCTTTTCTAAAGTTTATTGAACATTTATTACGTGTCAGACACTGAGGATACAATAATAAATTATGAACACTGCCTTACAAGAGCCCATGTTCTAGAAGATGCATATAAAATCTCTGAGCTTAGTCCCAAAGAATGCTTTGAAAAAAATTTGATAATAAACGTGGTCTATCGGATGCTGACGGTCTATGAGGCATAACTCTTGCCTTCAGTATGGTTTTTTTAATTAATTCATTTACTTACGGCTGCACTGCATCCTGTTGCTGTGTGGGGGCTTGCTCCAGCTGCAACGAGGAGGGGCTACTCTCTGTGGCAGAGCGCAGGCTCTCACTGTCGTGGTTTCCCTTGGGGAGCAGAGGCTCTCACTGCCGTGGTTTCCCCTGTTATGGAACGCAGGCTCTCACTGCCGTGGTTTCCCCTGTTATGGAGCGCAGGCTCTCACTGCCGTGGTTTCCCTTGCGGAGCGCAGGCTCTCGGCGCAGTGGCTTCGGTAGTTGCGGGCTTAGCTGGTCTGCAGCACGTGGAATCTCCCCAGACCAGGAAGCAAACCTGGGTCCCCCTACATTAGCAGGTGGAGTCCTATCCACCTCTCTACCCAAGAAGTCCTCAGTATGATTTTAATCTACTGTAAAATCTAGGCCTAACACATAAAAATACATCAAGAATACTATTATATTCTAAACTCTACAAATGCTGCCCAAGAAATATAAAAACTGGAAAATGCGGTGTGGAGTAGTCCTCCAATGCCTGACAGAGGTGAGACTGTCAGGCTTCGGTAAGACCAGTAAGTTTCACAGAGGCAATGTGATCAGGGAAACTCATGGGAAAAAATCTTCAGCAGAGTGATAACGAGGGCAGTATTGTCGATAGAACTTTCTGCCGTAGTGGAAATATTCTACGTCTGTGCTAACCAAGGCACTAGCCCCTGGTCACAAGTTGCCATGGTACACTTGACATGTGGTCAGTGTGACTGAGAATGAAATTTCAATTTATCTAATTTTAATCAATTTAAAGAATTTAAATTTTGAGGCCAGTGGGTACCATATTGTATGGCATATGCCCAAAGAACTTGGGGAAGACCAATCATGATTTTTTTCTATTAATTTCAGTAACATAGTCTAAGCTCAGTTAACATATTAAGACTACTTTACCCAGGCTACTCACCCCAAGTATAAAACAAAACAGTGTCAAAATACAGTCTTCCCCTGTGACATAATTCCAGGGCAACTTCATGAGCTGCCAAAGTTTTACTCCTTTTTGCATATCCTTACTTTGGGTTTACCTGGACCAGTGGTTTCTTCCTTTCAATGGATTTTTTTTTCTATAAAATCCACAGAAAAATGGAATATTTTAAGCCAGCAATGAAGAAGAAAATGATGGAAGGTGCATTTACCAGAAAGCTTTTAGCATGCATCAGTTTCCTTGGTTACAGGTAACAGAGAAGAGGGAGTGGGCAAAAAAACATTTGACGCACAACTTGCTGGAACAAGAGACCAGACAAAGGATTCAAAGCTCAGAGTAAATTCAGGCCGCTGGCAAAGCACAGTGGAAAAAACGAGGCAATTATCCTGGTAGTCCAAGGCAAAATGACATCTCTCACCTGGAAACAGCAAGATAATTCCAACGAAAGGACTTTTTTTTTGGGGGGGGGGGGGGGGGTGTTCCGTTGAGTTAAGCTGATAACTGCCAGGGTTGATTTTCTCAATGTACCCTTCAGCATAGCTATAGATGAGCAAAGTGCAGACAGACCTCTTAGGAGCCAGAGTCTGCCTGTGATGGAGACGATGGAATCCCTCTCTCTTGGGGAACTCAATCAAGGTCAGAGAGGAAAACAGAAAAGAATGCAAACAGACATGAATCCAGAAGCCCTGGGAATATAAGAAGAGACAGCTATGTTTGCTTTTTTTCCAAGACGTTTTCAGTGATGCTTCATACCCAGGTGTCCACCCTGGGTTTAGAAAGAGAGTGGGGAGGGAGGAAGCCGTAATTCCGGGAGAAGCCGCAGCTCCGCGCGCAGGATGCGGTAAGCTGGGGCAGCGGCCCTGGCAGGCTCTGCTCTCGGGGCCGGTCCTATTTCTCTCACAGCAGCCCCAAGAGAAAGCCTCACTAGACGGTGGTAAACGTGCATGTGGGCGCCCTGATGCAGGGAGGTGTCCCTGGGGGGAAAGTGTATTCGTTAGTTGGTGAGGTGGAGAAATAAGCCAACAGCAAGAAGGAAACTCCTGAATGCCTAGATGTGTTGCCTAGGACCCTAAACACCGCCTCTCTGCCCAGGCACAGTGAATCTAGAAAATCAGAGTAGGCCTTCTAGTATATTCCACTAGGGGAAGCTCACCAGCCGAGTTAGCCCCGTGTAGGCCCGGCAGCTGGGGCTGGCTCTGCCCTCTAGCAGGTTAGAAGGTGGAAACAGCGGAGCAAGGCGCTCTAAGCGCCTGGCCACAAAAGAATCCCCCACGCTGTTCATCACGTTGTGCAGGAGCAGTCAGATTTCCAGAAATAGACTCACCCAAATCCTCTTTGTGAATTTTCCAGAGCTGAATCTGAACTTCCCAGGGGCTTGGCTTTTTTTTTTTTTTTTTTTTCCACTCTTCTTTTCATAGATGATTGAATTTCCTGGTGCTGCTTTCAGATCGGATGTTATTTTGAGCACAACTCAAAGAAAGCCATCCATACACATTGAGAAGCAGTAGGTGGCAGGAAAGTTCAGCTTCATTCCTGATTAAGCAAAGAAACACCTCAGGTGGGAGCCGGGAAACACCAAAGGCTCCAAGGTCACTGAAAATTACAAGCATTTGACGACGCAGGACGATGCTGGCTGGTGCTGGGTTTTAAAGATACATTTATAGTTTTTCACATTCCAGAGCTATTGTTCACATTTGCGACCATCGCCAGTAATTCATTTAATCACTATATCTTGAAATTTAAACGTTTAACAATAGAAACTGTGAAAAGTCACAGAGGAAAAACATCATTTGATGTAATAAGCATGCCTGTGGTTAAAACCTGAGTTAACCTTCTCCCAGTAGCAGCAAGTCTCCAACCCTAGTTCATAAACCAGCCCCACACCCTCCCTGCCCCGCTCCTTGGTGTCCTCCCTCTCACCTGCCAGGAGGTATTTGTTGAGCCTGAGACCCTGTGCAAAACCATCTGCCTAATTGTCTCATTTAATTTTCATAATTACACTATGAAGGAAAAGTCAGGCTCAGGCAGATATAACTTGCAGGTAGGTCTGATCCGACTGGATTAGATCTATCTGACTAGAAAGTTGACAGCCGAAAGTTTTCTGCTTGACCATAAGGAGAGAGAATCGTTTATTTTAAATTCAAATGTTTGCAGATTTGAATGCAAGAAACTCAAGGAGGAAAACCCTGGTACATCAAACACTCCAAGTCATTATTATCTTATTGTTGGCTCCAAGGGGTATTGGAAAAACAATGTAATTTTAATTTACTCACCAGGGACTACATAACAAAATGTGTGAGCCTGCTGAAGTGGAGTTGAAGCTACTTTTGTCTCGTTTCCTTCCTTGAGAGCCTAATCATCAGCAGCCACCTGGGACAGCGCCCACACACTGAGCATCCTGCCCAGCTGGGCGCCTCCCTCCAAGCTCCTAAGCCGGATCTCAGGCAAAGGTCCTGTGCTTAAGGGGAAAATACCAACAGCAACAGCAAAAGGGAAAAAACCACAGCAGCCAACCCACACATGCATTTCTAAGGGCCAAAATCAAACGAGGGGAGTACAGAGAATGGGCCTCATATATTGAGACCTAGAGCTTTTCAAATACATATATGTATGTTCCTTGACTTTTATACTCCAATGAAAACATTTGAGGTCTCACTGAAGATGTCTTAAAACAACTGGGAAAGTATTTAGGCCCAAAATATGTACCTGCTTTGTTGTCATAACCTGCCTTAGCTTCCAGAAAAACCTGTGGAAATTAAATTTAATAGAAACTTAAGCCCCACTTTTCTCTTTGACATTTCTTGGTAGCAGGGTGGTAAAATCAAGATTAAAGAAGACAATTGTCTTGTTCTGAACCACTCTTTAGAGACTAAATATGATATCAAAATACTGTTATCCAAGGGATGGGGAGAAGTTTGGGAACAATGTTTATCTTTATCGCCTTTACTGATCTCTGTTTTCTATTTTTAAATGACTGTCATATATTAATATAGTTTATAGCTTGTTTTACAAAAAAGGAAAGTTAAAGCCTGCATGTAAAAAAATAAAAAGAAATCTGATTTACTCCTATAACTTCAGCAATAGCTAGGGGACAAAAGTGTTAAGGCTTCATAGGGTTCATATCATTCTCAAGCTCCTTTACCTTTAGGAATTAAAAGTTTGGGCATCAATAAAATGTGGTGGAAATCCCCCTGGAGCAGAAAGCAGACTATTTAGATTCTAAACTCCAACAAGTCCATCCAATGATGGGATGACCTTGGGCAGATCACTTAACTTCTCCAACTCTTGATTCACATTTATAAAAGGAAAATAAGCTGGATACACTCTAAAGACGTCTTACAGTTCTAACTGTGCTCAAAATCCAATACAATAAGCTATATTTAAGCTGTAATGAATGTTGCTTTTGGAGGTAATTAGATATCTTTGGAGGATTGCAAGATGGTAAATGGATGCCTGTTTCTCTCCAGGGATATTATTCCTCCATCTGTCAATTCCCTTGAGCCAAGATAATAATCATTAGTCCTTTCCTGAATTTGTTCTTGTCTCTTTTATTGCACATATAATTTGAAAATGATGTACACTCTCCTATCCCTTGTTTGTATCAAGGCACACATTATTCTCTGTCCTCTCACCATCTCTACAGTCAAAAGGACATCACCCTTAACCTGTTTGAAAACAGCACAGACTCTCAAAAGAACTCAAAAACGCAGGAGTTAGATGGAATGTCACAAATGCTATAATGGCAAATACCTGATGGACGGCATTTCTATATGGGCTGGCCAGGAAAGTCTTCTTTGAAGAAAAGAGATTTTAATTAAGATGTGTTGGGTACAGAATTAAACATGAGAAAAGCAAGGAAAGAATTTCCAGGAGAAAGAAACAGCATGTGCAAGGGTCCTTGGATGAGAAAGAGATTGCTATAGCCCAGGGACTCAGAAAATCAGCGGAGAAGCGCACAGAACAGACTTGGAGAGTCAGCGAGGCTGGTCCATCCAGCGCGCTGCAGGCTGAGCTGCTAAGAACAGCCGGGGCCACAGCAGAGAGGCATAGCGTTTCCCACTTTGAGTTTTGGGAAGAAAAAGTCTTCTGACTGCTGTAAGGGAAATAGATGTTGGGAGGGTGGGGTGGCAAGAGCAAATGTAGGGGAAACTGTGGGAAGAGTACAGAACCGCAGTGGCGGCAGTGCAGATGGGCAAAGTGGATGAGCGTGAGATACACGCTGGAAAAGAAGCCACAGAACTCGTTAATGGATAAGATAAGCGGGGAGGCCAGGGCGAGGGAGCAGTAGAGAGCCCTCAGGTTCTGACTCAAGTAACAAAGACATGGGGAGGTGTAAAGTGATGGGAAATGCTAGGAGAAAGTCAAGTTCGTTTTGTGAAATCAAGACTATTTGTGTACAGATAACATTCAAACAGATGGAAACGGGTGGGTTTACCTAGACTGAGAATACGGACAGAAGAGGGTGGAGGACTTGGCACCAGTACCAAGGGGTTGGACCATGTACAACAGAGTGAAGAGGAAGAAAGAGGGAAAAGAAAAGCAAGAGAGGGCGCTGCCCCACGAGTAGAGAATTTTCAAGAGGGAAAAAATAATGGACTGGTCCTAACACTACTCAGAAGCTTGATACAGTGAGACCTGAAAAGTGACCACTGCAGGTTGCGATATGGAAATCATCAGTGACCTGTTACGGCCGCTGGTGACTTTTCAGTTCTTAAGTACGTCTTTAACGGCGTATTAGGAAGTCAGTTTCGTTGTAGAGAGGAATGAGCGGAAGGTGAGAAGGCAAAGGTGGAACACAAATAACATTCTTTTATGTCAAAGTTTTGACTAGGAACTGTGTGAATATAACACTACAGTCAAAGGGCAAAAAAGAACTTGCAGGGAAATCTCCCTCGGTCCAGTGTTCTGTTAATGGTACTCAGGCCATTATATCACTTATCTTCAATAAGACTAGTGTTCATAATTTTGATCCTAAAGTGCTGCAAACTTTCTCACACATCTTCAGAGCTAAATTAAGTATGCTATTTGATATAGCTTTCATATTTTACTTTAAATGTTTTGAACATCTACAAGTCAAAGAGGTTATGATTTTTCCTATAATATCGTAGATATTATATATGAGAACTATTTGCTAAACAACATATTTGATTAACCAGAATATCTGCTTTTAAAAAATCTCTGTTGTAAATGTTTTACCGTGCTGCGTTAATTTCTGATGTATAGCAAAAGGAATTCATTCTATGTGTGTGTGTGTGTGTATATATATATATATATATATATATATATATATATATATATATATATAAATTCCTCTTTTTTTTAATTTCTCTCCTATTTAGGTCACCACAGAGTATTAAGTAGAGTTCCCTGTGCTATACAGTAGGTTTTTATTAGTTATCTATTTAATACATAGTAGGGTATACATGTCAATCCCAGTCTCCCAATTAACCCCACATTTTCCCCTTTGGTATCTAAATGTGTGTTCTCTGCATCTGTGTCTCTCTTTCTGCTTTGCAAATAAGATCATCCAGGCTATTTTTTTCGATTCCACACAAATGTGTTAATATACGATACTTGTTTTTCTCTTTCTGACCTCACTCTGTATGACAGAGTATCTCTTTATGACTAAAAAAGAAAAAATAAAAACAATTTTATGTGTGAAAACTGTGACAATACTAAAACGTGGCCCCAATTTTTTGGTACTTCTCCTCTCAAAGAGAAGCCACTTGGGGATTCCCAGGTGGCGCTGGTGGTAAAGAATCCGCCTGCCGATGCGGGAGACCCTGGTTTGATCCCCGGGTCCAGAAGATCCCCTGGAGGAGGGCATGGCAACCCACTCCAGTGTTCTTGCCTGAAGGGTCCCACGGATGGGGAGCCTGGCAGCTACAGTCCACAGTGTCACAGAGTCGGACACGACTGAGCTCACCAAAAGGAGAGCATCATGTATTTATGTTTCCTGCCCCAAATCTGCACGGGCTTTGCTTGCCTTGACCAATAAATCATGGTGGACCACTGATCAGTTTGCAATGTCTGTATTTACTTCTCTTTGGAAGCAAACACAAGGTCCTGGAGGAGAGGCCGCCTACTGCGCCTACACAGTAACCAGGCCCCCCTCGCCCTCTTGAGAGCAAAGTGATTCCCACAGAAGAGTGCACCTGCCTTTACCGTCTGAGGAGAATGGCCTCCTCACAACTATGTGATACCTGAAAATCCAGGCCAGGACGCTCGAGTGTTTACCCCCGAACCACCTCTATATGTGGGCACAACCATCCTGCTGTTGCCACGTGAGGGAGCCGGGCCGCCCAGAAACACCTTGTGCAGACACTCCCGCTGCGGCCCTCACTGTGAGTCACTCCAGCCTCGGCACCAGGCAGATGAGGAAAGAGGCCTCCAGAGAATCCCAGCCACCATCTGTCCAGCCACCTCAAGCCTTTAACTTCCCAGCTGAGGCCCCGAGCATCGTGGACCAGAGGCAATCCATCTCAACTAAGCCCTGCCTGAATTTCTGACTATAGAATCCGAGAGCAAAATAAAAATAGTTGGTTTAAGCTGTTCAATTTTAGAGGAATTTTTAATGCAGAAATAGCAACTGAAATAGCACTGTTTTAAACAAAAAGATACAGCAAAAAGATACCTTTACATCACGTCACCACTATCAGTAAAGTTGTGGCGGGATCCTTAAAACAAGCAAAGACGCAGAATCTTTACTCTTAGACTCTGAAAAAGATGGTTTATAGGGGCAACTATTCAGAATAAGTTGACGTGACAGTGTTATTGAGAGCACAACTGTAGGCACTCTTCCCAGTGTTTTTTGGCTGGAATTCGTCAGAAGTAAAGAAGAGGTTGTGAAGCTCAGAAAATGTAAAGCTGCTTTCTCCACTGGGAAAGCAGTGATGCGGTGTTCTTCCTGATCTCTAATGAGACAGTCCTGCCTTCTTTGTGAGGAACGTGGCAAGAAGACAGCTGTTCTATAAATAACTGGGGTTTGAGAAGGTGTTTTTATGACCATTTAAAATTAAAATGCACAGTACATTAGCAAGTGCATGTTATGCAGAATTATGTATGGATATATTGGAGAAAATCAATTCAAAACATGATTATAAATCTCCAAAATTATTGGTTGATAACGTTTTGTCAATATTTTGCCCAGGGATAAAAGTAGATGTTTTCAAAACACATGCATACTTAAATACACACAGATAACATATATACTGAAATGCACACTTAATAACATACTATATGTTATATTCTTCTATTATATATAAGTATCATATATAAATATAAATATATATATGCATGCATATATACAAAAATAGAGCCAGAAATAAATAGACCAAAATATTACTGATAATCTCTTGGTTCTGTCATTCCAGGTGATTATTTTGTTCTTGCTCTGTAATAAGGAAAAATAAATCTTTTTAAATTTATTTTTAAATTTTAAATGAAATATAATTGATTTATAATGTATAATATTTAGGTATACAGCAAAGTAATACAGTTATATACAAATACATTTATATTCCTTTTTTACATTCTCTTCTATTATAGGCTATTACAAGATACTGAGTATAGTTCCTTGTGCTACACAGTAGGGCTTTGTTGTTTATTTTATATATAATAGTATGTACATTTTAATCCCAAACTCCTAATTTATCCCTCCCCACCTCTCTCTTAGTAACCACAAATGTGTTTTCTATGTCTGTGAGTCTATTTCTGTTTGTAAATAAGTTAATTTGCATCATCTTTTAGATTCCACTTCCAAGCAATATCATAGGATATTTGGCTTACTTTATTCAGTTTGTTGAACTCCAGGCCCACCCGAGTTGCTACAAATGACGTTATTTCCTTTCTATGGCTGAGTAATATTCCCTTCTATATATACATATGTATACGCACACCATTCATCTGTCGATGGACATTTACATTGATTCCGAGTATTGCCTGTTGTTAATAGTGTTGCTATGAATACCAGGACGCGTGTATCTTTTGGAATTATGTTTTCCTCCAGATGTACGCCCAGGAGTGGGACTACCGGACCATACAGTAGCTCTATTTTCAGTTGTTTGAGGAATCTCCGACTGTTATCCCATAGTGACTACATCGACTTGCATCCCCACCAACAGTAGGAGGGCTTCCTTTTCTCCACAGACTCTGCAGCATTATTATCTGCAGACTTTCTGATTTTGACCAGTGTGAGGTGATCCCTCATTGTAGTTCTGATTTGCATTTATCTCATAATTAGCAACGCTGAGCATCTTTTCACGTGCCTTTTGATCATCTATATATCTTCTCTGGAGAAATGTCTTCTGTCCATTTTCTTATTGGATTACTTGTTTTTGATGTTGAGCTGTATAAGCTGCTTGTATATTTTAGAGATTAATCCCTTGTCAGTTGCATCATTTGCAAATATTTTCTCCCCCATTCTATAGGGTGTCTTTTGTTTACAGTTTCCATTGCTGTGGATAACTTTTAAGTTTAATTAAGTCTTATTTGTTTCTTTTTATTTCCAATACTCTAATAAGAGATAGATCCAAAAAGATATTGTTGCAATTTACATCAAAAAGTCTTCTGCCTATGTTTTCCTCTAGGAGTTTTATAGTATCCAGTCTTACTTATAGTTCTTTAATCCATTTTGAGTTTATTTTTGTGTATGGTGTTAGGAAATGTTCTAATTTCATTTTTCACCTGTAGCTGTCCACTTACTTTTTCCCAGCACTATTTACTAATGAGGTTGTCTTTTCTCCGGTGTATAGTCTTCCCTCCTTTGTCATAGACTAACTGACCACAGGCGTTTAGGTTTATGTCTGGGCTTCTTTCCAGTTCCACGGATCAGTTTTTGTGCACACTGCTGTACTGTTTTGATGACCATAGGTTTGCAGTATACTGTGAAGTCAGGGAGCCTGATTCCTGCAGCTCTGTTTTTCTTCTTCAAGATTACTTTGGTTCTTCAAGATCTCTTGTGTTTCCATACAAATTGTAAAATTTTTTGTTCTAGTTCTGTGAAAAATGTCATTGGTAACTTGATAGGAATTTCACTGAATCTGTAGATTGCTTTTGGCAGTATAGTTATTTTGACAATATTGCTTCTTCCAGTCAAGAAAACGATATTATCTTTCCATTTCTTTGTGTCACCGTCAGCTTCTTGCATCAGTTGTCTTACTCTTTTCTGCATACAGGTCTTTTGTCTCCATAGGTAGGTTTATTCCAAGGTATTTTATCCTTTTTGATATGATGGTAAGTGATGATTGTTTCCTTAACTTCTCTAATCTTTCATTCTTAATATATAGAAATACAACAGATTCCTCTGTATTAATTTTGTATCCTGAAACTTTATCAAATTCATTCATTCTAGTAGTTTTCTGGTAGTGTCTTTAGGATATTCTATGTACAGTATCAAGAGGCATGCAAACAGTGACAGTTTCACTTCTTCTTCTCCAATATGGATTCATTTCATTTCTTTTTTAAGCACGCACTGTGGCTAGGACTTCTAAAGCTATGTTGAATACAAGTGTTGAGACTGGACACCCTTGTCTTGTTCCTGATCTGAGAAGAAATGCTTTCCGTTTTCACCACTGATTATGACGTTAGCTGTGGGCTTTTTATATAAGGCCTTTATTATGTTGAGGTAGGTTCCCTTGATGCCCCCTCTCTGCAGAGATTTTACCATAAATGGACACTGAATTTTATCAAAAGCGTTTTCTGCATCTATTGTGATGACCATATGATTTTTAATTCTTCAATTTGTTAATATAGTATATCACACATTCATTTGCAGATATTGAAAAAGAAAAAGAAACACTTAAAATCATAAAGAATAATTTCAAGAGTGAAGTATTAGAAAGACAGACACTAAAGGAATGTATTATTAGGCATCTTTGTCTTTATATATGTAAATGTTTCCTTTTCAAAAGCAGAAAAAATTTTAGATTATCAGTTTTAGTATAAGAATATGTACATATGTACACACACACACACATCGCTATGCTGCGTACAGTGCTTCCAGCTGTCGCTGAAGTATACTAAGGGCTCCCCTGGTGGCTCAGTGGTGAAGAATCTGCCTGCCATCGCAGGAGACACGGGCTCAATCCCTGGTCTGGGAAGACCTCACATGCTGCAGGGCAGCTAAGCCCGGATGCCGTAGCTCCTGAGCCGGTGCCCCGGAGCCGGGACTCACAGTGTGGAGCCTGCGCTTCGGAAGCCTGTGGGCTCTGGAGCCCACGCTGAGCATCAGAGGAGCCGCCCCAACGAGAAGCCCTTGCATCTCGACTAGAGACAAGCTCGCACAGCAACCAAGGCCCAGCACAGCCAAAAACAAGACAGACAAATAAATACAAATTTAAAAAACACACACTAAGAAGGGATCTTAAACTGGAACTTTATGCCATGATTGCTACTTCAGATAAGATACTAAGGATAAATATTTTTCATCTAGTAACATTTCTGATTTCAACTCCAGAAGAAATTAACTAAAGCAGTTTTATTAAGAAATTGCTGTTGTTTTTTAGGTGGTCAATTGTGTCTGACTCTTTGTGACCCCATGGACCATCACCTGCCAGACTCCTCTGTCTGAAGGATTTCCCAGGCAAGAATATTGGAGTGGGTTGCCATTTCCTTCTCCAGGGAATCTTCCCGACCCAGGGATCAAACCCCTGTCTCCTGCATTGGCAGGCAGATTCTTTACCAATGAGTCACCAGAGAAGTCCTTATTAAGAAATAGAAACAATAATAAGTTAATAAATTAACTCTGATTTATGTACTTTGGTTTTGAGATTCAGAAAGCCTACTATATGAAGAATTGACTAAGTTGAAAATTAAAGTACTTTTTTAATTGATTGATTGGGGCAAATACCACTGAGAGCTACAGATGCAGAAAAGTTTCTGGTTTGGAGTTAGGGAAAGGAAACCCAAAGTTTTTCCAAATCTTTCTATCAAACTATGGTGACAAAGCCTCTTCACTCTTGCCTGCAACTTACAAAATTAACTGGCACAAGTTATCACCTTTAAAAAAATTTCAAAATTATGCCATTGTTCCAAAGAACTAAACAGACATTTCTCCAAAGAAGACATACAGATGGCTAACAAACACATGAAAAGATGCTCAACATCACTCATTATCAGAGAAATGCAAATCAAAACCACAATGAGGTACCATTACACACCAGTCAGGATGGCTGCTATCCAAAAGTCTACAAGCAATAAATGCTGGAGAGGGTGTGGAGAAAAGGGAACCCTCTTACACTGTTTCTGGGAATGCAAACTAGTACAGTCACTATGGAGAACAGTGTGGAGATTCCTTAAAAACTGGAAATAGAACTGCCATATGACCCAGCAGTCCCACTTCTGGGCATACACACTGAGGAAACCAGATCTGAAAGAGACATGTGCACCCCAATGTTCATCACAGGACTGTTTATAATAGCCAGGACATGGAAGCAACCTAGATGCCCATCAGCAGACGAATGGATGAGGAAGCTGTGGGACATATACACCATGGAATATTACTCAGCCATTAAAAAGAATTCATTTGAATCAGTTCTAATGAGATGGATGAAACTGGAGCCCATTATACAGAGTGAAGTAAGCCAGAAAGATAAAGACCAATACAGTATACTAACACATATATATGGAATTTAGAAAGATGGTAATGATAACCCTATATGCAAAACAGAAAAAGAGACACAGATGTACAGAACAGACTTTTGGACTCTGTGGGAGAAGGTGAGGGTGGGATGTTGTGAGAGAACAGCATTGAAACAAGTATACTATCAAGGGTGAAATAGATCACCAGCCCAGGTGATGCGTGAGACAAGTGCTCAGGGCTGGTGCACTGGGAAGACCCAGATGGATGGGATGGGGAAGGAGGTGGGAGGGGGGATCGGGATGGGAAACACATGTAAATCCATGGCTGATTCATGTCAATGTATGGCAAAAACCACTACAATATTGTAAAGTAATTAGCCTCCAACTAATAAAAATAAATGGAAAAAAAATTATGCCATTGTTAAAAATAACCCAGCTTTTAATAGACAAATTGATGTCTATATGGATAAAATTTTTGTGTACAATACTATGTGAACATCTTGAAAACATCAAAGCAGAATTTTATGATAAAGTTATTCATAAAATTAGACTGATTAAACCAAGTTCCAAGTGACAGATCTATATCCAATGAGTTTCATGACATTTTTTTCCTATGTTTTGCTAGTTTATTCAGTGAATATAGAGACTCTGTACATGATGGTTAACATCTAAGGGAATAAGAAGTTGAAAGAAACATTAGCATTCTTTTTGTTGTTTGCATTTATTTTTTCCAGGCTTATTGAGGTAGAATTGACACATGACATTGTATAAATTGAAAGTGTACCCATAATGACTTGATACATGTATATATGGTCATATTAGCCTTCTTTTACTGATATGTTAGTATTCACTTTATCTTCAGACACATGCTGTGTGGCAGCAGACTCTGCAGTTCCCCCCATGATCCCCATCTCTTAGCACCTATGCATGCCCTTGGGTAATCAATCCCCCCTTGAATGTGGGCAGGGCCTATTTCTTCCTTTTCGCCAATAGTGATGGAGTGTCACTTGCATGATTATGTTACATGTGATAGTGATCTCTACCTTGCAGAAAGATTCTCTCCCTTGCAGGGTCTGAAGAAACCAAGCGGCCATGTTGGGAGGACCCCGTGGCGAAAAACGGAGGACAGCTTCCAGGGCTGAGGGCGGCCTCCAGACAGCAGCCAGCGAGAAACGGGAGCCCTCCGCCCTGCAACCCCAAGGAGCTGAATTCTGCCAAGAATGACGTAAGCTTAGAAGCAAGTCTTCCGATGAGAACTCAGGCCTGCCTGACACCTTTATTGCAACCTTGCTAAAAATCAGCTAAGCTATGACAAGACTCCTGATCCATAGAAACTAAAAACTAATGTGCACTATATAAGCCATTACGCTTGCCATAACATTGTTAAGCAGCAAATCAAATTAATACAGCTTGATTTTCAAAAATTGTAAGATTTAACTCTGCCGTACTTCACAAAGCAAAGTAAATTTTAGCTCCAATTTTAACCAAAAATAAAATGCTAAATTTTTTTAGTCCAATTAACAGTGATTTCCTTTAGGTAAGCTTAGCTTTTCTAATACAAAACACCAACTATACTAATTTTATGATGCAAATCATCTTACATGATATATTTTTCCTTTTCAAAATATACAAGGTAAGTTTAGATCTTAAGCAGAGCCTAATCACAGAGGTATGCACCTTGTTCTGACTTTATTATTTCTCTATTTGACGTTGACTTTCAAACCTGCAAGTTTTACTCCTCTGATTCAGATCAAAGAATAGTAGAAGTAAAAAAAAAAAAAAAAAAAAACACTTAGCATTTATTCTGTGCCTGCTATATTCTAAACCCTGGACTAGATGCTTTACATATATTCTTACTTTAATTGTTACAACCACCCTGCAAGGTAGGCATCAACTCTACCACTTTGCTTGTGACGAAACAGAATCGGAGAGCTGAAATCACCCACTCAGGGTATGACAAGGAATAAATGACAGAGTCCGGGTTTATAGTCAAAGGGAGTGCATCTCCCAGTGTCACGCTTTCCCACACTACCACTGTTAGAAGCTAGCGTGCTGTTTTTAAGTACATCTAGTACTGTTAAATTTCTCTGCAGTGACCCCAGGTCTTGCTAAAGGAACCGACATTAAAGCAATTCCTGGCGCTACAGGCAGTTGCTGTTAACTGAACATCACCGAGTGGCCAGGTCTGTACAAAGCAAACGGGTAGGCAGAGAAAGCTTAAAGCATCCTTTCCTTAGTAGTTCATATTCTTACAGACTTGGGTCATCTGGGAGGGAATGGAAGATGTGGTGGACCTAGGGAAAACAAGGACGGCGGAGTACTGACCTCCAGTTGTATCTCCTGGGAGCTTGCTGGAAATGCAGAGTTGGGCCCACCCAGACCTCCTGAATTAGAACCTGCATTAGCAAGTTTCCCAGGTGGTGCATACTAAAGATAAAGGGACACTGTGGTTGAAAGATTAAGAAATTCTTTATCTCTATGGAAAGGAATGTCTTAAAAAGAAAGGAGGCATTTCTAATTTAAATTTTAAATGGAAAAAATATATGGATGTTGCTTTTTCAGAATGATAGAATTTTCACATTTGACTCTTTAAAGTTATCCTTAGAAATAGGATTCATGCATTTTATTTCATACTGATTATCTCTAAATCAAGTCCCTTTCTTTGCACATCCATACTAAACTGTATCCCAGTACCCACAGCTTGTGTGTTCTGTTTTATTCTTCACATGGGCAGCAACAGCTACATGACTAGGAAGACAACTTCCATATGCCTCCTAGAGATCATGGATTATTAAACAACCTAGTAAAAGAGTTATAATATACCAAAGTGTTCTGGGATTATATCTGGTAGACAGAGTGCATGAAGAACTATGGATGGAGATTCATAACACTGTACAGGAGGCATTATCAAAACCATCCTCAAGAAAAAGAAATGCAAAAAGGCAAAAAGGTTATCTGAGGTGGCCTTACAAGAGCTGAGGAAAGAAGAGAAGTGAAGGGCAAAGGAGAAAAGGAAATATACACCCATCTGAATGCAGAGTTCTGAAAAACAGCAAGGAGAGATAACATCCTAAGCAACTATACCCCAATTTAAAAAAAAAGAATAAAATATAATTACCATAAAAAATAAATAAAGTGATGGGAAAAAACACTAAGGTTATATAGGAAAAAAAAAAGAAAGCCATCCTACATGATCTATGCAAAGAAATAGAGGGAAACAATAGAGATCTCTTTAAGAATATTAGAGTTACCAAGGAACATGCTTTTGAACTGTGGTGTTGGAGAAGACTCTTGAGAGTCCCTTGAACTGCAAGGAGATCCAACCAGTCCCTCCTAAAGGAGATCAGTCCTGGGTGTTCATTGGAAGGACTGATGTTGAAGCTGAAATTCCAATACTCTGGCCACCTGATGCAAAGGGCTGACTCATTTGAAAAGACCCTGATGCTGGGAAAGATTGAGGACAGGAGGAGAAGGGGACGACAGAGGATGAGATGGTTAGATGGCATCACCGACTCAATGGACATGAGTTTGGGTAAACTCCGGGAGTTGGTGATGGACAGGGAGGTCTGGCGTGCTGTGGTTCATGGGGTCGCAAAGAGTTGGACACAACTGAGTGACTGAACTGAACTGAACTGAAGGGAAAATTTCATGAAAAAATAGACATAATAAAGGACAGAAATTGTATGGCCCTAACAGAAGCAAAAGATATTAAGGCGAGGTGGCAAGAATACACAGAACTATACGAAAAAGATCTTCACAACCCAGATAATCATGATGGTGTGATCACTCACCTAGAGCCAGACATCCTGTAATGTGAAATCAAGTGGGCCTTAGGAAGCATCACTATGAACAAAGCTACTGGAGGTGACAGAATTTCAGTTGAGCTATTTCAAATCCTAAAAGATGATGCTGTGAAAGTGCTGCATTCAATGTTACAGCAAATTTGGAAAACTCAGCATTGGCCACAGGACTGGAAAAGGTCAGTTTTCATTCCAATCCCAAAGAAAGGGAATGGCAAAAAATGGTCAAGCTACCACACAATTGCACTCATCTCACATGCTAGCAAAGTAATGCTCAAAATTCTCCAAGCCAGGTTTCAACAGTACATGAACTGCGAACCTCCAGATGCTCAAGCTGGATTTAGAAAAGGCAGAAGAATCAGAGATCAAATAGCAATACACGTTGGATCACAGAAAAAGCAAGAGAATTCCAGAAAAACATGTACTTCTGCTTCATTGACTTTGCTAAAGCCTTTGCCTATGTGAAGCACAACAAACTGTGGAAAATTCTGAAAGAGATGGAAATACCAGACCACCTAACCTGCCTCCTGAGAAATCTGTATGCAGGTCAAGAAGCAACAGTTAGAGTCAGACATGGAACAATAGAGTGGTACCAAATTGGGAAAGGAATACATCAAGGCTGTATATTGTCATCCTGCTTATTTAACTTATATGCAGAGTATATCATGCAAAATACCAGGCTGGATGAAGCAAAAGCTGGAATCAAGATTGCTGGGAGAGGATAAGGAAGCTGTGGTACATATACACCATGGAATATTACTCAGCCGTTAAAAAGAATTCATTTGAACCAGTTCTAATGAGTGGGGTGAAACTGGAGCCCATTATACACAGTGAAGTAAGCCAGAAAGATAAAGACCAATACACTATACTAGCGCATATATATGAATTTAGAAAGATGGTAACAATAACCCTATATGCAAAACAGAAAAAGAGACACAGATATACAGAAGAGACTTTAGGACTCTGTGGGAGAAGGTGAGGGTGGGATGTTTCAAGAGAACAGCATCGAAACATGTATATTATCAAGGGTGAAACAGATCACCAGCCCAGGTTGGATGCATGAGACAAGTGCTCGGAACTGGTGCACTGGGAAGACCCAGAGGGATTAGGTGGAGAGGGAGGTGGGAGGGGGGATCGGGATGGGGAGTACATGTAACTCCATGGTTGATTCATGTCAATGTATGACAAAATCCACTTCAATATTGTAAAGTAATTAGCCTCCAACTAATAAAAATAAATGAAAAAAAAAAACCTACTGACAAGATTGCTGGGAGAAATAATCTCAGATATGCAGATGACACCACCCTTATGGCAGAAAGTGAAGAAGAACTAAATAGCCTCTTGATGAAAGTGAAAGAGGAGAGTGAAAAAGTTGACTTAAAACTCTACATTCAAAAAACTAAGCTCATGGCATCCACTCCCATCACTTCATGGCAAATAGATGGGGAAACAGTGGGAACAGTGACAGACTTTATTTTCTTGGGCTCCAACATCACTGCAGATGGTGACTGCAGCCCGTGAAATTTAAAGATGCCTGCTCTTTGGAAGAAAAGGTATGACAAACCTAGAAAACACATTGAAAAGCAGAGACATTACTTTGCCAACAAAGGTCCGTCTAGTCAAAGCTATGGCTTTTCCAGTGGTCATGTAACGATGTGAGATTTGGACCATAAAGAAGACTGTGCCAAAAAATTGATGCTTTGAACTGTGGTGCTGGAAAAGACTCTGAGAGTCCCTTGGATTGCATGGAGAGCGAACCAGTGAATCCTAAAGGAAATCAATCCTGAATATTCACTGGAAGGACTGATGCTGAAGCTGAAGCTCCACTACTTTGGCCACCTGATGAGAAGAGCCAACTCATTAGAAAGGACCCTGATGCTGGGAAAGATTGAAGGCAGGAGGAGAAGGGGACAACAGAGGGTGAGTTGGTTAGATGGCATCACTGACTCAGTGGACAGGAGTTTCAGCGAACTCTGGGAGATGGAGAAGGACAGGGAAGCCTGGCATGCTGCAGTCCATGGGGTTGCAGAGTCAGACATGACTGAGCGACTGAGCAAAACAAGAGAGAGAGAGACCTAAATGGATTATTGCTGGAGGCGAGAAATGCAATGCTGTCTGCCAGTCACCCAACCAAAACAGATTAAAGCCTCCCAACTTTGCAGTGACTGCATCTGTTAGAACAACGGCCGAGTTAGTAAATATAGTCAACGGTCAAACTCTATCCTTTTAATACTGGAGAAAAGGAAACCCTCCGACACTATTTGTGGGATTGCAAACTTGCAAACTGGTACAGCCATTATGGAGAACAGTATGGAGGTTCCTTAAAAAGCTAAAACTAGAACTATATATGATCCAGCAATACTGCTCCTGGGCATATATCCAGAAAAGATAAAAACTTTAATTCCAAAAGATGCATGCATCACAATATTCATAGCAATACTACATATGATAGCAAAAACAGGGAAGCAAACTAAATGTACATCAACATATGAAGGAATAAAGAAGATGTGGTGTTTTTGTGTGTATTCCATACATATGGAATGTTATAATATGGAATATTATATTACACACATATGGAATATGTGTTATATTACACACATATGGAATATTGCAGCTGTAAAAAAGACTAAAAGAATGCCATTTGCAGCAACCTGGATGAACCTACTGGGGATTATCGTACTGTGTAAAGTCAGCAGAGAAAGACAAATATCATATGATGTCACTTATATGTGAAATTTAAAAAACAATGCAAATGAACTTACTTACAAAACAGAAGTAGAGTCACAGACATAGAAAACAAATTTCTGTTATCAGTGAAGAAAGGGGGAAGGGAGGGATAAAATAGGAGCTTGGGATTAAAATACACACACTACTAGACAGATCAATAAACATAAGGAGGCTTCCCTGGTGGCTCAGTGGTAAAGAATCCATCTGTCAATGCAGGAGAATGCAGGTCAATCCTTTCGTCAGGAAAATACCCTGGAGAAGAAAACGGCAACCCATCTCAGTATTCTTCTTTCAAAAATCCCATGGACAGAGGAGTCTGATGGGCTACAATCCATGGAGTCACAAAAGAGTTGGATATGACTTAGCATCTTAACAACAAAAAGCAACAAGCTCCTACTTACAGGAGAAGACAGACTGTATTCAGTTGCATATGGAACGTTCTCCAGGGTAGGTCACATGTTAGGTCACATAACAAACCTCAGGAAATTTAAGTAGACTGGAATCACACCAAGCATCTTTCCAGACCACAACAGTATGAAATTAGAAGTCAATGACAAGAAGAGAACCGGGAAAAATACAAGCACATGCAGCCTAAAACATGCTACTGAACAAGCAGTGGGACACTGACGAAGCTAAAGAGGAACTAAAAAAATACTGTGAGACAAATGCTATTGAAAGCTCAATGTTTCAAAATCTATGGAAAGCAGAAAAGACAGTTTTAAGAGGAAAGTTTATAGCAGTAAATGTCTACCTCAGGAAATAAGAAAAATCTAAAATTAGCATCTAAAAGTGATGTGCGTTCTCCAAAGAAGACATACAGATGGCTAACAAATACATGAAAAGATACTCAGCATCACTCATTATCAGAGAAATGCAAATCAAAACCACAATGAGGTACCATTACACACCAGTCAGGATGGATGCTATCCAAAAGTCTACAAGCAATAAATGCTGGAGAGGGTGTGGAGGAAAGGGAACCCTCTTACACTGTTGGTGGGAATGCAAACTAGTACAGCCGCTATGGAGAACAGTGTGGAGATTCCTTAAAAAACTGGAAATGGAACTGCCATATGACCCAGGACTCCCACTTCTGGGCATACACACCGAGGAAACCAGATCTGAAAGAGACACGTGCACCCCAGTGTTCATCGCAGCACTGTTTATAATAGCCAGGACATGGAAGCAACCTAGATGCCCATCAGCAGACGAATGGATAAGGAAGTTGTGGTACATATATACCATGGAATATTACTCAGCCATTAAAAAGAATTCATTTGAATCAGTTCTGATGAGATGGATGAAACTGGAGCCCATTATACAGAGTGAAGTAAGCCAGAAAGATAAAGACCAATACAGTATACTAGCGCATATATATGAATTTAGAAAGATGGTAACAATAACCCTATATGCAAAACAGAAAAAGAGACAGAGATGTACAGAAGAGACTTTAGGACTCTGTGGGAGAAGGTGAGGGTGGGATGTTATGAGAGAACAGCATCAAAACATGTATATTATCTAGGGTGAAACAGATCACCAGCCCAGGCTGGATGCATGAGACAAGTGCTCAGGCCTGGTGCACTGGGAAGACCCAGAGGAATTAGGTGGAGAGGGAGGTGGGAGGGGGGATCGGGATGGGGAATACATGTAAATCCATGGCTGATTCATGTCAGTGTATGACAAAAACCACTACAATATTGTAAAGTAATTAGCCTCCAACTAATAAAAATAAATGGAAAAATAAATAAATAAATAAAGTGATGTGCAGCAGAAACCAGCACAATCCTACAGAGCAATTATCCTTCAATTAAAAACAAATAAATTTTTAAAAAGAAAAAAATTCTAAAAGAACTACAAAAAGAAACCTATTATTTTAGATAAACACCCTCACCTCTGCTGGTTTCCCTGGCAACCTGACGAGCCAAGCTGACATCAATTCTCACTGTAACCGGTAAACGTCCCTGCCCCCAGAAGCAAGGATTGCCACTGTGTCCTGCCCCACCAGCCGCTGCTCATGGTGGGGTGTCACTCCAGGATCTTGCTTCAGACCCGTAAGCTCCCCATCCACCCACCCGCGCACCAAATCACTGATGTCTCTGTCATTGACTCTGGGATCTTTCTTCAGTCTTGAAACTGGGCAAGCACAGGCCTTTATAAGCCTGGAGGGTGCAACCCAACGCAAACAAAGCAGAAACAGACTTTCAGATGCAGAGAGCACACTGGGGCTTGCCACAGAGGAGGTGGATGGGAGTTTGTCAAAATAAATGAAGGGAATTAATCAATACAAAATTCCAGTTATGAAATAATTCATGGGGATATAATGTACAACATTAGGAATATAGTCAATAATACTGTAATAATTCTGTATAGTGACAGATGGTTACTAGAATCATGATCATTTTGTATTGTATTTGATCATCAAATCACTATATTTTACACCTGAAACCAACAATATTGTACATCAACTATATTTCAATCAATTAATCAATAAACAAATCACATAGTATGTTAGATGGTATTCATTGCTACAGAGAAAAATAAAACAGGAAAAAGAAACCTGCAGTGTATGGTTTCATATTTCAAATCTTGACTTTTTTCACACTTAATAATATATCTATATTATCAACATGAATGAACCCTGAATATTCATTAAAAAGACTGATGCTGAAGCTGAAGCTCCAATACCGTGGCCACCTGATGCAAAGAGCTGACTCATTGGAAAAGACTGATGCTGGAAAGATTAAGGGCATGAGAAGAAGGGGACGACAGAGGGTGAGAAAGTTGGGTGGCATCATCAACTCAATGGAGATTGAGTTTGACCAAACTCCAGGAGATGGTGAAGGACAGTGAAGCCTGGTGTGCTGCAGTCCATGGGGTCACAAAGAATTGGACACCAACTGAGCAACTGAAAAACAATAGAATTATCAACATAATTTAAAGTCAAGTTTCAACTTGTAGATATATCACAGTTTACTCAACTTTTCACACATTATTAAACATTTACATTATTTCTAACTTTTCACCATTTTAAATAATTTGCAACTGTCTTTTATTGTCCTATATATGAATATATCGGGCTTCCTAGATGGCTCAGTGGTAAAAGAATTTGCCTGTCAGGGTAGGAGACACAGAAGACACGGGTTTGATCCCTGGGTCAGGAAGATCCCCTGGAAGAGGAAATGGCAACCCACTCCAGTATTCTTGCCTGGAAAATTCCATAGACAGAGGATCCTAGCAGACTGTAGTCCATGGAGTTGCAAAGAGTCAGACATGACTAAGCACATGCCATATGAATATATGGTTTTCCAGCTAATTTTTAATAAGCTCAAATACAAGGATAATGTCTTCAATTTTTACGTCTTGAGAGTAAGCCCCTACACAAAATTCTATGCTCATCTGCACCTAGTGACTGTTTTCTGGATAATAAACATACACCCTTATAAAATGAATGGACTAAATCCCCAGGGGACACAGCTAACACTGAAAGAAGTCAGCAAACTGCTCCAGGCTAAACAAGACTACAATGGTAGGATGGGAGTGCTCTATGCTTTGACAAAACTCTACAGACAGAAAGTTTCTTGTCTTCTAGTCATTATATCATCACTAGGGAAAGAGAGAATTCTTTTTGTAACTATGAAGCACAATTCCAGTGACTTATGAAAGCTCTTTAACAGTAAATATGTACACTCCCTAAAAAAAAAAAAAATGTCTTAGGTTGAATTTTTAAAAGAGCCTGAATGGGACAGGGAGTAGTGAGACGAGAGATCAAAGGGTCTACAGACCTTCCTGTATAAAAACGTCCTAGAGTTGGTCTGAGTCTCCTGTGTCAGAGATGATGGACCTGTACGGCGATCTGAAAGCATCAAGAGGAACCAGACCTCCAGTGAGTACCTACTGTATATCAGACACTCTAGTAGATGGATGAGCTCTTCATGGAGTTGAGACTGGAAATGAAATGGAAGTGGGCAATGGGGAAGGAAGACAGGCAATCACGATGCAAGCAAACAAGTAAATGACTAAAAGTAGTGGGAAGTGCTTCCATAGAAACAAACAGGTTCTGAGAGTTATTTGGTGGAGATGGTGACTACTTAAAGTAAGAGCTTTTCTAATGAGAAAGTGTTAGACCTGATACCTAAAGGGTAAAATAATCATCTGTACAAGGAAAGAGAGAAGGGAGGAGAGTAGCAAGAGGAATAAAAATATTCCAACTAAAGACCGCATCTTGGGCTTGACTGCGAAGCAGCTGATTTAACCTGAGTCTTCCCCACTTTACTTTTTCATTTTCACAGCCCAGGTGCTCCCATCCTGGCTTCCTGCCTCAGCCTACTTTCCACAACCTGTTTCCCAATTAAATTTTAGCTTCTGTTTCAGTGCCTAAGCACCCTGTTCTCTAACAAAGCAATTCATCTTGGTGTACTCAGACTAGTAAGTCCCATGTGACACACACTTTCTGCATGCTTTAATTTTTGTCTGTAACACCTGTGTGTATTTAGCCTCATATGTAAAAAAAAGTCTAAGCAATATTTCCAAAGTCCAGCTGAGAATAATATTTATGTTCAGCCAAAAAATATCCGAGTATTCAATGATCACAGGAAAACTTCACCTTATTTTACATACATTGATAACTTCTCAGAAAATCAAGGTTCCACATATGTTTTTAAGTTACACTGCTATTTATTTACTTGTGAAATTAGTTTTAAATGTTGGGGTCCTTGAATTATAGTAAAACTGTCAACTTCATAGCAAATCTCAACATTTTAGGAAACAGACACAAATTCAACAAAATAAATTTGAAATAACTCTAGTATCATGGTAAATACCATGGAACTGTTCACTTTTGTGTGTGGTCAATGGAAACAAAACGTAATGCTTAACTGTGGCTTCCAAGTTCTCAGAAACTCAAGGCCCATAGTTCTCTCCAGGTTTCCATTATTGAAAAGAATAACCTCTAAATTCCAATTTTATGTTTATTATTAAATATTGCATAGATATAAAGGACTAATTATAAAATGTGTAAGGCATGAAGAATAACAACACCTTTACCCATAATCTCATGCTTCAACTTAAGAAAAGAACATTTCTGATCAACCTCTAAATATATGTCACCAATTCTGACATTGAAATACTACATATAAAATTGGCAGCCACTATGGAGACAGTCCATCCTAAAGGAGATCAGTCCTGGGTGTTCACTGGAAGGACTGATGCTGAAGCTGAAACTCCAATACTTTGGCCACCTGATGCGAAGAGCTGACTCGTTTGAAAAGACCCTGACGCTGGGCAAGATTGAGGGCAGGAGAAGAAGGGGACGACAGAGGATGAGATGGCTGGATGGCATCACCAACTCAATGGACATGGGTTTGGGTGAACTCCGGGAGTTGGTGATGGACAGAGAGGCCTGGCGTGCTGTGGTTCATGGGGTCGCAGAGAGTTGGACACGACTGAGAGACTGAATTGGACTGATGGAGACAGTGTGAAGTTTCCTTAAAAAACTAAAAATAGAGTTACCATAAAATCCAGCAATTCCATTCCTGGGCATACATCCAGAGAAAATTTTAATTTGGAAAGATAATGCACCCAATATACATTGCAGCACTATTTACAATAGCCAAGACATGGAAAAAAAACCTAAATGCCCATCAATATATGAATGGGTAAAGAAGACGTGGCACATGTATACAATGGATATTAGTCATTAAACAAAGAATGAAGTAATGCCATTTACAGCAACATGGATGGACCTGGAGATTGTCATACTAAGTGAAGTATGTTATACGCTTACTTCAAAGACAAATACCATATGCTATCACTTCTAAGTAGAATCTAGAAAAAAAAATGATACAAATGAACTTATTTACAAAGCAAACACAGATTGAGAGACATAAAACAAACTTATGGTCACCAAAGCAGAAGGGGGGATGGATAAATGAGGAGTTTGCATTAACAGATACACACTGCTACACATAAAACAAGCACAAGGAACTGTATTCAACATCTTGTAATAATCTATAATGGAAATAATTTGAAAAAGAATATGTGTATATGCATATATTCTTTTCCTATAACTGATTCAGTTTGCTGTACACTGAAAACTATTACAATATTGCAAATCAACTAAACTTTAATTTTAAAAAATACTATGTATGAATGAATTTAGCAGATGTGACTGTTTTTCAGATCACTAGTTTATTTGACCAAATAACTTGAGTATTTCTGGAATTTAATTATGCAATCAATATTCAAGCACTTAAAGAATGTACAGATGAGTGAGTTGGAAAAGGAAGAAAGGGTATATAGGGTAAACAGATCACTTACAGCTCTCTATGACAACCAAGATGAATAAGTGATGAGAGAGTAAACCAAAATGGAATTCATAGTCAACAGCTGGTCAGGAAGGAAGAGCATGAGTTTGACCTCTAAGATGGAAAATATTTGGGTCAAAAATTCAAAGCTTAAATGCAACAGATGCTTTTTGGTGAAAATGACTCATTTCACAGACTTTCTGAGACTCCAACTTTTTTATGAGAGTTTCTTCCAAGAAATACACCTGAAGAAAAAACTATAAGGCACTTCTGTGTAGGAAAACAGCAAGCTAGGGTGTATCCGCCAGACAAGAACCAAGGGTCGCTCACTGCTGGCGTGAGTCACGAATAACTGTTGCTTTTGCTTCTGAATTGTACATTCAATATGCAACTAAGGAAATAAATGCATTAATATTTTATTTAGCATCAGTAGATTCTAGAATAACTCGTGTTAACACCACAGGCGGCTAGCTATTCCTTTGTTTCCCTTTCCTTCCATCAGTTTCTTAAAGGCAATGACCACGACTTTCTTCATCTCTGTATCTGCAAAATGCCCAGTTCAGTATCCAGCACAAGAAGATCTTCATTAAGTATTTTCTAACTGACTGACTGACTACAAATAAGTTCACCGGTTCAAGGTTTATCCCCCAAGAGGTAGTATATATGATTTTTAATACTAGCCTCCAAACTTTTCACCCTTCAAGGAGTTTTTTTCATTATTCCAAGCCCACATCAATCCAATATTTCAGATACTTACTCTATCACATTATAATCATTTATCTCATTTTTAAACAAAGGCATATAAATCCCAATCAATAATTTCAATTTGTCCAGATAACCAGTGTTATCTCCCTAAATGCTATAATAGCAGCCAAAATTCAGAAGCCATGATGTTTTAACAAGCTTCTGTTGCCTAATCACCAAAGAATTTCCTTTAGGCTGTTTTAAAATCTTGAAAATAACTCAGGACTGCCCAGCAAGTTCCTTCTTTCTGCTCAACTCAATCCCTTTTGCTTCCATCTGCTACAGCCTCTAAACCTACCCTCAATCCCATTCATACAAAAATACTTATCTTCCCATTTCAAAAAAGTTGATGAAATAATTACTCTCTACTGATTATTCTTCCTCCTCTCCAAGGCTTCATACTGATCATGCTGCCCAAAAGACAAAAGAAATACCACTGTTCCATGGGCCCAGCTGCAAGGAGAAAATAATCAGCTTTAGCAGTGTGGCCTTTCCCAACAGAAAGCTATTTTCAGAACTTTGATTTTGTAAATTCTCATGAAGCATTAAACTGCGTTGATTTTGTTATGTACCTACTGGCACTGAATTCATTTCTCATATTTGGCAGAAGGACTCCAGGGTATTCAAATTTTCAGAAGTTTCAGTTCTTCTGAACAGCCCTGTAGTTAATTTACGGACTGATGAAAATGAATTGTTTTTCCTAAGAAGCCAGCTTGAAATATAGGGATAAAAATAAAACTCTATCTCTTAAAAGAAAAAAAAAAAAAACTCAGTGTTTAAAAATGTATTAAGGCTTCTATTTACCAAGGATGATTCTACACTTGACTATCAAGAGTCACTTATTTCTGAAACTTGTGTATTGTGTTTGACATTGATAAATACATTACACCTTAAGTAGCAATATCTCCTTTCTACAGATTCTTCCATTGCCATCATTTCTATTCTTTCTGGAGTCTCCCCATTGCCAGAGCTTCAATTCACTATTCTGTAAGAACTTATTTCTCACCCAGAGCTCCAGAAGATTTATAGAAATTTTCCCCAATCTGTCTCCATATTAACAGTACAGTCAGTTACAAAATTAAAAGATGCCTGCTCCTTGGAAGAAGAACTATGACAAACCTAGACAGCGTATTAAAAAGCAGAGGCATCACTTTGCCAACAAAGGTCCATATAGTCAAAGCTATGGTTTTTCCAGTAGTCAAGTATGGATGTGAGAGTTATACCAGAAGGAAGGCTGAGCGCTGAAGAACTGATGCTTCCAAATTGTGGTGCTGGAGAAGACTCCTGAGAGTCCCTTGGACTGCAAGGAGATCAAATCAATAAATTCTAAAAAAAAATCAACCCTGAATATTCGTTGAAAGGACTGATGTTGAAGCTGAAGCTCCAGTACTTTGGCCACCTGATGAGAAGAGCCAACTCACTGGAAAAGACCCTGATGCTGGGAAAGATTTAAGGCAGGAGGAGAAGGGGGCGACAGAGGATGAGATGATTCGATGGCATCACTGACTCAATGGACATGAGTTTGAGCAAACTCAGGGAGATAGCGAAGGACAAGGAAGCCTGGCATGCTGTGGTCCATGGGATGGCAAAGAGTCAGACACGACTTAGTGACTGAACAACAACAGTATCCAGTGCTTAATTACATGAGCACCAACTCTGCTGTAGATTTTTCCTTAAATGTCAATGAATTTTGTGAGGCATTCTTTTGGGTATGCTTACTATTCAGGCTGTAATTATTCAGAAGGCTACAGGGACACTGGTGCAATAAATATAACTTGCATCACTGATATTCTAACCCCTTGCTTCTCAGAGAGTGGTGCAGTACCCAGCAGAAGGAACATCCCTCAAGAGCTTGTTAGAAATGCAGAATTTCAGACCACATCTCAGTCTGAGAGAATCCCCAGCTGCATTTAAGCAAGGTTCCAGGTGACACCCATTCACATTACATTTTGAAAAGCATTGTTTTAACTGACAATCCATCAGTGCCAACAGGATTCAGAACCATTTAGTGAATCTTCCAACTGCCACCACCACTAACATTTTACACAAAATATGTCTTGTTTCTTCGCCAATGTTAATAACTGTACATTCTTAAAACCTGACTTTCACATACTGATGTGGAATGTTCATAGCAAACTTATTCTTGGGTTGAGAGAATTAACATTATAAATATACTTCAGAAATTGGTTTTTATGAGCCAATATTTCTTACACCTAAAATGGGATTCTAACTCAAACAGTAATATGTAAGTATATTATTTAATTTGTCTGAAATTCATTTTTCTCACCAACAAAATGAGGATAGCAATGGACAATCTAATGGAATATTGTGAGGATTAAATGAGATCATACAAATGAAGGACCCTGCATCTCCACGCTTCCCTTCACACATCGGTCCCTTTTGCTCCCACTAGAGATGACTCTGCACACAGCCACGGGAACTGGCAACAGGTTTACAGCTCACAACCCCTGATGCCTCCAGCCAAAAACTATCAGAAAAGACACTTATTAGTCCTGATGGAGCATTCTAAAAAGCAAATCCTCGGTCATGTTCCCAACCATAAAATGAAAGTAGGAATAGGGGAAGAAGAATGAGGTCCTCTCAATTCAAATTGCTTGAAAAATGGCATGGAATTGTTTTGCAGAGGAATAATGGACAAGTTTAACGTGTGTCTGCTGCTGCTGCAGCTAAGTCGCTTCAGTTGTGTCTGACTCTGTGCAACCCCATAGACGGAAGCCCATGAGGCTCCCCCATCCCTGGGATTCTCCAGGCAAGAACACTGGAGTGGGCTGCCATTTCCTTCTCCAATGTATGAAAGTGAAAAGTAAAAGTGAAGACGCTCAGTTGTGTCCAACTCCTAGCGACCCCATGGACTGCAGCCCACCAGGCTCCTCTGTCCATGGGATTTTCCAGGTAAGAGTACTGGAGTGGGTGCCATTGCTTTCTCTGTAACATGTGTCTAGCCACTTCCAACATCCATTGCCTGGAGTGGTGTAGTTGGAAGGGGAGGAAGCTGAACTCAGAAGCAAGGCAGAGTCAGGAAGACGAAGGGATGGGGATGCATCAGAAGGATCAGCCGGCGAGTGGTGCCCAGAATAAGATAGAGATGGTAATATGAGTGTTTGGGGTCCACGGGAGGGCCCTGAGGGGTTTTAAGCAGACTGATTAAGGTCTAAGGATCTGGCTCTCTATGCCACCAGTAGAATGGAGTGGTGAGTCTCAACTCTGATTACATATTATAATCACTTGGGGAAATGACACCAAAACTCAACTTCTCTGTGCACCAGTGCCAAATCAAATCTCAGAGACAGAGTTTGGGGTGAAGTAGAATAGAGTCGTTTTATTGCTTTGCCAGGCAAAGGGTGACACAGTGGGCTGATGCCCTCAAAACTAAGTGTCCCGACCCAGCAATCCCACTCCTAGGCATATACCCTGAGGAAACCAGGGTTGAAAAAGACACATGTATCCCATTGTTCATTGCAGCACTATTTACAATAGCTACAACATGGAAGCAACCCAGATGACCATCTACAGATGAATGGATAAAGAAGTTGTGGTACATATACACAATGGAATATTACTCAGCCATGAAAAGGAACACATTTGAGTCAGTTCTGATGAGGTGGATGAACCTAGAACCTATCATACAGAGTGAAGTGAGTCAGAAAGAGAAAGATAAGTACCATATTCTAATACACATAAATGGAATCTAGAAAAATAGTTCTGAAGAATTTATTTACAGGGCAACAATGGAGAAACAGGAGGAGAAGGGGATGACACAGGATGAGATGGTTGGATGGGCATCACAAGCTCAATGGACATGGGTTTGGGTGGACTCCGGCAGTTGGTGATGGACAGGGAGGCCTAGCGTGCTGCGGTTCATGGGGTCGCAAAGAGTCGGACACGACTAAGCGACTGAACTGAACTGAATGGAGAAACAGACATAGAGAATAGGCTTATGGACATGGGGAGAGGGGAGGAGAGGGTGAGCATTACCACGTGTAAAATAGACAGTTAATGGGAATTTGCTGTGTGGCTCAGGAAACTCAAACAGGGGCTCGGTATCAACCTACCGGGGTGGGATGGGGCGGGAGATGACAGGGAGGTTTGAAAGGGAGGGGATATGTGTATACCTGTGGCTGATTCATGTTGAGGTTTGACAGAAAACAAAATTCTGCAAAGCAATTTTCCTTCAGTTCAGTTCAGTTCAGTCGCTCAGTCGTGTCCGACTCTTTGCGACCCCGTGAATCACAGCATGCCAGGCCTCCCTGTCCATCACCAACTCCCGGAGTTTACTTAAACTCATGCCCATCGAGTCAGTGATGCCATCCAACCATCTCTTCCTCTGTCGTCCCCTTCTCCTCCTGCCCTCAATCTTTCCCAGCATCAGGGTCTTGTCAAATGAGTCAGCTCTTCCCATCAGGTGGCCAAAGGATTGGAGTTTCAGCTTCAACATCAGTCCTTCCAATGAATACCCAGGACTGATCTCCTTTAGGATGGACTGGTTGGATCTCCTCACACCAAGGGACTCTCACTAACCCTAACCCTCAAGAAAACCTAAGCATCCCAAGTTGGGGAAGATAGTGAGAGGCGGGGCACGGTGGGAGCGTGGGGCTGGGTGGGGCGGGGAAGGGGTGGGGACGGGGAAGGGGCGGGGCGGGGCGTGCGTGGCAGGGGCAGGGGCCGGGTCTGCTGGTTCTTCCTGCTGGGCCCAGAAAGGTCTGTGAGTATAGATCCAGCCTGAGTTTGAAGAACTGAGAACCAGCAGACCAGATGTAAGTTCCAGTCCAAGTCGGAGTCCAATGTCAGGAGAAGACCACTATGCAAGCTGTTCTGTGACGCTTTTCCTGTGGCTCCAGGCAGAATCCATTTCTTCTAGGTCTTCAAACTCGGACTGGAGCTATACTTAGGGACCTTCCTGGGTCCCCAGATTGCCAACTACAGCTCTTGGGGCTTCTCAGCTTCCATAATCATGTGACTGGAAAATTCATATAATCCCTTTAATGTATTTGAGTTCTGTTTCCCTGAAGGACACAGACTAATCCTTAGTTTACATTGCTTCTTAAATTAACGATTTTGTGCTTGAGCATAGCTTTCTCCATTCGCAGTCCTTTTATGGCTCCAAACTGTACTCAAATTAGGATGTACTCAAATCTAGGATGCCTAGCGCTTTAACTTGGACGAGCTCAGCTAGAAGGCGATCGGGAGCATTCAATGAACAACAGGAGGCTGAGACCAGGGGAACAGGGGGCAGGGGCGGAGAGGAAGGGAGTGGCGAGAGGTGCAGCGTGCACTGTCCTGGAGCCTCCCAGGAGGTGAGCATTCTGTGGAATGGCGGAGACAGTGACACCTGGTATCTCAAGAAATGGAACAGTCAGTATGATGCTCCAGTCAGTGTGCCAATTCTAGATGATCTGTCTATTTGTAACAGACTTCCAGAGAGCCATGAGCTGCACATAGAGGCACAAGGTGGGGGGGGGGGGGAGGCAGAACTTGGAAGATCTCAGTGAAGTGGGCCGGCTCCTTGGACAAGGTTCTAGCCCCAGCAGAGGACTGGAGAGCTGAGTAGGAACCATCAGGTGTGGTCAGTAAATACGACGGGCGGGAAGAGAAAGCTGCAGCTCGCTGGGAATGGGGTGCCTCGGGCTCATCCCGGTCACCCCACATGTCATTCTACACCCGTACCAACACAGTGGTAGTCTCTGGTCTGCTGCAGCCCTTTTAATGTAACCCAGTGAAGGAGTTCCCAGAATCTAACAATCAGATGAATTATGTGAACCATCCTGTTGTAACCATCACAGACCTATAGCCTTCCAAAGGGGATTGCAACATGATTGGGTCAAGAATTGCATAGACCAGAACCTGAAGGAGAGGAAATGGAGATGGTTCATTATGAAATGAATATCAGAGATTAGAATCAGAGACCATGCCTTTTCATACTGGCAATAAAAGAAACATTGGGTGCCCAGGCCAGAACTGGCATGAGACCAGCCAGGGGTCTAGAATTGGTGCACGAGGTGCCTTTCTTGTCGCAAGGAAGTGCCCCTCGGTTGGCAGTGTCAACGCAGTGGTGGCCTTGCTGGTTAGCAGTATGGACCCAAAGATACTTGGCGAAAAACCTAAGAAATATGGGGGAAACACAGCCTTCTAAAGAGATTTTTTTTGAAGTGAGACGGGCAGAGGGGAGGGAGAATAGAATATAGCAGACAGCAAGCTCTGCATAGCGGTGCTCAGGGGCCCAGGGGCGACGGCAGAGGGAACAGCAGTTCTGTGGAAGGAGAGCCGTAGACATCCTCGTAGGAGATGGGGAAACTGCGAGGGGCTCGGTGCGAGTGGGGAAGCTGACCTGAGACAGCCCGGTGCCAACAGAAATGCCTATCAGGGACAGAACAGGTGTGTGTGTGTGTGTGTGTGTGTGTGTGTGTGCTTTACCAGGAGACAGCCAGGATCCTTTTTAAATAGAGATTTCTGGACTTTGTCATGTTATACTCTATGGCCGTGTATGTGCCTTTTGCCCCTACACATGGGTTAAAATCAGGCGCTCTCCATTGTAATCTTGGGCAAGGTGCTTAACATGTCTGTGCCTCAGTGTCACCTGTAAAGTGGGTCTTATTCTGCATATGGTTGTTGTGAAAACTAAATAAATCATTAAATATAAAGCTCTTGGAATAGCATCTGGCATACCTTACAACATCCAACAAATACTGTTGTTGCTGCCACTATTGTCATTAGTAGTAGCAGTGGCATATGAATCTATTACAGCAATATCAAAATATGTTGTACATAACAATGACAGTAGTTCTTGGGTAAATCATTAAATATGTTCACTTAAGAGCACCTACAAATATACACTGGATGTTGGAATGATTTCTGTCAAATTGTAGTTAACTAGTTAAGGTTGGGGTTTAAAGGGTTTAATATTTGCTTATGTGGAAACTTAACCACCTTAACTATGTCATTTCTATATAGTGTTGGATAATTGAGAGGTCACCATGAACAGGTATGAAATATTTGTTAAAATAGAATCTACAGGAATTGGTATTGGATTGGCATAGAGCAGGGTTTGGGTGTGGAAGAAAGAAGAATCAAGGGTGATATCTACCTATCAGCATAGATGGTGGCTGTTGCCTGAAAAAAGGTGGAGATAAACAGGTTGGGTGAAGTGGAGAATCATGAGTTCAGGACGTATTAAATTTGAGACATAATGAATCATACAAATGGAAATGCTAAATGTGTGGTTGGGGTCAAGTAGAATAACTAGACTCAGGACATAAATCTGTGAATCTTCAGAATACAGGTAATATCTTGAGCCATAAGAATAGATGACGTATCTCAGTAAAACATAAAGAGAGAAAGAAAGAAAGTATTGCATGTCAACCTAAGACAAAGCATAAGTACTGATGGTTGCAGATAATATAAACTCGACTATTTTAAGACTCCCAGTTGATTCTGCTAATGAACCAGGCAGGAAACCACCACTTTATAGTATTTTTTTGTATAAACTTTCTGACAAAGTTACTTCTCCCATGGTTCAAATAATTCCACAGATGCTGAGAAGGGGAATATGTTTCTCAAAATACTCAGCAAAAATAATTACTGTGAGAACTCATGAGAAAAATCATTAAGACAATAGATAAATACAATAATATAATGTGTATAATGAAATATTATATAATAGATGTATATAATAAAATACACAATAAAATGTGTGTTTTATAACTAGGCTTCTTAAAGAGTTGACTAATTGGGTAGATATCAACATACTGGACTGAATAAATATCCTAGTTTCTTCTACCAACCATTTGAAACTAGATAATTAAACATTCTCAAAAAGTATATGTATTTCTCCCCAAAGCTTGAACCAAACCTCCTAGATCCTGTTAGTGTCAGGAGGAATCGTGAAGGAGCAGATGGAAACTCTAAAATGGGACAGTAATTACGGTGAAGGAGCATAACTATCGCTTATAATTACATGCCTCTCGAGAGTTCTTTCCTTCTAGTTCTAGAGGTTTGACCCCTTCTGAGGTAGAGTACTTGTAAATACTAGGGAAGTAAGACAGATTTAAAGGTTATCTGTCAGGAGGTGGAGGCATATACTTCACAAACTTCCGTAGCTTCATGAAAGGAGACTGAAAAACACAGTAAATGTCATCTTAAGAAACAGGTACCCTAAGTCAGAAAGAATATGAATAATTTATTTAAATATTAAATTTTAGGGTGATAGCTGTAACTTTTACTGGATAATAAAATAGCATAAAAAGTAGTTTCATTCAATAAAAAAGAATGAAACTTTGCGTTTGCAGCAACAGAGACTTGGAGGGAATTATGCTAAGTGAAGTAAGTCAGAGAAAGACAAATGCTGTATGAAATCACTTATATGTGGAATCTAAAAAATAAAACAAACTAGTGAATATAACAAAAAAAGTGGTGAATGGTGAAAAGTTGCTCAGTCGTGTCCAACTCTTTGCGACCCCATGGACTGTAGCCTACCAGGCTCTTCCTCCATGGGATTTTCCAGGCAAGAGACTCACATATATAGAGAACAAACTAGTGGTTACCTGTGAGGAGAGGCAAGTGGGAAGGGGCAATATGGAGGTAGGGGATTAAGAAGTACAAACTATTATACTGTATATATAATAAGCCAGAAAAAAAAACAACAGATCAGTCTTCTGTTCAGTCGCTCAGTCATGTCCTACTCTTTTCAACCCCATGGATTGCAGCACATCAGGCTTCCTCGTCCATCACCAACACCCAGAGCTTACCCAAACTCATGTCCATCAAGTCAGTGATGCCATCCAACCATCTCATCCTCTGTCATCCCCCTGTCCTCCTGTCTTCAATCTTTCCCAGCATCAGGGTCTTTTCAGATGAGTCAGTTCTTCACATCAGGTGGCCAAAGTATTGGAGTTTCAGCATCAGCCCTTCCAATGAATATTCAGGACTGATTTCTTTTAGGATGGACTGGTTGGATCTCTTTGCTGTCCAAGGAACTTTCAAGAGTCTTCTCCAACACCACAGTTCAAAAGCATCAATTCTTCGGTGCTCAGCTTTTTTTATAGTCCAACTCTCACAACCATACATGACTACTGGAAAAATCATAGCTTTGACTAGATGGACTTTTGTCAGCAAAGTAATCTCTACTTTTTAATATGCTGTCTAAGTTGGTCAAGTTTTTCTTCCAGGGAGCAAGTGTCTTAATTTCATGGCTGCAGGTAGGGGATTAAGAAGTGCAAACTATTATATTATAATATATATACATACATAATAAGCAAAAAACAAAACAGGTAATATAGCCAATATTTTATAGTGACTATAAATGGAGTGTGTCTGCGTTAGTCGCTCAGTTGTGTCTGACTCTTTGCGACCCCAGGGACTGTAGCCTACCAGGCTCCTCTGTCCATGGGATTCTCCAGGCAGGAGTACTGGAGTGGGCTGCCATTCCCTTCTCCAGGGATCTTTCCTTGCGTTGCAGGCAGATTCTTTACCATCTGAGCCACAGGAAAGCGTCTCTAAAAGAGTTACTCAGGGACTCTGCACAAACTCCGGTACTCTTGTCAATGCAGTTATATGTGGCCCTCCCCTGTATTCTTGAGTAAATAGTCACCCCATTGATTATTACCCACTATTTAAAATACCATAAATTAAGAGGATGAGGAATATAAAAAAGAATGTTTCATGCCAAATAATTTGCTAAAGTTAAGGGATGTTCATAAACAAATTTGGCAGACAGAAAACAATAAAGAATATCCATTCTACAGGGAGAATTTTTTCACTTTAACCTCTACCAAATAAGGAGGTGACTCCAGAGAGACTTCAGATCTCTCTGCATCATCTCTTTTAATAATCTAATTCTCTCACAATACTCATTTGGATATAGGTGACTCACAAATTCAGACTTCTTCCCTAATCTGTTATTCTCATGTTCAGTGACCAGCTGGATATTTGCACCTAGACCATCTTAAACTCACCCCATTCAAAATTGATTGCATCCTCTTCCTTGGAAAACCTGCGCCTCCTCTAGAGTTTTCTTTTTCTGTTTATGTCATCACCACCTTTTGTCACTTATAAACTGTAACTCTCAGATCTATCTTTGTCTTTTCCTCTTCTTTGCCTCCAGCAGATGCTGTAAACAGTGTAATTTTAGCTTCCCAGTTGTCAAGCCCTGAACTTTTACCTCAATAGCATCAGATGTTTGTCCCATCTTCCCAACTCCCTCTGCCATTTCCACATCTAGTTCTTCTTATCTTGTACCAAGATTAGCGTTGCAGCCACTGCATTTAATATCATCTGCACAGATGGATGTTTTGGTGGCTAGGAAAACTTAGATTTCAGGACCCAGCATTCACAAGAGCCCCTTCCAGTGTCCTGTACTTAATGTCAAATTCTTTCTTGAGGAGCACCCCATAATTATTTAAGCTTCAGGCCCTCAGCACACCATATTTCCTGAGGCATGACTAACTATGCCAATCTCCAAGTCAGTGGCCCACCATCAACCCACCCAAGTTGACTACATAATAAACTCATTCTCCTCTGTCTGACTGAAAAGCCTTCCCACCTATATCCATATTAGTCCACTTAATGTATTCTGTTCTTAAACCAGTGAGTTGCTACTGCACACCCTCTTATTACCCAACTCCACTGTGCTTCTGCTTACCTATTTTCCTCTACCATGAACATCCCTCCTGCCTCACCCTCACCTTTCTCCCTACCATACTGCCAAGTTGAAATTTCACCCAATGCTAAGTTTCCAAATTAGGTGTCACCATCCCCTGAAGACTCCTTAGATGCTTGCTAACCAGACGCAGATCCTCCCTCCTCTAAATTCCTACTGACTGGAACTTGCCAAATGAAATTATTACTTTATATCCTTGGGTATGAGCAAACAATGGCCCATGTGTTAAATCCATAAATACAGTTGAATCTTGTAACTTTTACCCAGAATATAAATTTTTTCATCTTTTAAACTTCCTACAATTGAGAGGCTTTCTTATTAGTCAATGGTTGATTAGGTAGACTACTTATTATATCAATTTTTGTTTGCATTGTTATTTCTTGCATCCCAGGTGAAAGACACTTAGAATGCAAGGAACAAGTAGAGACCTTAAGATGATGGCTGAGTACAATGGGAAGATATTGACTGATTTATACATTACGGAAATCATTCTGGATGTCAGAGTTTGTGGATATAAAAATCCTCCCTCAAAAGTGTCTTACTGTGGTAGACAATGAAACGTGATGCTCAGATACCCTTTCAAGACAGGACTCACTCACCAACTGTGAGGACAGTGATTGGCTGATACCCTTTCCAACATAAGGTGTACAAAAACTTTCTGATCTTTGCCAATGATAGGTGAGAAAAGACATTTCAGTGGTTACAATATGCATTTCCTTATTATGAACAGGAGTGAGCATTTCTTCACAAGCTTACTTTCATATGTTTAAGAGTTATTTAATTCCTATAAGGTATCTTTTCATATTCTTTGTTTTTCAGTTGAGCTAGTAGTCTTTTCAACACTGATTTGCATACCTTCTTTATGTATTAGGCGGTGACTTTTTACCGACACTGTAAAGTCTACTTCACTTTCCTAGTTTGTCGTTGTGTTCTGACTCTGCCTATGGTGGCTTTGTTGAAAGGATCGATTCCTGCAAATCTGAGTTAGCCTGCGCTGTTTGACTGGAACACGTGCAGAGCATTGGTGAAGGTATGAGACGAACCGCTTAATAGTGCGGCTTCGTAACCGCAGGTTTTAGGTGAGTTCGGGTGTAGTGGTCTACGCCAGCTTGTTGCACTGTTGATTGGTAACAGTGAGACTGTTCACTTATATCCAGCCTCACTGAGGCTCTTGGAGGAGCTCTGACTTAAGCTCTTATGTGGAAGGATCATGCTTAAGTGAGCAGCAAGGTATGAACAAGCCCCATCTGAGACTCCGTGGGGGCTCCCTGGTTTTGAGACGCTGTGTACACACATCAGTGGTTCCCGATATGAGAGGTAAAGTGCATCCGGGTGCAGCCCTCCAGGCAGAACACAGCTGAAGTTTGTACATGGCCTCTCCAGGCCGCCCTGAGCTGTGATGCATATCCTTATTTTAATGTTGTTGCTATGTTATATAGTTTTCCTGCAATAAACCGTAGATCTGAAAGCCATTGTCATTTAGGATCCTATGAGTCTTCTTTGGCAGTAAAATGCCATCACCATCAATCAGAACAGTGAATTTTGCAATAAAAATTTCCTTTTATCCTTATACAGTCAAAATTGTCAATCCACTTTATGGCTTAGGGATTTGTTGTACTATTGTTTTATCCATAATGCAATGATTTTTTCATCTGATTGTTGATTTATTCTTGGCTTAAAATTGCTTTGCCTGTTGTACAATCTTGAGTTTCACATGTGTTGAGTGGGAGCTTTCGCTTTCTCTCTCTTGCTCCTCTTCATCCCAGATGGACTTATATTGCTGATTTAAAGTCCTTGTCCAGAGTGATTTGGGGAAATACACCACACCCAGCTCGGCCACTGAGCCAGCGACTTGAAGGGCTGGACTGTGGCCCCTCCGGCTCAGAAAGGCCTATTACTCATAAGCCCACAGTACTTCCTGATGCCGCATGCCCAGAGCAGAGAGCGTTGAAGAGTTAGCCCCACACAGTTCCTATATGCATGTTACCCAAAGGCCAGCAAAGCTATGTTTTCAACCTCAGTCAGACCTTTGATTTTCTCTGCATAGAGATGTTCCTCTAGATTTTGAGCCTACTTATGTCCTTTATATTTTATATATCTTTCCAACATGTTTGGAGCAAAATTTACAACTCTATTTGGATCAGAAGTGTATGGTGATATGCAAATACTTTTCCTATATTTCTCCATCTGTATGCTGAAAGAAATAAAATGTTATGTTATTAAATAAGTTATATATTTCATATGCATATTTTAGTGTCTATAACTACACTCTCAAGAAGAATTCTCTTCTAAAACCTTGATCAGGAGAACAAAGAATAGCTTTCAGAAGCATTTGATAAATATCCTCTAATCACTCTCAATCAGGCTCCAGCTTGAATTTCTGACACTGCTGTATATTTTAATAATCCCAGCTACTCACTAGGCAATCTTTCCATGTAACAATAGATCACTGACACACCATTGTGACTAAAGTTCTAAGTGTGATGTTTTGATTAAAAACTAAATTGCTAAGCATTGTACAATAAAAATCAGGCTTCTATAATTATGAGTTTAAGTAGCTGAAAATGCCTGAAATAATAGCCTCTGATCTCTTTTTTCATTGATATGGGCAAGAGAATTAAAGTTGAAAGACCACTGGAGATCTGAGGTCTGAAAGAACGCATGGATGAAATGCTCTATGAAGAGACTCCCGGATCCACCTGAGATTGAACTTAGGAGTATCAGAAAGCAGAGTCATTAGCACCTAGAGGAGGCTCTGAGCCCCAGCTAAGTCTCCAGAGAACTATTGTTGTCCCATCGTAATGACTCAGAGAAAACCATGCTCTAGAATTCTTTTTCAGGGACAGCACTACTTTTGCTTGGAAATCACTCTTCAATAAGCCTGCCTGGGGTAGATGTTGAGGCCTGCAGGGAACCTCAGAGTCTGTGGAAGTGAGCTGGAGGAAGTCTTCAGTTATGCCAGATGGAGGGGATGGGTGGGGAAGGAAGAAGAAATACGGGCTGTAGCAAGCAAGATGGCAAGATGCAGTACGTCTGTGAGCTCGTCCTATGTCCCTTCCCCACATTTTGTAAAGACTCTCAGAACACATGTAAAGTTTGATAGGAACGGGTCTTCTCCAGTGGAAACAGTGAGCAGAAGGGCCTGTACATCTAAGGTATCCTGGAACAATTTAGAAACAGCCTAGGCAGACAAGGGAATGCGAGAGGGAAACGCTAGTCCCAGAGTCAGCAAGTATTTTCTATAAAGAATCAAACAAGTATCTTAGGTTCTTCAGGGTCTAAGAACAAGTATCTTAGGCCTTGTGAGCCACGCGGTCTCTGTCACAGCTGCTCAATTCTGCCGTTTCAGTGGGAAAACAACAGTGGACAATATGTTAAAAAAAATTCTTTTTAATGGGAATTTCACATAAGTTTTCATGTGTCACAAAGATTATTCTTTACCTTGTTGGACATCATTTAAAAATGTAAAAGCCATTCGTAGGTTGTGGACCATATAAAAGCAAAGTTTGGCCCATGAGTGGTAGTTTGCCATGCCCTGGCCTGAGATGTGAGGTATGAGAAGGCAGTTGAGGCATGGGAGTGTTAGGGAGTTAGAATAGGAAAAAGGAGTCCAGAATGGCAGTGGCTAAAAGACAAGGAAGGGAAAAGGCTGCGAAAACAGAACAAAGGAAGGCCCGAGGACCAGAGTGAGGACCTCAGGGAGAACAAACAGCACTCCTGGCTAGCTCAGTTTACACAGGGCAGGCCCAGGAGGAGCAAAAACATATGAAAAGAGGAGCCAAAGGGCCGGGGTCTCTCTCCTGTGAGCTCTCTCTCTCTCTCTCTCTCTCTCTCTCTCTCTCTCTCTCTCCTCTTCCATCTTTTGGGTTAGCATGCCCTCACACCTTGAGGATGTATTTTCTTTATTTTCTAAATAAAACTGAGCTGTAACACGGAGCTGTAACACTGATCTGTCCAAGAGCTGTGACACGGTCTGTCCAAGGGCTGTAATGCTGGTCCATTGCTTCAAATTTTTGTTGTGATGAGATAGAACCAAGGAAATTAGAAATAGATTAGAGATAGAACCAATAAATAAATTAGAGATAGAACCAAGGAAATTACACACTCCTCCAACAGGAAGATCTTCAGGCTGTCTCAGGGAGTAGAAATCATGCTACTCTATAAAGGTAAGGTTGTATCTGCAACCATGCAGGTAACTTCTATAAAAATTCCAGGCAGCACTCTTAAAAAGACATGGTGAGCTCTAAGGAGCTTCTGAGTTACCTTAGCAGGCCTCCTGACTTCTGCACCCCTCTTTTGTCCCACCCAGATTTATGAAACACTCTGTGTACTATTTAACAAAACAGGTTTTGTTTTGTTTTGTTTTGTTTTGTTTCAGACTAAAGGGGACAAGGAAAAAAATTTCATGTGGAGTAGAATGAAGGAATGATCAGATGACATAAATTTGGTTTGGGGGAACTCAGAATGCAGTTAGATTCCAGGCACAGATTTTTCGAAGGCTTGAATTCATTCTATATTAAATTATTATCTAGAAACTTTGAAGATGAAGACCCTTTCTTCTCTGACTCCTCTGAGCTACACATCTCCCAAACCAGGAGGTAAATGAAAAAACAAGCAGGTCAAGCTTCCATGGGGCTCCTGGGTGATGGTGTGGAAGCTTCTGGAGTAGAAAGAGCATGCATTCCTGAGTTACTCCAAGAAAGGCATTCAAAAATCGAAGGCCACATGTTAAAGTTAGATTAATAGAAAAGGAGCAAGTGGGGAGAGAAAATAGGTGATGTGGCTAGGTAGATGCACACAAGAAGAAGAAATAAAGATTAGAGACTTGGCTTCAATTCAGTTTCTAATTCACTAGTCTTCCCCCCCTCCCCTTGGCTTTGTATTAGAAAAGTCAGTTGTATTTCCAACTTAAAATTGCCTTACAATTTTTAAAAATTGCCTTACAGTCTAAAAATTGCTGGTAACTGTATTAGGCATTCTTGGAATTCAATACCTTCTGGAAAACAAGTGGATCACATTATCCAAATTTGACTATATGCTGTACTAAAGCACCCAGCAGATCAGAGACTCTCAATACCTTTCTTGAAACTGGCCCTAATTAAGGACTTAAAGTGCTCAGGGAGATTCCTCTCTGCCTCTGATGGATTAAAAACAATGAAAGTTCTCACCTCCTTCAGAAGCATTAAAGGCACTGGTTCCCTTCTCTTCTGGTCCCAGGATGCTGCTAAGGGCATCCTCTTGAATCCAGATGAGATAGGCTGGGACCTGGGATTCTCTACCAGAGACAAAGATCTCCTCCAAAAACAGAATACAGAGAAACTCTGAATGACTGAAAGTAACCACGTGCCTATGCAGTTGGGGTATTATGAACAACAGGATAAACACAGCACAGGATACCAAAAGGTGACAAACCAGCTGCCATTTCTGAGATGCCAGGAGCAAAAGCAGGGTACTGCGGCCAGATCCCTGTGCAGGGCCCCACCACAGGCGTGGGCAGACCCCCTAAGGCAGGCCTCCTGCAGACACACAGACCCACCCCCGCTGTTATCCTCTTTAAGAACAGAAGCTCCCCTCTGGGAGCAGCAGGGCCACCTCTTTCTTGTTTTTGCTCCTTCGAGCTCCAGAAAGAGCCTCAATAAAACATTCCTGAAATTCTCGCCTGGCCTCTTATCAATTTCTACTTGATTAAAGGATCCAAAGACCCCAGTGGGTAACACGACTTCATGGTGTTCTTTGGTTTTTTCTTTATGCCTTTACATCTTTAAAAACATTTGGGGACTTCCCTGGTGGTCCAGAGGTTAAAAGTCGGCCTCTATGGGTACAGTTTGACTGTTGGTCAGGGAGATTCCACACACCACAGGCAACGAAGCCTGTGCACCGCAATTAATTACTGAGCCCGAGCTTCAGAGCCTGTGCTCTGCAAAAGAGAAGTCACCGCAATGAGAAGCCCCCACACACGGCAGCTAGAGTAGCCCCTGCTCACGGCAACAAGAGACAGCCTGACTGTAGCAGTGAGGACCCTGTGCAGCCAAATAAATAAATAAGCAGACATTTGGGATTGCTTGTGACAGAAACAGGTGGAATAAGATCAAAGACAATTAAAAGAGAACCGAGGACACCTACAAGCAAGCAAACACCTACGAGGACTCCTACAAGTTTCTAACAAGGAGAATAGGGTACAGATCTTTCATTATTACTGGAAGGAAATACACCAGTTTACTGCAAAGACTCAACCCTTAGCATCACCCCAAGTTTTGAAATGAATTTTATAGTTCAGTATCATGGATTTATTTATCGAGACCTACCGCTATGCCTCAGTGTTAGGCACTGGAGCCCCAGGTGTTCATAGTGTAAGGAGGGAGACGGATATCTAAACCAACTATGATTCGGGCTGAGATTCCTAATAGGACCATGTACAAGACGCTATAGGGGGCTATCACGAGTGCCACTGCTGCTAGGCAGCCAGGGTGAATCCGCCCACATCCCTGGCCACCAGTTTCCGCTAGATCAGTCCCAGGGCAGCTATGCTGAGGGCCCAAACCAATGATGGAGCAGGGGGCCCCCTAAGGGATGGAGGCAGGAAACCTTCCCACAGGCCCTACTGAGTGCTCTGATTGGGAAAATGAAACGGAGGCAGCGACAGAAAGGACAGAGGCTCCTGCACACCCGTGAGTGGGGCCCTGGACTTGGCACCCTGGGGCCGCGCAGAGCCCACAGAGGCAAGCCAGCACCCTCCTGTAAGGTGGATTCCCAGCTCCGGCTTCCTCACTCACAGGAGCCCAGAGAGTCTCAGTGGGGATGCTGACGCGGTTGTGGATGTGGAGGACACCGGAGCTTGGGAAGCCACCGTCAGGTGGAGCTGAGGAGAGCGCCGCAGTCCTGAGGCCGGGAGCACAGTCCTGAGTGGCCTTCCCGCCTGAGAGCTCCAAGCAGGCCAGGGAGGGGACGCCGTCTGCCAGCAGCACGTGGGAGACGGAGCGAAGGACCAGCAACAGTACCGGCTGAAGATGCTTGCATATCTGGACTACTGTAAATAATAATTTTCAAATTAGTGTTTTCAGTATTTTTAGGCATATACCTAGGGGTGGGATTGCTGGGTCATATGGTAGTTCTATTTTTAGTTTTTTGAGAAACGTCCCTACTATTTTTCATGATGGCTGCTACAATTTACATTCACACCAACAGTGTGTGAGGGTTCCCTTTTCTTCACATCCTCACCAACACTTGTTATTTATGGATTTTATGATAGCCATTTTCACAAGTGTGAGATGATATCTCACTGTGGTTTTGATTTGCGTTTCCCTGGGCTTCCCTGGTGGCTCAGTGGTAAAGAATATACCTGCCAATGCTGGAGTCACAGGTTCAGTCTCTAGGTTGGAGAAAGAAATAGCAAACCATTCCAGTATTTTGGCTGGGAAAATCCCATGGTCAGAGGAGCCTGACAGACTGTAGTCCTTGGGGTCACAAAGGGTCAGACAAGACTTTGCCACTGACCATGCACGATAATAGCAACAATGAACGTCCTTTCATGTATGTGTTGAACGTCTTCATGTCCTCTTTATAAAAATATCTGTTCAAATCTTCTGTCCATTTTTAATCACATTGGGTTTCTTTTTATATTGAATTGTATGAGCTGTTTATACATTTTGGATATTAACCCCTCATTGGTCATATCACTTGCAAATATTTTCTCTGATTCAGCATGTTGTCTGTTCGCATTGTCAGTGATTTCCTTTGGTGTCCAAAAGCTTTTATAGGGCTTCCCTGGTGGCTGAGCTGGTAAAGAATCCACCTGCAATGTGGTACACCTGGGTTCAATCCCTGGGTTGGGAAGATGCCCTAGAGAAGGAAACGGCTACCCACCCCAGTATTCTGGCCTGGAGAATTCCATGGACTGTACAGCCCATGGGGTCACAAAAAATAGGACACAGCTGAGTGACTTTCACTTTCAGGTCCCATTTGATTTATTTTTGCCTTTGTTTCCTTTGTCTTAGGAGACAGATGAATATATATATATATATATATATGTGTGTGTGTGTGTGTGTGTGTGTGTGTGTGCTTACAATTTGGGCTTCCCAGGTGGCACTATTGGTAAAGAACCCACCTGCCACCCAAGACTGATGGGTCATGGTGGAGAGTTCTGACAAAACGTGGTCCACTGGAGAAGGGAATGTAAAACCACTTCAGCATTCTTGCCTTGAGAACCGCATGAACAGTACAAAAAGGCAAAAAGATAGGACAGTGAATAATGAACTCCCAAGAACTCCCCAGAAGGATGTGACTGGGGATGGAAGTAAAGTCCATTGCTGTAAAGAGCAATATTGCATAGGAACCTGGAATGTTAGGTCCATGAATCAAGGCAAATTGGAAGTGGTCAAACAGGAGATGGCAAGAGAGAACGCCAACATTTTAGGAATCAGTGAACTAAAATGGACTGGAATGGATGAATTTAACCCAGATGATGATTATATCTACTACTGTGGGCAAGAATCCCTTAGAAGAAATGGAGTAGCCATCATAGTCAACAAGAGTCCAAAATGCAGTACTTAATGCAATCTCAAAAGCAACAGAATGATCTGTTTCCAAGGCAAACCATTCAATACCACAGTAATCCAAGTCTATGCCCCGGCCAGTAACACTGAAGAAGCTTAAGGTGAACGGTTCTATGAAGACCTACTAGACATTCTTGAACTAACATCCAAAAAAGATGTCCTTTTTATTATAAGGAACTGGAATGCAAAAGTAGGAAGTCAAGAGATACCTGGAGACAAATTTGGCCTTGGAGTACAAAATGAAGCAGGGCAAAGGGTAACAGAGTTTTGCCAAAGAGAATGCACTGATCATAGCAAACACCCTCTTCCAACAACACAAGAGAAGACCCTACACATGGAAATCACCAGATGGTCAATACCAAAATCAAATTGATTATATTCTTTACAGCCAAATGTGGAGAAGCTCTATACAGTCAGCAAAAACAAGACCGGGAGCTGACTGTGGCTCAGATCATGAACTCCTTATTGCCAAATTCAAACTTAAATTGAAGAAAGTAGGGAAAACCACTAGACCATTCAGGCATGGCCTAAATCAAATCCCTTATGATTATACAGTGGAAGTGACAAATAGAGTCAGGGGATTAGATCTGATAGACAGTGTACCTGAAAAGCTATGGATGGAGGTTCGTGACATTGTACAGGAGGCAGTGATCAACACCATCCTCATGAAAAAGCAATGCAAAAAGGGCAAAATGGTTGTCTGAGGAGGCCTTAAAAATAGCTGTGAAAAGAAGAGAAGCAAAAGGCAAAGGAGAAAAGGAAAGAAATACCCATTTTAATGCAGAGTTCCAAAGAATAACAAGGAGAGAAAAGAAAGCCTTCCTCAGAGATAAATGCAAAGAAATAGGGGAAAACAATAAAATGGGAAGGACAAGAGATCTCTTCAAGAAATTTAGAGATACGAAGGGAATATTTCATGCAAAGATGGGCTCAATAAAGGACAGAAATGGTAGGGACCTAACAGAAGCAAAAGACATTAAGAAGAGGTGGCAAGAATATACAGAAGTACTATACAAAAAAGATCTTCATGACCCAGATAATCACGATGGTGTGATTACTCATCTAGAGCCAGACATCCTGGAATGTGAAGTCAAGTGGGCCTTAGGAAGTATCACGATGAGCAAAGCTAGTGGAGGTGATAGAATTCCAGTTGAGCTATTTCAATTCTTCAAAGATGATGCTGTGAAAGTGCTGCACTCAATATGCCAGCACATTTGGAAAACTCAGTAGTGGCCACAGGACTGGAAAAGGTCAGTTTTCATTTCAATCCCAAAAAAAAAGGCAATGCTAAAGAATGCTCAAACTACTGCACAATTAGCAAGTCTTCAACAGTACATGAACTATGAATTTCCAGATGTTCAAAATGGATATAGAAAAGGCAGTGGAACTAGAGATCAAATTGCAAACATCAATTGGATCATCAAAAAAGCAAGAGAGTTCCAGAAAACATCTACTTCTGCTTTATTGACTATGCCAAAGCCTTCGACTGTATGGATCACAACAAACTGTGGAAAATTCTTCAAGAGATAGGAATACAAGACCATCTCACCTGCCTCCTGAGAAATCTGTATGCAGGTCAAGAAGTAACCGTTAGAACCAGGCATGGAACAGCAGACTGATTCCAAATTGGAAAAGGAGTATGTCAAGGCTGTATATTGTCACCCAGCTTATTTAACTTATATGCAGAGTACATCATGAGAAATGCCAGGCTGGATGAAGCACAAGATGGAATCAAGATTACTGGGAGAAATATCAATAACCTCAGATATGCAGATGACACCACCCTTATGGCAGAAAGCAAAGAAGAACTAAAAAGCTTCTTGATGAAAGTGAAAGAGAAGAGTGAAAAAGTTGACAAAACTCAACATTCAGAAAACTAAGATCATGGCATCTGCCCCATCATAGCAAATAGATGGTAAAACAGTGGAATCACTGCAGATGGTGACTGCAGCCTTTAAATTAAAAGACACTTGCTCCTTGGAAGAAAAGTTATGACCAACCTAGACAGCATTTTAAAAAGTAGACATTACTTTGCCAACAAAGGTCCATCTAGCCAAAGCTTTGGTTTTTCCAGTAGTCATGCATGGATGTGAGAGTTGGACTATAAAGAAAGCTGAGCACCAAAGAATTGATGCTTTTGAACTGTGGTGTTGGAGAAGACTCTTAAGAGTCCCTTGGACTACAAGGAGATCCAACCAGTCCATCCTGAGGGAGATTAGACCTGAATATTCATTGGAAGGGCTGATGCTGAAGCTGGAGCTCCAATACTTTGGCCATCTGATGCGAAGAACTGACTCATTGGAAAAGACCCTGATGCTGGGAAAGATTGAAGGCAGGAGGAGAAGGGGACAACAGAGGATGAGATGGTTGGATGGCATCACCGAAGTGATAGACATGAGTTTGAGTAAACTCTGGGAGTTGGTGATGGACAGGGAAGCCTGGAGTGCTGCAGTCCATAGGGTCACAAAGAGTCAGACATGACTGGTGACTGAACTGATGTTTACAATTTGGGCTTCCCAGGTGGCACTACTGGTAAAGAACCCACCTGCCAATGCAGGAGACGTAGAGACATTGGTTCAATCAGGAAGATTCTCTGGAGGAGGGCATGGCAACCCACTCCAGTATTATTGCCTGGAGAATCCCATGGACCAAGGAGCCTGGTGGGTGCTGTCCAAGGGGTTGCAAAGAGTCGGACAAGACTGAAGCAACTTAGCACGTAGCTATAATTTATGCCAAAGAATGCTCTGTCATGTTTTCCTCTAGGAGTTTTATGATTTCCAGTCTTATATTTAAGTCATTATCCTCTTTGACTTTATTTTTGTATGTTGTGTGACAAAATGTTCTAATTTCATTCTTTTGCACATAACTGCAGTTTTTCCAGAACCACTTATTGAAGAGACTGTTTTTTCCATCATGTATATTCTTACTTCCCTTGCCATAAATTGACCATAAGTGTGTGGGTTTATTTCTGGGCTGTCTATTCTTTTCCACTGGTCTATGTGTCTGCTGTTGTGCCAATGCCATACAGTTTTGATGATTGTGGCTTTGTAACATAGTCTGACACCAGAGCTCATTGAAAGTTTGTGGTTGCAAGCCATGTGCCACGCCAGGATTCGTGACCTCTGGAGGAGAGGATTTAGATCCAGGGCCAGACAAGAGGCTTGACTACTCAGAGCTTTTTGTGTAGCAAAGTTTTATTAAAGTATAATAGAGATAGGGAATGCTCTGACACAGACATCAGAGGGGACAGAAAGAGTGTCTACTTGCTAGTTTTTAGCAAGGTATTTTACGTCTGTTAGCAAGCTTCTGATCAGATCATAGAAATACCTCAAGGCTGGAGGAGTTTCACCAGACCCCTCTCCCACACTATGCATTTTGAGATAGAATGCCATGAGGTCTGTCATCCCCAGTCATAAAACAACTGACATGGATACTCTTTGTTGAGCCATTATCAGCCCAAAGTTTGAGAAAAGAAAAAAAAGCTAGTCTTAGGCAGAACCAATTTGAAGAAAGGCAGATTCCAAAGCAAATACATAGTGTCATTAACATAGGTGAAGCAAAACATTTCCATAAGAAAAACCAGTTGGTAGCTCAAGGTTTGAGAAATGTTAAGTTCAGGCAGAACCAGGTGTCATCAACAGAGAAGGGAAAAGAGCCTGTCATTTGCCATTTATCTCCTCCTTCCGCTTGGGGACCTCTGGCCTCCCTACCGAGGCAGTTAACACTCTCAACATGATAGCTTTAGCTCTGTTGTTTTCCTCAAGGTTTTGTTTGTTTGTTTTGTTTTGTTTTTACTATTATAAGGTCTTTTGGGTTTCCATACACATTTTAAATTATTTGCACTACTTCTGGGACAAGTGCCATTGTTATTGTGATAAGGTTTACATTGAATCAGTAGATTGCTGTCAGCATTACGGTCTTTTTAACAATATTAATTTTTCCAATACATGAGCATGATATATCTTTTCATCAGTTTGTGTCAGTTTCACCAATGTCTTATAGTTTTTCAAGTACAAGCCTTTTACATCCTTAGATAGCTTTATTCCCATGACTTTTATTCTTTTTGATGGCATTGTAAATAGTATTATTTCTTTCATTTCTCCTTCTGCTAGCTCATTGTTAACTTATAGAAATGCAACATAATTCCATATATTAAGTTTGTACCCTACTACGTTAAAAGTGCTAGTCCCCCAGTCATATCTGTCTCTCTGCAATCCCATGGACTGTAGCCAGCCAGGCTCCTCTGTCCATGGAATTCTCCAGGCAAGAATACTGGAATGGGTAGCCATTCCTTTCTCCAGGGGATCTTCGCAACCCAGGGATCAAACCTGGGTCTCCTGCATTGCAGGCAGATTCTTTACTATCTGAGCCACCAGGGGAGCCAAATTCATCTATTGGTTCTAATAAATTTTAGTAGCATTATAAGGATTTTCTATGTATAGTATCATGTCCTCTGCAAACAATGACACTTTTGCTTCTTCCTTTCCATTTTGAATTCCTTTTATCTCTTTTTCTCATCTGCCAAGGCTAGGACTTTTTCTACTGTGTTGAATAAAAGTGGTAAGAATGGTGAATTTGAGAAAAGCTTCCAGCCTTTTACGGTGGAGCATGATGTTATCTGTGGGTTTATCATGCTAAGTCCCTTCAGTCGTGTCTGGCTCTTTGCAGCCCTATGGACAATAGCCCACCAGGCTCCTCTTCCATGGGAATCCTTCAGGCAAGAATACTGGAGTGGGTTGCCATCTTCTCCTCCAAGGTGTCTTCCCAGCCCAGGGATCAAACCCATGTCTCTTACATCTCCTGCATTGGCAGCCAGGTTCTTTACCAATAGTGCTGCCTGGGAAGCCCTAGGTTTATAATATATGGCCTTTATTGTGTTGAGGTCTGTTCCCTCTATATCCACTTCATTAAGAGTCTTTATCATAAACAGATATTGAATTTTGCCAGAAGTTTTTTATTCATCTGTTGAGATGATAGTATGCTACGATTTCTTCTGTTTGTTAATGTGATGTATCACACTGATTGATTTGTGGATATTGAACCATCCTTGTATCCCTGGGGAAAATTCCACTTGATCATGGAATATGATGCTTTAATGTATTGTTGGGTTCTATTTGAAGTTTTTTCATCTGTGTTCATCAGTGATATTGACCTGTAATTTTCTTTGTTTGTGATATCTTTCTCTGGGTTGGTAGCAGAGTGGCCTCAAGGAGTGAGTTCAGAAGTGTTCCTTCCTCTTCACTTTTTGAAATTGTTTGAAAACAATAGGTCTTAACTAATCTTTAAATGTTTAGTTGAATTCACCTATGTCTGGACCTGAAATTTTGCTTTGGGGAGTTTTATTTACTACTGATTCAATTTTATTGCTGGTAATTGAATGGTTCATATTTTCTATTTCTTCCTGGTTCAGTCTCAGGAAATTATACATTTCTAGGAATTTGTCTATTTCTTCTAGGTTGTCCATTTTATTGGTATATAGAAATCTCATGATCCTTTGTATTCCTGTGTATCAGGTGTAACTTCTTTTTCATTTCTGAGTTTATTGATTTAGATCATCTCTTTTCCTCGAAGATTTTAGTTAAACTTTTATTTTGTCTATCTTCTCAAAGAATCAGTTCTTAGATTTATATGTCTATCTCTATTTCATTTATTTCCATTTCAGTATTTATGATTTCTTTCCTTTCCTTAGTAGTTATGATTACTAACTTTGAGTTTTGTTTGTTCTTCTTTGTCTAGTTCCTTCAAATATAAGGGTAGATTATTTATTTATCTGATATTTTTCTTGTTTCCTAATATTGCTACAAACTTCCCCCTCAGAACTGCTTTTGCTGTGACCAATAGGTTTTGGGTTATTGTGTTTTCTTTTATCGCCAATATTTTTTTATTTCGTCTTTGACTTCTCTAGTAATCCATTGGTTGCTTAGTAGCATGTTTTTTAGTCTCTCTGTGTTTGTAGGTTTTGCAGGATTTTCTTTCCTGTAGTTGATTTATAATTTCACACTGTTATGGTCAGCTAAAATTAAAAAAAAAAACCAATGGACTACAATAATCTGATTTCTTCCTAGTCAACAGAAAGCTAGAAATGCTACATAAAATATAACCATATCTGAACTGGGTTTTGTTTTATTTTGTTTGAGTTCACAGGAAAAAGAGGGAAACCACCAGATGCCATAAAGGAAAAGTAAGCTAAATATTAGGGTAGTAAAGACTTTCTCTGATACCAGACTTCCCTAAGATCAGACAGATACTTTCCCAATATCTGGGCGGTAGTAAGGACTTGCTCTGATATTAGACTTCCCTAATATCAAACTGAACTTTAGATAACCAGCTTCCTCATATCTGATTCTCTAATACAGCGCTTCCCAAGCTGACATGTACATAGAATCCTCACATATCTCATTTTCTAATACAGTGCTTCCCAAGCTTACATGTGTTTAGAATCATTTGAAGATGTTGTTAGCATACAGATTCTGACTGAGCAAGTCTAAAGTAGAGTTTCAACTTTTAAGTTTCTAACAAGTTCCCAGATGATGCTGATGCTGCTGGTCTAGAGGCCATATTTTAAGTAAGTAAGCTGTCGTAGAGTCAGAACACTTTCAAAGACAAACGTTAAAAAAAGCATTCCTTCTCTTATTTACACAAAAATATTATAGGACCAAGCATAAAGTAGCTGAGTCTATCCTATCAACACCATTATCAGCATGTACCCAAAACATCCAACCCATTTCACAGCACAGAACAGGCTTGACTGAAAACCAAAGCTGCATCTGAAGCTGCCGTGGATGGAGAAGCAGGGGCGATGGAAGGGAACGAGGAGAGGTCAACAGGATCAAGTGTCCTCTTCACACTGAAGCCAGGCTAGCTAAGATGTCAGCTTTTCATATTTTCTATCTAGACACTATCAATATCTTCAGTAATGATAATTTGTCCAACTTAAGACAAAATATAGATACCACTTGAGATGCACCAGGGGGCCCAAAAGGGCTCTAATTCATCATCTCAGATTTAAGAAGACAGCATATTAAAAAGCAGAGACAGTACTTTGTCAACAAAGGTCCGTCTAGTCAAGGCTATAGTTTTTCCAGTAGTCATGTACGGATGTGAGAGTTGGACTATAAAGAAAGCTGAGTGCCAAAGAATTGATGCTTTTGAACTGTAGTGTTGGAGAAGACTCTTGAGAGTTCCTTGGACTACAGGGAGATCCAACCAGTCCATCCTAAAGGAAATCAGTCCTGGGTGTTCATTGGAAGGACTGATGTTGAAGCTGAAACTCCAATACTTTGGCCACCTGATGCGAAGAACTGACCCATTTGAAAAGACCCTGATGCTGAGAAAGACTGAGGGCAGGAGAAGAAGGGGATGACAGAGGATGAGATGGTTGGATGGTACCACTGACTCAAGGGACATGGGTTTGGGTGGACTCTGGGAGTTGGTAATGGACAGGGAGGCCTGGCATGCAGTTCATGGGGTCACAAAGAGTCAGACACGACTGAGTGACTGAACTGAACTGAACATAAGACTTGAAGAGCACAAAATGGTGGGGCAAGAATATTTGATATCAGCCAGTGTCGGGCAGTGCTAAAGGTAAAGAACCCATTTGCCAGTGCAGGAGACTTAAGACACTCTGGTTCGATCCCTGGGTGGGGAAGATCCCCTGGACTAGAGGGTGGCAACCAGCTCCAGTATTCTTGCTGCAGAATCCCATGGACAGAGGAGCTTGGCAAGCTACAGTCCATAACTTCACAAAAAGTCAGACACAACTGAAGCAACTTAGCCCACAAGTGTCAAAAGGTTCATCTTTAATGAGCAACATGATACATTTCTGTTAAATAAACTCACACTCCTGCCTGAATGGCTCAGAACGTCATTCATGTCTGCCATCATTTCAGCACTTGGCAAATCAAAACTCCTTGTGTCTACGCTTTGGGATCCACAACCAATTCACTGGACACCTGGGCAAGAAGCAAGTAATATAGCTCTAATTGATTCACATGCAAAATAAAAGAGATGAGAGACAAAAGGAGATTATACTGTGTCATTGTTGTTCAGTCACATGTCATGTCCAACTCTTGACAACCCCAAGGACTGTCCACCAGCCTCCTCTGTCCATGGGATTTCCCAGGCAAGAATACTGGAGTGAGTTGTCATTTCCTTCTCCAAGAGATCTTCCTGGATCAGAGATAGAACACACGTCTCCTGCATTGGCAGGTGGATTCTTTGCCACTGTTCACCAGGGAAGCCCTACATTGTGTCAGCTACCCCAAACTGGAGTAGAGATTTTTCAGGACAAGCTAAACTAACTCTTCTCAGGATTAAAACGCATAAAATTTATGAAAGCAACTTAGCACATTAAGTCATTTATGAATAACAGACACCAAAGATTGAGGGCAGAAGGATAATAGGGCAACAGAGGATGAGACGGTTGGATGGCATCACCAACTCAATGGACATGAGTTTGAGCAAACTGCAGAAGATGGTCAACGACAGGGAGGCCTGGTGTGCTGCAGTCCATGGGGTCACAAAGAGTCAGGCATGAATAAACAACTGAACAACAACAACAACGACGATTTTCCAGAACCCATCCAAAACCTCATTTTGTCTTGTCAGTTCCAGGATCACCACTAGCAGTGGAGACTACTTGCTGCCTTACAGAATCTGTTTTCCCATGCTTCTACAATAATAGAGGTTAAGCAATTCACACTAAATTGCCTGACCAACCTTGAAGCTAAATGTAGCCACGTAACTGCTATCAGTATTTTTAACATGAGCAGAAGTAAAGTGTGCAACTTACAGTTCACCTACTCGTGAGAAAAGAAAGCTTGCCTGAGACGTCCCCTCATCCCAGACTCCTGTGCCTGAGACTCAGCTTGATCACATGGTGAAGACAAAGCCCAAGGATGCGGAGATGAAAGACACCTGTGCGGAGCCGAGCTGTCCTCATGTGGGTGCTCATCTCAAAACTCTCGTGTTCGTAACACCATACACAAACTAAAAATGGATGAAAGACCTCAGAGTAAGGCCAGACACTATAAAACTCTCAGAGGAAAACATAGGCACAATACTTTTTGACATAAATCACAGCAAAATCTTTTTTGATCCACCTCCTAGAATAATGAAAATAAAAACAAAAATAAACAAATGGGACCTAATTAACTTAAAAGCTTTTGCACAGCAAAGGAAACCATAAACAAAATGAAAAGACAACCCTCAGAATGGGAGAAAATATTTGCAATTGAAGCAAATGACAAGGGATTAATCTCTAAAATACACAAATAACTCATGTAGCTTAATATCAAAAAAATAAACAGCCCAGTTGAAAAATGGGAGGAAGATCTAAATAGACATTTCTGCAAGAAGACATACAGTCAGTTCAGTCACTCAATCGTGTCCGACTCTTTGCGACTCCATGGACTGCAGCACACCAGGCTTCCCTGTCCATCACCAACTCCCAGAGTTTGCTCAAACTCATGTCCATCGAGTCAGTGATACCATCCAACCATCTCATCCTGTCGTTCCCTTCTCCTCCTGCCCCCAATCCCTCCCATCATCAGGGTCTTTTCCAACGAGTCAGCTCTTCTCATCAGGTGGCCAAAGTATTGGAGTTTCAGCTTCAGCATCAGTCCTTCCAATGAACACTCAGGACTGATTTCCTTAAGGATGGACTGGTTGGATCTCCTTGCAGTTCAAGGGCCTCTCAAGAGTCTTCTCCAACACCACAGTTCAAAAGCATCCATTCTTCAGCACTCAGTTTTCTTTATTGTCCAACTCTCATATCCATACATGACTACTGGAAAAACCATAACTTTGACTAGATGAACCTTTGTCAGCAAAGCAATGTCTCTGCTTTTTAATATGCTGTCTAGGTTGGTCATAGTTTTTCTTTCAAGGAGCAAGCATCTTTTAATTTCATGGCTGTAGTCATCATCATCTGCAGTGACTTTGGAGCCCAAAAGATTAAAGTCTCTCACTGTTTCCATTGTTTCCCCATCTATTTGCCATACAGTGATCAGACCACACAGATGGCCCAAAAGCACATTAAAAGATGTTCAACATAGCTAATTATTAGATAAATTCAAATAAGAACTACAATGAGGGGTCACCTCACATCACTCAGAATGGCTACCATTAAAAAACCTACAAATAAAATGTTAGAGAGAGTGTGGATAAAAGGAAACCCTCCTACATTGTTGGTGGGAACGTAAACTGGTACAGCCACTATGGAAAACAATATGGAGATTACTTTAAAAATAGAGCTACCATACGATCCAGCAATCTCACTTTGGGCATTTATATGGATAAAATCATAGTTTGGAAAGATACATGCACCCCAATGTTCATTGCAGCACTATTTACAATAACCAGGACATGGAAGCAACCTAAATGTCCATCAACAGAAGAACGGATGAAGATGTGGTACACATATACAGTGGAATATCACTCAGCCATAAAAAAGAATGAAATAATGTCATTAGAGGCAACATGAATGGACCTAGAGATTGTCATACTGAGTGAAGTGAGTCAATGAAAGACAAATATCATATGATATGTCTTATATGTGGACTCTAAATAAAAAGGTGATTGGACCATACAGATCCAAAACAGAAAGAAAGTGACTAATGTAGAAAATAAACATGGTTACCAGGGAGCAAGGTGGGGAAGGATGAATTGGAAGATTGATACTGACACATACACACTACTTTCTACAAAACAGATAACGAATAAGGACCTACTGTGTAGCTACTCCGCACGCGGTAATGAACTATGGGGAAAAAATCAAAATGAAGAGTGAATATATTTATATGTATAACAGATTCACTGTGCTGAACACCTGAAATTAACACAACACTGTAAATGTACTAAAAAAAATTTTAACTCTTGTATGAGACTTGAATAAATCACATTCTTCTTTAAACCACCATAATTTGGCCCCTCTGTTATAATAACTTTTCCTGTATGTTATCTACTGCTGTGCCTTCTGAAGAAGCTGTCAAAAACTAAGTCTTACTAAATTAATCTGAGGGAGCAATTTCACGCTTTCCTAGAAAAATTATATCAACCATGCATTAAAATTTACTGTGTTTTTAATAATAAAATAGATATATTTATGGGCAAACATATTTAAAGGAGATTGGAGAATTTAGCCATTTTTATAACTGCTAAATCATTGTGCTTTAAATAATAAGAGAAATGTATTTAAAGGCCATACAACTAAAATTGGAGAAGATAGTTATTTGTATCACTATCAGTCATTTTTATTTTTAGTTATTCAGTAGAAGATGATATGTGGCATAAAGGGAAAAATTATTTGTATAAATCATCAAAGCCAACTCTGTTTCCAGAATCAAAGTGAACACTGATTCATCCTATCCCCACAGATATACAGCTGATGCACTCAAAAACATATCATTGGCATATTTCTTTAGGCAGATTTTCCTAGCATGTTCCCTCTTTCTGTGACTCCAGGATTAAGTGAACAGCACAGCTTTTGCTATAAGATCCACTTCCATCTGAACATCGGACTTAGGAATCTGTTCATTCATCTAATACTCAGGATACAGAGATGGATACGTTTCTGTCGCTACACTCTAGGATCTCACAGCCCAGAGTGGGAGCTGTGGTTCAATTGCTCAGTCGTGTCCGACTCTTTGTGACCCCGTGGACTGCAGCACACCAGGCTTTCCGGTCCTTCACTGTCTCCCAGAATTTGCTTAAACTCTTATCTATTGAGTCAATGATGCATCTCATCCTCTGTCAGATATCTAAAAAAGATTATCACATACAAAACAGTACAAGAGAAGTGCTTCAAGAGAGGCCAAGAGGATGTCTCATCCTTTTATGACACTCTTCTTCCACACTTGTATCCCAGTTTCCATCCAATATATACTGATCAAACCAAAAAAATTTAAATATAAGATGCATCTATAGGAATTCTGTGACCTTAAATGAGCTATTTCTTTAAGTCATATTTTCCCCATCCGTAAAATGGAAAAACTAATCTTTACCTCATAAGATTGTTTTGAGGAATAAATGAAATAACATGTTTAAAGTGCCTTTACATAGTAAGGACTTAATATTTCAAGGTTCCCATTCCTTTCTTCCCCTTCCAACAATGACTTGAAGATAGAAATATTCATGTATATTAGATTCATTATCAGTATCCTCACTTTTCACTAATTTCTATACTAAACACTCTGTCATGTATTTCTATTTTCAGCCTATAAATCTCTTGTGGAAAATATATTCTGATGGTTTGTTTTCTATAAGGAACAGTATTTCCACATAATGGCTCTAAATTTGCTGCATCAAGTGTCAATGGATTCACTCTATTTCTTAACACATGGTGATTTATTGCACAAATTTGTTAACATGAGCCAAACTGTAATTACATCTGCTGAATCCATACATGAGGAAAACAGTCTATCTTCAGTCAATGAAGATCAGAAAATCTCGATCCACCAGGCCAAGACTGCAGCATAAATCAGTCACCCAACTTTAGCCATGTTGGAAACAGAACCTGAGAGAAATTAGATCTTGTACTATCCACAGGGTGAGATTCAATATGCACCACCTACACACATGGAAACTCCAGTCACAGAAACTAATATGAAAACTAATACAAAAATGGAGTTCTGGGAAAAGCAAAAATGAAACTTAAAAGCCTCCACATACTATAAACATAAGCCTCTACTACTACAAACATACACACACATCCACACAAACCTATATATATATAACTTCTTTTAAATTCATGTTACTGTAAAATTCAGGTGCCAAAAAATACATAAGAGACTTCACCTTCTTGATAGGAGAGGGTAGCTTGTGGAAAAGCAATCCTTCCTCCAAGAACAACTATAAAATATCTAATACAACACCAAAGAATATCTGTCTGAAAGCATAACAAGCTACCAAGGCAATTAGGGCTTGAGAAGCCAAGGCCACAGAAAGGTTAAACCAAGTAAACCTCTTTTACCTTCAAAGCATTTGCGAATACTCTGCATGGTGTAAGAATATAGGAAGAGAACTACAAAAGTAGAACTTCTGACTCAGTTAGAAAAATTATAACCTGGGCCTCCTAAGGCAGCTAATATTCGAAAGCCAAGTTCCTGAACAGAAAGGAAATGGAGAGGTCTGGGGCTGACACATAGTGCTATTCCACCCAAGGCTTGTGTTCAATGCTGACACTGCATGGGGCAGAAATCTAAGGGGTTAAACACAAGGATGCCAAAAAGAAGGAAGAATATTGAAGAGTCTCAAGTGCTAAGGAGGCAAAAATTAGAATTCAAGACCAGAAAGTATAAGGGCTCTAGTAAACACGTCATCTGGACTTTCAGCTGAACCTCAAGATGGCTGCATGCCAGGCACAGGTATAAACCAAATACCAGATGATGTTGTTTATATGTGGAAAGTAAAAATGATGCAAATGAACTTATTTACAAAATAGAAATAGGTTCATAGACATAGAAAACAAACGTGTAGTTATCGAAGGGGAATGTGGGGGAAAGGATACGTTAAGCACTTGGGACTAACAGATGCACATCATTATACATAAAATAAACAGCAAGGACCTACTTTATAGCACAGGTAACCATATTCAATATCCTATAATAAACCAGAATGGAAAAGAGTATTAAAAAGAATACGTGCATATATGAACTGAATCACCTTGCTATATATCAGAAACTAACACAACATTGCAACCAACTACAATTTTAGAAAAAGACACTGATGAGAAAAACAAGGCAACACAGATGCAAAAATACATGTTCGTGGAAAAGTAAACACTGAAATGCCCATACTGGACCTCCCCGGTGGTCTAGTGGTTAAGAATCCACCTCCAGTGTAGAGGACGTAGTGCAGGTTCGACTCCTGGTCCAAGATCCCACGTGCCTTGGAGCAACTATGCCATACGCCACAACTACTGAGCCCATGCACTCTAGGGCCCATGCTCCACAACGAGAGAAGCCACAATGATGAGAAGCCTGTGCACTGCAGTGAAGAGGAGTCCCCATTCACTGCAACTAGAAAAAGGCGAGGACCCAGTGCAACCAAAAATAAAGTTTTTGAAAATGATGATACTGCCCAAGACAATCTATAGATTCAATGCAACCCTTATCAAAATACTAATGGCATTTTTCACAGAACTAAAACAAAACTTTAAAATTTTTATGGAAACACACACGCCAAAAAAAAAAAAAAAAAGACCCACATAGCCAAAACAATCTTGAGGAAGAAGTACAGAACTAGAGGATTCACACTCCCTGACCTCAAACTATACCACAAAGCCACAGTAATCAAAACAGTGTGGGGCTTTCCCGGCAGCTCAGTAATAAAGAATCCACCCACCAATCCGGGAGACACAGGTGTGGTCCCGGGTCAGGGAAGACCCCACACGCCATGAAGCAACCAAGCCCACGCACTCCAGCTGCTGGGCCAGAGCGCTGGCTCCCTCAGTCTGCAAGCACTGAGCCCTCCCGCAGCCCGTGTCCCAGAGCCCACGGCCCACAAGGGAAGCCCTGCTCCACAACCAGAGAGCTGCCCCTGCTCACCACAACCACACCAAAGCCCACACAGCAGGGAAGACCCAGCGCAGCCAAAGTAAGCACAGAAAGCAATAGACAAATAAAAACAGAAAACAACTGTTAGAAGAAAAACAGTACGGAAAAATGGCACAAAATCAGGCACTCAGATCAGTGGAACAGGATGGACAGCCCAGGAGTAAATCCACACCATCACGGCCAATTAACCGATGATGACGGACGCAAGGATACACAACGCAGAGAAGACAGTCTCTTCAGGAACTGGTGCTGGGAAAACTGTACAGCTCTGTGCAAAAGAGAGAAAACAGAACACTGTCTCACACCATATATGAAAATGAACTCAAAATGGATTAAAGAACTAAATGTAAGGCTGGAAGCCATAAAACTCCTAGAAGAATAGGCAGAACACTCTGATATAAATCAGAGTAATATCTCCTGGATGTATCCCCTAAAACAAAGGAAATAAAAGCAAAAATAAACCAACAGGAACTAACTTAACTTAAAAGCTTTTGCATAGCCAAGGAAACTATCAACAAAACAAAAAGACAACTTACTAAATGGGAGAAAACATTTGCAAATGATATGACTGATAAGGGGCTAATATCAAAATGTATAAACAACTCAATATAAAAAACAAAACCCGGATTACGAAATAGGAAGAAGAGCTGCAGGGACAGTTTTCCGAAGAGGAAACGCAGAGACCAGCAGGCACATGAAAAGATGCTCAGCATAGCTAATCATCAGGGAAATGCAAATCACAACCGCAGTGAGATGTCACCTCACTCTTGTCAGAATAACCATCAATAAAAAGGTCATAAATAACAAACGTGGTGAAATACACTGTTGTAAATGTAAATTGGTGCAGCTGCTATGGAAAATAATACGGAGGTTCTTCGAAAAACTAAAAATACAACTACCATATGATCCAGCAATTCTACTCTTGGGTACACACCCAAAGAAAAGGAAAACACTAATTTGAAAAGATGTTTGCACTCCAGTGTCCTAGCAGTATTGCTTACCATAGCCAAGACATGGAAGCAGCTTAAGATGTCCATTAACAGGTAGAAGGACAAACATGATGTGGTATAGACATACAACATAATACTGTTCAGCCATAAAGAGGGTATCGTGCTCAGGGAAATAAGTCAAAGACAAATACTGCATGGTATCACTCATATGTGGGGCTTCCCTGGTGGTTCAGATGGTAAAGAGTCTGCCGGCAATGCAGGACACCGGGCCCGATCCCTGGGTCAGGAAGATCCCCTGGAGAAGGGAATGGCAGCCCACTCCAGTATCCTTGCCTGGAAAGCCCCATGGACAGAGAAGCTTGGTAGGCTACAGTCCATGGGGTCACAAAAAGTTAGACACGACTGAGTAACTAGCACTATCACTCATATGTGGAATCTAAAAACTAAAACAAGCAAATGAACATACAAAAGAGAAGTGGACTCACAGATGCAGAGAACAAACTAGTGGTTACCAGGACGGAGAGTGACGGAGCAAGGGCATGAGAGGAGTCGGTGACGAAGAGATACAAAATATTACATGCAGAATGAATAAGCTAGAAGAATATATTTTAGAGCACAGGGAATGCAGCCGATATTTTATAGTAAGCGGAGTATATTCTATAAAAGTACTGGAGCACTATACTGTACAGTTTAATATAGTATAAATCAGCGGCACTTCAATATAAAAAGAGGAAAGCAAAAATGGAGGTGAACAGAAGCAGCCCAGCGGGCAGGCAGCAGCAAGCCTCCCGAGGTGTGAGCGCAGCCACCCCGGGCCTTAGCGCCTCTCCAGCCGGACGGGCGCAGCTGCGTGAGCGAGCTCAGCCAACGGCGTGCCGAGCGCAGGCGCGCAGTCTCCTGAGTCCTGCCGGGGTTTCCTGACCCGCAGAATTGTACACAGTAAATGCTGTTGCTTTAGGCACTAGTTCTGCGGGAGGCTGGTGGTGCAGCGGCCGCATAAGCCATCTCTTTCCCCTGCTCCCTCATCTCCGTTACTCAGCTGCCTTCCGGAACCATCAGTCTGGGTCTGCTAAGGAAGCCAGGGAGGGACGCCAGGGAGAAAAAAGCTCCCTGGAGCCAAAACGTGTTGCGGGCTTGCTTCCTGCCCATGTCTCCCAAGCCAGCCTTGTCCCAGCTCCACTCTGCTTTGCCTCGGATAAACCTCTAGGAATTTCCCCCATTTGTGCTTTATTTTGCAATACTTCTATCTCCTGCGAAGTCCACTATCATATCCAGCTTGAATCTTACTTCAGAGACCCTAAAATCACAATTTACATATGATTCTTTTTTGGCATAAGGAAGATCTGGAAAGTTGTGTATGTATATGTGTAAACACATACTTATTTTTGTTTATATCCCCTAGGTCTCAATCAACTCAAAATGACATTTAATTGTATATATACTTGAGTAATACAACCTAGATGCCTACCTCTTATGATAAATCTCTCAGAGCCAACTAATAATGTACCAATTTCTGACAAAAAGCCCCTTTTAATTCTGCATAAAAGATTCTTTAATCCAATTTTATTTATTCAATAGTCACAATATGAATACGAATTGACCTGGAGAGTTGATTTGGTGTTTTTAAAAGATCCAAACTGTTTCCAGTGGCAACCAGAGAATCAACTTGACATCTCAGACTATGAAAACCTTAGAGTTCATCCATATGATGAGCCTAGCACAGAACGGGAGGTTTATGACATTTTAATCACTGATAATTTGGGTTGTTGCCAATGAGAAGACTTTAATGTGAAGAACTTGGAGAGAGTTTCAAGGAGAGTCGCCAAGGTAATTAAAACAGCCTTGTAAATTGGTTTGAAGAATATGCCAGGCTGCCAAAGCGACCATCAGCCTATCTGACCCTCCCCTGACCACCCCCATCTATTCATCGGATGATCTCAGCCTTAATTGAAATTGACAACACAATGATGACAAAAATGTGTCACGGCTCATGCGGCACACACTACTTCATCATCCCAGAGAGAATGTGACGCTGAATGATGAGATAGCTCATTTGTAGACCTTCCAAATTTCTGAAAGTTTACCTTAAATAGATGGTTGTTGTTCAGTTGCTCAGTCCTGCCCAACTCTTTGTGACCCCATGGACTGCAGCATGCCAGGCTTCCCTGTCCTTCACCATCTCCCGGAGATTGCTCAAATTCATGTCCACTGAGTCAGTAATGCCATCCAGCCATCTAAAATAGGTAATTTACATTTAAAAATGCACTGAAAATTAAAACAAGGTAATGGCCAAACTTGAGCATTATTAAAAGTATATGACAGAAAGTGTTAGTCACGCAGCTGTGTCCGACTCTTTGCAATGCCATGGACTGTAGCCTACCAGGCTCCTGGGTCCATAGGATTACATAGGCAAGAATACTGGAGTGGGTTGCCAGTCCCTTCTCCAGGGGATCTTCCTGACCCAGGAATCAAACTTGGGTCTCCTTCATTGCAGGCAGATTCTTTACCATCTGAGTCACCATATAAATGTATATAGGAGAAGGTGAAGTAGAAGAAATTAAATCCCCAAAAACCCTAAGTGAGAAAGTCTAGGATATATGGATATACATATAACCTTGACTAAGTAGCGTGGGGGCTTCCTTGATGGCTCAGTGGTAAAGCATCTGCCTGTAACACAGGAGATGCATTTTTGATCCCTGGGTCAGGTGGATCCCCTGGAGAAGGAAATGGCAACACACTCCAAGATTCTTGTCCTGAAAGTCCCATGGACAGAGGAGCTTGGAGGGCTATAGTCCATGGGGTTCCAAAGAGTCAGACACGACTTAGCGACTAAACAGTATAGCGTGGAGAAGAGATGGTGGGAGAGGAGAAAGCACTCTCATGGTGAGATGGAGGAGACCGAGGAGAGAGAGCAGGGGCAGGGCGCTCACATCCGCTGGGCCCCAGCTCCCGACAGCGAGCTGCTGGAGCCCCTCAAGTGTCTCCTGTCATCTTCACAGGACCTGATGAGAACGTGCAGACTCAGAGCTGGAGTCTCAACCAGAGTCTCATTCCAGAAAGTGATGGAACAGTATGCCTAACTAACCTAAAGCTGTATGACTTCGAAGCCAATACTCCTTCCACCCCCAGATTCTCAGTCAACAAGGAATTTATTTAAGGGCACTAAACAACAGAATCCCCTGGAGTAGGAAGTGGCAGCCCACTCCAGTGTTCTTGCCTGGGAAATTCCATGGACAAGAAGAGCCTGGTGGGCCACAGTCCACGGGGCCGCAGAGTCGGACACGAGTGAGTGATTGAGCACAGCACAGCACAACCAAGAATATAGTCTTATGCAAAAGAATTATCTCACACACACAGGGTGGGTCTATTTTCCAAAGTCAAATGTGTCGTAGAGGTGAGGCATTTGTACACAGTGGTTAAGAATACAAGATTCAGAATAGGCAGGAAAAAAATATTGAATCTTAGTTACATCACTTCCTAGCTATGTGATCTTTGGCAATTTACTGTGCCTCTTGGAGCTTCAGTTTCCCCATCAGAAAAGTGACAACAGCTATGCCTAGATGATTAGATAATGAAAGGATGACATGACACAATACAGGATGCTTAATGCAGAGTTCTGCACACAGAACTCAATGCATGTAAACCGTAATGATCCATTTTATGCTCACTCCTATATATTCAATTATTAAAATGGCCATGACTTTTTTCTTTCATAAAACAGCTTTGAAAGTGAAAGCCGCTCTGTCATTGTTTCTGACTCCATGGACTATACAGTTCATGGACTTCCCCAGGCCAGAATATGGAGTGAGTAGACTTTCCCTTCTCCAGGGGATCTTCCCAACCCAGGGATGAAACCCAGGTCTCCCACATTGCAGGCAGATTCTGTACCAACAGAGCTATCAGAGAAGTCCCAAAACAGCTTTATTGAGGGATAATTTACATATCACAGAATCCCCTCACTGTATATGTACAACTCAGTAGTTTTTATTGAATTACAGAATTATACAACCACCTCCAGAATTCAGAACATTCCCATTGTTCCAAAAACAAATCTCTTGCCATTTGTGCTCACCTCCATTCCCACCACCAACTCCAGGGAACCACAAGTCTTTCTGTCCATACTGTTATTCTAGACTGTAACAAAGGTCAACTCCACTAAGAAAAGTATTTTAACACTAATTAAATATTAATATTTTAAACACACGGTCAAAAAATTGACGTCAACATTTCTCCAGCCCTGGGATGAGTCCTCTCTGAAATCTATGCCAAGCGTCACAAATCTGGGAAAGGGTGACCCTGTCCTTCAGAAGTCTGAAGATAGGAGTTATTGAACAGTATCCAGAGTTAATATTTTTCCAACATTATCCCCCTGGTTTGCCTTCTCCCCGCTTGCATCCTTTGGTGTCATCCCTCGTTTTTATCTTTTCCGTTCCTACTTATCAGTCCCTTCCCCACCACACACAGCTTCCCTTTCCTTTTGAACTTCCTTCTACCAGCCTGGGGACTCCAGCCGAACTTTCTACGGCTGGTCTTCCCCAAACGTCCTTCAAATGACTCTTTCCCTGTAGGCTTGAATGGCCCTATTAGGAACGGATTTCTTGAGTTAAACAAAATAGCTTGTTACCAAAGGCAAATATGCTTTTAGGAAGGAAAGCACATTGCTACCCATTTGTATAAGTTAACAGATCAGAAATTCAGCAGCATGCGATTCCAACATGTGCTGGCTGTGGAAAGAAAGAGGTCAGACTAAAAGGTAAATTTCACGATTTTGCTCCATATTTCCCAAAGAATCATCTCATTTGTATCCTGCACTCCTACTTCTTGACAAACTCACCTGTCTGCTGTCACACGATGGTCCCCCTTGTGTTTTCTAAACCAGATAATATGACCAGCTTATCTTTGGTAAGGTGGAAATGGCTAACACAGTACTCCTTTCAAGATGGGAGCCTCCTAGGGAGGCTGAGAGATAAGATAAAACATGAGATAAGATAAGAGCATGAGATAAAACACAGACCTTGGCATCAAACAGCCTAAGATGGAAAACAAGCAGTCCTCTATTTCAGTCCTAAATGCCACAAGATGAAATGCTAGAAGTTCATTTACGCTAATCAAAATCACCTGTGCATTTTCTTTCTGAAATCAGATTGGACCATGAAGGTACAACTCTTCACCAGCTTATTATACCCCCTCACTCCACCGCATCACTATGGAACCACCATGGGAACCCATGTTTAGAAGGTAGAATTTAAGACATCCAATTCCATTCAGCATTTTCTCACAAACCTAAGGAGTGATGTTAGTCCCTCAGTCATGTCCGACTCTTTGCAACCCTGTGGATTGTAACCTGCCAGACACCTCTGTCCATGGGATTTTCCCTGCAGGAATGCTGGAGTGGGTGGCCATTCCCTTCTCCAGGGGATCTTCCTGTCCCGGAATCGAACCCCAGTCTCCTGCATTGCAGGTGGATTCTTTGACCACTAGCACCACCTGGGCGGCCCGACACAGCCAATGTTTCTAGGGCCTGTGTAAGAAGCTGCAGCCAAGAGCATAGTCTTGTTTCCATGTCATCCAGACTCTGCTGTGTACTCAGCTATTGTCTCTGGCTCCTTGCATAAATAGATTTAGGGATATTGGTCTCCAGCTAAATTACTTTATGAAACTTGAAATTACCTTCAGTACCAGTGTTATCTTTTTTTGAGAAATAAGCTGCTAAATAACAAAGAAAAGTTTAGCTAAACATCATCTTACAGATTTCAGCCACAAAAGGATTTTCCACATATATTACCAAACTCTATCCCTTTCGAAGAGAGAAGCCATAAAACATTAAGTCCAAGCATTCTATTAAGAAATAATGTATTCTAAACAAATAACTCACAGACACAGAAAACAAACTTACCTTTACCAAAGGGGAAGAAGAGGGGGGGGTTGGGACTAACAGACACACACCACCATATATACGTATTTATAAATATTTATTAAAATAGATAAACAACATGGGCCCTCTGTATAGCCCAGGAACTACTCAGTACCACATAATAACATACAATGGAAAGGAATCTGAATGCTTATATGTGTATATTGTTGCTGTTGTTCAGTTGCTCGGTTGTGTCTGACTCTTGCGACCCCATGGACCGCAATGCGCCAGGCTTCCCTGTCCTTCACGGTCTCCTGGAGCTTGCTCAAACTGATGTCCATCGAGTCGGTGATGCCATCCAACCATCTCATCCTCTGTCGTCCCCTTCTCCTCCTGCCCTCCGTCTTTCCCAGCATCAGGGTCTTTTCCCACGAATCAGCTCTTTGCATCAGGTGACCAACGTGTGTATATATATCAATTGCATCATTTTGCTGTACACCAGAAACTAATACAACGTTGTAAATCAATTGCACTTCAATTTTAAAATAAAAATGAAAGTATTCTTCCCTGAAAACTCTATATAAATCCTTTCCTCACAAGCACAGCTGAGAGCCAGAGATGTGGATATGGTCCCTTGCCTGCGGTCACTCTCAGGGCTGCCTGTGATTGAAAGCTTTCCGAGCCCACTCGGGCCTCGCATCAACCTGAGTGAGTAGACGGCAGCCAGCGCAGCTCACACCTGTGTTTTCCCCGCTGCCAGCCTGTCACGCCCACACCTTATCACCAAAGCACTTTAAAGACTGTATTCTGGAAAGAACAGACCCTTTGCGTGTGGCCTTTTCTCTCGCGGTTTCTACTTCAGTCGGATGGAACGCGGATCTCCGCTAACCGGGCCGACTAAGCCCCGGCGCTGAGCCCCACGTGCGCGTGTGCTGGCTCTGACATAAGCCTTTAGGTGCGGTTATCCGCCGACCCGTCTACCGCTCCTTCGAGGCCAAGTTTCTTTCGCTCACGTGTCTCTAAACCACGAGGCCTCTGACGCAGTGCCTGGTGCACCGGCAATGCTGAGAAGCTTGTGCTGAACACGTGGCCCCACGCAGACTGTCTACACACTGTCCAGTGAGTGAAAGCAGGTCTGAGCCCTGACCTTCCCTCTTCTGACTTGAATAGCTGCTGTGTGCCTCAACGCGGGCGGTGTGTGTGTGTTGGTGGCTCAGTCGTGTCAGACTGCAATCCCGTGGACTGTAGCCTGCCGAGCACTCTGTCCTTGGAGTTCCCCGGGCAGGAACACCGAACTGAGCTGCCATGTCCTCCTCCAGGGGTTCTTCCCGACACAGGGATCGAACCCGGGCCTCCTGCAGTGCAGGCAGATTCTTTACCATCTGAGCCAACGGGAAAGTCCCAAAATGTGGATTTATTATATTGCTCACTTGGCTTTTCTACCTATCTTCTGCTCCAGGAAATTTCCTTTATTTTCCGAGTATACCCTTCCCAGGTGGCTTAGCTGTGAAGAATCTGCCTGCAGCGCAGCGGACGCAGGTTCAGTCCCTGGATCAGAAAGATCGTCTGGAGAAGGAAGTGGCAGCTCACTCCGGAATCCTTGCCTGGGAAATCCCAGAGAGAGGAGCCTGGCCGGCCACAGTCCAGGGGGTCGCAAGAGCCAGACGTGACTTAGTGACCAACCCGTCACCACCACCGCCAGCATCCTCCATTTCAGCTCTCATTCCAAGACTGCCTTTCCTCCTAAAACTGCCACTAATTTAGCCTTACACCTCCTAAATATGTCCTCTCTCTCCCTCTTCTCTCTCTTTCTCTCCTGAATTCATATTCGTGCTTTCCATTTCTTTATTTCTTGGTGCTCTATTCTAAGACAAATTTCTTCAGCTTAGGTTCTCACCAGTATCCACTGGCTCACCTATTAAATTTTTCCAATACTATATCTCTAACTTAAATACTGTGAAAAGTGCAAATGTAAAGTATAGAGTTTGATGAGTTTTAGCAAATGTATATACCCACCTTTCTATCCAAGAACTCAATTTATTACCCACAGATCCATGCTGAAAGAATAAAAAAAATGAACTTCAGGAAAAAGAAAATGAAACCCAGAGGAATAGATACTTGTATAAATATTATAGAAAATATTCTTAAGTCTAAATAAACTAGACTTTTAAACTTTTTTTGCTTGTTAAGATATTCAAAATGATCTGAAACTAAAATTCTAGGTGAAATCAAGATTGGAGACAGAAAAAAGGAAGGAAGAAGAAGACAGGAAACATACTATATTTTTCACCTTATTTAAAGAAAGTCTATAGAAATACTACTTAACTGTACATATTAGAACAATACACTTAAGCGTGCATGTTAAAGTCAATGGGAATCATGGTTGAAAACTGAAAAAGTGGAGACGGCATCAGAGCAGTTTGGTAAAGCCATCATCAGAAGGTAATATCTGAGCTAAGACCCAAAGCTTGAGAAGGATCTTGCAATGCAAAGATCTAGGGAAAGCATTTTATTTAGGCAGAGGAAATAGCATATGAGAGGTCTGGGGCATCTAAAGGATTGGCATGTTTGAGAACCAGAAAGGAAGCCAGTGTGGCTGGAGAAGCCAAGCAAGAATGAGAAAGAAGCACTTAGATCTGAAAGGCAGGAAAGAGCCAGACCACGGGAGGCGTTTACGCAGAGCTAAAGCGTTTGAGACATCTGTAGCGGTCCAGTCGTTGAGAATACGCCTGCCCATGCAGCGGACATGGGTTCACTCGCTGGTCTGGGAATATCCCACGTGCCAGGGAGCAGCTAAGCCCACGCACCACAGCTACTGCCCCTGGGCTCCGGAGTCTGTGCCCGCAGTGAGAGAAGGTGCCACGGTGGCAAGCCCACTGGCCACACCTAGAGAAAGCCCAAGCACAGCAATGACAGCCCAGAGCAGCCGTCCATAAGTAATAAAGTTTTGTGAACAAAAAAGTTTAGATTTTATTCTATTTTTTAAATGTATTTGTGTCTAGTTGGAGGATAATCACTTTAGAATGCTGTGCTGGTTTCTGCCATATACCAACGTGAGCCAGCCACAGGTGTATGTACGTGCCCTCCCTCCTGAACCTCCTTCCCACCTCCCACCCCATCGCACCCCTCTGCGTTGTCACAGAGCACCAGTTTTCAGCTCCCTGCGGCATGCAGTAAATTCCCCCGGCCCATCGTCTGATTTTATATATGGTCACGCGTGTTTCAGTGCCACTCTCGCAATTCATCCGCTCCCCAACTGTGTCCACAAGTCTGTTCTCTACACCGGCATCTCCACCGCTGCCCTGCAAGTATGTTCATCAGTACCACCTTTCTATTAACAGCTTCCATATATGTGTTAATATGTGATATTTGTTTTTCTCTTTCTGACTTACTTCACTCTGTATAACAGGCTCTAGTTTCATCCACCTTATTAGAACTGAGTCAAACACATTCCTTTTTATGGCTGAGTAATAATCCACCTGTGCATATGTACCACAATTTCTTTATCCATTCAGCTGTCAGTGGACATCTAGGTTGCTTACATGTCCTAGCTATTGATAAATACAGTGCTGCGATGAACATTTGGGTGCGTGTGTCTTTTTCAATTATGGTTTCCTCAGGGTATATGCCCAGTAGTGGGATTGTTGGGTCATATGGGAATTTTATTCCTAGTTTTTTAAGGAATCTCCAGACTGTTCTCCATAGTGGCTGCATCAATTTACATTCCCACCAATAGGGCAAGTTCCCTTTTCTCTACATCCTATCCAGCTTTTATTGTTTGTACATTTTTTTTTTTTTTGATGATGGCCATTCTGACCAGGGTGAGGTGATACCTCATTGTAGTTTTGATTTGCATTTCTTTAGTAATGAGCAATGTTGAGGATGACCCTGAAGTGGGTTTTTGTTTTTTACTGACATTTAGTTGATTTACAATGTTATATACATTTCAGGCATACAACATTGCTGTTGATGTTCAGTCACCCAGTCGTGTCTGACTCTTTGTGTCCCCGTGGACTGCAGTACACCAGGCCTCCCTGTCTCTCATCATCTCCCGGAATTTGCCCAAGTTCATGTTCATTGCATTGGTGATGCTGTCCAGCCATCTCTTTCTCTGACGCCCTCTTCTCCTTCTGCCCTCAATCTTTCCCAGCATCAGGGACTTTTCCAAAAAGTCATCACTGCACATCAGATGACCGAAATACTGGAGCTTCAGCTTCAGCATCAGTACTTTCAGTGAATATTCAGGATTGATCTCCCTTAAGACTGACTGGTTTGATCTCCCTGCTGTCCAAGGGATGTTCAGGAGTCTTCTCCAGCACCACAATTTGAGGGCATCAATTCTTTGGCATTCTGCCTTCTTTACAGTCCAGCTCTCAACCATACATGACCACTATGAAGACCATAGCCTTGACTATATGGACCTTTGTTGGCAGAGTAATGTCTGCTTTTCAACACACTGTCTAGGTTTTTCATTGCTTTCCTGCCAAGAAGCAATCGTCTTCTGATTTCATGGCTGCAGTCACCATTCACAGTGATTTTTTGGAGCCCGAGAAGAGGAAATCTGTCATTACTTCCAGTTCTTCCCCTCTGTTTGCCATGCAGTAATGAGGCCAGATGTCATGGTTTTAGTTTTTTTAATATTTAGTCTTATGCTGGCTCTTTCACTCTCCTCCTTCACCCTCATCAAGAGGCTCTTCACTTTCTGCCATCAGAGTGGTATCAGCCACATATCTGAGGTTGTTGATGCTTCTCTCTATCTTTATTCTGGCTCATAACTCATCCAGCCCAGCATTTCTCATGATGTGCTCAGCGTATTAGTTAAACAAACAGGGTGACAGCAGACAGCCCTGTTATACTCTTTTCTCAATCTTGAACCAATCAGTTGTTCATACAAGGTTCTAACTGTTGCTCTTGACCCACATACACGTTTCTCAGGAGACAGGTAAGGTGGTCTGGTATTCACATCTTTCTAAGAGATTTCCACAGTTTGTCATGATCTACACAGTCAAAGGCTTTAGCCTAGTCAATAAAACAGGGATAGATGTTTTTCTGAAATTCCCTTCCTTTTTCTATAATTCAGCGAATGTTGGCGATTTGATCTCTAGTTCCTCTTCCTTTTCTAAACCCAGATTTTAACATCTGAAAGTTCTTCGTTTGCAAAACGCTGAAGCCTAGCATGCAAGATTTTAAGCATCACCTTACTAGCATAGGAGATGAGTACAACTGTCCGATGGTTAGCACACTCTTTGGTACTACCCATCTTGGGAATTGGGGAATCTTTTCCAGTCTGTGGCCACTGCTGGGTCTTCCAGATTCACTGACATAATGAATGCAAAACTTTGATGGCATCCTCATTTAGGGATTTGAATAGTTCTGCTGGAATTTCATCACATCCACTAGCTTTATTAACAGCAGTGCTTCTTAATGCCCATTTGATTTCATACTCCAGAATGTCTGGCTCTGGGTGACTAACCACACCATTATAATAATCCCACTCATTAAGATTTTTTTTTAAGATCTTTTTAATACAGTTCTTCTGTGTATTCTTCCCATCTCTTCTCGATCTCTTCAGCATCTACTAAGTCTCCACCTTATTTATCCTTTATTGTGCCCATCTTTGGTTGGAAGTCTCCCTTAATGTTTCCAATTTTCCTGAAGAGATCTCTAGTCTTTCCTTTTTTGTTGTTTTCTTCTATTATTAAACACTGCTCATTGAAGGAGGCCTTCTTGTCCCTTCTAGCTATTCTTTGAAAACTCCATGTTTAACTGGATGTACCTTTCCTTCTATCCCTTGCTTTTCGCTTCTCTTCATTTTTTCCCTATTCGTAAAGCCTCTTCTGATAACCACTTTGCCTTCTTGCTTTTCTTTTTCTTCCAGATGGTTTTGTTCACTGCCTCATATGCAGTATTATGGACCTCTGCACATAGTTCTTCAGGCACATGGTTATCTAATCCTGTCCTTTGAATCTATTTGCTACTTCTACTGTGAATTCATATGGGATTTGATTTAAGTCCTATCTGGCTGGATTAGTGTTTTTCCTGGTTTTCTTTAGTTTAAGCCTGAATTTTTCTATAAGAAGCTGATGGTCTGAGCCATAGTCAGCTCCGGGTCTTGTTTCTGCTGACTGTATACAGCTTCTCCATCTTCAGCTACAAAGAATGTGATTGATTTGATTTGGGTATTGGCCATTTGGTGATGTCCATGTGTAAAGTCATCTCTCATGCTGTTGAAAAGGAGTATTTTCTATGACCAGTGCATTCTCTTGGCAGAATTCAGTTAGCCTTTGCGCTGCTTCATTTTGCTCTCCAAGGCCAAACATTCCTATTACTCCAAGTATATCTTGACTTCCTATTTTTGCATTCCAATCCCCAATGATGAATAGAACATCTTTTTAGGTGTTAGTTCTAGGAGGTCTTCTAGGTCTTCATAGAACTGATCAACTTCAGCTTCTTCAGCATCAGTGGTAGGGGCATAGACTTGGATTACTGTGATGTTGAATGGCTTGCCTTGGAAATGAACTGAGATCATTCTCTCATTTCTGAGGCTGGACCCAAGTACTATGTTTCAGACTCTTTCATTGATTGTGAGGGCTACTCTCTTTCTTCTCTGGGATTCTTGCCCACAGAAGTAGATGTAATGGTCATCTGAGTTAAATACACCCATTCCCGTCCATTCTAGTTCTCTGATCCCTAGGATGTTGACATTTATTCTTATCATCTCCTGCTTGGCCATATCCAATTTTCCTTGATTCGTAGACCTAATATTCCAGGTTCTTATACAATACTGTTCTTTGCAGCATCAGATTTTGCCTTTATCACCAGATGCACCAACAACTGAGCGTCTATCCACATTGGCCCAGCCGCTTCATTCATTCTCAGACTATTGGTAATTCTCCTCCTGTCTTCCCCAGTAGCACAATGGACACCTTCAGACCTGGGGGGATTCATCTTTCGGTGTCATATTTTTCTAGCCTTTTATATGGTTCATGAGGTTCTCATGGCAAGTAAACTGGGGTGGTTTGCCACTCCCTCCTCCAGTGGATCACATTTTGTCAGAACTCTCTGCTATGACCCGTCCATCTTGGGTGGCCCTGCACGGCATGGCTCATAGCTTCACTGAGTTATGCAAGCCCCTTTGCCATGACAAGGCAGTGATCCATGAAGGCGCTTTTTGTTTGAAGTGGGTTTTTGTTTGTTTGTTTGTTTGTTTGTTTGTTTGTTTGACATACAGTTGATTTACAATATTACATACATTTCAGGTGTACAACATACTGAGTCACAGTTTTTAAAGGTTGTACTCCATTTAAAGTTATTATAAAATATTGGTTGTATTCCCTGTGCTGTACAATATCTCTTGGAGCTCATTCACTTTGTACATAGTGGTTCATAGTTCTCAGTTCCCCCATCTCGCCCCTCCTCCCTCCCTGTCCCCACTGGTGATGACGAGCTTCTTCTCTGTATGTGTGAGTCTGTTTCTCCGTTGCTGTATTCACAGGTTTGTTTAATTTTTTAGATTCCGCATATAAGTAATATACAGTATTTGCACTTCTCTTGCATTTATCTGAAGATTAGCATCTTTTCACATGGCTATTGGACACCTGTATGTCTTCTTTGGAAAAAATGTCTATTCAGTTCTTCTGCCCATTTCTTAATGGGGTTGTTTGGTTTTTTGATGTTGAGTTGTATGAACTGTCTATAGATTTTAGATATTAGCACTTATCAATCATATTATTTGCAAATATTTTCTCCCATTCAGTAGGTTGTCTTTTCATATTGCTGATGGTTTCCTTTTTTGTTTAAAAAAAAAAAAAAAACCTTTTAAGTCTAATTAGGTCCCATTTATTTTTTTCTTGCTTTTGCTTTTGCCTTGGAAGACAAAAAATCATTGCTACAATATATGTCAAAAAGTATTTTGCCTATGTGCTCTTCTAGGAGTTGTATGGCTTCAGATCTTACATATATGTTGCTATTCCATTTTGAGTTTATTTTTTGTATGGTGTTAAAGAATGTTCTAGTTTCATTCTTTTCCATGTATCTTTCCAGTTGTCCCAGCACCACTTTTTGAAGAGACTGCATTTTGTCAACTGTATATTTTTGCCTCTTTTGTCATAGATTAATTGATCATAATTAATTGAATGGGTTATAAAATCATTATGGAGAACGCGTTATAGAGAAGGAAAATTGGAATCCCAGAGGCTGTCAGAGATGATGGGGACTGGACTGGGAGATGGCAGTGGGGACAGAGAGACATGAATGGATTGGAGAGGACTTTGAGAGAGGAAGCTGGTGGTCCCTGGTGATGGGCTGGGTATGAGGGTAAGGGAAAGGAGGAAGCTAAAGGTGATTCTTGGTTCCTCATTTTTACAGTTTCACAGTTGGATAAAAGGTTTCTACAATTGACTGAGTGGGTTTTATAATTGGATGGCCCTTACTGAGATGGGGAAGGAATGCGGCGGACAAAAGAACAGGAGATGGGAAACCGCAGGACTCCTTCAAATGCATCCAGCTGCTCTTCAGATGCCATGTGCAGATGTCTGTCAACAAACCCAGGATTCTCTTTTATTGAACTGTAGTTGATTTACGATGTTGTGTTAGCTTCAAATGTACAGCAAAGTGACTCAGTTATTAGTATACAGTGATGTAGTGATTCAGTATATAGTATACAAATATATATACATAATACTTTTCAGATTCTTTTCCATTATAGATTATTACATGATATAGAATACAGCTCCCTGTGTTATACAGTTGGACCTCACTGTTCATCTATATAGTACTGAGTATCCCATTCAGATATGAAGGAGAAATTAAAAGCTTTACAGACAAACAAAAGCTGAGAGAATTCAGCACCACCAAACCAGTTCTTCAACAAATGCTAAAGGATCTTCTCTAGACAGGAAACACAGAAAAGGTTTATAAAGTCAATCCAAAACAACAAAGTAAATGGCAACAGGATCATACTTATCAATAATTACCTTAAATGTAAATGGGTTGAATGCCCCAACCAAAGGCAAAGACTGGCTGAATGGATAAAAAAAAAAAAGACCCCTATATATACTGCCTACAAAAGACCCACCTCAAACCAAGGGACACATGCAGACTGAAAGTGAAGGGCTGGAAGAAGATATTACAGGCAAATGGAGACCAAAAGAAAGGAAGAGTAGCAATACTCATATCAGATAAAATAGAGCTTGAAATAAAGGCTGTGAAAAGAGACAAAGAAGGACACTACATAATAATCAATGGATCAATCCAAGAAGAAGATATAACAATTATAAATATATATGCACCAACGTGGGAGCACCACAATATGCAAGGCAAATGCTAACAAGTATGAAAGGGGAATTTAACAGTAACACCTCACACCTATGGATAGATCAACCAAACAGAAAATTAGCAAGGAAACACAAGCTTTAAATGATACAGTGGACCAGTTACACCTAGTTCATATCTATAGGACATTTCACCCCAAAACAATGAATTTCACCTTTTTCTCAAGTGCACACAGAAACTTCTCCAGGATAGATCACATCCTGGGCCATAAATCTAGCCTTGGTAAATTCAAAAAAATTGAAATAATTTCAAGCATCTTTTCTGATCACAATGCAGTAAGATTAGATATCAACAAGCTGGAATCAAGATTGCGGGGATAAATATCAATAACCTGATATGCAGATGACACCACCCTTATGGCAGATACTGAAGAACTTAAGAGCCTCTTGATGAAAGTGAAAGAGGAGAGTGAAAAAGTTGGCTTAAGGCTCAACATTCAGAAAACTAAGCTCATGGCATCCGGTCCCATCACTTCATGGCAAATAGATGGGGAAACAGTGGCTGGCTTTATTTTTCTGGGCTCCAAAATCACTGCAGATGGTGATTGCAGCCATGAAATTAAAAGACACTTACTCCTTGGGAGGAAAGTTATGACCAACCTAGACAGCATATTGAAAAGCAGAGACATTACTTTGCCAACAAAGGTCCATCTGGTCAAGGCTACGGTTTTTCCAGTGGTCATGTATGGATGTGAGATTTGGACTATAAAGAAAGTGAAGCACTGAAGAATTGATGCTTTTGAACTGTGGTGTTGGAGAAGACTCTTGAGAGTCCCTTGGACTGCAAGGAGATCCAACCAGTCCATCCTAAAGGAGCTCAGTCCTGGGTGTTCATTGGAAGGACTGATGTTGAAGCTGAAACTCCAATACTTTGGCCACCTGATGCGAAGAGCCAACTCATTGGAAAAGACCCTGATGCTGGGAAAGATTGAGGGCAGGAGGAGAAGGGAACGACAGAGGATGAGATGGTTGGATGGCATCACCAACTCAATGGACATGGGTTTGGGCAGACTCCAGGAGTTGGTGATGGACAGGGAGGCCTGGCATGCTGTGGTTCATGGGGTTGCAAAGAGTTGGACATGACTGACTGAACTGAACTGAACTGAACAGGAAAATACCTATTAAAAATACAAACATATGGAGGCTAAACCACATGCTTCTGAATAACCAAAAAATCATGGAAGAAATAAAAAAGGAAATTAAAATATGCATAGAAATGAATGAAAATGAAAACAAAACAATCCAAAACCTATGGGATTCAGTAAAAGCAGTGCTAAGGAGAAAGATCATAGCAATACAAGCCTTCCTCAAGAAACAGGAGAAAAGTCAAATAAATAACCTAGCTCTACACCTAAAGCAACTAGAAAAAGAAGAAACGAAGAATCCCAGGGTTAGTAGAAGCAAAGAAATCATTAAAATTAGGGCAGAAATAAATGAAAAAGAAACAAAGGAAACTATAGCAAAAACCAACAAAACTAAAAACTGGTTGTTTGAGAAGATAAATAAAATAGATAAACCATTAGCCAGACTCATCGAGAAAAAAAAGGAGAAGGATCAAATCAACAAAATCAGAAATGAAGATGGAGAAATCACAACAGACAACACAGAAACACAAATGATCATAAAAGACTAGTATCAGCAACTATATGCCAATAAAATGGACAACTTGGATGAAAGAGATGAGTTCTTAGAAAAGTATAACCTTCCAAAGCTGAACCAGGAAGAAATAGAAAAATCTTAACAGACCCATCACAAGCATGGAAATTGAAACTGTAACCAAAAATCTTCCAACAAATAAAAGCCCAGGACCAGGTGGCTTCACAGGTGAATTCTACCAAAAATTTAGAGAAGAGCTAACATCTATCCTACTCAAACTCTTCCAGAAAATTGCAGAGGAAGGAAAACTCCCAAACTCATACTATGAGGCCACCATCATCCTAATACCAAAACCAGACAAAGATCCCACAAAAAGGAAAACTACAGGTCAATATCACTGATGAACATAGATGCAAAAATCCTTTTAAAAAAATCCCAGTAAACAGAATCCAACAGCATATTGAAAAGATCATACATCATGATCAAGTTGGGTTTATCCCAGGGATGCAAGGATTCTTCAATATTTGCAAATCAATCAGTGTGATACACCACATTAACAAATTGAAAGATAAAAGCCATATGATTATCTCAATAGATGCTGAGAAAGCCTTTGACAAAATTCAATACCCATTTATGATAAAAACTCTCCAGAAAGCAGGCATAGAAGGAACATACGTCAGCAAAATAAAAGCCATGTAAAGTAGTCACTCAGTCGTGTCCGACTCTTTGAGACCCGATGGACTGTAGCCTAACAGACTCCTCCGTCCATGGGATTCTCCAGGCAAGAGTACTGGAATGGGTTGCCATTTCCTTCTCCAGGGGATCTTCCCAACCCAGGGATCAAACCCGGGTCTCTAGCATTGCAGACAGATGCTTTACTGTCTGAGCCACATATATGATAAGCCCATAACAAACATTATCCTCAATGGTGAAAAATGAAAGCATTTCCCGTAAAGTCAGGAACAAGACAAGGGTGCCCACTCTCACCACTACCATTCAAAACAGTTTTGGAAGTTTTAGCCACAGCAATCAGAGAAGAAAAAGAAATAAAAAGAATCCAGATTGGAAAAGAAGAAGTAAAACTCTCACTGTTTGCAGATGACATGATCCTCTACATGGAAAACCCTAGAGACTCCATCAGAAAATTACCAGAGCTAATCAATGAATAAAGTAAAGTTGCAGGATATAAAATTAATACACATAAATCCTTGCATTCCTATACACTAACAATGAGAAAACAGAAAAAGAAATTAAGGAAACAATTCCATTCACCATTGCAACAAAAAGAATAAAATACTTAGGAATATATCTACCTAAAGAAACCAGAGACCTATATATAGAAAACTATAAAACACTGATGAAAGAAATCAAAGATGACACAAATAGATGGGAAAATATACTGTGTTCATGGATTGGAAGAATCAATGTTGTGAAAATGAGTATACTACCCAAAGCAATCTATAGATTCAATGCAATCCCTATTAAGCTACCAACAGTATTTTTCACAGAACTAGAACAGATAGTTTCACAATTTGTATGGAAACACAAAAAAAACTTGAATAGCCAAAGCAATCGTGAAAAAGAAGAATGGAACTGGAGGAATCAACCTGCCTGACTTCAGACTATACTACAAAGCTACATTTATCAAGACAGTATGGTACTGGCACAAAGACAGAAATATAGACCAATGGAACAAAATAGAAAGCCCAGAGATAAATCCACGCACCTATGGACAACTTATCTTTGACAAAGGAGGCAAAAATATACAATGGAGAACAGACGATCTCTTTAACAAGTGGTGCTGAGAAAACTGGTCAACCACCTGCAAAAGAATGAAACTAGAACACTTTCTGACACCATACACAAAAGTAAACTCAAAATGGATTAAAGACCTAAATGTAAGACCAGAAACTATAAAACGCTTAGAAGAAAACATAGGCAGAACACTCTCTGACATAAATCACAGCAAGATCCTCTGTGACCCTCCTCCCAGATTAATAGAAATAAAAGCAAAAATAAACAAATGGGACCTAATTAAACTTAAAAGCTTTTACACAACGAAGGAAACTATAAGCAAGGTAAAAAGATGGCCTTTAGAATGGGAGAAAATGATAGAAAATGAAGCAACTGACAAAGAATTAATCAAAAATATACAAGCAGCTCATTCAGCTCAATACCAGAAAAATTAATGACCCAATCAAAAAAGGGGCCAAAGAGCTAAACAGACATTTCTCCAAAGAAGACATATAGATGGCTAACAAACACATGAAAAGATTCTCAACATCACTCATTATCTGAGAAATGCAAATCAAAACCACAGTGAGGTACCATCTCGTGCCAGTCAGAATGGCTGCTATCCAAAAGTCTACAAACAATAAATGCTGGAGAGGGTGTGGAGAAAAGGGAGCCCTCTTACACTGTTGCTGGGAATGCAAACTAGTACAGCCACTATGGAGAACAGAGTGAAGATTCCTTAAAAAACTGGAAATGGAAGTGCCATATGACCCAGCAATCCCACTGCTGGGCATACACACTGAGGAAACCAGAATTGAAAGAGACACATGCACCCCAATGTTCATCACAGCACTGTTTATGATAGCCAAGACATGAAAGCAACCTAGATGCCCATCAGCAGACGAATGAATGAGAGAGCTGTGGTATATACACACAATGGAATATTACTCAGCTATTAAAAAGGATGCACTTGAGTCAGTTCTAGTGTGGATAAACCTGGTGCCCATTATACAGAGTGAAGTAGTCAGAAAGAGAAACACCAATACAGTATATTAACACATATATATGGAATCTAGAAAGATGGTAACAACGACCCTATCTGCAAGACAGCAAAAGAGACATGGATGTAAAGAACAGACTTTTGAACTCTGTGGGAGAAGGCGAGGGTGGGATGATTTGAGAGAATAGCATTAAAACATGTATATTGCCATATGTGTAACAAATCGCCAGTCCAGGTTCGATGAATGAGACAGGGCACTCAAAACCGGGTGCTCTGGGACAACCCAGAGGGATGGGATGGGGAGGGAGGTGGGTTTGGGATGGGGAGAAACATGTATACTGTGGCAGATTAATGTCAGTGTATGGCAAAAACCACCACAGTATTGTAAAGTAATTAGCCTCCAATTAAAACAAATTAATTAATTTAAAAAAATGTTTTAAGTAGTGAGTATCTTTTAATCCCAAATTCCTATTTCATTCCTCCCCACCCTCTTTCCCCTTTGGGAATCATAAACTGCTTTCTATGTCTATGAGTCTGTTTCTGTTCTGTAAATGAGTTCATCTGTATCATTTTTTAAGATTCAGCTCAAAAACAATTCCCACGTGTTCCTCCACCAACATGGTAAACATGAACTTTGATCTCTCTGGATACCAAACTACCTTCTTATGAGCTCTGAAAACAGAATACAAGATAACTTGTTCCTTTAGCAGAAAAGCAACTCCTCCACCAAAAGTTGTCATCCTAACCTGGGGTAGGTGCACAAATTAGAATAGAAAAATTATTTTCACAACATCCAACTGAAGTTTAGCACTTCCTCCAGCTATGAATGTAGACAACAAACCATAGTATTATTCACAGTACCTGTGATTGTGTTAAAAATACAATTACAAACATTTTCATATCACATCAGAGGTGTTGCCAGTATCTCAAAATGTTACTTATGCTCATTATTTTAGAAATATACCAGCTATTTGACCTGACACTGAATCCTTTTAATGTTATTAAATAATATGATATTTTGTATCACCCTGTTTTCTTTAAGATTTAACAACTATATTTGAGTAGAATTGGTTTACTTTGTATTCCTATACATTTTGTTTTATGTATTTTAAAACATTATTCTGTAAAGAAACTCACTGCTTTCACCAGATTCCTAAAGTTCGCCAAGTGCTTAAAACATGCCTACATCCTCTTAGCAATACGTAAGTTTTCATTAAACAAATAAAAATAAATTTCATGGGTTACTGGGCAGCAGGTGGTTACAGAGTTATGGACCAGGAAGGCCAGGTAATGCAGAAAAGCAAATGAAAAAGAAACGAGGAAAAATATAATTTCACTAAATAAAATCCCAGTATGTGTGATATGATCCCACTAATGCCTATTTATATAATCATATGCTTATTTATAAAATGAAATTGTAAAACACTAACAAATTTTAAATTTCTTTAAAGTGTTGGAAATTGCTCTTTCCTAACACTGTCTTGAGAGTTTAAAAATAAAATACTCTTAATAAAAAGCCATAGCTAGGGCACCTGCAGAAAGACCAACCAAAGCAAATTTACCCACTGAGACTATACATCCTGCCTTTCTCTGAACATAGAACCAGTCCCAAGTTATTGAATTGTAGGAGATTTTCATTAAAAAAATAAGACAGGTGAGAATTTAAGGAAAGCATTATCATCTGTGCAGTGAAAATCTCTTTCAAAAAAGTTACAGCTTCTTGGCAACTCACTTGAGAACAACAACAACAAAAAGTGGCAAATAATATGTTATAAGATAGAGAAAGCCAGACCACACCGCCAGAGTCCACCAGGGTCTTTCCCGGGGCCCTCCACCACCCAGGGACCTCTCAGCATGGGTGATGCTCTCTGAACTCACCAGGTCTGAGGAATATCCCCTTTCATCAGTTAGGTCCAGAGTGGGCCTCAGTCTTTCCAGGTTACCCTTCATGCAAGGAAATAAAATCATAGGGTAGACTGCAGCACCATCCACTAAGCTTCCATCCACCCTGCAGCCAAAATCACTGCTTCTAAAACACAAATGTGATTCTCTCAAACTTCCCTCCAAAAACATTTAGGCTGCCCGCACATGTGTGCTCAGTTGCTCGGTCACATCCATCTCTTTGCAACCCCATGGACTGTAGCCCACCAGGCTCCTTCATCCATGGAATTTTCCAGGCAAGAATACTGGAGTGGGTTGCCATTTCCTTCTCCTGGGGATCTTCCTGACCCAGGGATTGAACCCGTGTCTCCTGCATTGGCAGGCAGATTCTTTACCACTGAGCCACCAGGGAAACATTAGAATAGCAATGCATTGTATAAAAACTGCCTCTATGTTTTGATGAAATACAGAGACTTTCTTAGCATTCTATACAGCTGCAGTTTTGCCACTGGTCACCGTGTAGTTTCAGCTTTGTCTCCATGTGTGGTTAAATCTGTCTCCCTCACTAGACTATAAGGACTGGAACATGAGATGTTTTTTTTAACATTGTTGCAATTCTAGAACTTTGCACAGAGCCTGATTGAATACTAGGTGCCCAATTAATATTAACTGGATGAATTAACTTGTAGGTTGATGGAAGGATGGATGAAAGAACGAGATCGTTCCCTTGCAGCATAACTAACGGGCATGCTGTCAAGACTGTATCCCTCTTGGCTCATTGTCTTTCTGAATCAACCACACCCGTGATCTTCCATATTTAGTGCCACAGGAACTAGAAATCCACTCTTGAGAAGCAGCGCACACCTCCCAGACCATCCTCAGCCTTCAGATGTCTGCATCATTCCTCTTCTACATCTCAGGCCACATCCTGCCTTTCCCCATCCACCTCTTCCCTAATTCTCTACCCCGACCATTTAGCTGGAATGCCCCACTCCCACCCGCCTTGAACCACAGACGTGCATCAGTACTGATCTGCCAAGGCTCAGCTCACCAGCCACATTCTCTGGTTTTCCCTACCAGGACACTGTTTATTTATTTGGGGTGAGGAGCGGGCAGTTAAGAGCCCTGTTCTGAACACCCAAGTGAGCAGCAGTCTCTTACCCATCCAAGTCCAGAGCAAGATCCAGGTTTCTCAGTCTCTGGGGTCCCCAGTTCCACCATTGCTCAGCAAGCAAACAAATCCCACTGTACTTTTTTCAGTTGTGAGAATATTTTTCTCCATACTCTAAGCTCTCTGTGCCCAGGGACAACAAACAAGGTACTGTGGCTAAGAGCCTTGATTTGGAGCCAGATAAACTGCATTAGAATTCTCGCTCTGCCTCTGTGTGGTCTTGGGCAAAGTCCTTAATCTCCCTGTCTGTTTCCACATCGATAAATAAAGGTAACAGCTACTTCATGGTGTATAAAGTGTTAGGTAAAGCAGACGCCTGACAATACTGACTTTGAGGTCACTGGCCTCTGGCTCTGAGCCCCTGTTTCTTTGGGGGTCGTTTTGTTTTTTTACTGTGTTTCTGACTTGTTCTGAGTTCCAGTGCCTACTTTGCACCTTAGACTCTAGGTCCGGAGGCCACAATGGAGACAGTGTTACCTGCAATCCAACACAACACTTGGCACTTCTGTTTATCTGCCTCCCCGGTGTCCAGGGGTCACCAGCTCTCAAACATCCCCATTATCTGCTGTACCCTCCTGCCTGCACCCTCACTGTTCATGCCGAACAGGATTCTCAGGAAGCCCACCACTCTTCCCTGATATCCTACCTGCTTAGTTGGCAGCTCATAAGCATCACTCTTTCCCCTTTGACTCTTTAGTTCCCGTGACTCAGCCCTACCCAGATAGCCAGTCCTACAACCTTCAGGACCAAAGTTCTATCACCAAGAATACCACTTGTGATTTAAAAGGCATAAAGTGAAAGTGAAACTTGCTCAATCGTGTCCGACTCTTTAGTCCATGGAATTCTCCAGGCCAGAATACTGGAGTGGGTAGCCTATCCATTCTCTAGAAGATCTTCCTGACCCAGGAATTGAACCAGGGTCTCCTGCATTGCAGGCAGATTCTTTACCTACTGAGCTACCAGGGAAGCCCAAATAAAATACAAACCATGGTCTCAACCAAAGCTGCCTTCAGGTCTAATTTCCAAAGTCAAACAAATGCAGAAATCACAGCTTGGAAAGGTTAATACTTGACTGCAAGGTCATAAATCTACAAAGCGATGGACATAAGACTTGAATTCAGGTAGTCAGATGCTTCTAAGGAAGGAATGAATTTCAAAACAGAAAATGATGACATTTCTTATTGCAGTGAAAGCCTTTAAACCTTGAAATAAGTCATCTACTCATAAATGTGTATCATAAATGTGTCTCTACTTATAAATATGTTTCAAATAGCTGTGAAAAGAAGAGAATCAAAAAGCAAAGGAGAAAAGGAAAGATATACCCAGTTGAATGCAGAGTTCCAAAGAATAGCAAGGAGAGATAAGAAAGGCTTCCTCAGTGATCAGTGAAAAGAAATAGAGGAAAACAATAAAATGGAAAAGACTAGCAAATCTCTTCAAGAAAGTTAGGGATACCAAGGGGACATTTCATGCAAAGATGAGCTCAATAAAGGACAGAAATGGTAGGGACCTAACAGAAGCAGAAGATATTAACAAGAGGTGGCAAGAATACACAGAAGAACTGTACAAAAAAAGATCTTCATGACCCAGATAATCATGATGGTGTGATCACTCACCTAGAACCAGACATCCTGGAGTGTGAAGTCAAGTGGACCTTAGAAAGTATCACTATGAACAAAGCTAGTGGAGGTGATGGAATTCCAGTTGAGCTATTTCAAATCCTGAAAGATGATGCTGTGAAAGTGCTACACTCAATATGCCAGCAAATTTGGAGAACTCAGCAGTGGCCACAGGACTGGAAAAGGTCAGTTTTCATTCCAATCCAAAGAAAGGCAATGCCAAAGAAGGCTCAAACTACCACACAACTGCACTCATCTCACACGCTAGTAAAGTAATGCTCAAAATTCTCCAAGCCAGGCTTCAACAGTACATGAACCGTGAACTTCCAGATGTTCAAGCTGGTTTTAGAAAAGGCAGAGGGACCAGAGATCAACTTGCCAACATCTGCTGGATCATCGAAAAAGCAAGAGAGTTTCAGAAGAACATCTATTTCTGCCTTATTGACTATGCCAAAGCCTTTGATTGTGTGGATCATCACAAACTGTGAAAAAATCTGAAAGAGATGGGAATACCAGACCACTGACCTGCCTCTTGAGAAATCTTATGCAGGTCAAGAAGCAACAGTTAGAACTGGACATGGAACAGACTGGTTCCAAATCTGGAAAGGAATATGTCAAGGCTGTATATTGTCACCCTGCTTATTTAATTTATATGCAGAGTACATCATGAGAAACACTGGGCTGGATGAAGCACAAGCTGGAATCAAGATTGCTGGGAGAAATATCAATAACCTCAGATATGCAGATGACACCAACTTATGGCAGAAAGCAAAGAAGGACTAAATAGCCTCTTGATGAAAGTGAAAGAGGAGAGTGAAAAAGTTGGCTTAAAGCTCAACATTCAGAAAACTAAGATCATGACATCTGGTCCCATCACTTCATGGTAAATAGATGGGGAAACAGTGGAAACAGTGGCTGACTTTATTTTTGGGGGCTCCAAAATCACTGCAGATGGTGACTGCAGCCATGAAATTAAAAGACACCTACTCCTTGGAAGAAAGGTTATGACCAACCTAGACAGCATACTAAAAAGCAGAGACATTATTTTGCCAACAAAGGTCCGTCTAGTCAAGGCTATGGTTTTTCCAGTAGTCATGTATGGATGTGAGAGTTGGACTGTGAAGAAGCTGAGCACCGAAGAATTGATGCTTTTACACTGTGGTGTTGGAGAAGACTCTTGAGAGTCCCTTGGACAGCAAGGAGATCCAACCAGTCCATCCTAAAGGAGCTCAGTCCTGGGTGTTCATTGGAAGGACTGATGCTGAAGCTGAAACTCCAGTACCTTGGCCACCTGATGCAAAGAACTGACTCATTTGAAAAGATCCTGATGCTGGGAAAGATTGAAGGCAGGAGGAGAAGGGGACAACAGAGGATGAGATGGTTGGATGTTGTCACCGACTCAATGGACATGAGTTTGGGTAAACTCTGGGAGTTGGTGATGGACAGGGAGGCCTGGTGTGCTGCAGTCCATGGGGTCACAAAGAGTCAGACACAACTGAGCGACTGAACTGAACTGAACTCATAAATGTGGGTAATTGTGATACACCTTGGGAGGATGTGGCCTCAAAACCTAACTTCTACCTCCATTTATATGCTGGAAAATTTAGTTGTCAGTACGGATTAGTCAGAAGTCATTTCCTTCACAATCAAGATCATTTGAAATCTTCTGAAAGAAATAAACATCTAGTTCTAAAGTCCCTTATTTACACAGTGATTATGTACATTTACTTGTCACTTGTGGAGTTTTTTTTTTAATTTTTTATTGGCCAGTATATAGTAGATGCTGCTATGTACTAAATGCTGCACTGATTGGATGGATGGAGAGATGATGGATGGATGAATGGATGTTGGGTGGATGGATAGATAGATGGGTAGATGAATGGATATCATGGATTCTCTGTCTTGGGCAATTAAGATCTACCCTGACTGGGTCTTTTGATCCTTGGCTATTTCAGTTCTCTCTCTTTTTTTTTAACTTACTTATTTTTTAATTGAAGAATAATTGCTTTACAAAATTTTGTTGTTTTCTGTCAAACCTCAACATGAATCAACCACAGGTATACACATATCCCCTCCCTTTTGAAGCTTCCTCCCATCTCCCTCCCCACCCCACCCCTCTAGGTTGATACAGAGCCCCTGTTTGAGTTTCCTGAGATGTACGGCAAATTCCTGTTGGCTATCTATTTTACATATGGTAATGTAAGCTTTCATGTTACTCTCTCCATTCATCTCACCCTCTCCTCCCCTCTCCCCATGTCCATAAGTCTGTTCTCTATGTCTGTTTCTTCATTGCTGCCCTGTAAATAAATTCTTCAGAACTATTTTTCTAGTTCTAACACATATATGTGTTAGTACATGATATTTATCTTTCTCTTTCTGACTTACTTCACTCTGTATAATAGGCTCTAGGTTCATCCACCTCATTAGGATGGACTCAAATGCATTCCTTTTTATGGCTGAGTAATATTCCATTGTGCATATGTACCACAGCTTCTTTATCCATTCATCTGTCGATGGACATCTAGGTTGCTTCCATGTCCTAGCTATTGTAAATAATGCTGCAATGAACAGGGAGACACGTGTCTTTTTCAAGTTTGGTTTCCTCAGGGTATATGCCTAGGAGTGGGACTGCTGGGTCATATAGTGGTTTTTTCCTAGTTTTTTAAGGAATCTCCATACCATCTTCCATAGTGGCTGTATCAAATTACATTCCCACCACCAGTGCAAGAGCATTCCCTTTTCTCCACACCCTCTCCAGCATTTATTGTTTGTAGACTTTTTGATGATGGCCATTCTGACCAGTGTGAGGTGATATCTGATTATAGTTTTGATTTGCATTTCTCTAATAATGAGTGATGTTGAGCATCTTTTCCTATGTTAGTTAGCCATCTGTATGTCTTCTTTGGAGAAATGTCTTTTTCCCACTTTTTGATTGGGTTGTTTGTTTTTCTGGTATTGAGTTGTACAAGCTGCTTGTATATTTTGGAAATTAATCATTTGTCAGTTGTTTTATTTGTTATTATTTTCTCCCATTCTGAGGGTTGTCTTTTTACCTGGCTTATAGTTTCCTCTGCTATTCAAAAGCTTTTAAGTTTAATCAGGTACCACTTATTTACTTTTGTTTTTATTTCCATTAGTCTAGGAGGTGGGTCAAAGAGGATCTTGCTGTGATTTATGTCAGAGAGTGTTCTACTTATGTTTTCCTCTAGGAGTTTTATAGTTTCTGGTCTTACATTTAGGTCTCTAACCCATTTTGAGTTTATCTTTGCCCCATTGTATATTCTTGCCTCCTTTGTCAAAAACAAGGTACCCATAGATTCATGGGTTTACTTCTGGGCTTCCTCTCTTGTTTCATTGATCTATATTTCTGTTGTTTTTCATTGTTAGTGAAAATTCCATATTTTCATTGTTAGTATATAGAAGTGCAAGTGATTTCTGTGTATCGATTTTGTATCCTGTAACTTTGCTAAATTCACTGATTAGTTCTAGTAATTTTTCTGATACTATCTTTATGGTTTTCTATGTACAATATCATGTCATCAGCAAACAATGAGAGCTTTATTTATTCTTTCCTGATCTGGACTCTTTTGTTTCTTTTTCGTCTCTGATTGCTATAACTAGGACTTCCAGAACTATGTTGAATAATAGTGGAGAAAGTGGACACCCTTGTCTTGTTCCTGGTCTTAGGGGGAATGCTTTCAGTTTTTCACCATTGAGAATAATGCTTGCTATAGGCTTATCATATATGGCCTTTATTATGTTGAGGTAGGTTCCTTCTATGTCCATTTTTTTGAAGAGTTTTAATCATAAATCGGTGCTGAATTTTGTCAAAGGCTTTTTCTGCATCTATTGAGATTATCATACAGTTTTTATCTTTCAGTTGGTTAATATGGTGTATCACTTTGATAGATTTGTGTATATTAAAGAATCCTTGCATCCCCGGAATAAACCCAACTTGATCATGGTGTATGAGCTTTTTGATGTGTTGCTGAATTCTGTTTGCCAAAATTTTGTTGAGGATTTTTGTATCTATGTTCATCAGTGATATTGGCCTTTAGTTTTCTTTTTGTGTGTTGTCTTTGTCTGGTTTTGGTATCAGGGTGATGGTGGCCTCATAAAATGAGTTTGAAAGTGTTCCTTCCTTTGCAATTTTTTTAGAGTTTTAGAAGAATAGGCAGTAGCTCTTCTCTAAATGCTTGATAGAATTCTCCTGTGAAGCCATCTGGCCCTGGGCTTTTGTTTTTTGGGAGATTTTTTATCACAGCTTCAATTTCAGACCTTGTGATTGGGTTGTTCATAACTTCTATTTCTTTCTGGTTCAGTCTTGGAAGATTGAACTTTTCTAAGAATCTGTGCATTTCTTCCAGGTTATCCATTTTATTGCCATATAGTTGTTCATAATAATATCATATAATTCTTCGCATTTCTGCATTGTCTATTGTAACCTCTCCTTTTTCATTTCTAATTTTGTTGATTTGATTCTTCTCTTTTTTTCTTGATGAGTCTGGCTAAAGGTTTGTCAATTTTGTTTATCTTCTCAAAGAACCAGCTTTTAGTTTTATTAATCTTTACTATGTTTCTTCCATTTCTTTTTCCTTTATTTCTCCTTTGATCTTTAAGATTTCTTTCCTTCTGCTAATTTTGGAGGGTTTTTGTTCTTCTTTTTCCAGTTGCTTTAGGTATAAAGTTAGGTTATCTAGTCAATGTTTTTCCTGTTATTTGAGGTAGGATTGTGTTCTAGATATTTTTTAGTTTCCCTTTTGATTTCTTCAGTAACCTGTTGGTTATTTAGAAACGTATTGTTTAATCTCCATGTGTTTGTGTTTTTTACAGTTTTTTCCTTGTAATTGATATCCAGTCTCATAGCATTGTGGTCAGAGAAGATGCCTGATACAATTTCAATTTTCTTAAATTTACTGAGGTTTGATTTGTGACCCAAGATATGGTCTATCCTGGTGAATGTTCCAAGTGCACTTGAGAAGAAGGTGTATTCTTCTGCATTTGGATGGAATGTCCTGAAGATATCAATGAGATCCTTATCATCTAGTGTATCATTTAAGACTTGTGTTTCTTTATTAATTTTCTGTTTTGATGATCTGTCCACTGGTGTCAATGGGGTGTTAAAGTCTCCTACTGTTATTGTGTTACTGTCAGTTTCTCCTTTTATCTCTGTTAGTGTTTGTCTTATGTATGAGGTGCTGTATGTCGGGTGCATAAATATTTACCATTGTTATGTCTTCCTTTTGGATTGATCCCTTGATCATTACATAGTGTTTTTCCTTGTCTTGTAACACTCTTTATTTTAAGGTCTATTTTGTCTGATATGAGAATTGCTACTCCAGCTTTCTTTTGCTTCCCATTTGCATGAAATATATTTTTCCATCTTCTCATTTTCAGTCTATATATGTCTTTAGGTCTGAAGCGGGTTTCTTGTAGACAGCATATATATGGGTCTTGTTTTTGTATCCATTCAGCCAATCTGTGTCTTTTGGTTGGAGCATTTAGTCCATTTACATTTAAAGTTATTATTGATATATATGTTCCTATTGCCATTTTCTTAATTGTTTGGGGGTTGATCTTGTAGATCTTTTTCTTCTCTTGTATTTCTTGACTATATAAGTCCCTTTAACATTTGTTGTAAAGCTGGTTTGGTGGTGGTGAATTCTCCTAACTTTTGCTTGTCTGAAAAACTTTTGATTTCTCCATCAATTTGAATGTGATCTTTGCTGGGTACAGTAATCTTGGTTGCAGAGTTTTCCCTTTCAGTACTTTAAATATATCCTGCCATTCCCTTCTGGCCTGCAGAGTTTCTGCTGAAAGATCAGCTGGTAAACATATGGAGCTTCCCTTGTATGTTACTTTTTGCTTTTCCCTTGCTGCTTTTAATATTCTTTCTTTGTGTTTAGTCTTTGTTAGTTTGATTAGTATGTGTCTTGCCATGTTTCTCCTTAGGTTTATCCTGCTTGGGACTCTTTCTGCCTCTTGGACTTGATTGACTATTTCCTTTTCCATGTTGGGGAAATTTCCAACTATAATCTCTTCAAAAATTTTCTCATACCCTTTCTTTTTCTCTTCTTCTTCTGGAACTCCTATAATTCAAATGTTCGTGTGTTTGATATTGTCCCAGAGGTCTCTAAGACTATCTTCAGTTCTTTTCATTCTTTTTACTTTATTCTGCTCTTCAGAAGTTATTTCCACCATTTTATCTTCCAGCTCACAGATTCATTCTTCTGCTTCAGATATTCTGCTATTGATTCCTTCTAGAGTATTTTTAATTTCAGTAATTGCATTGTTTCTGTATGTTTATTCTTTAATTCTTCTAGGTCTTTGTTAATTGATTCTTGCATTTTCTCCATTCTGTTTTCAAGGTGGTTTTTTTTTATCATCTTTACTATCATTATTCTGAATTCTTTTTCAGGTAGTTTGCCTATTTCCTCTTCATTTATTTGGACTCTGTATTACTAGTTTGTTCCCTCATTTTTGTAGTATTTCTCTGCCTTTTCACTACTTTTTAAACTTACTGTGTTTGAGGTCTCCTTTTCCCAGGTTGCAAGGTTGCATTCTTTCTTCCTTTTGGCTTCTGCCCTTCTGAGGTTGGTGCAGTGGTTTGTATAAGCTTCGTATAGGGTGAGATGTGTGCTGAGTTTTTTGTTAGTTAGTTTTCCCTCTGATGGGCAGGGCTGAGTGAGGTGGTACTCCTGTCTGCTGATGACTGGGTTTGTATTTTTGTCTTGTTTGTTACTTAGATGACGTGTCCTGCACAGGGTGCTACTGGTGGCTGGGTGATGCTGGGTCTTGTATTCAGATGGTTTCCTTTGTGTGAGTTCTCACTGTGTGATGCTCCCTGGGGTTGGTTCTCTGGTTGTCTACAGTCTTGGAGTCAGCTCTCCCACTCCAAAGGCTCAGGCCTTGATCTCTCGTCAGGAATGAAGATTCCACAAGTGGTTTGTTATGGCATTGAGTGATATTAAAACAAATACCCAAAAATAAGAAACCAAAGATAAACCCCAGACAAGTGGCAGTTCCAAAATCAGGCAAATAATAATCAAAATAATGGAATATACACATATACATAGACATCCATAAGCAAAATCAAAACAGTCCAACAAAAATAAAGTACAATAGACCCAGTGAACACAAGAAACCAAAAATTGTATCTACCAGTTAAGACCAAAACTACCTAAACAACAAACTAAAAAACAAAACTAAAGCAAGGTGCCAAGTGCAGAATAAAGCAATGAAAACAAAACTAACAAATATGTTGAGAGGAAAGGAAACAAAGAAAAGAAAGAAAGGATATGCAAAGTTAAACAGAGGTAGATAAAGCAGATTTATATACATTATAGATTAACTGCAAGGGGAAAAGAACAACAGGAAAAGCAAAGAAAGGAAGAAATGTAGAAAAATAATAATTGCTTAAAAAAATAAAATTTTTAAAAAAAAATTTTTTTAAAGGAAAACTCCACAGAACTGCAAAAGCCCAATGCAGAGGCAGAGGTTTATAACAATAAAACATGTGACTTAGAAAAAAAAGCTCAATAGTTTAACTGGATTTCATAGTGCCAATAAAATCTATAACAACCACAACAGTGGAGGGGGAAAGGAAAAAAGTAAAAAAATAAAGTAAAATCCAAAAGAATCTACAGAACAAGTCAAAAGATAAGAATGTAAATGTTTTTCCCGAGTCGCTGCCGTCAGAGTCCTGTCCCTCGCCGGGAGTCACTGTCCACCTCGCCTCCCTGGATGCCCTCCGACACTGCTGCTCTCTGGACCTGCTGCGGGGGCAGCTCAGACTCTAACCTGGTCCCACTCCTGTGTGTTCTGGCCTCCAAGGTCCACAGCTATCAGAGCTGGTGTCTTTCTTTCGTGGGAGCTCTCAATGTCCTTTTATAGATACCATAGACACTGGGTCTGCCTAGTTGATCATGTGGATTTAATCTGCAGCTTGTGCAGCTGGTGGGAAGGTTTTGGTCTTCTTCCTTAGTCACACTGCCCCTGGGTTTCAGTTGTGGTTTTATTCCCAGCTCTGCATGTGGGTCGTCACTGGGGTTTGCTCCTGAGGCTTCCCTGGAGGACTCGGGTCTGCCCCAGTGAGGGCCAGGTGTGGAGGTGGGGCAGCTGCCTGGGTCGCAGGGGTTCTGGCAGCACCAGGTACTCAGAGGGGTTGGCAGATAGGGCAGCAGGAAATGTAGTGTCCTAGAAGGGTAATGCAACCAATACATTCCAGTATTCTTGCCTGGAAAACCCCTTCCCTGACAGAGAAGCCTGGCAGGCCACAGTCCACAGGGTCGCAGAGCTGGACATCACCAAAGGGGCCCTGCGTGCCCAGACGCAAGACTTCTTCCGCCTGCGGCAGCCCTGCCCCTCAAGGGTTGAGCGTGAAGGTGGCCCCGCTGCTTGGCTTGCAGGGACCCTGGCGGCTCCAAGCGAGCAGGGACACAGACTGCCTCCACCACAAGCTCTCTCAGCGTCTTTTCTTGAGCCTCTTGTAGCTGGCGATCAGAAGGCCTTTTCGGCCAGTTTCTCCGTGGCTCCGCCATCCAGGCGCGTAGAGGCTCCTTGCCCGGGGTCCTCCTCCTCAGAGCGGCGCATCAGTCCCTGGAAGGGGCACCCGGGTGTGGCCCTACTCTGTAGTGCAGGGCGTCAGCGTTTGAAGGGCCAGCCTCTCTACTGTTCAGCGGCCGCCGCTGCATGTGGGGAGAGAGACCTATGGTGACGGCTCCACCCCCCACGCGTGACTCAGCCTTGCCGCCTTGCTTCCGTGATTGCCTGGCTTTCCTCCAGGCATTTCCCACCACAGTCTGCTCCCTCACGTCCCCTCCATCCGTCCCTCCGCAGTCAGCAGCAGCCCTGGCCCTGGGACTGCTCCACAGTCCCTAAACCAGCTCCCAGCCACCGCGCTTCCAGGAGACCCGCGTTCCTGCCCATCGTGTGTATGGCTGCGGCACGGACTGTCTCATTCTCCTTCCACTCAGGCTGCCGCAGCGCAGCTGTTCCACTCTCAGCCTTAAATGTTTCTCCTCTGACTCAGACAGTTGCCCCGATGGGGGGATCAGACCCCTGCTTCCGTTCCCCCACCTGCCGAAGGCAGGCGCAGTCCTACCAACACTCCTGTGTTTCCCCCTAGCTCCTTTGTCCTACTGAGTTTTGCGTGGTTCTATATATTCTTTTCCGCTGGCCAGGTCCTCCTGTCCACTCTCAGCTGGTGTTCTGCATGCACTTCTGTGCCTGAAGATGTATTCCTGATGTATCCACAGAGAGAGAGGTACTCCATATCCACCTACTCCTTTGCCATCTTGTTCCTATTTCAGTTCTCTTTTGCTACCTAGTAAGTTGAGTGCGAAGAATTGCTGCTTTTGAGCTGTGGTGTTGGAGAAGACCCTTGAGAGTCCCTTGGACTGCAAGGGATCCAACCAGTCCATCCTAAAGGAGATCAGTCCTGGGTATTCATTGGAAGGACTGATGCTGAAGCTGAAACTCCAATACTTTGGCCACCTCATGCCAAGAGTTGACTCGTTGGAAAAGACCCTGATGCTGGGAGGGATTGGGGGCAGGAGGAGAAGGGGACGACAGAGGATGAGATGGCTGGATGGTATCACTGACTCGATGGACATGAGTTTAAGTAGACTCCAGGAGTTGGTGATGAACAGGGAGGCCTGGTGTGCTGCGATTCATGGGGTTGCAAAGAATCAGACACGACTGAGCGACTGAACTGAACTGAAGTTACTCAAAAACTTGGTTGGTAAAAAAAAAAATTAATGGTGCATTTTTCCTCAGGATTCAGTGGGCTGACTAAGCTCAGCTGGGAGGTTTCTCTGCTTCACGTGCTCTCAGCTGCATCACTCATGTGACTGCTTTCAGCTAGGAGCTGGGCTGGGCTGCCTTGACATTCCTCCACAAGCTTTATTGCTCGGTGAGGTTTCTCCTCCTCTGGGCATTCTCCAAATGCACTCTCAACTGCGGCAGTGTATCCTGGACATTCAGCTTGGCAGCTGGGTTTCAGAAGAGAGAAATGCAAACACTAATGGTAGCCACATGGTCAAACTCAGGCTCACTGCGGGAGGGGAAACAGAGAACACGAATGCTGGAGCTGGGGTTCATTTAAGCCACTGTGTGTCATCTACTCACTGGCTTACTTGCCTCCCCTTCTTATCTCTTTGAATGTGAACTAGTCCAAAAGCCTGTTGTTGTAAAAGTCAGGATACTTTTAATAGACATAAGAAAAACTTGACTCAGAGAAACTAAAGCAAAAGCGAAACAAACTGACTCCTGTGACTGTAATCAGGCATAGTTGGATCTAGGTGCTCAAATATTGTATTCAGGACTCTCTCTCTAACTCTCGGCTCTATTTGATTCCATGTTAGCTTTATTTCCCAAAAGGCAATCACTGTGTAATGAAAAAAATCACCAACAGTACGTAGTTAAGTCGTCTTCACACCTTACGAACTCAAGAGGTTAGAGCTCTCCCCTGACTTTAATTTCCCAAAAGAGACTATTTGCCCGGAGTCTCCAGACAGGAGACATCTCCAGACACATCCGTGGCTCTGTGGGAAGGATCCTTTTAGTCTTTTTCACTAAGAGAACGGCTGTCCAGTGTCATTAACACTGCATAACAAACGGCTAAATTTTAAGTGACTTAAAATAACATAAATGATCGTTTTATTATATCATGGTTTCTGTGGGTCAGAAACTTGAGGCTGGCTCTGTCGGGCGGATCTGACTCAGGAGGGCTCAAGAAGCTGGGGTGTCCAGTGACTGGAGCCGGAATGGGGAGGGGAAGGAGGAGCGGGCGGGCGCCAGGGTCCCTCTTGGTGCGGTTCCAGGGCCCCTGCCTGCGGTCCCTCCACCTGGGATAACTGGGCTGCTTCATAGCACGGTGCCTCAGGGCATGTGGCTTCCTTGGCAACAGGCCCCCAGTGAGAGTGCTCCCACAAACAGGTAAAAACGCATTCCATTTTCTGACCAAGACATGGAGAGCACGCAGCATCGCTTCCACGGGCCAATGTTCTCGGTTACAGGGGAGACAGAGAGGCCCAAGGAAGAGGAATCGGACTCTGCCTGTGACGGAGGAGGGGGCACGTCCACAAAGCCATGTAGACGGAGAGGTAGTCTTTCATTTATTTATTTTTAATTGAAGAGTAATTGCTTGACAATGTCGTGTTGGTCTGTGCCGCACGTCAACGTGGATCAGCCATAGGGAGCACACGTCCCCGCCTTCCTGGCCGTCCCTCTCCTCTCCCAGCTCAGCCCACCCCTCCGGCGCTCACCAAGCCCCAGTCCGAGCTCCCCGGGGCATACGGCAAACCCCCACTGGCCTCTGTCCCACACACGGTCGTGTGTGTGTCTCCCCTGACCCCTCCGAGCGTCCTGCCCTCTCCCCCCACCCCCAGCCCCAGCCCCCGTGGCCACAAGTCTGTTCTCTACGGGGAAATCCTTTTTGGCCATCTTTGGAAAACGCAATCTGTCACAGCAACCCTCACGGGGCCCGGGCTGGATGTATGAGCTTCATTTCTGACGTGTACCCTACAGAAGCCCAGGTCATCAGGATAGCATGCTGCAAACGTGTTTCTCTGACTTCAGATGACCTTTATGTGAAGCGCCCGTGGATCTCCATGTCTAGGCTGATTTAGTTCTGTTGCTGTTGTCGTATTTCATCCTTCAGGCCTATGTGCTAGCAGTGGGATGAAAAACACTGTCGGTCCATTCTTCATGCCCCACACCAGATTTCAGCCCTGTTCCTTATCTCTGAAACTGCAGTCTGATTTGGCAAAAATCTCCACCAAAATCTAAATCAGTTTATTCTTAATTTTGTAACTTGAGAGAATAAAGCTTAAGAAACTCTTGGGCTTTCTTTTTAGTTCGCTTGTCAAAAGTGAATCCAAACAAAAAGAATAGATAAGTTTTAAGCAAAATAGAGTCACAAAAACTAGGAGCAAGTCTAGAAAGCAAGAAGAGAGAAAAGACACGTGGCATACAGATAAACAGTAATTAGTCAGAAGGCAGTTGTTTCTAAAGTAACAGTGTAAACTGAAGTACAGAGAATACTGCCAACATGCTGAGTGACAATAATTATCAAACTGCCAAGAAAACGTCCACATCCAACTAAAACATATGACTGAAAATAAAATGTGATTGAGGGGATGCCCAAGACAGCAGAGTAGGAAGACCCCGAACTCATCTCCTCCCACGGGCACACAAAATTACAACTTACAGAGCAAGTGTCTATGAGAACAGCCTGAGTACTAGCAGAAAAGATTTTCCAAGACCAAAGATAGAATGGAGGAGCCTCACCCACCCGTGAGGTGACGGGTGGGGGGCTGACGCAGAGACACAGGGTAGTCAGGACGCACACCCCCTGAGCTGGTGACCCCGAAACAGGAGGAACAGCACAGTTGCGGAGGCTCGCCCCGAGAAGCAGGGAGCCACAGCCCCTCACTGGACTCCCTGGCTGGGGTCCTACACCAGGAGGACAAGCCCCCAGAAAATCTGGCTTTGAAAGCTAGTAGGGCTGAAGGAACTCCCCGGTTGCACAGTGGTTAAGGCTCTACATTTCACTGCAAGGGTTCAATTCCTGGTCAGGGAACTAAGATCCCACATGCTACTTGGAAAAAATATATTTAAAATAAAAGATCCTACATGCTTCTGCAGCCAGAAAATCATCTACTTTTGCAAACCAGCAGGGCTCATGTTTGGGAGCCAAGGGCTACAGGACCCACGTACAGAACCTCACATGCTCTGAGTCCCCAGGCGGAGGCGGTAACTGGGAAGGAGCCTGGGTCAGACCCACCAGCGGATCTCGGAGATCCCACTGGAGAGACGGGAGGCAACTGGGGCCTGCCCTGGGGATGACGACGCTGGGGGCAGGCACATCAGGGAGCTTATTCTACTGCGACACCAGCATCCGCACATGCCATTCTGGACGCCTCCATCCAACCTGTGAGCGCCAGAGGCATACTCGCCTACCCACGAACCAGCCTAGCCTCACGGCCCTCTGGGACAGGCAGACAGCCTCCTAGAAACCCACCCACCCATCCATAGGCCCTCAGTCACCGCACGGGGGACCTCGGCACCCGGGTTTTCACTGTGGCATGGGTGGTTACAAACAGGCAAGGAACAGAGTCAGAATGATCCATACAGTGATGGAATAGCATCAGAGACCTCAACACAAACTCAAGCTTAGCTTAACATAGACATGAATGTTTACACACAGAAATATTTGTAGATGTGTGTATATACGCAGGTTAATATGCATGCCTGCTCCGTCAGCTAAGAGGGCACAGAAGCAAAGGAACCCCCTGCAGCTCGCATAATTAGCGCCCAGAAGTTGGTTTCTGGAAGCGTTCTCTATCAGGAGGGCTTGTTAGGGCTCTTTGGAGAAATGGCTTATTCTATGACTAGGGCAAGAACAGACAAGACGAGGGACTTCCTTGGTGGTCCGGTGGTTAAGACCGCCTGCCATCGGCGGGGACGTGGGTCTGAGCCCCGGTCTGGGAAGATCCCACGTGCCGAGGGGGCGCCTGAGCCCGCACGGCACGGCCTGGGAGCCACAGCGCTGGAGCCGGTGAGCCTGGAGCCCACGCTCCGCAAGAGAAGCCGCCGCAGTGGGAATCCGCTCACCACGACCAGAGGAGCCCCCACCCCCGCAACTAGACAAAGCCGAGCCCCACAGCGAAGACCCAGGGCATCCAAAAGTGAATGACTAAAAAAAAAAAAGAAAACATACCAGATGAGCCCAGAGCATCTTATAGTGCCAGAAAACTTAAAAGTGCTAAAAAAAAAGACACAAAACACTTGGAAAACTTGAATGACAGAATTAAGTAGTATGAGGTTATAACCCAGAGTATAAAATAAATATGATATAAATAAATAACGAAATAGACATATAAATGGGGGAAATATGCAAATCTCCCATGCAGAACTGCAAATAATTTATGGAGGCACCCCACCCTCAGAGAGGTAGAATATAAGTTTTAAGTGTGGGCTTCACATGGTGCCTGCCTGCCATAGACAAGTAATCCTGGCCAACAACAACAGTGATCAGTAATCTTAACAGCATGGTCCTTAGATGTGATGAGGATAAACTTTTACCTCCTGTGGTCTTCCCACCCAGAACATATAACTCCCAGAACATTTAATCACAAGGGGAAAAAAATCAGACAATTCTCAACTGAGGGATAGTCTACAAAATACCTGACCAGCACTCCTCAAAACTGTCGTTTTCAGAAACAAGGTCCTGTCTGGGAAACTATCTTAGCCAAGCAGACCCTAAGGGTACGTGACAGCTGAATGGAGCTGGTGTCCCGGGTGGGGAAAGGGTATTAGGTGAAGACTAAGGAGACACGGGGAGGCAGAAAGTCCCACACAACTGAGCGACTGAACAAGGACATCTGAGCAAAGTGGGGACTTTGGTTAATAATAATGTACCAGTATTGGTTCATTCCTTGTAACTGTTGTTGCTGTTGTTCGGGTGCTAAGTCGTGTCCCACTCTTTCTGACCCCGTGAACTGCAGCACGCCAGGCTTCCCTGTCCTTCACTATCTCCTAGAGTTTGCTCAGATTCATGTCCATTGAGTCAGTGATGCTATCCAACCATCTCATCCTCTGTCATCCCCTTCTCCTCCTGCCTTCAATCTTTCCCAGCATCAGGGTCTTTTCCAACGAGTCAGGTCTTCGCATCAGGAGGCCAAAGTATTAGGGCTTCAGCTTTAGCATCAGTCCTTCCAAGGAATATGCAGGGTTGATTTCCTTTAGGATGGACTGGTTTGATCTCCTTGCAGTCCAAGGGACTCTCAAGAATCTACTCCAGCACCACAATTCAAAGCATCAATTCTTTGGCCTTTTATTGTTCAACTCGTACATTTGTAAATGACTACCAGAAAAAGCATGGCTTTGACTATGGACCTTTGTCAGCAAAGTGCTGTCTCTTCTCTTTTAATACGCTGTCTAGGTTTGTCAGATCTTGTAATTTCTTGTAATGGTTTTTAATTTTTAAAAGTTAATACTAAGGGAAACAGTGTGGAGGGACTATCTTCACAATTTTTCTGTAAACCTAAAACGGTTCTAAACTTAAAATGTTATTTTTAAAACTGAAGTGGATGCTACCCAGAGAGAGGGAATGCGTGCACGCCTGATAAGAGAGCAGGTGGGTGAACAGTCAGAGCGATACCAACCAGCAGGGTGACTAACGGAAGAACTGGCCTGCATCGAGCCACGAATTACCGGAAAGCTTAAAGCTTTGTCATTCCAAGAGGGATCGCTAACAAGCAACATTGTATCACCTGGAAACATTAGAAATGCAGAGTCTCAAGCCCACCCCAACCTACCTACAAAAAGAATTTGCATTTTAACAAGCTCTATATAGGTGATGCATATGCATCAAATATGCATTGCCTATTCATCTTCTGTCCTCCCCAACTCCACCCCAGCAAAATTCTTCTACCTATAAATCTCAGTAATTCAGTTTTTCTTTTTTAATTTTATTTTTATCTTTTTAACTTTGTCAAGATTTTTAGGGATGTCCCTGGTGGTCCAGTGGTGAAGAATCCACCAAAGGTGAAGGACACAGGTTCGATCCCTGGTCTGAGGAGACCCCACAGGTCCCAGGGCAGCGAAGCCTGCACACCACTGCAAGGGAACCCCCCACACCGGAGATCAGCCCTGCTCCCTGCCGCTGGAGAGAGCCCGTGTAGCAGCAAAGACCCAGGGGGCCATAAACTAACTAATTAATTTAAAATGAAATACATGTTATACAATTTTTAAAGACTACTTCTCATATATTGTTATTACAGAATATTGATTACACCCTCTCCCATGTTGCATGAAGCTTGACTGACACCCGAGAGTTTGCACACCACCCCCCACTCTGATACTGCCCCCACGCACTGGTGACCACTAGCTTGTTCTCTCCATATATGAGTCTGCCTCTTTCTTGTTACGTTCACTAGCTTGTGGTCTTTTTTAGATTCTACATATAAGTGCTCTCACACAGTTCAATAATTCAGTTTTTCTGATAGACATCACTTAACTACGAAAGCTGATGAGCTCCCGAGAAGCTCACACCCGCGCTCTGTGACAAGCTAGAGATGAGATGGGGTGGGAGGTAAGCCTTCAAGAGGGAGGGGACATACATGCCCCCACAGCTGATTCATGCCGATGTGTGGCAGAAACCGACACAATATTGTAAAGCAAGCATCCTCTAATTAGAAATATATATTTTTTAAAAACCTGATGAACTTACCAGGGATTCTAATTGTGAAAATGTTTCTAACGGGACAAATTACAGGCTGGATTTCTGGACAGCACTTTCAGACTTAATTTAAATTTTGTACTAGTTAACTATCCCTCAAATGGTTGGGAGAGTTAGTGTGGGGAGCTCTCCTTTTAAAAGGTAAGTGTTTATTGATCAGTTTGAAGTACTGGTATTAATAAATGTAAACTTACTCCCCTGGTGGCTCCGTGGTAGAGAATCCACCTGCTAATGCAGGAGATGCAGGTTCGATCCCTGGGTCTGGAAGATCCCCTGGAGAAGGAAATGGCAACCCACTCCAGTGTTCTTGCCTAGGATATCCCACGGACAGAGGAGCCTGGTGGGCTATAGTCCATGGGGTCACAAAGAGTCTGAAATGACTTAGCTGCTAAAACAAAGAAACCCAGGAGAGAAAGAAAAAAACTTTCCTGCTGCCCAGATGAAGGTGTATTCACCTCTATCTACAGAGTGGAAAATCAGGTAATTACAAATGGAATAAGGACTGTAAGCTCTAGATTACTCCCAGGAAACATTTTCTGAGTCTAAATGCACTTTTTAATTAGCTCTTCCAATAGCATCATGCTAATTGGCTAATTTGGAAATGATATGAGACCCCATGTGCTTTAAAGAAAATCTGTTTGTTGATGTATTTATTTGCACCTGAGACTGTCTTATTGCTGGCAGGACAGATATTATTAAAACAGAATCACCTGCTTATTTTAACCAGATTTTTTTCCTCAAACAAACATGAATTGGATTATCCCTAGTGTTTCAGGAGTAAGTATTAGCATTTTGAGTGATGGGAAATTGCCACTTAGCCAGGAAATAAATGAGCTTTAAAAAGATCCCATTATTTTTTACAAGGTTATTATTGTAAATGTTTCATAATAGAAGGAACGCCCTTCAGGTTTACCCTCATTGTTGGTTTATGACCAGGGTGCTAACCTCCGAGCAGCCCAGCTCTTCACATCAAGCCACAGTGAGTTTTCATCAGTGGTTATTACATAAAACAAAATCACCTTTGATTGGTCCACACAATATTTTCAACAAGTTTCACCGTGTGTCATTAACAGCTATTTTGGGAGGAAATCTATTGAGTTTACCTGGGCTAGGAAACTGGCTTTTTAAAGCTTTTACGAGTTAAACATACTGTACTATTAACAAGAGCATCCTGAACTCCGCAGAAACATGACTTAGGTGAGAACGTGGTGATATATTTGGGTTTATGCATACCTCACCCGAGTGTTTCATCCTGCTGCACCTGTCTCACGGAGAGATGGCACTCACTCCAAACAGACCTCCCCGCTAGCTTACTATTGAAAATGTTCCTTTACAGTCTGATTGCTGCCACTAAATAAGTAGAGGAGACACTACGGATCACCCCGGATTTCACAAAGTGCGGGAGTCACCGTCTGCCCCGTCCAACGAACCGCCTTTTCCCTGCAAGCGTAGCCGAGCGTCGGCGCCAGGTTTGGAGATGCTCGGGCGCCCCCTGCCGCTGCCGGCGCGGAAGCACGCGTCTCGGCTCTGCCGTTCGAGGACAGGACTCTCAAAGGGACTGAAGCCAAGTTCAGAGGCGTTAGCCAGGCGGAAGGAAGCAGCGAAGGGACAAAGGCAGACAAGATGGAGGGAGGGGGGTGATCCCCCTGTCTGAGGGTAAGTTTAAGGTTTTGGAGCAGAGCCACTTTCATCTTCAGCCTGGTCCAGGTACCCCTCATGAGGGGTTGGGTACACAACCAAAAGTATGTGTGTCTGCACTTTCCTAAAATGCTATGTACCCCCGTTCACTGCAGCACTATTTACAATAGCCAAGACATGGAAGCAGCCTCGGTGACAGCCGACAGATGAATGGGAAAAGATGTGGCATATATATATGTATATCATGGGTATTATTACACATAATGGAATATTAGCCATTAAAATGAATGAGATAATTCCATTTGCAGCAACATGGATGGACGTACAGATTGTCATACTGAGTGAAGTAAGCCAGACAAAGAAAGAGAAATATCATATGGCATCCCTTATATGCGGACTCTAAAAAGAAATAATACAAATGAACTTAGAGGCTCACGGGCTTAGAAAACGAGCTTATGGTTGTTGCGGGGGGCGCGGAGAATAGTCAGGGAGTCTGGGAAAGTCAAGTTAGGGTTAGGGTTTGAAAAACGGATAACCAACAAGGACCTGTTGTATACCACATGGAACTCCGCTCAATATGTGCCAGCCTGGATGGAAGGGGGTTTGTGGGAGAATGGATACATGTGTATGTATGCCTGCGTCCCTTTGCTGTCCATCTGAAATTATCACATTTTTAATTGGCTATACTCCAATACAGAATAAAATGAGAGTGTGTAGCTTTCATCATGATTTCAAAGGTACATGTAACCAGTATCTCTCTCTCTGCCACCTTCCATGTTCCTTTTTTGGTAACATCAACATTCCTGAAGGCGGTCCTCCTCCTTAACTCCAGACTTCCCACATTTTGAGCGCCTCTCCTTCAATAATCTTATTATCCGCCAATTTCAGTCACCCATGCCCACTATCACATACCAAACATCATTACCAACTCCACCACCTCCAGGATCTCAGATGCAAGCGTTCCACTCTCAGATCCCCACCTCCTATCTTTCTAGATTTTGTGTGTGTGTGATACTTCTCCACAACTCTTTGACCCACTAGAATGGTCCAATCCATTGACTCTGCCATTTTTCACCACTCTTTCATTTCTGAACATCCTCTTTACTCATCTTAGTTTGCATGGTAGTCACTACAATCACATCCTTGCATGCACTCAGCTCATTTCTTCTAGCACCATCTTATTCACCAGGTGAAATTCCTACCCTCGCTAAATCCAGAGCTCCACTTACTCCAGATCTGAAGTTCAGTGCCTACATATAAAGAAACTAATTGAACATAAACACAAAACCAAGTGATCTCACCTTACATTTGTAATCTCCAAATTCAAGAAGGCTGGCAACTTTAGTATATTATTGATAAAACTGGACCTCATCAAAATTTAAAACTTCTTTTTTAAATTTAAAAATATAAAAACACAAAACTGATAAGGAGCTTATATCCAGAATGCATTTTAAAAACTCTCAAAATTAATAATAAGAAAATAAGTCAATTTTTAAAGAAAAATAAAGACAACATATTAGAATAGACACTTCACCAAAGAAGGTATTGGCGTGAACAATGAGGATGAAAGATGCTTAATATCATTAAGTTATCACAGAAATGTAAGCTAAAACCACAATGTGCTATTACTGTGCACCAAATTGGATGACTAAAACTTACAAAGAAAAAAACTGACACTACAGGATGCACTAAAAGTCCTTAAACTGCTGGTGATAACACACAATGACACAGCCATTCTGGAAAACAGAGTTTCAGTTTCTCATAAAATTAAACATGTACTTACCATATGGCCCAGCAACCTGACCCACAGGTATTTCTCCAAGAGAAATGAAAACTTATCTCTGGGAAAAACCTATACATGATTATTCATGGCAGCTTTTTTCAGACTTGCCAAAAACTGGAAACAACTCAAGCCATGTCTTTAACTGGTGAATGGATAGACAAATTGTGGTCTATTCACACAGTGGGAACCCACTCAGGACTGAGAAGAATGCAGTGCTGATCCACGCAGCGACGCGGATGGATCTCAGAAGCATTTTACTAAGTGAAGCAAGCTGGTCTCAAAGGGCTAGCTACAATCTCCATGATTCCACCGATAGGACATTTTGAAAAAGGTGAAACTACAGGACAGAAAGCAGATGAGCTGTTGTCGGAGCCAGAGTAAGAAGGGAAAGTGACAAAATTCTGGGAAGCGGCACAACATTCTTACGATTTGTTTGTGATGGCGGTTACACACCTGCATGCCTTTGCCAACACTCACAGATTCTCACACTTTAACAGAATAGATTTTAATGTATGAAATATATGTCAACAAGTCTATTTAAAAGTTGATAGAATTTATCACAGTATTAAAACAAAAAATACAGAAACAAATCTGACAGAAGATGTGAACTATCTCAACATGGAAGGTTGGAATTTGTTGCTTTCATTGCCAGGGTCTGGGTTCAATTCCTGGTTGGGGAACTAAGATCCCACAATTTCACAGTGTGTCCCCCCAAAATATATATGAAAAACTAAAAACTGTTTACTGAGACAAAGAAAAGCTAAGTAAATGCATGGATATACTGTATTTATTGTTTGGGAGTCACAACATTATCATGAAAAACTAAAACTAAAACCATGAAATGATAGGGGGAATAGATGGAATAAAACTAGCAAAGTGTTAAAAATATTTTAATCTACGAAATAGGTATATAGGGTTTTTACAATTTTTTTACTTTTATAAATTCTTGAAAATTTTAATAAAAAATTAAAAAATCTTTAAAAATGGAAAACTAGAAAGTGTTTACTGAAATAAACAAAAGCTAAATAAATGCATGGATGGATCATATTTATTGTTTGGAAGTCACAACATTATCAAAATGTCAGTTCCCCCAGTTAATCTTTAGAGTCAATATGATCACAACAAAAAAATCCCAGCAGATTGTGTGGATGTGCATATTAAAAAAAAAAAAAATAGAATGAGGAGCTCTGCTCAAAGCATATAGAAAAGTGATAGACTGGCCATGATAGGTACTCTGAATTACCTAGAGCAGTAGGCCAAGAGGAATTGTTGAATCTGCCAAAATCAAATCATCCTTCAATAAAAAATAAATTAATAAAAAAACAAAAAATACAAAAAGTAAAGCATGGACGCCTAGTTAAGGAAAACAAGAACCAGGAGGATGTACACAGAGCCGAGAGGCCGCCATAAGGAGCCCGTGAACAGGTGGGGAACAGAGGCTGCTTACAAGTGGATGAGATGAGCTACAACCGAAACGCAGGCCTTTTGATGATACTTCCTGAGCTAAGACCGTGCCTAAGATCTGCATAACCATCGAAACCAGCTGACAGGCTGATAGGGAAGCCCTTGGAATTTCCCTTCTGTAAGTAAGAACACGACAGCTTTGTAAGGGTAGGTAGCTGTCTTTCCCAGGCACAGATGTAGTGGATGACAGACTTATTATTCACACCAATCATGTCTAACGCTCCCAATTTGCTCCTCAGAAGGGGAATGATTGATGAACCAAAATTGCTAAGCTTTAAAACACTTTTCAGGGGCTTCCCCGGTGGCTCAGTGGTAAAGAATCTGCCTGCCAAGGAAGAAGACCCGGGTTTCATCCCTCCTCCAGGAAGATTCCACGTGTTGCGGAGGCCTGCACTCTAGATCCCAGGGGCTGCAACTACTGAGGCCTGCACTCTAGGGCCCAGGGGCTGCAACTACTGAGGCCTGCACTCTAGGCCCAGGGGCTGCAACTACTGAGGCCTGCACTCTAGGCCCAGGCCTGCAACTACTGAGGCCTGCACTCTAGGCCCAGGCCTGCAACTACTGAGGCCTGCACTCTAGGCCCAGGCCTGCAACTACTGAGGCCTGCACTCTAGGCCCAGGGGCTGCAACTACTGAGGCCTGCACTCTAGGCCCAGGCCTGCAAGTACTGAGGCCTGCACTCTAGGCCCAGGGGCTGCAACTACTGAGGCCTGCACTCTAGGCCCAGGCCTGCAAGTACTGAGGCCTGCACTCTAGGCCCAGGGGCTGCAACTACTGAGGCCTGCACTCTAGGCCCAGGGGCTGCAACTACTGAGGCCTGCACTCTAGGGCCCAGGCCTGCAACTACTGAGGCCTGCACTCTAGGCCCAGGGGCTGCAACTACTGAGGCCTGCACTCTAGGCCCAGGCCTGCAACTACTGAGGCCTGCACGTACTGAGGCCTGCACTCTAGGCCCAGGCCTGCAACTACTGAGGCCTGCATGTACTGAGGCCTGCACTCTAGGCCCAGGCCTGCAACTACTGAGGCCTGCACGTACTGAGGCCTGCACTCTAGGCCCAGGCCTGCAACTACTGAGGCCTGCATGTACTGAGGCCTGCACTCTAGGCCCAGGCCTGCAACTACTGAGGCCTGCACGTACTGAGGCCTGCACTCTAGGCCCAGGCCTGCAACTACTGAGGCCTGCATTCTAGGCCCAGGGGCTGCAACTACTGAGGCCTGCACTCTAGGCCCAGGCCTGCAACTACTGAGGCCTGCACTCTAGGCCCAGGGGCTGCAACTACTGAGGCCTGCACTCTAGGCCCAGGGGCTGCAACTACTGAGGCCTGCACTCTAGGCCCAGGCCTGCAACTACTGAGGCCTGCACTCTAGGCCCAGGCCTGCAACTACTGAGGCCTGCACTCTAGGCCCAGGCCTGCAACTACTGAGGCCCAAGCACCTAGAGCCTGCGCTCTGCAACAAGAGAAGCCCCCGCAATGAGAAGCCCGCTCACCACGACAAAGAGTAGCCCCCGCTCAGCAATGGAGACCCAGCACAGACAAAAATAAATATATACATAAAAAATAAAACATGTAAATCCATGGCTAATTCATTTCAATGTATGACAAAAACTACTGCAATGTTGTAAAGTAATTAGCCTCCAACTAATAAAAATAAATGGAAAAAATAAAAAAATTAAAAAAATAAAAATAAAAATAAAACGCTTTGTAGTCAGAGAAGCGTAAGGGCGTGAAGAGTATGTCATACTAGGGACCACAATCTCTGCAAATGGGAATCAAGAAATCAGCTCTCAATACCCGATGCAATACAATTTAGGAAATGTGTCACTGTAGCAAAAGGCAGAAAAGACATTAACAATGAATTAGAAATCATGAAGGCATGAAACTTGATTGAGGTTACAGTTCTTCATACCTTCTTATTCTAGCCAAAGATAAGAAATGTAACTTACCATCACTGCGCATGGTGACTGCAGCCATGAAATTAGAAGACAATTGCTCCTTGAAAGAAAAGCTATGAACAAACGTAGACAGGGTGTTAAAAAGCAAAGACATCACTTTGCTGACAAAGGTCTGTATAGTCAAAGCTATGGTTTTCCAGGAGTCACATACGGATGTGAGAGCTGGACAATAAAGAAGGCTGAGTGCTGAAGAATTGATGTTTTTGAACTAGAGAAGACTCTTCAGAGCCCCTTGAACTGCAAGGAGATCAAACCAGTCAGTTGTAAAAGAAACCAACCCTGAATATGCATTGGAAGGACTGATGCTGAAGCTGAAGCTCCACTACTTCCGTCACCTGGTGTGAAGAGCTGACTCACTGGAAAAGACCCTGATGCTGGGAAAGATTGAGGGCAGAATGAGAAGAGGGTGACAGAGGATGAGATGGTCAGGTAGCATCACCAACTCAATGGACAAGAATTTGAGCAAACTCCAGGAGATAGGGGAGGACAGGGAAGCCTGGCGTGCACACACAGTCCGTGGGGCTGCAAAGAGTCCAACGTGACTGAGCAACGGAACAGCACCGCAGACTACAGCATGAGCACAAGGTCTGAGTTAGAGAGTGAGGGTTCAGACTAACAGACAAAGCAGCAAGCGACACAGGTCAAGGCAGACCACGTTATTGATCATTCAACTCATCAAGTGATATTACTGAGAGAGCCTCTGTCATGGGTTCCACCCACCTGACGCAGAGGGCACACCCAGCCCGGGTCACACCCATCCCCACCTGGAGCTCATCCAGGCTCCCGCATCACACCTGCGTATCAGAGAGCCAAAGCGAACAGCTCTGGTGGCGCCAGTGCAGGGGACACGGGTTCAACCCCTGGCCCAGGAAGATTCGATACGCCAGTAGCAGCTAAGCCCCTGGGCCACCACCCCGAAGCACGCACTCTGGGACCCACAGCCGCAACGACAGAGCCCCCAAGTGCACTCTAGATCCCTCTCACTGCACAGAGGCCACACGCACCCAACTAGAGGGCAGCCCATGATCACAGCTGGAGAAACTCGTGCAGAGCGAGGAAGACTCAGCATCGCCAAACACTAATTAACCAATAAAAACTGAAAAAATAGATGAGGCATAAGGGAGGGAATGATTCTGCGCAGTTTGCTACTAACAATTCTCTAGAGCTACATATCTAACACTGTGGTCAGCTGTGTCCTCTTCAGATACTTCAAGGACAATATGCTTTTCTAGACATAGATGTGAAAAGCCACCAGCCATTGTCTTTGCTGAAGTCAAGTTTTTTCTCCCTGAATCCACTCCTTGTAATTAAATCTGTTTTCCTTAGATGCTGACAGAGACATAAAAGCCCATCAAGCTTCAGCTGTGTCATAGTGACGCCTACAGAGAAAAATAACAAAATGCTGAGGGCAAAATTTTGTGAACCTGGTATCACAAACAAGACTTTGAATCTCAGACCACCCACTAAAATGCTGAGAATTCTTAACCATACTAAACATGGACAAACTTCCAATATATTCTGAGCTACACCTCGGGTGCGTTAAAGGTTAACTCCTAGTGCTTGTCAAGTTGTTTGGTGCTTTATAGGAAACAAGAAAATAAACTTTAAAATTCAAAATCGAATTTATTAGCAATGCATCCAGGCATATGAGCCCTACCACAGTGATTGCTGAATTATAATATCTAAAACCAGAATGGACTGAACATATTAGGTGAACACAGATTTAGCAATTCTTCAATCTAGATGAATGAACTCCACAAAGATCATGTGGCCGTTTTACACTTGGTTCGATCTGCATGTTTTAACTCATCCAGAACATTTCTGACGCTCTCAACACAAACTTCTCCTCTGTGGTGTTTTTTTGATGCAAGATTCCATACATTTTCAAATTCATCCTCAGAAAGCTTGACACCAATGTTACATAATATCTCTGAAATCTGGGGGGAAAAAACACTGAAGTCAGACCAAGATTTATGGGTATTTTTGTCTGTATTTTTTAAAACATCTTTGAAATATCTAAGACTATGAACGTTTATCCCTTAAGAAGTGTGTGAATGTGTGTGTGGATATGTGTCTGTGTGTGCTCTTATTGCATATAATAAGCACATACCAAAATTCCAGGCCTCTCAGTTTAGGAGTCATTTGGTAAACGTGAATGAATATGAGGGTGTTCAGCTGTACTAGCCAATACACAAAGCTCCTTTCGACTCTAAGTGTTTATGATTAAAAGGAGGCAGCCAGGGACTTCTCTGACATCCCAGTGGTTAAGACTCTGAGCTTCCAATGCAGGGGATGTGGGTTCAATCCACAGGGAAAATTAGATAAATAAACAACAAATTTAAAAAATGTTAAATAAAGAGAGACAGCCAAATTCAAGGAGAAAGAGTAAGAGTTGAAGACGGCAGCCTCGCTAGGTTTGACTTCTATCCCGGTGAGACAGCCAAATTCCAGGAGAAAGAGTAAAAGAGTTGAAGACGGCAGCCTCGCTAGATTTGACTTCTATCCCGGCCACCCTTTATGTGTGTTATCTAAACCCCTAGCATATTAGTTTCTCTTCTTTAAAATAACATTTATGAAACATCTCTAACTGTCCTGTTGTAAACTTTAACCACACTTGTGGGTATGCAAATGTCAGAGAGACAGTGTCAGCTTGAGCAAGTGAGCGGACTCAAACCTGAGCATGTTGGAACTCCCTGGCAGTCCAGTAGTTAGGACTCAGGCCTGGGTTCCATCCCTGGTCTGCGGACTAAGACCCTACAAGCCAAGGAGCATGGCCAAAAAAAAAAAAAAAAAAACCTGAGTAAGCTGAAAACCAGCAAACTTTATTAGTCATCTCTCTGCAGTGATAAATAGTAAAAGAGAGAAGGGAGGGGGAGAAACATGGTTTATATGTCCCAGGGAAAATAAAGAAGGGAGAGAGAAGAACAAGTAGTGGGAAGAAACATTAGGATGAGTGGAGAGGAGAAAAGATCTGGGGGGGAAATGAAACCAAAAGAGGAAAAGCATTTATATAAAGTCAACAGGAGGGAAGCAAAGAAGGAAACGGAAAGAACGGTTAGACGGTGAACAGGAAAACCAAAGAAGTGGCACAGCTGCCAAACACACCTCCTGAACGGAACCCTAACAACTGAAGGCCCCCTGGACGTGATGTGTCTTGTGGGAAACTAGCAGTAAAATCGACCAGCCTCGAGACTCGGAAGAGCAGGGCTGCCGGCAGCGGCGGCTACAGCAGAGGCGACTCGAGGCCCGGCACAGCCTCTGTGCCCGCCCAGTGTCGGGAGAGGATGTCCCTGCAGAGTGCACCCAGGAGGGGGCCTCGGGCTTCCTCCCCTGCTCCTTGGGAGGCATTTCTACTCCATCCTGTGTACTGACAAGCGAACAGAAACAGAAACCCATCCATTCTAAGGGCTTCCCAGGTGGCGCTAGTGGTCAAGAATCTGCCTGCCCATGCAGGAGATGCAGCAGACTCAGGTTCGATCCCTGGGTCGGGAAGATCCCCTGGAGAAGGAAATGGCAACCGGTTCCAGTATTCTTGCTTGGAGAATCCCATGGACACAGGAGTCTGGCAGGCTACAGTCCAGGGGTCACAGAGAGTCAGACATGACTGAGCTGAGTGACTGAGCACACACATCTATTCTCAGGGTGATGTTCTCCAACCAGGCCTCGAGGTCCTTTTTTTTTTTAAATAAACTTTTCTTAGAGCAGTTTTAGGTTTCTAGAAAAACTGAGCAGAAATTACAGAGAGCTCCCATATGCTCTATCACTTGCACCCCCATTTCCCTTATTACTGATTCTTCTTAAAAGTTGGTTTGAGGCCGTGCTGGGTCTTCATTGCTGTGCAAGGGCTTTCTCTGCTTGCGGTGTGCTGGCTTCTCAGCGAGGGGATCTCTCTTGTGGTGGAGGTCGGGCTGCAGGGTGCGTGGGCTTCAGTAGCTGTGACACGTGAGTCCAGTAGGTGCAGCCCCAGCCTCCGGGGCACAGGCTCAGGAGCCGTGGCTCTCGGGCTCCGGGGCACAGGCTCAGGGGCCGTGGCTCTCGGGCTCCGGGGCCCAGGCTCAGGAGCCGTGGCTCTCGGGCTCCGGGCACAGGCTCAGGGGCCGTGGCTCTCGGGCTCCGGGGCACAGGCTCAGGGGCCGTGGCTCTCGGGCTCCGGGGCACAGGCTCAGGGGCCGTGGCTCTCGGGCTCCGGGGCACAGGCTCAGTAGTTGTGGCCGAGGCTCCGGGGCACAGGCTCAGGAGCCATGGCTCTCAGGCTCCGGGCCCAGGCTCAGGGGCCGTGGCTCTCGGGCTCCGGGCCCAGGCTCAGGGGCCGTGGCTCTCGGGCTCCGGGGCACAGGCTCAGGGGCCGTGGCTCTCGGGCTCCGGGGCACAGGCTCAGTAGTTGTGGCCGAGGCTCCGGGGCACAGGCTCAGGAGCCATGGCTCTCAGGCTCCGGGCCCAGGCTCAGGGGCCGTGGCTCTCGGGCTCCGGGGCACAGGCTCAGGAGCCGTGGCTCTCGGGCTCCGGGGCACAGGCTCAGGGGCCGTGGCTCTCGGGCTCCGGGGCCCAGGCTCAGGAGCCGTGGCTCTCGGGCTCCGGGCACAGGCTCAGGGGCCGTGGCTCTCGGGCTCCGGGGCACAGGCTCAGGGGCCGTGGCTCTCGGGCTCCGGGGCACAGGCTCAGGGGCCGTGGCTCTCGGGCTCCGGGGCACAGGCTCAGTAGTTGTGGCCGAGGCTCCGGGGCACAGGCTCAGGAGCCATGGCTCTCAGGCTCCGGGCCCAGGCTCAGGGGCCGTGGCTCTCGGGCTCCGGGGCACAGGCTCAGGAGCCGTGGCTCTCGGGCTCCGGGGCACAGGCTCAGGGGCCGTGGCTCTCGGGCTCCGGGGCCCAGGCTCAGGAGCCGTGGCTCTCGGGCTCCGGGCACAGGCTCAGGGGCCGTGGCTCTCGGGCTCCGGGGCACAGGCTCAGGGGCCGTGGCTCTCGGGCTCCGGGGCACAGGCTCAGGGGCCGTGGCTCTCGGGCTCCGGGGCACAGGCTCAGTAGTTGTGGCCGAGGCTCCGGGGCACAGGCTCAGGAGCCATGGCTCTCAGGCTCCGGGCCCAGGCTCAGGGGCCGTGGCTCTCGGGCTCCGGGGCACAGGCTCAGGGGCCGTGGCTCTCGGGCTCCGGGGCACAGGCTCAGGGGCCGTGGCTCTCGGGCTCCGGGGCACAGGCTCAGTAGTTGTGGCCGAGGCTCCGGGGCACAGGCTCAGGAGCCATGGCTCTCAGGCTCCGGGCACAGGCTCAGGGGCCGTGGCTCTCGGGCTCCGGGGCACAGGCTCAGGAGCCGTGGCTCTCGGGCTCCGGGGCACAGGCTCAGGGGCCGTGGCTCTCGGGCTCCGGGGCCCAGGCTCAGGAGCCGTGGCTCTCGGGCTCCGGGCACAGGCTCAGGGGCCGTGGCTCTCGGGCTCCGGGGCACAGGCTCAGGGGCCGTGGCTCTCGGGCTCCGGGGCACAGGCTCAGGGGCCGTGGCTCTCGGGCTCCGGGGCACAGGCTCAGTAGTTGTGGCCGAGGCTCCGGGGCACAGGCTCAGGAGCCATGGCTCTCAGGCTCCGGGCCCAGGCTCAGGGGCCGTGGCTCTCGGGCTCCGGGGCACAGGCTCAGGGGCCGTGGCTCTCGGGCTCCGGGGCACAGGCTCAGGGGCCGTGGCTCTCGGGCTCCGGGGCACAGGCTCAGTAGTTGTGGCCGAGGCTCCGGGGCACAGGCTCAGGAGCCATGGCTCTCAGGCTCCGGGCACAGGCTCAGGAGCCGTGGCTCTCAGGCTCCGGGCACAGGCTCAGTAGTCGTAGCCCTTGGGCTTAGCTGCTCGCCACATGTGGGATCTTCCTGAACCAGGAATTGAATCCCTGTCCTCTGCGTTGGCAGGTGGATTCTTAACCACTGGAACACTAGGGAAGCCCCTTTTAATATCTCTTTCTTTTTTTGGCTGTGCCACAGGACATGTGGGATTTTATTTCCCAGAGATCAAACCCCTGGTGCATTGAAAGTGCAGAGTCTTAACCACTGGACTACCAGAAACGTTGCATTAAGTGTAGTATATCTGTTACAAGCAATGAGCCAGGATTGATACAGTATTATTAACTGAAGTCCACAGTTCATGTCAAGGTTCACTCTCTGTGTTGCATAAGCCATGGATTTTGACAAATGTATAATGATGTGCATCCACCATTAGGTGGCGGTAGTGTAAAGAACTCGCCAGCCAATGCAGGAGACATAAGAGGTGAGAGTTCGATCCCTGGGTCCTGAAGATCCCCTGGAGAAGGGAATGGGAACCCACTCCAGGATATTGCTTGGAGAATCCCATGGACAGAGGAGTCTGGCGAACAGCAGTGCATAGAGTTGCAGAGTGGGACACAGCTGAAGCGATGGAGCACACACCGTTACGGTATCACACAGGACGGTTTCACGGCCTCAGAGACCCTCTGTGCTACAGCTATTTATCCCCATCTTCCCGCCAAGCCTCTGGCACACCGGCCTGTCTCCATGGCTCTGCCTTTTCTAGAATATCGTTTGGTTGGAATACTATATGTGCAAGCCTCTGGGTTCTTTCTACCCAGAATCATGAGATAAACAATGACTTACTGGTTAAAAGAATTTTGGGGTTTTTTTAGTTAAAAGAATTTTAAGCATCAGGAAACAAGCAGGAGATTTTAATTTCTTTTATCAGCCCCACCAGCCTATTTCATAGGCCCTTTGGAGTGACTGAGGGAAGAGAAAAATACAGTCTGGGGGTGTCTCCTCTCCACCTGCTCTGTGATGGATCGAGGGTCCCTTCTTTGGGACCAGCCAGCAGGCATCGTCCTCTGTCTTTCTGCCCACCCCCATGCAGTGAGGATGAATCGCTGCAATGAATCTGTGACTAAGTCTGCAAGTTTGTAAGTGAGGGACTCTTTGTCTGAAGTCCTGGAAAGCATCCTAGGTCTGTTCACATCATTCCCAGCTCTGGATCTGAGAGTTCAAAGAAAGAGTTGCTCCCTAGATCACAACTTGCCTTCCACAATGGCAGATTCAGACAGGCTGCTCTGACCCAGACCTACTATTTCTTCTCAGCCCTCAGAACCCCAGCGGCTATTCTGGCCTAGCCGGTTGCACCTGCTTGAAACACAACATAGGAAGAAAATCACCTGGGGTGTGACGACCGAGTTTTCCAAGTGAAAAAACGAGACACGTGTGGGGCTGACACATGAAAACAGGGCAGAACATTTTACATCAGGGCTTGCTGCCATCACCTGAGCTAACAGCTCACGGAGAAGGCAGAGGGGCCCTCCTCACACGTACTCTGTGGTTTTGGGGATGACCACAGGGAGACTCACACAAGGAAGGAACTGAGCATGTTGGCTTTTATAAAAACATTATCTTCAGCTGTGCTGGGTCTTTGCTGCTGCATGCGGGCTTTCTCCAGGTGTGGTGAGCAGGTCTTCTCTCCAGTCGCGGTGGGGGCTTCTGACTGCAGGGGCTTCTCTCGTCACGGAGCGTGGGCTCCAGAGCACAGGCGGTAGCTGCAGTGTGCGGGCTTAGATGCCTCCTGGCATGTGGACTCTCCCCACCAGGGACCGAACCCATGTCCCCTGCATTGGCGGGCGGATTCTTAACCACTGGGCCACCAGGGAAGTCCTGAGCCTCTTTGCTTTTACTCAGCAAAGAAGAGTGTTGAATGTTAGGAAAACATTTTTCTTTTTAGACATAGGTCATGGTGAATATATGACATGAGTGAAATGCCTCTTATCAGAGTAAGCTCTACTTGAAGAATTGTACCAAATATCACAACCAAATTGCACATGATCCTCGGGAATCCTAATTTGAGGGGCTCCTGATGACTTCTGTAATGTAAGAGCTCAAGTAAATAAACCTTTCCATCTTTGTGTGCCAATGTGAAGTTGGCCTCTCTTTCAACACTTTTGAGATCCCATGCGGTACCTCTTGTTTGGATCTGGTCTTGAAGAAGTCCCTTTCAAACACCCCTTTCTGGGCAAAGATGGTAGGATGCAGCAGCGAGTAGGCATTTCCCTCCTCACCGTAACTGGTCCTGTTACTGACTCGGCGAATTTGGGGGGCAGGAATATCGGACCGAATGGTTGGAACACCACACGTGGGGTAACCTAGGACATCAATCAAGGGGGAAAACAGACATTCTAAATATAGCAGCTGCCAGCCACAGGGCCACTGAGCACCAGAAATGTGGCCACTCCAAACTGAGATGTGCTGTGAGTGTGGTATACACAATTTCAAAGATTTAGTTAGTACCCAAAGAAAGAATGTGAAACATTTAATGAGTCATCTTATATTGATTCCTTGTTGAGATGACAATGCTTTGGAGATGCATATTGTGTATTATATATACATACAATAGTACAAATATGTACTATTTAAAAGAAAACTTTTGGCTGCCCCATGTGGCTCTCAGGATCTTAGTTCCCTAACCAGGTATTGAATCTGGGCCACAGCTGTGAAAGCACGGAGTCCTAGCCACTGGACTGCCAGGGAATTCCCAATATACTATTCAAGTTAATTGCACTTGTTTCTTCTTCTTAACGTGACTACTAAAAAAATGTTAAATACATATGAAAACGACTGTATTTCTGTTGGACAGGACTATTCCACAGAGAACAGCAAGATCTCATCACAACAGAATATTAAGTGTGTCTATGAAATCCAGTAAAGAAAAACATGTAAATCCTTAATCATGGCCTTACTCCAAAAAAGGGATCTTGACCAACATAAAAGAGCCTTTCTAAATAACGAGCATTCCTCATGATTGGTACTGAGATTTTGGGGTCTATGAGTTGAATTGTATCGTCCCCAGACTCTTTATGTTAAAGTCCTAACCCTAGTACCTCAAGAGGTGGACTTATTTGGAAATAGGGTCATTGCAGGAATAATTAAAATGTCGTCATACTGGAGAAGGATGGACCCTCAGTCCAATACGCCTGGAGTTCTTATAAATAGGGGACACGGGGGCATGAACACTCACACGGGAGAAAACCACATGAAGGTGAAGGCAGAGATCGGGCTGATGCAGCAGAAAGCGGGCAGCACCAAAGACTGCCAACAAACACCCAGAAGCCAGGATGGGCCTGGGGAAAAGTCCCCCTCACAGCCTCAGAAGGAAGCCAGCCTGCCAACACCCTGATCTCAGACTTCCAGCCATTGTGGAATCATCAATTTCTTTTTTTCAAATTTTATTTGTTTTAGTTTTTATTGCAATACAGTTGCTTTACAACGCTCTGTTAGTTTCTACTGCAACAGCAAAGTGAATCTGAGTGGTGACCTAAATAGGAAGGAAATCCAAAAAAGAGATGATCAATTTCCGCTGTTTAACCATTCAGTTTGTGGTATTTGTTGCGACAGCTCTAGCAGACTAACAGATGGAGAATGAAACTGAAGGCGCTCTTCTCTAACAGCTCCTCAAATATTTGAGGGAAAATCTATTTCTAGCTAAGAATCACTTGATTTAAGTCTCCTACCACTTGGGACTTCCCTGGTGGTCCAGGGGTTAAAACTCCAGGCTCTCAATGCAGGGGGCATCAGTTTGATCCCTAGTCGGGAAACTAAGATCCCAAATGCTTCATGGTGCAGCCAAAAGGAGTCTCCTACCACTTGGTGAATTCTGAATTATGACAATATCTAACATTCGGGGTTCTGAGCTATAGTGGTTTCAATTTCATTAACACACAGAGAATCCTTTTACTTGGGTCACCATGAACACTAGCTCAATTCAGCCTCTATCAAGTAAGCCCCCCTGGCCGCTCAGAACACAAGGTTGAACGAAAGGTCCTAGGCTTTGAGAACGCTAAGGGTCTAATGGAGGCTGGGTACAATACAAGGGCACTCCCCTTCTGCGTTTGCTGCTCCTTTTAAAGCTCAGCATATAAGGTGACAAACTTACAAGTAGAAGGAACAGCGCCTACAACCGCACTGATCTCGGAAGAAGTCGTCTTGTAGTGATTAGAAACTTTATCGCTTGGCCTCAGAAGTGTCCGCAGAGTCTTTTCTGAGCTCCCTGGTTCTTTTAAGACAATATCTTCAGGCTTTAACAGGAGAGCTGGTTCAGATTCTTCTACATTAGCCTCATCAGGGTTTGCACAATCCGGTTTTCTACCTTCAAACAAAGAGGGAAACGGGAGGGGTTGGGGGTAGTACAGGACAAAGTTACAACCCAGAGCTCGCCCTGTGGCAAGGTGAGTTTTCGCAGCTGGTCTCTTCTTGCTGGTGGAACGGGAGCCTGAGCTGGTGCAGACGCGTCACTGACACCAAAACTCGCTGCGGAAGCCCAAGTTCATACATCAGGAAATGGGAACAACGTCTACTATTTCTAGTCACCACTCTGCTCACTTCACTCTAGAATAAAGCTTTTCAGCCTGAAACACCAAAAGAAAACAGAAAACTTGCTTTTTCCTTCTTCTCTTTTAAAATTGGAGCTCATTTTCACATGTGACTTGAATACAGGATTACCAGAGCTGTTCCTAGGGCTATGCCCTGGGGAAGGTAAGAGAAGATGTATTTGGAGTTACAAACCACACAAACCCTGGATCGCGGCGGGGGGGCGCCACGCACTGCGACATTTGGAGAAGTGAGGAGACTCGCTGGGCGCGCCCAGTTCCATAAATAGCCCCCTCCAAGTCAGCGTACAAAAGAAAACCCTGAGGGGCGGCTGCCTTGCTTCGACTCGGCCCTCCCCCGCAGCCGCGCTTCGCCGAGGCAGCCGCGCGGCCGAGGACTCAGCCCTGCCGCAGCGTCTCCCGCACCGGAAGTGCGCCGCCTGCGCTAGGGGGCGCGCGGCCGCCCGCGCCGGGAGCCGAGGGGCGGGGCGCGAAGGCGGGCGGCGCCCGGCGGCCGCCGGGACCGGAAGACACCTGAGCCCCGCCCCTCCCTCAGCTCCTGCGGCCGTGGCCCCGAAAGCGTCAGGCCCGGGGTCCCAGATCCTCTCATCCCCTCCGCGCGCCCCTCCTCCTAAAGGCAGAAATCCGGAACAAGGATGAAAAAGGTTTTAGAAAACTTCCAGAAAGCCAGCTCCTTGAAGAACGCAGCCCCTCTTCTCTAGCCGACAACACCGGGACAGACCATTCCTGAGCCCCTGCTGACTGACCCACCTTAGAAGAAAAGGAAAGAGGAAAAACCCCAAAACTGAAAAGGGCTGCTGAAGTCAGGACCGCAAAACCAGGAACAATTTGAAGAACCATCTGGTTTGAAAACAGGCTTCTGCTTTCCCTACTACTTCATGAGCTGTGCCAAGAAGAATACTGTCACCCTCTGCTTATTTCCGAGAGGGTTAGGGTAGAGCTGTTTTCTATAAGAAGCTTCATTAGGTAAAAAAAAGAGCTTCCTGCTCTCCTTCTAGTGGATAGAGTAGAAAAGCTGTCCCAGAAACTTGTAAGGGCGCCCATCCTCAATAAAGCCCAAAATGTGGCATTGGTTTTGCAGGAATAAAAGTGAAAACTTTTTAAAGGGAGAGATATTCCAAGAGGAGATAAAAATGCAAACAACCTTTTAAAAGATAATCATCTCTAATAATCCAGACTTGAAAATTAAAGCAAATGAGGTATCATTATATAACAACTAAATTACCAGAATGTTTGAAATAACACTCAATGGTAACTAGATTGGAGTAAAACCTTCTCACAGTCTTGACTGATAAAACTGCAAATTGGTACCATCATTGAAAAAGGCAAAATGAAAACAGTTACTTCTGGAACAAAAATGACATTCTTAAGAAATGAGATATTAAAAAAAAAGAAATGAGATATAATTAGAAACAGAAAGCTTTCTGAAAGATGGTAATCGTTAGACAGTCACTCATATTACTCTTGAAATATCTGGAAATAACCTAAGTTCTAGAGAGTGAGGAAATGGTTTAGTAATTTACAATACATCAGTGTGAAGGAACTGAAAATGAAGTTTACAGAAATCGTGAAAGTATCTCTTCGTTCCATAGAAATTTGAGACCTAAGTTTTTTTTAAGCCAAATAAAAATGGTACATTCACTGTGATTTTAGCTATTTTAAAGTATTTCTATACACACATGCACACATGTATTTCTACATATGTATATATGTATAGCTATATGTGGTTAGTGACACAGGAAGATAATGTGTAAACATGAAAATATTTGAATAAAGTCAAGATTATGGTTGTCCTTTTCTTAAAAAATGTAAAAGATCAAGTTCTATTTTACAATTGACTTTTCCAGGGAAGAGAAGCTAATTTCTCTAAGAATATGGTTTTCAAACATCTTTCTTAGGAACTCTCTTTCATATTTTGGGCTTCTGTGTAAATTGCTTCGCTCATACCTGTTTTGAGTAAGTAATATATCGTTCCAAACTCAAGAGATACCAAAACACAGACTGTCCCTTAGCAACCTATCCCTACCTCACCTCCCCAGAAATAATAAATGTTATCAAATTCTTTCCTGTTCTTCCACAGATATTCTATGCATGAAAAAGAAAATATGTATATATGTGCATATTTCTAAATACATGATATTAAAGATGACAAGAGTTGAACTCCCAGGACAAAGAAAACATGAAAGTACATTTAAGAAGTTAGCAAACCTTCAAAAATTAATTACCTTTAATGAGGACCCTCTCTTCATATTCTTTAAGGGGGGTTTTATCTTTCCAGGTAAGAAAATTCGCAAATTCGAGGTAGTTAATCAGCCCATCATTATCCACATCACAGTATTCAAATAGCTGGTCCAGGAGCTTCTCGTCTAAGTGCAAGCTGGCCTGGTCACACGCCTCCTGAAGCTCAGCTTTGTCTATCACCCCATCTCCCTTCTGTTAGACACAAAGCAAGAAAATGTGACATGAGCATTGTCTTCAAGAGCAGAATGGGCAACATCTGTTATTTCCCTTGAGAAAAAAAAAAAAAGTCTGTCACATAAATTCCAAGAATCTGTCTTATTTTTCATGTAAGAAGAGTCAAACTTTAAGCGAGATTGGTCCTCATTGTGTCCATCAACGTACCCAGTAATTTCAACACTTTGCTCGCTTTAGTATCTTTGTCTTTAAATCATACTGCCTACACGCTGGTGGAACAGGCCCAAGCATGATCCATGCTAGACATTTCATTTGACCAGCATTGCATATATACTTCCCACAACTTCCTACAACTTTCCATGCTTCCAAAGCTTTGAACACCTCTGGTGTTCCAACTGGGCAGCCCATGGTCCTCCACGCCACTGCCTGATAAAGAGGAGAAAGTGGGAAGTGGCTGCAGGCCCAGCACAGAGAGGTGGGTTCAAAGACAGCTGCCTCTGGGGAACTCCCTGGCAGTACAGTGAGCAGTTAAGACTCCACGCTTCTTCCTCTGAAGGAATATGGGTTCAATTCCTGGTCAAGGATCTAAGATCCCGCTGCACTCTAGCTATTAACACTCCCCTGAGCAAGAGGGGAAGTTTCCAACATTTCAGGCAACAGTTAAAGACGGAAGCACTTAAGACGAGCTGCAAAGCAGGAAAGGGAAATTTAGAAAGGCTGTGGACAGAACTGGCTGATTCACTTGGAGGGGTGAGGACCTGGAGCACAGAATGCTTGTTAAGGAGGAATGGCCAAAGCAGACGTCTTGCCACTCAGCCCTGTGGCAGCCTGTCAAGCCCACCTTAAATCCACCCAAGCTGACTGTGAAAGGTCCAAGCCTCCCCGCCAGCTGCCACAAAGGAGCTTTGCCCTCTAGAGAGACTTCCCTGAGACAGATAAACTCCCAAGGGAAACCATGAATGGCTCACTGGCTAGTATTCGGCTCCTAGGCCCAGAGTTGGAGTCACAACGCTGACAAAGGCAATCCCTTGGAAAATGAGAAACTGACCTATGAATTCCAGATGAATTCTAGATAAATTCCTGCAGCCAGACCCACAGGCCTGGAGAACGTTCCTAACCCTCCTGTTGAAACAGAATTAGAATGTAAAATATATTATCTTGGCACGGAGCTGCAATGTCCTGGATAAAGCAGACTGCTTTATGAAATTCTCTGCTGCGTGCCCAAGTCAACAAAAAATGCAGACCCCACAGTCCTAACAGAAAAGCAATGGGGGACGAGGGGGGTGGCTGTTGAATCAAGGGTCCCCCAAACTAAAACAGATGGTGGCAATAATGAAAATAAATGCTTCTTACTCACCAGGGACAGAGCCACTTCTGCCTCTGCATCCTTTATTTCTCCCTCCCCCGCACACAAAACCCAGCTGTTGTGAGGACGACGTTGACTAGGTGCAAGCCCAAGTCCCCTCGTCCCCAGGGCGCCTACAGGCCGCAGGTATCCGTGCACCTTCGGGAAGCAGGGAGTCGAACGGCTCTGGCTTCATAGGCTGTGGGGGCCAACGCCGCCATCCCACCCGGGCTGTGACCAGCAGAGACGTCAGGAAGCCGCTGGTGGGGCTCGGGCAGGGTTTGTTCACAGGAGAGAAGGAAGGTTCACGGTGGATTATTCCCGCGGCTTCCACTGCTGGACATGTAACTGCGTTGCTGCTCTCCATACCCGCCTGGGGAATATTCCGGCACTTCTGACCAGAAGCCACATGGAGACAAGCTAGGACCTTTGGGGCCTCACAAGCCTCGTGGCCCCTTTGAACAGCAAGTCTCCATGAATATCGGTTTCACGAACTTGAAACCCAGGGTCCTCACTGGTCTGCTGTGGCTTTCAACCTCAGTGAGAGCTATGAAGGACAAAAATAAGGAGTCACTCTCCTCGGTGGGTGGAACTTGCTTACTTTCATGGTTCCAGCCAGCACTCCCCATGGTGAACCTGTATATTTTTACCGACTCTTGGACTGCTGCCAGTGGCCTGTCAGTCTCGTTGCCACATGGAAAACTACTGATTGGAAGATTAAAGATACCTCTTTTCACATCAGATAGGTGGATAAACAGAGGAATGGATAAAGAAGCTGTGGTACATATATTTGGTGGAATATTACTCAGCAACAAAAAAGAGCAAAAAATGCTATATTTGCAGCAACAGGGATGGACCTAGAGACTGTCATGCTGAGTGAAGTGAATCAGACACAGAAAGACAAATATCATATGACATCACTTATTCAGGAGGTCCAAATGAACTCATTTACAAAGCAGAAGTCGAGTCATGGATGTAGAAAGCAAACATGGTTACCAGGGGATGGAGGCACAGCGACAAGCTGGGGACTGAGAATGCCATGTACACACTCTGCGTGTGCTAAGTCACTTCTGTCGTGTCTGACTCATTGTGACCCTGTGGACTGCAGCCCACCAGGCTCCACTGTCCACGGGATTCTCCAGGCAAGAACACTGGAGGGGGTTGCCATGCCCTCCTCCAGGGGCCTTCCCGACCCAGGGATCGAACCTGCATTTACTACTATTATAAAATAGATAACTAATAAAGACCTACTGTATAGCACAGGGAACTCTACTCAGTCCTCTGAAATGGTCTATGTGGAAAAGAATCTAAAAACAAGTGGACATGTGTGTATGTATGACTGATTCACTTTGCTGGACACCTGAAACTAAGACATTATAAATAACTCTACTCCAATAAAAGTTTTTAAAAAAGAAAACCCTGGAAACAAATCACAGCTGCTGAGTGAACCATCCAAGTAATTCATACAGCTGCCCATGATAAGGGTCCATCCTCCAATAAGGATGGCTGGGATAAAGCTTCAGAGGGAGCCTGAACGACCCAGGGGGCCACCGTCACTGCGGGGATCCGTCCTTGCACCAGACATGGCGGTACAGTTACCATCAGACCAGGCGCCAAGAAAAGCCACTGGCCTGAGCAGAGGCTCCACCACAGGCCGAACTCGCGACTCCTGCCTCCAGCCAAGCCGTTTGTCTTGCGGTGAGAGACTCACCACGCACGAGGCATTGCCCCACACTCCGGCCACACTGACGACGTGAACCTGTGTCCCCTCCCAGAGCTGCTGGCGGCGCCTGTCGCTGCTGACACGTCTTCAAGTTACGGAGTCTCGAGCTCAGGCCAGTGAGCCGGCTCCAGTCACAGAAGCGTGGCCTTGGAGTGCATCTGAGTCATGCACTCAGCCTGGCGGAGGCACGACTTACGGCACAGAGGCTTCTCAGCAATGAGCTGTCAGTCCAGGCCCTCAATGCGCCCTCCCTGCCCCCAGGCACCCTGGGTCCCTCTAGCCGCCTGGCTACTGAGCTTTCCTCCCCAGCTCCTGGCTCACGCATCTGAGTAAACCAGTGTTGTCACTGACGGAACTGTCCCCTAAAAGGAATCTTCCCACCTCAGCTACTTCCTGGATAATAATTAGAATAAAAGGAGTTGGAATTACACATACGAATTTTGAAAATCTAAGATGCTGCTGTGACCATTCTTGGACGTGATGAGTCTTTTTCTTTTTTATCCCTTCTAGATTTTACATTCCCTGAGTAAAAAGGCTGCACATTATCTGGAATCATATTTGATGCACTATGAGTGTTCAGCAAATAACAGAATTAATCCTCTAAGCCAAGAAGATTCATTTAGGAAATCACAGTTTATTTGTTCTGTTTTGTTTTGCTTTTCAGTTAAATCAAATCTGGGCACTCAACAGTGTAAGATTCAAAGCATCAAAAACCATCCTAGAGCTGTGCCAGGAAGACCCCCATCTTATTGTCCTCGCAGAAAAAGCTCCTCAAGGACCCTGAGCGCCATGCTGTACGTATTAAGTTAACTATCTAAAAGGTGTATCAGCATTAAATAATTCTCAGTAATTTTCTCCCTGCTTAATTTAATTTTATCGTAAGGAATGTGCCTGGTGGTTCACTAAGATAATCAACAGCTATTAAGATGATCGTCTTGCCTATAATTACATCTGAAATGAAGAATTTTCGGAAAGGAGAGCACTGTGCATCCTGCTAGTCTCCTTAGTCACATCACTACCGTGTGAATTTCTCCAGTGTCATCTCTGTAGATACTCAGAATTGAATGAATTTGAAAATATACTTGTTCAGAAATGAAACAGTGCCATTTGCAAAGATGTGGATGGACCTAGAGATGTCATACAGAGCGAAGTAAGTCAGAAAGAGAAAAACAAATACTCTATAATGTTGCTTTTATGTGAAATCTACAAAAATGGTGCAGATGAACTTATCTGCAAAGCAGACATATAGACACAGAGGACAAACGTATCGATACCAAGAGGGGAAGGGGGGGATGAATTGGGAGATTAAGACTGACACATTTACACTATTGAGACCATGGATAAAATAGATAACTAATGAGAACCTACTGTACAGCACAGGGAACTCTCCTCAGTGCTTTGCGGCGACCTAAATGGGAAAGAAATCCAAAAAAGAAGGGATATATATATACATATTATATTAATAGCTGATTCACTTTGCTATAGAGCAGAAACTAACACAATATTGTAAAACAACTATACTTCAATAAAAATTAAAAATAAATAAAATATAAAATACTTGTTTTCACTTATGTATTTAATTCTAAAGAATACTTTTCAAGTTACCTGTAAATAGCAATCAGACTTTATTAAAAATCAGAGAAACAGTTGAATACTTTCTTTAAACACAACTTTAAGGGCTGGTGCACTGGGAAGACCCAGGGGGATGGGATGGGGAGGGAGGTGGGAGGGGGGATCGGGATGAGGAACACATGTAAATCCATGGCTGATTCATGTCAATGTATAGCAAAAACCACTACAATATTGTAAAGAAATTAGCCTCCAACTAATAAAAATAAATGAAAAAAAATTTTTTTAAATAAACACAACTTTGTGAGAAATGTTGTTGATGACTGGCATTTGTCCCAACATAATTAGTATAAACTTAGATGAGATATTTAACCCATGTTTTATTCATCAGTACATCACAGACATACAGACCCCCTAATCTAAAATAAAATGAACGAGCTTAAAATGAATTAGCCAATGAGGGATCAAGATTTTTTTATAAGATAAAAAGTGTGAAGTGTCACTTTTCTAAAACTGTACTCAACATCAGAAGGGAGATAAGAATATCATCTTTTCCCTTTGAGATAAACTAAAATCATTCTGTTCTTTCTTTTCTTCTGTCAAGATGATGTGTTACATCATCACAGGTTTCTTTATGAGCTTTTATTTGTCTGTTTTAGACTCATTCTAAAATGGTTTTGAGGCTGCCTAGAAAAATAAGTATAAAGAGAGCCAAAAAAAAAAAAAGTGAGGAAATCAGGGCAAAGAGAAAAATGAAGTTGGAATGAAATAAGATGAAACCTGAAGCAAAAAGAGCATACAGAATGTATGCTGTCAGACCATGTTCACAAACTAGACATGTTTCCCTGGGTTGGCTGTACACTTGCTGGTGGCCAAGTCAAAAAGTTATGTACGATTGGTACAAAATTCATGCTGCACAAGAGGTAAGAACGAACCAGATATTTAGACAAAGCACGGTTATTTGTCTCTAGAAAGACTGGGTTTCAAAAAAAAAAAAAAAAGACTGGGTTTCCTTATAAGGAGGATGTATGTGACGAAAATAACAGCTGCATGAGCGTACTAATAAAAAGTCTGCCACATTTCACATTTGTGTAGTAGGACTCCTAAGTGCAAGCCAAAGGCAGTGCAGCTTGGTAAATCCTGCAATGGCCTAAAATGATGTCAGGTAATTACACAGCCCCACATTGATCTGATTTGATCAAAGCATAAAATGTTTATAGTAGCTTGAAAATGGAATGACCTTGCTCTCTCAAAAACTGAAACCACACTTGCTCCCCCATGGGGAGAAGAGTTCTAAGCTTGACTTAGACCAGACTGACAGTACCATGTGTGTAAGTTCAGAGTGAGGCAGAGACTGTCCATCCCCCAGGTTCCCAGCACACTCCAGTTTAATGATCTATAAGAGTGGTTCTCAAACCTGAACACACAGCAGAATCACTGAGGACTGTTAGAACACAATCGCTCGACCCCAATCCCAAATTCCTAATTCAGTAGGTGTGAGGTGGGCCTTGAAAAGTGCATTTCTAATATATCCCCAAGGAACAATGCTGGTGGTTAAAGAGCCATATTTTGACAACACAGATCAATCCCAGGGGTCAGCAAACTTTTCTGACAAGGGCCAGAAAGTCCGTTCAGTTTCTGACGCACTGCTCTGCGTGTGTGATTGCACAATCAGCCACAGACGACACTTAAAATCCATGGGCGCATGCATGTACTCTAGCAATCCCATTCCTGGGCACATACCAGAGAAAACTCTAATTCAAAAAGGAACATGTACCCCGGCGTTCACTACAGCACTATTTACAACAGCCAGGACACGGAAATGACCTAAACGCCCATCAACAGAGGAATGGATAAAGAAGATGTGGTGCACATATACGACGCAATACCACTCAGCCATAAAGAAAAGAATGGCATAGTGCCATTTGCAGCAACATGGATGGACCTAGAGATGATTATACTAACTAAAGTAAGTCAGGCAGAGAAAGACAAATACAATATGATATCACTTATGTGTGGAATTAAAATACAACACAAATGAGCTTATCCACCAAAGAGAAACAGACTCACAGACAAAGAGAACACACTCATGGCTACCAAAGGGGAGAGGAGGTGGGGGAGGGAGAAATTAGGAGTTTAGGATTAACAAATTACTACATAGAAAGTATATAAACAACAAGGACTTATTGTACAGCACAGCGAACTATGTTCTATAAATATTTATGTGTGTGTGTGTGTGTGTGTGTGTATGTTAGTTACTCAGTCGTGTCCAACTCTTTGCAAACTCATGGACTGTAGTCCACCAGTCTCCTCTGTCCATAGAATTCTCCCAGCAAAAATACTGAAGTGGGAGGCCATTCCTTTCTCCAGGGGATCTTCCTGACTAGGGATCAAACCTGGGTCTCCCACACTGCAGGCAGATTCTCTGCCATCTGAGCCACCAAGAAAGCCAGGATCAAATCCAGTCCACCACCACCTGTTTTAGTAAACAGTTTTACACACCCATGTAAATAGTTGATTTATGATGTTGTGTTAGTTTCTGGTGTACGGCAAATTTGATCCTGATCTACACCAGCTCGCTGGACCTGTAAGCCCATGAATAGACCAAAAACCTCCCCTTCACTACTGGCCTTGTCATAGTGCCTGAAGGCTGCCAGCAGAGTGTCAAAGTTTTGGTAGTTAACTTTCTTCAAGTGATGCCGCACTGCCGAAACCAGGGCTCGCTGTCTGTCCTTGCCTCGGAGATACTCCCCTGGAAGCCTTCTGTGGATGAGATCACCAACTCCTATTGAAGAGGGAAAGAAAAGTCGTTTATCTGAATTTAAAGTCTGTCACTATTATTCACATCCTAAAAGAGAGACAGACCTAGCAACTTCTGTGAATGAAAAAACCTAATGCCAAGACTATTAAGCAGCATGACAGAAAACCCTTTGGTATATAAGAAAAAAATACACAGTAATTGATGAAAATGAATACTTCTGCTATATGCCACTTCTCCGTTCAATGAAAAAAGTCTGAATAAATGAATTTTATGAGAGAATCATGAGCCCACTCAGCTATCAAATCCTCTCCTAAGACAGTAAGGCTGTTGCCTGTCTAAAGAGACAGGCAGACATTTGTCTTAGCAGACATTTGTCTACAAGGCCGAGGACCTGAAAGCTGGGGCTGATTCCATGGGGGGGGGG